>NC_133824.1:17970992-18595992 GCF_047830755.1 Zonotrichia albicollis
TTTTTTTGCAGGATCCAAATTTGGAGTTTTTGAGGAAATTTGGAATTGGGCTAGTCTCAGGAACAATAGCCTCAATTATTAACATTCCTTTTGATGTTGCAAAAAGTAGGATTCAAGGACCACAGCCAGTTCCTGGAGAGATCAAGTACAGAACCTGTTTTAAAACTATGGCAACAGTCTATAAAGAGGAAGGGTAAAACATTCTTATTTTAATAAATGTCCAGACCTCTGTTTTAGTTTGTATGGGTCCATAAAATCACGTTGTTGTATTTCAGATTTGATGAGGACCATTAAGCCACCCTGAATTCACCCTGAATATCAAAAGAACCCAATGTAGCATTTTGAAAATTTATTTTAGAATTACAAGGACATATCTTCCTACTACATATGAACTTCTACAAGTGACTTACAAAATGATTATTACATTGTCAAAATTTATGTTCCCCAAGTAAATGCTTCATATATCTCATGTGTGTAAATTTTTCAATTCTTCATTTTGCAAAAGGAAAATAGGAACAAAAAACAGACTATTTCTCTATTTAATTTAATTTTAAAAATGCAGGCCTCTCTACCTTTAAAATTATTGCTGAAATAATTAAACTGGGGACAGATCCTTGTGGTAATAACATTTTCCAACTTTTAAAAACATTTCTCAAGTGGTGACTGAGTTGTGGCTTTGATATTCAATTATATCAGTCATTTTGTCTCTATATGCAGCTGTTGTTAACAGACTTGTCTTGAAAGTAAACCCATCTCACTGATTAAAGTCATATTTCTGATTGGCTAGGCTCACAACATTGCTTTTGTGACTGAACATTGATTAACTTTTTCTCTTCATCTGATCTGCCTCTGTAAAATGTTAAAATCCAGATACAGCCTGCTATTGAACATGTGTAATTTCAAATAATTGCCTCTAAGTGCTTTGCCAGCATTTTAACAAACATATGCTACAATTCCGTTCTTCTTTTAGAGCAAGAATATTGTTTGAAATGTTTTGTTTGTTATTCTTCTGCTACAGATTTCTGGCTCTGTACAAAGGCTTGCTTCCCAAGATCATGAGGCTCGGTCCAGGTAATTTTCCTTCTGTCATTTCTATTTTGCTTTTGTTCTGGCTTTCTCTTCCCATTTTTACTGTTTCTTGAGAAAATGTAGTAATTATCAGTCAAATAAATGAATCAAAATATCTGTCAGTTTGAATGATTTCCTTTTAAAATTGCATCATCTAGTAGTATCACAGATGAATTTGGCTAAATATATGTCTAAAAATAATAATTTACACATATATATCAGAGAATTGCAGGTTCAATTAAATGCTGGTTTGTGCAACTGTTTTATTTATGAACAAGCCAAAGCACATGCAAATGACAGAACTGTAAAACTTTTGGTATGTTTCTTTAAGTTTCCTATTCCTTCTTATGTGATATTTTGAGCCCATTAGCACTATTCCATACCTATGTGAAGTCAGCCTAAAATGCAGGTTAGAGTCTCGCCATAAAATGCACTCAACTAGTCAAGGCACAGCCCAAGCATATCAAATTCCAGTTACTTTATTCTCTTATGCTCTATGGGGGCAGACACTAAAAAGCTGTTAGCAGAGCTGGGAAGAGACTTGTATGGCCCTGGAAAACTAAAAGGATGAGGATATCTTAAAACTGGGGTTGTTGCTTGACCCCTTCTTAGTAATTGTTACTCCAAATGTGGGAGCACAGTGGTTGAAAGCTGTATCTTCCTTTTAGAGTTGTGTTTTTTTTTTTTTTCCTGACTGGTTTTGATTAATCATGAAAGCAAAGCACTGGGCCCTCAGACTTTGTCAGCCCATGAAGGCAGTCTGCATCAAAAAGAGCAGAAGCCCCAATTTGAGCAGTATCCCATTCCCATGAAATTGTGTTTCCAGTTGTTCAAGCTGGTTGTTTAATATGCAAGAACACACATAGGTAGTGCAAGTAGGTACAGAGCCTGTTCTGCAGTATAAATGAGGCATTAGGTTTGTCTGTAAATGTTTGCATATCCAATCCGTCTGGCTGAGTACTAGACCATGCCTGGTTATTGTGCAGGGCGAGGAAGGTGCGGAGGAGAAACAAGGAGCTCTGGAGCTAAAAGCCTTTTCCCTCATACTCCAAAGATACTAGATTACATACAAGACAAAGAGAAGGCAGTGTTTAGCTTTCCCAGTACCTCTTAGCACAGCAGATTTTGGAATAAAGTTTTCCATCTTACAAATGACTATGCATTCTGGCCCACATCCAGAAAGTCAGTTACATGTGAACTTCATTCTAAATACTTCTGTAGTTATATTGGCTAAACTAACATATAGGTTTAGCTTTCTGATGAAACAATAATACAGTCTTTATTATGACTGGGAAGGTAATTCCTTCTTCCAGCATGTGAGTGTTTACAGGAAAAGAGATACACAAATAGATCACACAGTATGAGATTTGGAATCAGCCTTGATTTGAGTTCAAATCACATCTTAGACATTTTGTCTATGATTTGTTTGTTGGTCAAAACCTTTTGCAAACATCTGCTCCGTCTAGCTTCCTGTGAGTTCCTTTTCATAGAGAGTTTCAAGTCTGGCGATGGTTCCTTAGGACAAATGATGTGGAGAAATTCATGTAGTAATTCATGTGCCTGGTTGTCTTAGCCTATCCCTAGAAAGGAGAGCCCAGTTCAGCAGAAGCGTCATTTGTTAGAGGTGCCACTCCAAGCCACCAACTGAACCAACAGGCAAAGGCAAGAAGATATTTATGCCCCAGTGCTGGAACCCACAAATAATATATTTTTAATCATGCAGCCTGGTTCCCTTTATCCAGTTCTCCAACTAGAAGCTTCTCTATCTGTTTAGTTATATATATACCTTCTGAAATGTTCTCTTTTTTATCTCACATAGTAATACAGCCCAGTTACAGTCTGACTTCACTAACAGTAAAGATATTTTATGGCTTTCAAGCTGGGATTTTATACTGTTACCAATTCTAGCAAATAATGCCATTTCATTAGATCAAAACTTTGCCTGTGGATTTGTAGCCAGGAAAGATTATACTCACTTCCACACCAAGATTTTCTGCTTTAGACATGGTGAAAAAACAGGTAAAAACCTCTCTTGACTCATACCTGGAAGTGTCCTTATCATCCTGAAGATGAAATTTTGCCATTCCACCAGTCAAGCTGCTCTTTCATGGCCAAATCTTTTTAAACAGGCACACAAATATACATATATTCAGATTAAAAGTGTCACTTTTAGAAGAACAAAGAAAAACATTAATCTTGAAAAAGTATTAGGAAAAATCACACTGAGAATGAATTTGATTTAATATACGAGCTATTTATATCAACTTTATGATCTAATATTAAGTAAAACCAGTATGGTTTATGATTTGGTGAATTTTTAGTGAACTCAGGAAATAGTAGACTTATCCATTTTGTAAATAAGGCTTTGCCATATTCTTGTTTATGTTACACTAGAAGTGCTCTATAATATCTTGCAAATACTGGATTTTCTATGTAGTAAAATAATATCTTTTCTTCCAGGTGGTGCAGTGATGCTTTTGGTTTACGAATATGTTTATGCATGGCTTCAGGACGCAGTTAATCACAAGGAGCATTTCTGAAAAAGCATACTCTTTAAAATTGCATGCATTCTAAAATACCCTGTAATAAAGCAAAAGTGATTCTTATCCTTTATGGTGTTGAATACCCTCAAATTGCACTGATGTTAATACAATTCCAAACAAATATGGTCTCTAGGTCCTGATCCAAGAAAACATTTAAGTACATGTTTTTCTGTAAGTGCATAATTAAATAGCACTTGACATTTGTAATTGTTTTACTGGACCAAGAGAAAATATAAAGCAGACTTAAGACTGAGTTTTCAAAGGACACACTGAAATTTCTTGACACAGAATCATCCTATGCAATTGCATACTTTTTAAAAAGTTTCAGCTGAAATGGCAAAATAAAAATTTTCAGGGTATTTTAAAGAAAAAAAAAAGGAATAATCCTGGGGGGGCAGATACTAAGCTAATGTAAACTGACAGCTCCATTTACTCCACATTAAGATAATGATCCATACTCTGCAACTCTTCAGTGAGTCTTGGGTCCAGTTTCAATTCAGCCCAGTATGATTTCAGCATTCATATAAGAGCTTTTCAAGTTCTTCGGAGTTTGGATAGAAAAGAACTGCACAAGTAGCCACAACCTTAAAAACATGCATACTGCAAAATACCCTACTTGTTCTTAGCCATATATATTATATAAATCTCATTCAGATCAAAGATACTGAAAGTAATTAGAATGCATCAAGTTGCATAAAAAATCAAACCAACATGGGATTCATAGAATAAATGAATAAATAAATTAACACAAAGAAGTCATTTTAGGCGTATGAGACTTTACTGCAAATTTTTTATCCACTTTGATATACTATCCCACAAGATCTGTCCTGTGATAAAAATGCTCAATGCACCCTGACTGCCCCTTTAGCCTTTCATTTCCACCATGGAATGGTGCAACAAGGTAGCCTATCTGCAGTTGTACATAGCTAGCCATACACCTCAAAAAAATGCACCTTTCTGTAGATAAAAACATGTTGCTCTGAAGCTAAAATTTTTCCTTTTCCCAGTAACTGTAAATATAAATATTCCAGGGATGTACTTGCATTCTTACTAGCCATTCCAACTCTGTGAAATACAGTAAATTCTATTATGCTGACTCAAGACGTAGTTTCTGTTCATGCAGTTGTGCCATTCTGCATTTTCTCTTTAAAAACTCCTTAAATAATTAAAAATCACACATCATTCTCTTAAAATATAAAAATATCTTCACTATCAAACTTGGTTCAATATCAAACAAGCATATATCTTGCAAAATTTCAGTATCTCCCCCACACTGCATTCACTCTGTTAGCAATAATGTTCTTCCTCTGAAGGAGGGACAAACCTTTTCCTTGGCAATCCTAAAGAGGCACCTTTCTGCATTGTTACCTGAAAATGGCAGTTCCCATGTGAAGTCTCATCTCACAAGTGTTTTTAATGTGTTGGAAAAGCAACAAAAAGCTAAAAATAGAAATGTGTTTTCAGCACTTTCAAGGATGTCTGTATTAACATGCTCAATAAGCCTCTCTTTTGTCTGAATTTGGCAATGGTGGTTTTTCATACCTATGCTATTTCATAGCTAAAAATCAATAAAACTAGCTCTGTTAAAGTTTATGGTTTTAAGGCAAGTGTTCCTTGTTGCAGCATTTTATTGTCAGTACTTGGCCAAAGAGAAGACAATGCTAAGATAATTTCAAAAACTAAAGCAAAATGCTTTATAATTTGTCTTTTATTAATTTAGAGCATTCAAAATATAAAAATAAAATGCTTTAAACATACTGTATATACATATATAGCCTTTGGTTTTACATCCTTTCCAACATGATTTTTTTCAGTTAATAGCTCAGCCTGATCTTGGATACAAGGAGAAACATTCAAAAACAGAAAACAGCATGGTATGAGAAAACAAACCTATGAATGTGCCAGCCCAACGCCCCTTTACTCCTTGTGTAATGTGGGCTGGAATTCAGTTTTACACTAAAGATCTTCTGAACGGGGACCATGCAAACACAGTTGAGTTGAAGAGAGTACTATTAGGCTTCACTTATTCTTTTGGAAGCATTCAACACTCTGGAAATGAAGAGTAGACTTCTCAGAATAAAAAAATTAATTCTGCACCCACATATACAGAATATTTCCCAAAGGTACCCATTTACCTCAGTGAGTTCACTCCAGATTTACACCCAGGTACTTGACAGCAGCAGTTAACCCTTATTTATTATTTTTTAGGAAACAATTCCCTTTTGCCTTTTAATTTCATGTAAAATGGCTTAGAGTTGTGTGATAAGTGAACGTATTGCAGTTTTCAGTTTACCCGTTAGTATAAGCAGTGAAATAGTCCTTGGGCAAAGGAGTATTCTACATAGTAGGTTTGAATTTGAAAAAAGAAGGGAAACTTCACACCAAAAAGCTCCATGACAGGCAGTTCACCAAGAGCCAAGGCCAGGCACTGTTGCTCACTCTGAACAACACTTTCTGCACGCAGCCCAGCTGACCTCCCAGTCAGGGGTAAGGAATCATGTACAGCAGGCAGATGCATGGGGAGCTGTACCTAAACAAACACAAAACAAAAATGGTTTATGATGGTGTATCCCATGGGAGGAGTAATTAACATCATGTCCTGTCCTTGTTTTATAAATTATCCTGGTTTAGCTGAGGATAATGAAAATAACTGATCTGTCTGTCTCCCAAAACACACTAATTCCTCATTGGAATGTCAGGAAAGACAACTTTTATTCCAGAAATGACCTCATGTTACTCAAGAAAATTTGGAAAAATTTTAACACAGGCACACTGTTACAGGCTTGCAAAGTCTTGAAGCTCAAAAAAACTGTGCTTTGAAAAGTTTCTCTTCCTTAGTTTTTGTTTTCTTTTCCCTTTGGTGCCCCTTGTTTGAGTTCTGTAGAAAACAATAGGTAGACTCGCTCAATAATTCTGTAATCCAGTAGAACAATTAAGTTAAAAGATAAAATCCTCTTGCCAACTTAATCACTTATCTACTTATGATCTTTTTCTTTTTTCCCCATTTTGTCTTTAGTGAAGAGCTTGTCTGGTATTAAATTAAATTCTTATTTCTTTTTCATGTTGTTAAGGCTCATCTTATTTCAGCTATAACAGCATAAAGGCAGAACAACATCCATCATGTCACTAACAGTGTGGCAGAGTGGAAATGCACTTGTGTGCACTTCAACTTTAGTGGTTTCAAAGAAACATTCTTGGAAAAGTGTTCTACTGAAAAATGAGGGCTTCAGCATCTCATTAAAGCTAAACAGCTGTTGGATACCTTTAAGGCTGAAGAAAATTAATTACATCCAAGATCAGATCTTTGTTTCCTTGGGGCAAAAATATAATATCTGTGTTCTTTACAGAAATGCAGTTCTGTTAGCAAATTTTTAGTGCAAGAGGCAAAGGTGGCAGTAGCCAGAGAAGTCCATCCATATTTCAGGGGACATACTGTACATGACATAAATACTGATTACTTAGATTGTTATGAAAATTTACCCGCAGTTGTCTTGGTGATGAGATCTGGAAATCCACAAAAAGATAACTATATTTTAAGAGGGAAATGTATTTTACTTTCTCACTGAATTAGTGTTTAATATGGGATGCAGATAGAACAATATATGAAGAATAGTATTTTCTTCTTTGCTTTAACTATGTCTACAGTAATTTAAGTTATTGCTGAACACTTTTAAAAATACACAATATATTAATAGTCTATGATGGATATGAAATGTCACACCAGGCTTTTTTTTTTTTCCACATTCATATTCTGAACATACCTACAGCATGGGAAAAGCATAACAATAGTCAGAACTTTATTATTGCCCAAGGAAAACAGGTAAATTTTCAAAAATCAGAATTTTAGCTCTCTTGGGATTAAAGTTGAAAGCAAAATAACTGGCATGGAGTACTTGCCACTGCATACAGAAATGTAGAAAGGAAATTTGCTAATATTAAATAATATCTCTGTTCGTAGCACCACCACCAGTATACCTATAAGGGGAAAAAAATGCTTCAGAACAACAATGTAAACTTTACCAAGAGCCATACTTTACATTCATTAAAGCAGAAATTAAAGACAAGGTCCTCTTTAAAAATTACAACATAATCTGGACACAAGTGAGCTGAGAATGATGGTATAATTCTGTTTCTCAGTGGAGTTTTTGACTGATAGGGCTTTTTAAGCATCTCTGCACAGGTTGCACACTAACAGCATTTTCCTCTACAGTTTCCTGTTTTATTCAGGTATTTTCCACCCATATTTCTGTTTGTGTACTTCATATGAATGTGGTGTTTCATGAATCTGGGAAGCTGGGTATAACTGGAGAGTTACTTAGCTGGATTTCTGCCTTTGACTCTTCTGCCAAAGAGATAACTATCTCATAAGATGATGAAGCCTCCATGTAGGCACAAAAACATGACCAAAAACCCCTACCTAAACCTCATCACCTATCACCTCACCATGCAAAGACATAGAAAATAACTAGAAATCTCCTTAACTTAAAAAAAAATAAGAAAAAGAAAAAAGAAATAGGTAAGAAATGTACTGGAAGGTGAAAACAAATGCTGTCAAAAGCCTCTATTTACAAATGGATAAAATAAAATCACAAAGATCTTGCTACTGCCTGACGATGGCAAATGCCAGAAGAATCTGAAAGCTACCTATTGCCTTCATTCTATATTTGATTACCAAAACCCAATAAAACAACAATAAAGGACCTCATAATAACAGTGGATTGTATAATCTCATCAATTAAAGGGTTGTTCTCTAGGCATTTGGCAAACACTTCCCGTTCAGCCACCTTTGCTGATTCAAGGCATAGCAGAATTTTCTGTGGTGATTTTTCTTTATTGATTTTTGCACAAATCTTAGTAACAATTGCACATTTAGAAAGTTTGTGATGATTAAGAATAAATATGTGTGGTTTGACCAGGAGAAAGTGGAACAAGGCTCCATGAGCCCTTTGAGGGACACAAAGTCTTTAAGAGCACAACACCACACTTCTCTCAGTTTCTGATGTTGTCTGCAGCTCTTTAATCCCAGAAGCCCTCGGGGAGACAAGTCACGAGGAGAAAGGCCAGGTGTGGCCAGCGTGAGGGGAGCAGTCCGTGAGCTGGGCCCGAGGAGCCGGCGAGCCCGTGGTGCTCCTGGAGCAGCTCCTGCATCAGAGAGCGGAGGCCGTGACGGAGTGGCCGCCCTCCCTGGCAGTCTGCATGCCCTTGAAGGCCAGCGAGGCGGGGATGTCACAGCTGTGGGGGGACAGCGGGGTACCCCCGGCGTGCTGCCAGCCGTGGCTCGCCATGTAGCTGGATGGAGTGGCGCTGTACGTCATGTAAGGTGACACCTGGGCCGGCGTGGCGTACGGAGGCATGGCCGGTGCGGACACGAAACTGCTGACGGCTGGGAGGCCATTGGGTGCCTGAAAGGAGAGGGAAAGGAAAAGGATTTCTGAGAGAGTAAGATATGTTGGATCTGGTGTAAAATAAGCTGCTCTCAGATGCTGCTGGGGCTTTGTACCAAAATTAAGACCAGCAAGGACACCAAAAGAGAAACCCATAACCATTTGCCTGAATTTCATGGGCTCAGTGGCCCCTTCTGCTTTTCTTTTAAGACCAGTTACCCCACTGTGATCAGTGCTTCACACCTCTCCCCACAACGTGTCCCAGACAGGGACCACCAGCAGATGATGAGGTGGTCCTCACCAACACACACCAAGAGCAAGGCAGGATCTGCTAAGGCCCCTGTACACCTGCCTACCTTCCCACAAGCTGTTGTTCATGGACTCCTCGAGGCCCATGGTTGCATCTAGTCATTAACTTGAGAGCTACTTGGAGGGGTTTGTAATGAGTCTCCCCCTTCTCTCTCACCTTGATACACTTGGCAATGATTTCCACAGGTTGGAGTAGATTAACTGCGACATTTACCTACCTTTCCCGAATTTCACACAGAGTGTTGGTCACTGTTGCAAGCCCAGCTGGGGAGTGCTGGGGCAGTTTAGCTGGGTGTGCAGTGACCACAGCCATCCCAATGGCAGGAGGGACAGACCCATCCCTGAGCCTCTCCTCTCCTGGCCCCCAAGGAGGGTGGGCTCAGCCTGAGCGGCCACGGGCAGGTGTGGGCACAGATCTGAAAGCAGCACTCCCCAGAGTGAAGAGGTAGCAGTGGCTGGGGGAGGTGGAACATCTTAAACTCTTTGGTAACTGTTTGTTCAGAGCATGAGTCAGAACTATGGTAGTGGTATTATTGATGGTGACTTTTAAAAATCTGTTTTCTAGATACTTGGGATAAAAAACTTGCAAATGTTCTTTGCTCATAGCTCCTCCTGGTTTCAATAGGGCTTCTGTACACAAAACAATTGCAGGGCTGGGTCCTTTCCTGCAAGCTATTTTCCTAGGTCCTTCTGTAGGCTGGAGAGAAGGGTTTCTATTTAAATAGAGAAGGGAGAGTCCTTCAGTCAGCTATGCTATGATTTCACAATTAATGACTCCTTATTCAACTAAAAACTGGTGGTTTATTTCACACCCATAAATATTTCTTCAGCACAACAGGTACAAAGCAAGATCATTTATCTTGCTTCAGTTTCAATTTGTGTAGTGTTTGTTTTAGGATTTGGGGTGGCATTTTTTCTGAAAAATGTTTCCTATCTGGATATGAAAGAAGAGTATTGATTCATCAAATCCTGTAGCATCATCACATGGTACAACTGGACACAACCTGAATAGTGCAAAGCTAAAAAATTAAACAGATTTTTGTTCCTGCTAAAACTTCATGTGGTGTTAACATTTCACTTGTTAAATTTCTCACAATTCCACTGTCTAGACTATCCTCTCATTGCCATTTGGGAAACAGAGCAGTAATTCTGCTGGGCTCTGTCAGTATAAACCTGTACAGCAATCTAAAGCAGCAGACACAGCAATGGGATCCTGGCCACAAGCCTCCAATAGGAATATTACTTAGTACAAAACTTACAGCTGCATCAGCAACATAATTGTCATTCAAAATAATTAAATGCTTTGTTGAAACTGAACTTGCCTTATTCTTCTGAAAATCCAAATACGTGATCTGACCAGTAAGTCATATTATGTGCCCCCTACTGTGACTCAGAATTACTTTAGCCTCAGCTTTAAATATCAGTGCTTGCAACAATGCTGATTAATACAAACCTGCAAATAATTGCACGGCAAATCAGTAAAATTCTTGAATCACATGGAAAATTATGTCATTGAATTCACTGGAAATAAAAAGTGTGGCCCTAAAAAGCTGCTTTTCCAATGTGCAAACATGAAACAAGAATGAGCACCTCTGTTTTTTGTAACAAGCACCAACAAAAAGCTTTGCACAGGTGCAGTAGATTCATTGAAGCCAGGTTGTAACACTGGGATATCACGAGCCACAACCCAAATACATTCTGCACAGAGGAGTACAGAAACCCTGGAGGGGTGGGTGCTGAAAAGAGAAAATATAAAGGACAAGTCCCTGAAGTCTCAGAGCCATTGAGACAGCACAAACCTTCAGCTTCTAGACCTCAAAGGAGGTTTTCTGGGCTCTGTGAATCCATCCTGTTCCTCAGGCTTTCCCATCCCAAGGAGGCTGGTGCCAAGCAGTGGGCTCAAGGCTGTGCCTGGAAGCCCATTTTAAGTCGGATTCCTCATTATGAGTTGTCATCTTCTGTGACCCCTTAGCTGTGCTTGTTGGCGCATTGCCTGGCACAGATCTACCCTGTACCCACTAACACCCCTGAGAAGGTGTGTTAGTAGGTGTTAGTGGGCACAGGGTAGATCTGTGCCAGGCAATGTGCCAACAAGGCATCTCTTTGCTGGTCCACCAATGTTCCAGCCCATGTCCTGGCGTACTGCATCTCCTACAGACAAGGCCTCCAGGGGCTCCTCAGCAGCCATAAGCAGATGACTGTGCATGATCTGAGGCAAATCTGAGCTTCTGAATACCTCACATTAATGCAGACATTATTGATAAATGCTTTATCAACAGCCTTGTTGAGAAATATTTGATCCAATCACATATGTTCTGTGGCCTTCTGGCACAAAGTCTTCAAACTATAATTCATGAAGGAGCCCAGGTTTCCTATTGAATGATATTGTAGGTGCCACTTGGGTTGTTGTTGATAAAACAGATGGAAATTGACTAAAGATTCACTAGTTTTTGTAAAAGCTTAGTTTTAAAGAATACCTATACATATTTATAGCAGCCAGAACAACCCTTTTACACACACACACAGACACATATACAAACACACACACACTCTTATTCAAAATAAAGTTGTGAAAACTGTTCTTTTTATAGCCTATTCTGAATGTGAGAAAGATCTTGCCCCAACTACTGAGGGCAGGATGTGGAGACAGTTGTGTAGGGACCACCAGCTGCAACCTGTCAGAGGCCACCAATGCTGTCTGTCATCACTGCCTCGCTGAATTGGTGAATCATTCTTATTTTTGTTGCACTGCTACAAAGCTTTACCACTCCAAACCATGATTCTGTGGGTGCCACAGATGCCCTCAGCCAAGCAGGCAGCGCTGGGATGGGTAGGAGCTGGCCCAGCACAGAGTGCAATTGTGCCTCAGGGCAGGTTTGAGCCATACCCACAGAGCAGTCAGAGCCTTCCTCTGACCTGAATTAAAAGATGAGGGGATAGAGAAAATCTCACTCTATATGATTTTAAAATACGCTACTCAAAAAAAAAAAAAAACCAAAAAAACAAAAACAAACAAACAAAAAAAACCCAACACGCAAATTTTCATCTGATTTTCATCTGTGAAAGACTTGACCTAATAGTCTTGACACAAGCATTTTTATTTCCAAACAGCCTTAGATAAAAAGCGTAGGTTATCAGAAGGGTTGAATCTTGTCTGTCAATCTGGCACTTTTTACAAACATGGCATTCACTTAAAATAAATGGAGGGGATTGAATTCCATGACCCTGTATATACTGGACAAATAATTCATCCTGCAGTATTTCAATCAGAGGAAATGAACAGCAAAATCTAAACATTTGTAATTAGGAGTGCAAGAACCTCATGGTGTTTATGGATTTTTAAAACCCTAAGAATTTGTTTTAAGTGCAGAGGTTCTTGAACCTGGCTTTTAAGTTTTATAAATATTTTTTTTCTTAATTTGAACCATCGTTATTCAAGGGAAATCTAATTTTTTAAGCAAACAAACAAACATTTAGTTGTAGCTGAACAAGAACCTTTGCTGTGTCAGAGATAAGGACTCCCATTTGAAAGTGCCTACTTTCTGGCTTCTACTTCCTCTCTTCTACAGAGAGGAACTTCTGCTCTCAATTGCTGCTTCTGTCAATGTTATCAGACAACTGATGGAATAAGTATTTCCAAACTTTAGAGCTGCATTTGAAACCTAGAACACATGACCTCCCACCAACTCACAAATTCATTTAAACCTGTTCTTGCAAAGCTACCAGCAAAACAAGAGTAATTGGGTCAGGATAACAAGTTGGGTCTGGTGTCCTTCTGCCAAGTTGCTGCTGATACCTGCCAGTGACATTAAAAGGAATATTGAGGTGGGAAATCAAAAACAGGGTGGACATAAAACCTTGCTTTAAGTCACACAAAATTGTCCTGCTGAAACAAGCAGACTGCACGTTTTCAGAAGTAAAGGAGTTGGTTGAGTAGTTTTAACAGATGGAATCTTTAGTTTTGGTCACTTTAGATACAATACTAACTAGAGACAACATTTTTTGTCATTGTTTTCAGTCTATTTGTGATTTGCAACACAGAGGGAGTGGGTGGATGAAAAGCAAGTCTAGAACCAAGCTAATGTGGTCTTTGGAATAAGTAATTTCCATTAGTTGCTTGGACTCCTAAAAGTCAGAGCAATTCTTTCACAACCAGAGGTAACCACCAAATACACCTGGATATCTGTTTTGAAGGTTATGCTTGTATAATGTGTTGCAGAGCTTCAGCCTCCTCTCCCCTTCATGGTAAGAAGACACAAGGGTACAAGCTTTCTGGACAAACTTCCCAGTCAGCCCATGTCAGACAAATTACCTGATTTTGGTTTCTTCTGCCTTGATCACAGAAGAACCAGAGAAACATTCAAGCTAAATTTCACTTTTAGTCCTCATGGCATAAATTCTAATTATATATTGTAGTGAATTTATATTATTTTGTTTCATTCTTTTCCTTCTCTGACTTTTGCTTGCTAGATACATGTTCTCTCAGTATCAAAATTAGTTCATCTCCCATGTTCTCTCCCATGTTGATTCTAAATATTTCAGAAAATGACCAGGAAATGTAACATTCAAAATCACAGACTGGTATCTATATTAGCTATCATTAATGGCAATAATGTAAAGGATCTCATTTCAGTTTCATGTGAATACAAACATGAACAGATTTGATGCCACAGGTGGATGCCACCTCAATTTTATAGTCTAACTCTAAAGTCAGTGTCCAAAAGAATGTAAATTATTTTTATTATTATTTTTATTATTATTATTTTATTTACAATTATCTAAATGAATTGGCCATTGTAATATAATTGCTACAGTATTTAATTAAATAGTTCATGTATTGCATGGACTGAGAATGCAGGCTTTGTGGAAGCATTCTAAATTACTATTCAATAAAATGTTTCTGGAGAAGCAGCACAGCCTTCAAGTTGGAGTTACCTAATTGAGCAGCCTGAATGAGCTGGGACAGTGACTCAGCCCAAAATTCCCTGCTGCAGTCATCACAAGTTCAGTCTGTGTCACGGCTCAAGGGACACACCTCAGGTGAACAAGGCTGCTGTTTCCGTCTGTATCTCGCAATTCTAACACTGGCTTGGATGGGGTGAATCCTTCCTGTCCTTGGATCAGCAAGCTCAGCACGTTGCCTTGATCCTGCAGCCCAGCCCTTCCCGACAGCCGCTGAAACCAACAGCAGAGGTACCAGGAGCAGGAGCTGGGAGCAGGGACTGGGAGCACAGCCGGCTGCAGCTCCTCTGCAGGGATGCTGCCGCAGCCCCGCACACACACACACACACCTCTCACTGCTGGTTTTCACAATGAAAACCTTAAAACATTTTCTGGAAATGACGGATCTTTCCCAAAGGGCCTCAAAACACAGTCATGAAGAAGCTATTGCTGCAGTTGTTCTTTCCTCGGCAAGAAAAAGCATAGCAGGAAGCAAAATATCTAGTCCTTCAATCAGAAGAGCAAATCAGCACAAAAATCCAGAGGATATCTCATTTTTAGGGACATGCACATAATCAGTTAAAAAGATTATGACAACAAGACGAGGAGCAATCAAACACAAACTGCAAACATCAAGGAAGCAAACATGCTAAATCTCTCTTTATAATTGGAGGTTAAATATGATAAATCAAGTCAACATATGGGATCCCAAGGGAAGAGCAAACAAATTTTCCAAGTAAAACAGCAGCAGCAGGCGTGAAATGGAAATATCATTTAGGAAAAAGGCATTACTAAATTATCTAAGTAATAAAACTGGAGGTTTTTTAGGTTTTAAAATCAATAAACTTAAGTAATATTTTTGTATAAATTGTAATTACTAAATTAGAGCTAAATTCTGAAGCTGCAATTCAGTGCTACAGGATCAACAAGAAAAATGACGTTACCACAAATCAATTCAGATCAGTGTTCCACTAAAATTAATGTGCCTACACAGGTCAGTCACAATTACCTACAGAAGGGTTGCAAAAGTGAACACTGAGTAAATTTCTCCAGTTTATGATAATGGGTTTTATTAGAAATATTTTTAAGAAAAAATGAGAAAAAATTGCTAAGGTGTATCTGAATAAGTTAGCCAAAGTTAATCCTGCAAATCATGGTTTGCTTTTTACAGTGCTGGAAAATATTCTTACAAAAATATTTTCATATTAGACTAAATATCCATATTCTTAGATGAATTAACTTATTGAACATATTCCTTAATTTCACTGCAATCGGCTTAAAATGAGACTCTGAAAAATTAGGACAAGGACATTAAATAATTTTGATGTTCAAAAAAAACTTAGAAGAGGCAATATTTTGTATGTAAGATATTAATTTGTCATAATATTATAAAATATAGTATTTGCCTTTGTTTTCAAGAAAGAATGAACAGTGATAATGCATTGGAAATGGAGAAGCTTTTAAAAATAACACATGGGTGAGGGGTTTACATAGCTGCTCTGTTGTTCAGCTGAACTGAGTTGATTTCCAGAAGACTGTGATTTGAAAAAGAGACCTTTCAAGAATGGAGAATTACACTATTTCTCTTTCACTGTAAGTTGAGCAAAGTAATGCTGGTGTTCTAGTTGAAGTCACAATTAAAACAGACTTATTCTTAGAGCTGAAGTGCTCTAATATTTCAAACAGAGTTAGCTACCCAATCCTTTACATTATCTCTTTAAAAGATGCCATTTTCTTTGCAGCTATTTCTCCCATTGTTAAATTCAATTCATAACAATGTACTGCATAAGAAAATCACACTACTTCCTTCTAAAATAAAGTTTAGTCCTTTCATAATGAGCAGATCCCATTCCCCGTGTTTAATGTGCTTTTTTATTAACTTAAGGTTGTTTCCTTTACCTAAAGCCATCCCCAGCTGCAGTGAATAACACAGAAACCAGATAATATCAACTGAGTGTTTTAACTATAGTTGGGACACGCATCAAGATCACTCTAAATGATATTTTCTTATCCAGTTTTAAATCTCAGCCTCTTCAAGGAAATAAAATCCCAGTTTTGGAAATAGTAATAGTAACTTGAATTTACACACCATCACCAATCCTTTCCTGAAGGAGCCAGGGGCATTTTTTGTCTTTTCCAAAGCAAACTACAGCAGAAACAAAAGAAAAGGAAAAAAAATGGGGTGGGGGGGAAGACGGGTGGAAGGAAAAAAGGAAAAAAACACCACTCATTCTCTGACACCGAGTAATCTACTACAAAAACAACGGAGGAAAAGAGAGAGGAGGAAAAGGCATGGTGGATAAAGGCAGACAGAGGCTGCTGTAAAACCTCAGCACATTCTGAGGGAAAAGCAGGCAGCAAGAGCTTCCAGTGCTTGTTCAGAAGTGCAGTTGGCTTAGACAATTTTCACGGTGAAGTGAGATCCACCACGGCCACCAAGCACACACATAACATGTCCACCAAGCACACACAGAACATGTCCACCTAAACATCTCCAGTGTAGATTATAGTTCAAGGTCTACATTATTGCTGAATGGTTGCTTCCCTTTCCTACGCCAGGTTTAGAAGGATGATATAAATCAAAGTCACTGCCTTTCCAGTGAAGATGCTGGATCTTGGGGTATGTTCTACTATTTAGCAAACTTCACAACCAGATTATTTCAAAGTGGAGGGAAAACAAATTCTGGTTGCTTTAAGCACAAAGCCTGGTTCTGATGACAAAAGCACAACTTAAGTTTGTCCTCAGACAGATATACTGGGCTTATGAGGACAATAGGAAAGCATAGGAAAAACAATCGTGTCATATAAGCAAACTCCTTTGAGCTAGAATTAACAACAGATTCCCATAGTTTTAGAACAGATTTGCACAATAATTCCCCTTTGGTATTTTGGCAAAATCTGGAATTGGGCAGGGCACACATGGACTCTAAACAAGCAAATACACTGGAAGAAATAAACATTTGTTCTTTTCTATGCCGTTGGTTAACACCATAATGTCTTACTGAAAGGTTCTATGAAAAATGCCTTCTTAATATTATATACTTAGCAATATATTGTAATTTCAATATGCTGTTATTTAAATGAAACTGGAGGAGGAGACTTATGGACACAGACCTTCAAAGGGATTCTAGATGTCTAGAAACTAGGCAAATATGGGGTCAAACTGGTAAAGTCTTCACCTTGTTCTCTTAATGGACAGCCAAAACAGCAGTCTCCTGTGTCTAGCAAATCTCTGCTTCTGCAGTTACTGGGAAGATGGTACACTAAGAAGGGTGAATCCATAACCCATCAATTGTTAAATGCCCACAGTTGTTACGACTGGTTGTCTAGGCAATTCCTAAAAGCTGATAAATTGCCACAACAGACAAATTCAAACACACTATACAGTCTTTATATACTTGCCTATCTACTGCAAGAACCAAGACTGAACAGGTCAAATCACATCTAATACCCCTGCTCCTGGCACTGTGCTTCCTTGCTGTGACAAGTATCTCCCATCACTCCCACCTTACAGTCCCTGATCATGTTTGTCATGGCAGACCTCCTGGTGGGTTGGGGTCCTTTGACAGAAGGTGCTTAGAGTGCAGTTTGAGTGTCATCATACCATTCACTCACCTCTCTGACTTTCTTTATTAGTTTCATCCGGGTGGAGTGCCCTGAAGCCATGTGGGTTGGTGGACAGGGCACTGTGTTTTGGCCGTGGAAGCAGGTGGCCAGTAAGAGGCAGGTCTCACAAATGGGGTTCGAATTGGGTGCCATCCAGATCACCTGGGGAGGAATCGGGTGCATGTAGTGGGATCAGCTCATGCCCCTCACCCACAACATGCAATGACAAGGACCTTGAGCAAGCTGTCTCAGTGGCAATGCTTTGATAGCAGGCCTGGTCTGGAGATCCTAGTGAGAGTGACACAGAACCAGACGGCCTCCAAGCCAAGGTCTGAACCCCTGCACCAGACTCTGCTAAAAATGCTGCTGGCTACTATGGCAAGAAAGCAAATAAACACCTCTCCTTCACAGCTTCACCCCCCTGCTGCCTGAGTATGACTGAAGAGCAGTATGTCCAGACCTTTGTCATTGATGGATTTTGCACAGACACATAGCAGGAATCCAACTGCCTGGATCCCAAGATGCCAAATAAGTAAATTTACTAATTTTTTTTTTCAGTAAATCATGTGTGTAGAAGGACTATGTAATTGGCCATAATGTTTAAGGCTTCATTTTGATGTTCTCCCCAAGTTACCCTATGTTGTGGCTTCTAAGCACCACAGATGCAGTTGCAGATGCATGGGCACCAAATATACTTTTTTCAGTGTTCATCTATAAATGAAACATCAGGAACTAAATGTCTGCATTATCTACATTTTCTGTGCAAGTCATTGTCCAGAGTTGCACCTACATTTGCAGTCATTTGCCCTGACATGGAGCCTTCCCTTGATGCGCTTGCAGCACACAGAGCTCACGGCCCCGGTCAGAAAGCAGCCGAGGGACAGGGAGTGATATCCCAGCAATGCCAAAATCTGAATCCCCTAACAGCTGAGGAAGTTCAGCTGAGACAGACCTGAGGTAGCTGCTGCTTAGGGGTTTGGCCAGCGTGTCAGAGGAAGACTTCACTCAAACTATGTTGACAAACCCCTCTGAATTAGAAGGAGTGTTTTCTGCAGCTCCAGTAGGTTTGGGATGAGGCCTCCAAACAGCACACCTTTTCCAGGAGGGAGCTTGCCCTTAGAGCCTCTAGTCACAAGCTTTTTCCCATTAATGAGTATCAGCTCCCTTTGGCAATATGTACATCTGCTTCCTGCAATGCACACAGAAAGTCATTCTGAAAAGAAATTATTTCCAAGCTATTTGCCTCTCAGCAAATCATACAGACATATGCCAGGTCTTCTTCATTTTCATACATGTGTAATTACAGATCGCAACTCTTTTTCGCTTTGAGCATCCATTATGTTAGTCCAGCAAGTCACAAGCATCAGATGTCTGAGGTCTGCATTTTAAATACAGTACGTGTTTATTAAGCGTTTTGATTTCAAATGCAGGTTACAAATGTGTTCATATTGCAGTCATTTCAGCTATTTTCTCTTAATGCAGTAGTCAGTATAAGCTGTACAATGCAAAAGAAAATACTCAGAATATTCTTCCTTTGTAACAATAGCATAATTATCTGTAGAAGCACCTGAACACCACACTGAATGTGCCTCCCTGTGTAAATAATGCAACATAACTGAGCTCCGTATGAAATGTGTATGACACAACACTGTCAAACTCTTGGAAAAATCTATTTTCCTTTTCAGTTTCTCTGATTCACAGTCACCCTGTTTGAAAGCCATATGACAAACCTGTGAGTGTGATACACCAGGGAAATTATGCAACTGCTTACGTATAAATGACAACCTGGGACATCATGTAATTAAACCTGAATAGAAACTTGACATGGTATCTTTTGGTTTCCTGTGGAATGTTTTGTACAAAATCACAGTCTGCCAGACTGAGCTTTCAACTCCCAAAACCCAAATATGAACAGCATTGCAAACAAAAGCCCCAGGAAATCGATAATACATAAAATGAAAAATGTTCTACATCCAGAGGTTCAGTTTCATGTTAAACTAGTGTGACTGCATATTGTCAAGACAAAAATGTGAAGTCTTCCTGCCTTTTTAGTGGGTGAACTCCCACTGATGTGTGGGACAAGGGCTGAAATGTAGCCCTTGGAATCGATTGGAGAGGTCAACCTTGGCTGCTGCCTGACAAGTCTGGGTTGTCAATAAGAGTTTTGCCTATAGAAAGGCTACATTATCCCATGTCTTAAAACAAATGTATATCGTTTAAAAAAAGTGATCAAACAAATTTACTGTAAAAGTACTCAATAAGTTGTTCTTTGGTCTCAATTTTTCTGGTCTTTCTCACACAGAGGGATTTCCTGGGGGATTTCTTGAGAAGCAAAATACTATCTTCCATGATTAAGGCTAAGGGACTTGCCTAGTAATTATGGAGCTATTTTCAAGCTTTGGACAGGTGAACTTTGGATGTTGGTGATACTTAAATACATAGATGAAATTTGTTGGAAAATGCAGAATTAGCCATCACTCACACAGAATTCAATATTAATGTGCTTCAGAGCACATTTCCTCTGCTCTTGTGGTGAAATTGGGAAGCTTAAGCTAAACATCCACACTTGATTCTCTCCTTTTGTAGGAACCTCTGATTTTGATAATACAGACATAAAACTGGAACATCACAGAACGATCACTTCTCTTCTCTGGGGGAAATCTGATGTCTGCCTCCTTAAGACCCTTTGTAACAAGCTTTGCCCAAAAGAGATAAGGAAATAGCAATTACCCCAAAGTACAACGACAGAGCCTATTTCACCACAGTCCTTCTGGCATATTAAGTATCTCTGAGACTTTCCCATTTTCCCACCACTCCAGATATCCCCCTGCTAGATTCACAAATGAACCAACATTGTCTCATATCTCCCGCTCATCTCTTTACACCCAAAACCATTCACACTGCAAGACACCATGGATCCCATGATGTCAGAGAATTTCGTAAGGCTTTACTGTCACAGGCTGTCACTCCAGACTCAGTACACTTCAGCGAAAAGACAGTAAGACAGCACTATTTGCAGCAGGAATTTGGTTCATAAGCTTCACTTCACACTGTCTGGAATAAATATTTTGGGAAAAGGAATGTGACAAAAAACTGCAAATAATCACGTTTTCCCATCCTTATTTAGCATGATTTTTTTTAACATATTCTTAATTAGCAAGGTAGTGAACTTGGGACAGACAAAGCAATTGATGCACATTCAAATTAATTCTCTGGATAGCAATTCTGAATACTATATCAATAGACTGGTCTACGTGTTAGAACTTTCCAAAGCCAAATTCTATTTACCTATATTATTACAGGGAAGAACCTCCTCTATATCTTCCTTTAGAGACCAGGGTTCTGAATATGGCTTTTCTGCCCTTTGAAACTCTCTGGACAATTTATTTGGATAAATGAATTCCATTTTATTAATAGCAATTTTCTCAAATTTTAAATAACACGTATGCTTAAATAGCATTTATCAGGTGATCTTTCAGGTTGAACAGAACGTTTAAGTAAAACTGATATCGACAATGGAACAGCTATATATTATGAAAATGAAATCATAAATATTGAAAAAAGAAAAAAAGAAAAGGCAAAAAAATGTTTCCAAGCCAGCATTGAAAATAACTCTGTTTATAAAACACTGTTTCTCAGCACATCTGTAGAAGTAAACGAGATCCATCAGAGGCCATGGTTTACAGCCTATGAACAAGATCCTGTGAATATTTCAGCAGGACTGCATGCAGAAGGCCCAGCCTGTAACCTAAAACAATGAAGCCACAGTACAGCTGCTCTTACAGAGTAGTGACAAGCTATATCTACTATTTTTTAGCAAGACTGTTAATGCTTATTTTAGTCTTTAAAGAAAATTGTAGAAGGAGTAGTAACTCTAAATCTAAGTCTAATTCTATCCTTAACCATATGGCTGCACTATAGCCCATATTATTTGTGTTATGAAATTAACATAATAATAATGGCATAATAGAAAAACAGAACAAATAGGACAGCATTGAGGGTGGTGTATTGTTTAAAAGGCAATATATGTAATGAAGTAGCTGTTCACTATCGGCATCTACAGTATTTCCCACTCTGCCCGCTCTTTGCGAGCGTTCCCACAGTTTGCGCTCCGCATCTTGAATGTGAGAGTCTGATTCAGCTGCTCTCGCCACCAAACATGAGCTACAAAAGTCTCCTCTACATGGATCTAAAACCAGACACCGAACTCAAAACATACATCCAAAACCTCTGTCTTTGAGCAGGGAAAATGCTAAACAGCGATTGTGGGTTTTCTTCGACTTGGTTCTAAGTACAACAAATGCGTGGCCGGGAAGTCCGTGTGTCTGAGAGACCTCTGATGCATTTTGAAATGTTTCCATCACACGGAAAAAATGTTTTCAAAACCTGTGCTTTCCCAACGAGTAACAGTTGAGCCTTTTATAGCTTTTCTCCTGGCACGGGACATGATTAGCAAGCACAAAGATTTAGACAGAGATTTATTAAGTAACAGTTATATTGTGTTGTAATTAAAACGTAGGAAATTCGCCGTCTACTTAAGCGTTTAAAAATGCTTAATGTAGGAAGCAATTACATCTCATTTTCAAATTATTCCCCTGACTACGGAGCGCACTGCGGACAGAGTACAGCGGGGCGGAGGCGGCGGCGGGCCGGGCCGGGCCGGGCCGGGGGTCGGCGGCGGCGGGTCCCGAGCGGGCCGGGGGCAGCCCCGGGCCCGGCCGCGATTGCTGCGGCCCCGCCAGCCCTGCGCAACCCTCCGCAGCCTCGCGCAGCCCTGCGCCCGCCGGCAGCCAGGCGGGATGGGCCGCCAGGCCGGGGGAGGAAGCGGAGAGAGGAGCGAGGAGAGCCAGGCGTTTTCCCGCCCGTCCTTGCAAACCAAAACCGAAGAAAGTCCGGCACCAGCTCCAAACCGAGGACGGTGGCCCGAGGCCGAGCTCAGGAGCCCTGTGCATCACTGCCCGCCCCCCGCCTCTCTCTTTACCTGGCTGTACTTGGCCTCCTGCTCGAGGGAGCTCTTCTCCAGCCCGTTCACGGCGTGCTGGCTCGGCGGGTGGAAGCTGTTTCGGCCCAAGCTGCTCCATTCCTCCACCTTGGGGCTGGGGTAAGGCGAAGTGTCATTCACTGCTGGAAAACAAAGGAGCGGGAGAGAGGGAGTTAGAGGCAGAGACCGGGATTCGGAGGTGGATACGGCTTTGCATCGGGATGGAGACGGCTCCCTCTCCCCATGGAAGGCACTCTGTGGGGCAGCGCTAAGGGGGAGCCGGACCCTCGCCCGCCACATCTCGCTGAAGCTGCCGGGAGCTCCTTGAGACGCTGATTCGTAGGCAGAAACCGGTGACAGAGATCAGCAGCCCAACCCAGAGCTGGCTGGCTCGCCCGGCCCCAGTCCCCGCACTGGCGGGACGGAGCTGCCGCGCGGCATTTATCTCCCAGGAGCTCCTAAGGGGCATTTACGGCAGCCGCAGTGTGTGTGTTTGTGAGTCAGAGGAGAAACGACACCCCGTGTGACAAACAGACCTGACACGCCTGCAGATAAACTGGGCTCCAAACACTTTTTGGAAGAAAAAGAAAATGAAACATAAAAGTAAATAAATATTATTTTTTAAATAGGGAAATAAAAGGAAGAAGATAAGAAAGCGGGGAGGAAAAGAAGTAACAGTCCTATTATTTACATGCTTATCAGCCGCGCCATGGGCATACCGGGATGATTTGCTGGCGGACAAATTCACGAACAGCCAAATTCCCGCACCGGGGAGCCAGGGGAGGAGCAGGGGGAGCCCTGCCCGAGCCCCGCGCCCGGAGCCGCCGTGGGAGGAGGCTTTCCTGCCCCGCCACCCTGCCCGGCCCCTCGCCGTGCCGGGCAAAGGCACAAATCTCAAGTTGTCTTAAGAAATTGAGCTCCCTCGGCGAGCGCCCTTTTCTGCTGATCTCACACTTTCCCATGAATAGGGGCTTCCTTTCCGTGTCAGCAAGGTCAGTTTACCCTATAAATCAAGGGCGAGCAGCCCCCATCTGCAGCATCGGCCGCTGCGCAGCCCCGAGCCTCTGCCGGGAAGGGGAGGGGGCGATTTCACTGCAGAAAGATGTGTGCCTCTGCGGGGGCTGAGGGAGACGGGACACGCACCGGGACACCCGGCAGCACCGTTAGAGGCCTGCCTGCCAATGTGGTGTTAATAAAGGAGGAACTCACTAAAAAAATTAAAAACTAACAAAACAAACAAACAAAAAAAATCCCACAACAAAACAACAACAACAAAAAACCCCAACCGTAAATTTCTCATGTGCTTGTAATGCACTCATTCTTTTTAATGTTCATTGCCAACACTGCCTCTAGATTGCCTCAGAGATTGCCAGGCGTGTATTTGTTAAAGTCGACTCAGAAACAAGCGCATCTGTTTGTGTCAGTGAGGACTAGAATAAAGTTTATATCGTGAAGGGCAAAGAAGAGCAAACTTGCAATTTTTTGCATGTATACGTATAAAAAAACATGCTTGTGTGTTGCTTGGAAAAAATATCACCTTTCTGATTAAATAAGAAAAAAGTTATTCTGCAATGCCTAAAGGATCATTTTGCATTTGAAATGCTGGTAGAACTGGATTGTTACTGTTAAAAAGGCAGTGAAAACAGAGATCACAATTCCCACCTCACCACTAATACTGAGAGAAGACTGGGACACAGAGATCGCTGTAGGCAAAGGTTATTTTGGACTGTTGTTTTCAGTGACACTTTGAGCAACGCTTTCACTGTTAGTTCACTGGCAGAGACCGAAATGGAAAAAATGTCCCTTGCTAGCGAGCGGCTGGGAGACGCGACACAGTTTCCAGGCGGAGGAACCGAAAGAATGTGCAAGGGATAAAAGAGGCAAATCTTGGGCCTTTGGTTTTCCTAGACCACCGCTTCGGAGGAAAATACACCATCAGAATGAAAGCAATTAGATGACATTTGAACTTCCTGCCGAAGCAAATTTGGGCTGATTGCGAAAAGTACAGAAAATTGACTTCTCAGTAACGCCAAGGCAGCGCCCGTGACCGGAGTGCGGCAGCGAGCCTCAATCGGGACCGGGATCGGTACCGGGACCGGTACCGAGGGCGCGCTGGAGCCGCCGGACCCAGGGCCGGTCCCTCCAGCCAGCATCCCCACCTCCCGGGTCACAGAGGCTGAGGTGACGGCCAAGTGTCCTGTTTGCAGGTCCGCCTGCAGCCCACCCAGGCCCTTCGTTCTGCCCACGTTCCGAGACGCGCTCCAGGGAGCTCAGCGCCCTGCCCGTGCCGGGGAATCGCCAGGGGTTTCCCGAATTAAACAGCGAAACCACCTTCCGACCCTCGGAGAGGAAAGAACCCAGGGACCGAACCCCTCCGGCCCTGTTTGGCTGCCTTTGTGGCCCCGGCTCCCCCCATTTCTCACCTTGGTCTGTGATGGACCGGATCCCCAGGATGTCCGTCACCGAGTGAGAGGACGGCCACGTCCTGGGCATGGCCATGGTGCTGGGGATCGCCGGCACCCCGGGAGGGGTGGACACCTTGGCTCCTGCAGCAGCGATGGGGCTGGGGTAGGGGTAGATGTGGTTGTAGGACAGAGCAGGCTGTGGGGGCGGCTGGTGCTGCTTGTAAGACTCGTAGTGACTCTGCTGAGACAGGTTCCCGATTTTGTTCCGGAGGATGCGGCTGATGGAGCTGACCGACGGCACGTTGTACTTGTCACACACGCCGTCGGCCAGCAGGCGATCCCGGATCTCCCAGGCGAAGATGCCCGGATCCCTTTGTTTGTAGGTCCGGATATGTTTTACCACCGTGGGGGTGGTGACCCGGGGCTTGCTGCCGCCGATAGCCCCCGGTAGGATGGAGCCGGTCTCGTTGTAGCGAGCCAGGATTTTGCTGACACAGCCGTGGGAAACGCGGAGCTGCCGGCTGATGTCGCACGGCCTGATACCCAGTTGCGCCAGTTCCACAATCCGCAGCCTGATGGCATTGGGCAGGGGTCTCCCGTTGACAAACACCCCCCCGAGCTGGTTCACTTCCCCGAAGGCAGGTTCTGCAAACAAATGCACAAACACAGCCGTCGGACACGGCGGACGGCACAGAAAGGGGCGTCTGAGCTGCTCCTCATCACAGACAGATGTCACAGACAGGGACCCCCCCCTCCCCGGTCACTCCACGCACTTCTCTATAATAGCGGGATGACCCCGAGACTGAAGGAAGCAAGGGGAAGGGAGGAAGAGAAGTGAGAGGTTAAAAAAATGGAAAAAAAAAAAAAAAAGAGAGAGAAAGAAAGAAAAAAGAAAAGACAGAAAGAAAGATAATCTGTTGCAACAAATGTCGGAGCTCTCCGGACTGTGCATCAAGCATATTCCCAAAAATAAGCACATTCCAGAGATGAAAAATGAGATCGCCCCAACAGACAAGTCAGCTTTATTGCCACAGGAAAAAGGAACGCGAAGAAAACAAAAAGAAAAGAAAAACATCGTCTAAGACGTGGGGGAGGGGGAGGAAGGAAAAGTAGTTGAGGAAATTCTTTTACATCTTAGGAGAGACGAGGGCAGCGCGGTGCTTCTGAGTCGGGACTAACTTTTTAAAGACCGTTCCTGGTGCTGTTAGCGCCTTTCGCTTAACAGCACGATTACACTGGGCTGTAAAACAAGCGTGTTAAAATGTTAACTGCTACGATCGGTGTCAGGAATAATATACAACGTGTCACGGGCTCCAGCCATCCGCTCGTCTGCGATCCTGCCTTGCACTCGCCTAATAACACTAATAACAGGCCGACTAGTCATTAGCTCGCTCTCTCTCTCTCCCCTGCTCCTGACCCTCAACATGTTCGTACAACTTGTAGGAACACGAGCAAAGTCAATAAGGGAGCCGCGGCGGTGGCAGATGAGTGCGCACGGGTGCTCCCCCTCTCTTGACAGCACTTGAACCCTCCTGCGGCTCCCGGCCACTTACCCATTCCTCTGAGCGGGACACCTCGAGGCCGGCCCTAAATCCCAGCGGATCCCTATGCCCGGGAACCGGCTCCGGGCCTCCTGCGCTCCTGGCCGCACTGGCCCCGAGCCTCTCTGCTCTCCGCTGAGGAAGGAACGGTAGCGTGAGGAAGAAAAGAACTACAAGGAAATCCACATCCCGACAAGAGAGCCTTGACTTCTGCATTTCAACCTCAGGGCAGCGTGGGCAGGGCCGGGCTGGGCCGGGCCCGCTGCCCGCCGCCCCCCCGACCCGCCCCTGGGGCGGCCCCACAGCCCAGCCGCCCTCCCAGTGGCCGGGGGAGATGACGGACAGCGCGGCGGCGGCGGCGGCGGCGGCTGCGGCCCTTCCGCTGCGCTCCGCACCTGGGCCCGCCGCGCCGGGACCGCGGCTCCGCACCTGCGGCGGTGAGTTGCGCGGGGAGCGCCGCCGGCGTCGGGGCCGGGCCGAGCGGGGCCGTGCCGAGCGGGGCCAGGGCACGGCCGGGGCCTCGGCGCGCAGCTCCGCGGGGCCGGGGCGCGGGCGGCGGGCAGCGCCGGGCAGAGCCGCCCTTCCTGGCCCCTTTCCCGGACTCAGCAGCCGCGGAGGGGGCTTCGAGCCTGGCAGAGCGGCTCCCCCTTTCCCCGAGTGAAGCAGAGCCGTCTTTTGACACACACACGGTTTGCCCGCGTTGAGGTTGCGGACCGCGAGAGAAGCTCTTCGCGGGTCTGGTCGCCTCGTTGTAATAAAGCACCTTTTCGCTAACGAATGTTTCGCGGGTTGTGTACGAGAAGACCGTGAGCGATGAGAGTTGCGTCATTTTTGGTGAAAATCACCAACCGGTCAGGAAACGAGCTGCAATTTCCCTCGCCTTGGGAGGAGACGGGACGGGGCTTGTCCCGTAGCGCCTGGCCCTGGGATCCTGCGTTCTCCGGCCACCGCGCACCGGTACCGGGATGCTGGCGCTCGCTGCCAGCGCAGACCGGCCCCGGTTCTTTTTTCATGCCCACTCTAACACTGCAAGGCTTAACCGTAAAATGTCAATGCCTCGCAGCTGACTTCAGCTTTGTAAAAGGCACTGATACATATTAGCAATCCAAAGAAAAACAGACAACGCTGGTAGGAATTAAAGAATGTGTGGGTCACGGCGTGTATGTGGTAGAAATATTTGGTTTGGCGGTGTAGGGATCCTGAGCTGACCTTGTGTGTGTGCGTCTTATGCTCTACCTTACATCGTGTTGCACACAGAGATCATGGGCTTCAGCTAAGGATTTGTGTTGGGTCTGGTTTTTTGGGGTTTTTTTTGTTTGTTTTTTGTTTTTCTGTATTAATCTATTAATCTCCTGAGATTCTTCTTTGTCGCTTATTGCTTTTATTTTTTTCAATAGAGTCTCAAAGTTACAGACTCTGTAAATTAAATAAAACGTGAAAAGAAATAAGGCGGTGATCCTAGTGCACAAAATATCACCAAGTAAACCACGAAATTTATGTCGCTGGTGTGCATAAACAAAGTGTCGATATTTTTTCAATTGAAATGTAAAATATTTTTAGGAAAAAAAATTGAGCGATATTTCAGATCCTGCACATATCGCAATGAACTTTCCTAAATGTGAAGAAATAAGATGTTGCAGAGATCTCCCAGAAATTAGCGGCGTGTTATAAGCGTTTTGTGGTGAAAAGAAGGTGATCATGGCTCTTTTGCAGGTACTTCCATTCGATCGAAATATCTGCGGATACTTGTTTTCTCCACAGTAATTAAAAAAAAAAACCAAACAAACAAAAAGGAAAACAACGACAACAAAAAAAAAATACATTACCAAAAAACCATCAATAAAACCAAACCCAAACAAAACAAAAAAAAAAACCCTAACAAAACCAAACCACCACAACAGGAATTTTCTATGGCAGTTTTGTGGTTGCTTCAAAAGTACGAGTTGCCCTTTCAGAATATTGCACCTGTAGATTGTGGTATTTCTTCAACCCAGATAGAATTATCTCTGATAAGGGGAGCACTCTTCACACCCGCGCAAATGCCACTGTCCGAAAGCATTTTGCGCAGGCAGTGGTACTGGCAGGCGTTTGCGGAAGCCAGAGCCCCTCTCTGTGTTGTGAAATGACCTCCTTTGGCTATTTTTAAGGCAGAAGGCATTGAATTAGTGGGACCCAGATCCAGCCTTAATCAAGCTATTTCTGTAATTAAACAGTGAAAGGAGGTGGGAATCCGTAAAACTTCCGATCCGCTTTAACTGGGTATTTCTTGTGGAAGCGGAGTTTCTCGTCGGGCTCCCCGACAAGGCTGCTCGCCCTACAGCGTGTTCCCCAGCCCGACGGGGCCTGGGCTGCTCGCCGCCCCGAACACCGGGACTGCCGTGGCTTCAGCGCGGTCCCGGGCCCTGCGGACGGGGAACATCTCCGGGCGGTGCAAGCCCGACCCCGCCGCCCCTGGACCCGCTCGGCGCCCCTAAAGCTCCCCCAGGGTTGCTGGGATGCTCGGGCGTGACCCTGCGCCGCTCTCCCACGCTGCCCGGGCGGCTCCTGTCCGCATCTGTGTCTGTTGTGTTCACAGTTGGTCCTTCTCTTCCCCCTCCGCCGTGTCCTCCAACCTGTCTGTTCCCCCTCCTTCCCTCTCCCACCCCTCCACCCTCGAGCCCGCCTCTGATCTCCTAGATATTTTGTTTCTTTCCCGTTCTCAATGTGTGTTCCTGATGTGGTCCTGTCGGAAAAGCTCGTTTACTCTGCTCGGGTCTCTAGTGGTTTGAGGATAATGTTTATCAGAAGTGAACGTGCTCAAGTTGTTTCCATTCAACTGCTGAGTGTGGGCTGAAATACCAAAGGTCAGATCTACAGTGAGTCGGTAGAGGGCAGGGGGAGACGAGAGGAATATGAAAACATAATATACAACAGACTGTTGATCGCTTCTGACCTGCCTGGCAAAAAGATTATTTTTTTCAGGTAGGAAATCCTTGTAGAATCGGAGGGGAAAGGCAGCCGGGAGGGGAGGGCGGGGGCGCGGGGTCGGGGCTGTTCTACCCGGGGAAGGGCACGCGTGCTGGGCAGGGGGCTCGCCCTGAGGAGCCAGCGGCTGCCCCGGCACGCACCCGCGCCCTCACCGCAGGGACCCCGGCCTGACAAAGCAAAACGGGGGGGAAGCTGTGAGAGACTCGAGCCGGAGCCAGACAGGAGCCGGGCTTGCCCTGCCATTCCTTTCCCTCCCTGCCGGGAGAGCTCCTGAGCGGTGCCGTCACGCACAGCGCGGGGAGCCGGGGTACGGCCCTGGTGTCTCTCGGGCGCCGCTGCCCTTGTCTGCCTTCTCCCGACGCTGCTGCTCGCAGAGGGGAGCCACAGGCCCTCCCCGTCCTCCCCTTCCCTCAAACTCTGCTCCCTCGCCCTCTCTCCTGCACTAAACAGCCTCGGCGGGAGCTGCCCGCTGCAAATCGCGGATACGGCTGCAGCAGCCCCCGCGCGCCGCCGGTACCGGCGAGGCGGCAGCCGCCGTCCCTGGCTGCCCCCGCCCATGGAGGCCTTCTCCGGCGCTTTCCGGGGCCGGGCAGGCCTCCCGACAGTGCCCAGCTCCCGCTCTGAGAGCAGAGTCCCGACTCTGAGGTTTTCCAGCGCTCCGGCAGGGCTCCTTTGCGCCGCTGTGCTCACCTCGGCGTGTCCTGCTCCTTCCTCTTAGAGCAGCCTTCATGAGGCCTTGCTGTGCCTCGCTCTGCTCCCCAGATGCCTCTGCTCTGCCCTTGGAGGAAGAAACCAGACAAATCTAACCCGGCGCACACACAAACGCACACACATTCACACACACACACCCTCTTTGAAGCTGCACATTTTTATTGATTTCTTTTTTTAAGGGAGGAAGGAAGATAACCTCCTCACCTTCCTCGAAGGGAGAGGGCTACTGAGGGGCTATTAAGGCAGAAGGATGCCCCCATGGTAACGCATTTGTAAGCAGAAGGCCCCCGATCCTTCCCAAAGGACACGGTTCCCCGGCCGTGTATGTAGTTCGGTGGCCGCATTTCCCGAGGTGGCGTGGGGAAGGTCCGAGGGGCGGACGAGGCGCGGCGGCCGGAGGGACTGTCGCGGCTGCCCTGTCTTCCCCGCCCCCAGCTGCTGCCATGCGGCTCAAAGCCGCGAAATCCTCCCCCGGAAGCGATGCAGACAGTTTGGTGGGCAAGGAACCTCTTGGAGCCGGAGCAGGGGTGAGGGGATAACGCGGTGTGGGTGTCGGGGGAGATTTTGGGCTCCTTTGAAGGGCAGGTAGGGAAAAGCGGGCTGAGGCAGGTGGAAGGTTAGCGACAACGCAGCAAGAACCTCGAGTTATGTCCGGAGGTGACCCGTCCTGGAGGGAAGATGCTGTGCGAAATTGAGAGAGATGAGACCCACGGAGCTTTGAAACGGGGCTTTCATTTTGCACAGAGCTATTCCCACGCGTGAGCGTACAAAATCCCACGGAATCTCCAGGGATCATTCCCGTTTTCTGCGAGGAACCAAACGCAGGATGAAGGGGCCTCCACGCATCACTGGCTGCCATGTGCATTTCCTTATGCCACAAACTAGCTGAGCGCAGTAGGTTAGCGAGGGCAGCGTGCCTCGGCAGGCAGCGGGAGCGGGAGCGGGGCTGACCTCGCCGCTCACGCTCCCCCTCCGAGCCTGCAGCCTGAAAATAGCCGGCCTGACCCCCAGCTCTCAGGTGTGCTGACCCCCCTCGTAGCCTGGGACAAGGGCACACGCACCGGCAAACGCCTGTGCGAAACAGAAGGGGGATTGTCACAGGGAGAAAATCCTTTCCAGCCGGCGCTCGGCTGCAGATAGGGACCGCTGCAGATAGATAGAGACCGCTGCAGATACATAGGGACGGCAGCAATAGGGACTCCTGCCCCCCAACAGCTCCCCAACCCTTTGGCGACCCCCGGCCCTTCTGCAGGGGCTGGGCTTGTTTTCCACTTTTCCCCTCTTTGGGGGAAAAGGGCGTTTTGAGAATGATCTGGCACAAGTTGCGGGTCTGTCGTTTGTAGATGGTGAGTTTCTAGTTCCAGCCTGCTACCTTATTTTAGCATCGGCTTATACCTTTGTGTTTGCATAAACTGCCCACATTCATTCACTTGTGATTCCGGAGGGGAGAGTATTTTTACCCTAATTTAATTAACGTAATACTCAAACATGCACGGAAATACACGCAACAACTCTGAAGCTCACACAAGCTGGCAGGTAGGGAGGGAGCTGTGTTGTGTGAGAGTGCGTGATTTCAATGTTAAGAAATTATTTCAACATCAGGGTCAAGACGGAGAAAGGAAATATAACAGGATGAAATTTTGTCATTTTGAATACAAATATCTGCTGAAAGTTTAATCAGATACAAACGAGCCATGTCTGGACATTTCCTGCATATTTATGAAGCAATGATGGGCAAAATACAATCGGATCTTGGCGTCACTTCTGTTGTCACAGACTCAAAATCTGAAGAAAACGAAACATAGCAAGAAATCTCTATTTCTACACAAGGCTTTCTTGCGCCCCGCTTTTGGGATAAGGACACAGCCTCTCGCAGAGCTCTCCTCCCTGGCGTGCAGAAACAGGGAAGCTCAGCTTCAGCGGTCAGAAATGCCCACTCAGTGTCGGGCTGTGCGGGGGGTTGGGCCGGAGCCCCCCGCTCCTTCTCGAGCATCTTCTGCCGCAGCTCGGAGCCGGCTGGTTCCCGGCTGGTTCCCGGCTGTTTTCCAGGCTGGCTGGTTCCTTGGCCCGGCCGGGGCTCTCAGTCCCTACGACACCGCGGCGAGCCGCCCCCCGGCCTGGCGGGAGAAGGGCAGGGTCTGTAGAAACTCAGACAACCCGTGGAGAGTGACTACGGGCGTTTGACCCGTTCTCAGGAGAAAGGAGGGACGGACGGAGCCGGTAACACTGCCGGGCTTGAGCCCGCCGTGCCGGGTCCGTACGGACCCTCTGCAGTGAAGGCATGGGCGTGCATTTCACTGGGGCACGCTGGAGGCTGGTGAACAGGTGAAATAAATGCACAGTAGTGCTAACCCGGGACAAAGGCCGGGGTTAAGGACGTCCCCGCGGACCAGGTTTGCCCGGCAAACCCCTCAGCGCCTCCCGCTGCTGCCGAGACCCGGGGCTATCCCGGTTCCTCTCCCCGGCGTGGGGAGTTTCATCTGGTCTATGGCATGGGAGCCACTGTCACATCCCTTCCACACTCTCTTGAACATTCAGATCGTGGTCGGGAGGGTTAGGTGGGGTGTCTTAATGATGTGTTAGCTGCTTGGACAGATTTAATAACTTTGCCGCCAATCGTACTTAGCAACCCTTCTGGAAACCAGACAGTATCTCATTAGGGCTTTCCTGGTGCAAGCATTTGACTTGAATGAGCTGTGTTGAGTTAATTTCTATTTGCACTAGGATTTGTTTAATGACATATAGGGGAATAGACAACTCTTGTGGACCAGACCATTAAGCTATAGAGGGCTAGATTTTTAAAGAGTATTTTGTTCTAATAAAGAAATCGGGTTTTCATTTGTCACATGTTACATAAATTTAGAGTAAATAAAAAAAAAGATAACTCTATTGCTCTGCCTTAAATTATAGGAACCAATTGGGAATTCCTAGGCAATTTTCTCCGTTTCTGCCTCTGCTTCTACAACATCTAGTACCAGTGCCACCTACAGGAATAATTGCATTTTCGAGCTGCTTTCAAGTAACCAGAATTCCGCGTTTGAGAGTCCTGGTAGCTCTGTCGTCCTCCTGGACGAAGAGCTCTTCGCCCTCCTTACACAGCAGCAAGTCTGGCTTCCAAGGGCGTTGTTTTAATTCGTGGCTTTCGTTTGAGATCACGGCCCGATGCAGGTTCGCTCCCCTCTACCCCGGCAGCGGGAGTGACGGAGCCTTCCCGCGGAGCCTGGGAGCAGCAGCCGGCCGAGGTGAGGGGCAGCGCCGCCTGCTTGCACCGAGAAGCGTTCGGGGCTCTCTGGTGATGTCCCTATCGGTGCCTCGGGGCCGGGCAGAGCGTGGGGGGCCGGCTGTCACCTCCCGCTTGGCCTGCAGAGCCCAGCGCCCCTGAGGATACGGGGAGCTCAGGGGCTCTGTGCACGGCGACTCAAGTGAGTGCTGGGCTATCTCCGGGCTGCGCTGTTAGGAAAGGCGGCTGTAAACCCAGCGCGGCTCTGGAGACCTCCCCGGCACACTGGGCTTGACGATTTATAATGACGAATGCCTTACAGTGGGAGAATAATGATCCCCTCCCTCGTCTCCCTGGTGGAGGAGGCCTTGGCTGCCGGGGAGGTTCTTCCCTGCACCGTGCGGTGCCACGGAGCGGGGCCGAAGGGCTCGGGGGCTGGGGACAGGGACGGCGAGCCCCGGCACGGAGCTGGCTCCGCCGGGGAGGAAGTTTTCTTGTTTGAATCTGTGTCCGCTAATCCTTTCCCACGGTTAACCCGACCCCTAAATATTTGCTTTTGGGACCTAAGGCCAGTGACGATCCTTCCTGACCAGACTTGAAAGTGCATCTTTTCTTTTTCTCGGTTCTTTATCTTAAGGGTTTCTAGTTCCTACAGCTTTGCTTGTGCAAAAACACTTTATCCAAAAATGTGTACACGGATACCTTCATCCTATGCATTAGGCTCGTTGGTGCTCTGTTGCTCTGGACCTCCGAGGTGACCTGGGGTTCTTCTGCAGGTGGGAACATCTGTGTCATGCAGCACACAGAACACAACTGTCCATCTGGGTGAAAAAGTTGGACATTTTCCTTCAAAACAGACATAGTCACAAAACACCGAGATGTTTGGGGTTTTTCCCTTGATAGAGTGAAAAGGAGGAGAAGAGAAAAGAGAAGAGAAGAGAAGAGAAGAGAAGAGAAGAGAAGAGAAGAGAAGAGAAGAGAAGAGAAGAGAAGAGAAGAGAAGAGAAGAGAAACTAACTTTTTGGTCTGTGCTGAAAGGTTTGTGGCCATTTTAATGTTTTACTGCCTGTAGAAAACTCGGTCATTACCGCCCTGAGGGTTTTCTTTCGTTGAGATAATAAAATGGGAACAACTCCCCGCCATACACACATCCCCCTAACAACAACAACAAAAGGATACGAGAAAAGAGAGCCGAGCTGCCCTTACTCCCTGTCCCATCCCCTCCTGCCTTGCGTGGGTCCTGGGGGGCTTCAGCGCCCACCCCAGAGGTGTCCCATTATTGATGCGCATGAAAACAAATTACTTGAGACATGAAAAAGCAAAGGCGTAACCGGGTGCGGAATTCACTATCAGTTGCAGAGTTTCATAAAGTAAACGAAAGTTTCTTCCTCTCCGGCTCAAAGCTTTTGCGATGAAACTCAGTAGGTTTTTTTTACACAGCGGATCCGGGGTCGAGCTCTACCCGCATACGCCACTCGTGGAAATGAAAGTGTTATCCCACCAGCCCTGCTGCAAACGACGCAAGTGCCATATTGCGGTAATCCCCAGCAGCCCGCGCCGCCCGAAGCCCCTCGGTGCGCAGCCCGGAGCGGGAGGGTCCGGCAGAGCGGCGGGAAGGGCCACAAGAGCCCGCGGTGCCGAGCAGCCGCCGCGCCCGGGCTGGCAGGGCACGGGCCGGTTCTCGCTGCCCGGGTTCCGTTTGCAAAACGCTTCTCTTCCGCAGCTGCAGTGTAACACGAAGAGGGTATTAATAAATATTAGTACCCTCCACCCAGCTCAGTTGCAAAGTTGAGGCGCCGCAATATTTAATGCAGAGTAGTGCGGGAAATACTTTTTTTTTTTTCCTTTGGAGAAGAACGCTGTTGCGAGAAGATTGTTGCCCCTTGCCTGCCTAAACAGGACTCGCCTTCCGGGAAGAGCAGATGCCCTTCGGCGAGGAGAACTTTTTCCCCTCTGGATTCTGGCAGAGTCAGAAAATGATATTTCAGAGTGACTTCTCCAAGAGTTTTCTGCCAAATGCAGCGATAACGAGTAACCCAGGGCCGATGCTGCGCTGAGGGGCATTTCGGCTTCCCCGCCGTGCCCTGACTCTGCCCGCACACCCCTTTTCCTGCGCACGCTGATGTCCCTGTCCCAGAGGCGGTAGGTGTCCTACAGGGGTGTCTCCCTGCCGGGACCTCCATCCAGCCCCGAGGGACGCGCGCAGCCCGCAGGATGAATACGGGCGGCCCGCAGCCAGAACCCGGGACGTCGGGTCGGCCTCTTGTTCCCTCCTGCAGCTGTTCCAAACCCAAATCCCGGTACCGCCCGGGAAAAGGGCGCAGCAGGACCAGGGCCTGGGCTGCAGAAGCGCCTCGCTCCTGGCAGCTGAGTCCCGACGGGGGGAATGAATTCCCAGGCAGGAGAGCCGGATACGGCCTTTACAGTCCGTGTGCTGTCCCGGGGTTCTTTCACCCCGTGTGCCAGAAGCCGATCCACACACACTGCTCTGGGATTCAGCCGTGAAGCCGGAGGGAAGAAGGCGAGGGGATTTTGCTGGGCTGAGCGCAGAAGCAGAGCCTCAGCAGCTATGGGCGTCTGCCTCCACGCTCCACGGGGGCTGCTCGGTCTGAGCCGCGGCTCAGACTCCATCGGGAGATCCCAATGTCACCCTGGCACAGGGAGCATGTCACAGGCCCGGCTGCTGACCACCTGCCCCCACCAGTGCCCTATTCTTACTAGTGCTTCTTTTGACAATTTTCCTCCTCACCACGGATGAGATTTGAAATATCCCCGTGTGGGACATTTGTCTTTGGGCGCTTTAGCTCGTCCTTGAGCATCTAATAAGGCAGAAAGTGTTCAGCAACGGGGAAGGGATACATAAGGACTATAGGAAGCGTGGGATTTTCCTGCTGCTTGTAGGAGACCTGTACACTTGTGACCTAAATGCTTGTAGGAGATGTGTATGATGGAGAAAAGGGTGATGCCAACGCCTCCAGAGAAAGTTTGCTGCCAAGAGATCCAAGAATAACTGCTGTGAAGGACCCCGTGTAGCTCTGTGCAGATGCTGCATGGCGACTTTCCGCGGCCCTGGACCAGGCTGCTCTCCGTGGTAAAGGGCGATGCTCACCCTGTATCAGGGGAATCACAAATGTCCCCGGCAGGAGGCCGAGCTGGAGGCTCCGCATCTACCGAAATTCTCTTGGCTTCACAGTTCGAGACCTGGAACCAAGGCCTAACCCAGGTGAGAGACCCCTTACCTGCAAAGAACCGCTGCCCGTCACTTGGCAGGGGCAGCACGGAGCGGCCGAGGTGGGGCTTGGGCGCAGATTCATTGATTAATTACCATACCTATGAACTCAGCAACCGCTCAGCAGTTTGGGAAATGAATCTCAGCTTCATTGTCAAAACATGCAGATCTCTGTCCGACGTCTCTCTTACTTCATCCAGAGTTCTGTGAACAGCCTCTTAGTCTCTGGATATCACGGCATGAGCCACATGGTTTCTATCTCCCTCTTCACATATATACAAACACCCTCCACTTATTATAAGATAAAATGTCAGTTAGGGGAAAAAACCAAATAACATCCAGTTGTTCTGCACATTTGAAGGGTTTGTTTATTCTTTGTATGGACACAATTTAGGATGAAGGTGGGGACTTCCATGTGATTTGAGTAAAGTACCCCTTCTACCTTGTAGTTTTTAACCTATATCTTCCACTAGTAATTTGTGACTATCAAAAGAAAATAATTTATGTATTAGAAATCCCACTCCTGCTAAATATAGTTGCAAAACCAAATAATTACAATGTTGTGAATGGAAAAATTAATTTAAAATAAGAAAATAACTGCAGTTGAATTATTAATGTGTTGGTGTTGCAAATTTACAATAATTTTGTATTTGCACAGTTACAGCGATGTAGAAAGTACAAAAAATACTATCAAGACCAGCTTCCTATACTAATAACTGTACAACTTCCTCTTAAAAAATTGTGCATATTTTCTTCAGTTTAAAATTTCTCTGCCTATTACCTTCAGTATTTCTATGCCTACATGCATAAAATACAATTTCTCATTCGCAAACATATCTGAACATTCTCTTCAGAGAAAAAAATTGTGAAAGAGATAGAATTAAATTGAGAATATGTAATTTAAATGATAAAAATGATTTTTAGTTTTTCTTTCAGGAATGCTTTTTTTTAAAAGTCAGATTTAGTTTTTGTGCTTGTACTGCCCAGTTTGTATTTTCTTTGAATGTACAGGTGCACACTGAATTTAATCTTCTTTAGGTGTATGTGTCTGTCTATATGCATGCAAGCGCCCACTCGCTGGGTTAAGGGACAGGTGTCAGGACGTGCAAATTCATTGGCAGTGGGGAAAGGAATTTGCAGACTCTGGGCTCCGTGTTGAGGATCGGCAGGAAAGCCGACGCAGGGAGTGAATGACTTTTGCTCCAAGGGCCCGGCGGTGCGGTCGAGTGGGACTCCCGCCGTGACACTGTAGGACCGCATGGGACTTTCCCCGCACGAGCATCGCTTTCCATCCTCCCCAGGTGACACCCACCCAGCGCCAGCTCAAGGCGACCACAGGAACGCTGCGTGAGCCTGTTCCCTGTGCCCCGCTCTCCCAGCGGCTATTTCCCTCTCACCGTCCCGGGGATGCGGCTCCCGCTTTTTGCACCCGGAGAGAGGGGACGCAGTGAAGCGATATCGGCTGTGAACGGGGTAAAATCCGCGATCACTCGGGGTTTTATGGCTTCGGAGAAGGCAGCTTTTCGGAAGGAAAGCTGTACACTGGATAGTCTCACGTTGTGCACCCCATCCCTCACCTCCAGCTGGAGCATCCCTCGGAGAGAGGAGCAGCGGGTGAGGCATCGGGACCGTTCTGCTTTGACTCCACGCACCATGGTGCGGGTGCTGCTCATTGCTCTGCTCCGCGGGAGAGGAGACCCCGAGCCCCGGCTGCCGGGGAGCGGAGAGAGCCTCCGGACCGAGAAATGTTCCCGCTTTCTGTCCCGGCGGTAAGGACACCGGAGTGCGACAGCCCTGTCCCATTGCACTATCCATAAACAGCTGCGTATATAAATAATAGAGAGTGGTGTGTGTAAATACACGTGTACATGTGTGGGTGTTTCCGGCATTAGTTGTGTTTTACACTAACTGGGACGTTTTTCTGAGAGCGAGAAATTTACCGGAACAACCCGAGCAGCCTTTGTCCCGGCTCCCGAGCTGGTGCTCCCCGACTGTGCGCTTCAACCCAACGTGTTTTTTCCTGTTCGTTTATTTTGCTGTTGGTGTGCTTTTGGACTCTCTAAATAAGCTGCTGGTAATATCCCTAAATCCCTTCTGGCGTCAGAAGCAAACGCAGCAAACGCAGGCAGTCCTGCCTGTTTTTCCCATCTCTCCTTGAATTTTTGAGGTGGATGGCAGAGGGGTGGGGGTACGATAATGAGGACAGAGAGGGAGAGAGAAACGTATTTTCTTGAGTCTGGAGAGTGACGCCTCTCCCGGCAAGAGCTGCAGTCCGGCCGGGGCGGCCCTGCTGGGGGAGCCCTCCCTGCTCCGCCTCGCCGGTTTGCCGAGGTGCTGCATGCCTGGAGAGACCAGTGTGCTTCTTCTGGAATATCTCTACACATTGCACCGTACAAAAACGTGGTCTGCGAGGGAAATGGCTCTGCCCACACCGCGGTCCTCGGGGCTATCTGAATTTGGAGGAAGGGGATGCATGTACACCTCTGTTCCTTAGGGAAATTTAGTTTTATTCTCTTGCTAGGCTGATATTGGGAGTGATTAGCGATTTGTAGCGATATTTGTTCCTTCCTGTTCATCAGAGATCTCTCTGGGAGATGCCACCACCCTCCAAAATGTCCCCTGTGTGCCTCTGACACAGGGGACCCCAGAAGGGGCTCAGGGTTGGACCCCAGTGCCCCCCGGCTGTCCCGGACTTGAGGTGTATGTGACCCCCAGCTGCTGTGGGGTTTTTTTTCTCAGGTCTTGGGGAGAAGGAAACAGGTAATGGAAGCACCTTCTCCACGCATCGGATTACGGTCAGCGCGCCTGCCCCATCCAAACCATGATGCTGCAAGCCCTTGGCCCGCCAGGCAGCCTCTGGTCCCGCCCAGAGCTGGGACAAAGGGCGATCCCATTGCCTAGAGGTGGCTGCATCCCCACAGTTCCCGCAGGCACAGCTGTCGCGTTCCCCCTTCTGCCCGCCAGCCCTCCTCCTAAAGGGCGGCTTCTCATTCAAAACTGAGAAGCACCTTAGCAGCTGCTCTCAGATTGCTCTGAGCTGTGGTTGGAATAACCCTTGCTTGGTGAATAGCTGGGGTGGAGGAAAATCTCTGAGTTTAACTGTGTTGGGAATTTTTCACTTTCGTTTCACTGACAGAAACTGGGGTTTTTTTCCCCTTGGAAGGTATTTCAGGCCTCTGTGTGATTAAATTCATCTGCATCATTTGGGATGGGACATTGCAGCAACAGAGAATGAGATTGTGACTTTCTGGTGGGTCATGGCAAGGCTGCAGGCACTGTAATGCAGAGAGTATTCATATGCCAGAGGGTTCTCTCTCACTCACTCCTGTCCTATCTCCCCTCTGACCGTGGAGGTAATACTGGGCTGAGGGCATTGTTTATAACTCCCTTGAATGCTGGAGTCCACCACACAATATTTGAGAATATCTAGGAAGTTGTTAGAGACAGATTCAAATCTTATTCATCTGGCTTATGGTGCCATCTGCTTGAAAGAAGGCAAATACTGCGTTGATAGTGGTGGTGATGATTCCCTTGTTTGCTGTAACACAAGGAAACAAGATTGATACACTCCCAAGGAAGAGGTTAGCTCTTGCTGACAGCAGGTTTCTCTTTTTTCATGCTTCCCTTTGCCAGTCCCAGAATTATAGTTTAACTTTCTGATTTCCCTCTTTCTCTGGTATCAATATTGCACTTGAATGAGATCACAACCAGGCAAGGGCTTCTCTGCTAATGGTCTGTCCTTGAAGCACATTTTTACTTTACTAGCACTCAATACTGTGGAAGTCCTGTAATCCTTCCTGAGACCCAGTGAGTCACCTTGTGAACCACATAAGAAATCTCTGTTTTTTTCTAATCTTTCTTCAGGTCATATTTGTCTCACTGCAAAGATGCAAGCCTGAAAACCTTTCCAAGATCCCTGGGCCAACAATCCCTTCCAGCTGATCGCAGTGCATGGAAAGAAGAAGTCCTCTCAGACAAGCTAGTGTGTTAAAGCACCAAGGTGATCTGCTATGCCCAGCTGTGGCAGAAGGTTGCCTTCCCTGCACTGCCCAGTGAGTGTAGAAGCTGTCTAGCATTGGCATGCCTGGCATTCATGCATGGTGCCCAGCACTAGCACAGTGAAGCCCAGGTTCCCAGGTATGTTCTTTCTGGGCTTATTTCTATCAGCATGTACCAGAGCAAGTAGTTTCTTACTCATCAGTGAATTTCACTCAGTCTTAGTCAGAGAGATGGAATTGGTCCTACAACAGCAACAATAGCTTTTTATCCGCATCCTTTCCAACTCTCCCTACATGGCCTTCACACCACAATAACAAAGAGAAGCTCCCAGAAAGCAGTAGCAAGTTCAGAGAGGTCTGGCTCCTCACCAGTTTGAGTTTTACCAGGTGGTGTTTGCTTTAAGACCTTGAGCTATAAAATATCCATGCTAGTATTGAACTCCTGGGAAGACATAAACCCTTCAATGAAATGGAGAACTAAACACTGTTAAATATACTTATCTAATGGATATCAGTACTGACTTTTGTGCATGCTGCACAATCTGACATGATTCTAACATGAATCTACCTAGTCTCTGCTTTCAGAAACCAAAAATTAAAATGACTTCTAGACAAGTCCCTATATTCAATAACAGGAGTGGATTACAATCTCTCCCACTCTCCTTGCTATTACCCTTCCTTCTCTTCCTGCACTTGAATCCGGACATGAGTGGACATTGAGGAAGAGGTTTTGTGCCTACCAGCAGCCACAATACTTGTGTGAGTACTTCAGCCTGGTGCATGGTGAGCAAGTCAGGCTGTGGGTACACAGCTGATTAACTGGGCACAGCACCTCAGTACCAGCTTGCTCTGTGTGCAGTGACTCATCTCAGGCATTTCTGAAATACTTTTCTGATTTTTTATTCTCTTTCGTTTAGGTCACATCCAACTCCATATTGCAAGGCGCTGAGTAACAGCTCATGATCCCTATCAAGTAATGGCTCCAGGGTTTGTTTACCAACATCCACTGGAGACTCCAGCTTTTCTGTAGAAACAGAAACTGAGCCCAGGCTTATCCAGGTATCAAGCTGTCACATTCCTTGGGGCCTGTAGAGCAAACTGGCCTTTGTGAAGAATGTTTACCATGACTGTGAGGCAGCTGTGTTTAGAGAGTAATTTCAAGAAAGTCAAGAAATAAGCAGTAGGATTTCTATAACACATTTATACCTATTTGTAAGGGAAGAACAGCTGTTCATCAATTGGAGCTTTGCATCCATCACAGGTAATAGAAATGATGAGACTCAAAGTCACACAAAGATGCAGGGAAGTCCTCAGGGTCAACTCTAGCCCAGGTTTTAATTTATCAATTACTTCAGGATCTGTTCCTGAAGCATTAATAGATAATTGGTGTAGTCCTGATCTCTGTGCCCCTGCAAAGTATTCCCTCCCAGTGGGAGTGACATTAGCTTTAGGTTCTTGCTTGTGAGCATTGTGCATGCAGCATGTTTGATTTTTTGCAGCTTCCAGCTTACTAGCTATGGAAAGAGATGCTGTCAGATTTAGGATGCAGGAGAGAGCTAATCACAGAGGCTTCTCCCAGCTTCAGGACAGGAGTAAATTTTGCTATTAACAGTGTCATGTGTGTAAGGAATTCTGCCCATTTTCTTCTAAACTGCAGCACCTTTCCATCCCAAATATCTCCTTTTCCACACCCCCAAGTACCTGATGGAACCAAGTATAGCACATAAAAGAGGACTGAGAAAACCATGAGGAGGCTTATTAAGGATGTGCCTTGGAGGAAGATTTTTTTCCCTACAAAGGCATTGTAGGAAAATGCCTCCTACAAACTTTGGGGTAATCTTCTGAAGCTTATATTAATCACCTCCTTTCAGAGGTGAAACTTTTTTCACCTCCTGTAATTAACTCAAGATTTGACAATTTTCCAGACAAAAATGTTTCAGAAATTTTAAGGTATGAATCGAATTCTTAATATTTCTACCAAATCCTTTGCTTGTTCCTTGCATTTTAACATAATTGACAATGAACATTCTTGTCTCACTATGAACTTATTTTGCTGTTGACATATATTTATGATTAAAGCATGAAGTTATCATTACAGTAAAACTGGTAGAACTGAAAAAATTATATTTACTACCCAAATGAAATATCCAAATATAATGATAAATAAATTAAGTAACTCAGGTAAAAGATTTCTTTTCTCTCTATGAATGCAAAGTGTAATATTTTAGAAGCTGTGGGGCCAACTTTTGCCTTACGATTCACCTGCTGGGTGTTCCAGAGAGGGTAGGAGCTACCAAAAAGTATGAAAAAGGACTTATACTGTATAACAGATGAAAACTGTCTTGTAAGCTCAAACTCTCACAGCTTATGTTTTCACTCTGAAGTTCCTTGAGGCAGTTATTTGATTTTATGAAAGTCCAGTTGGCAAACACGTACATGCAAAGAAGCCACAGAAGCCAGCAGGGCCAAACAGGCATCTGAAGGCAAAATTTCTTCATGAAGTAAAACTGAAAAGAATGTAATTATACTCCCTTACCCCCTCCCACAATGTCCCAGCATCCCCCTGCTGCTCTATCCCTTAAGTAACAGCAGTTCAGGATGTGGTGGAAATACTGGAAGGGAGGAAAATCAATCCACAACTGTTTCTGCAGGGTTTCACTAGGAGGAGCCATACGATGTGTAATGAACGTGCAGAGCTGTTTGCAATTCGTGTACATCCCAACTGCTCCCGGGGCAGCATTTCTGCTACTGCCATTTATCTCTGTAATAAATACTTTTCAAATAGATCAGAAGGTAAAATTCACACAAATTAGTGTGATCCTTTGGTTTCTGAGCATGCTCTTTTTATAGACTTCATTCTGCCACCAAGAGGACAGTAACTCTAATTACCGCTTCACATTCACGCTTCATGTAGGACTGTAGTATTTTGTGAATTGCTTCTATATCTTCCTCTATATTTAGTACAACTGTGAGCACAACTGGGCAATGATTCACCTGTAGTAGAAACAATTATTATTGATAACATTATGGGGAGTCAGGAGTGGGAGGGTGACTTATCACTTGAGTTCCACAGTTCATCCCTAGGGAAAGTAAATTTAAGATACTGAAAATGGCACAGACTAACCCTACTCCAGGTCAGAAAACACTGGGGAAATAAAGAATGAATAATAAAGGGGGACTGCCTTTGGAAGGGCATTTACCTTACTGTTAGCACCATGTTCTTTCAGGAAGCCCAAAAGTCCACGTGGGCACATCCCTGGAGAAGACAGCCCCAGCTCAGCCTCCTGTTTTACCTTTTGGACTGCTGTGTCCCTCTGAGGTGAGTGATGCTGCACGTCTACTTCTAGGTGCAGGGGTAAAGGTCTATAACTCCTTCCCACTTCTGATCAGAATTTTTTCCTCAGGCAATGCTGATCACTTTTCGCAGCAGTAAACCCCAGAGGGCTGGTGGCAGATGGGTGGCAGCACCCTGTGCAGGAAGCACAGCTGTCAGTATCTCTCACCTGGCCAGGCACACAGCCTCCAGTGTCTGAGAGCCTCAAGGCATCCGCTATGCTGTTCAGAGAGGGGAGGGAAACTCTGCTCTTGGAGCGACTCCCAGGGATGGCTAAGGGATATTTACTTGGTGAGCTGGAGCTGTAAGAGTAGCTGACCCTGGGGAGGACCAATAGACATCAGCATCAGGAGCCTTGCTGGGTCACCTTCACCAGCCATAAGAGATCTGGAAGGGCCAGTGAGTTACCCACCAGTGTTGTTCTGCATTTTTTTGTTATAGGAACCACAGGTGAACTGTTCAAAATCCCTCAAGTGTTTACTTTCCATTTCTGTGCTGTATGAGGGGGTCCACACTACATACAGATGTAAGAAAAGAAAAAATAAATATCTCATTTGTATATTTCCGGTGTACACAAAAGAATTAAGTTTCTTGAAAAATTAGAAGAAGTCACACACGTGATTGTTGGAGTATTTTTTTAGGAAATAAATTGCAGGGCTTTTTTCAAAACTAGCATTTAAACATTTTCCTTACAGTGTGTTCCTTGCAAATGCAGGCTCGGGGCTTAGATGTCTCCCTGCTTAAATCTACTCTATTATTTCTGTTTTCAGACAGGCTCCATTGAGATCTCTGTGAAATGAATGATGTGACTTACCAGTATCACACAAGCTGTTCCAAGAATATCAGCAAGGCACTGGAAAATGGCAGGGAGACTGGAGACTTTCCTGAGAAGGTTTTACCCAGTGATGGAAAATATATTTGTGTTATTACTTTAGCACAAGTGTCTTCTATAATGCTAAGGTTTGCTTTCAAATAAAACATAAATTGCACATCTGGTTGGAAGAAATAAATGCAATAGTGCTTCAAAGACTATCTGTCAGGCTTAAAAAGCAAAGAGATGAGGATTTATTGGTGTTTTTATTATTAACATAAAAGCCTTGGGAATCTCAAAATAGACCAGGATTATAGGTAAATATGGGTTCTATTTTCTTCTTTGTTTGCCTTAACATACTATTAGCATCAAGCTAAAAAAGGATCATCTGAATGTTAATATGTTTACTGTGTGCACATGGATATTAGCTTAATCAATACACAGATGCAGAAGACTGTAGAGAAAAGTATGCACTACAAGTGTATTATTCATCTTAAACATTTCAGACAGCCTCTTCATTCTGGAGATACTATTTGCTTAAGAAACCCCACTCTTGATGTGCTTTCTCAGTCTTTCAAGACTTTTGTGAAGCAGTAGTGGGCTGCTTCTGTGCAAAGACTTGGAATGGACATCTATTTGCAAATGAACAAGCAATGAAAGAAGTTTCTAAAGTAGATTACTTATAAAATTAAAATTTGAGGAAGTTTGGGTATAAATAACATGTCCAAATCAGGAAATATTTGGTGGCTTGAAGACATGCACATTAGATTTCCTGCCTGAGCTGCTGATGACTCCAGCCTCCTTTCCAGGAGAAAATTATCCTGTGCAATGCTGGTTAAAGCCTTGCATGAGTCACTCCAAGGTGTTGGAGGGGGCTGTACAAATCCTGGTCCCCACTTTCTCCTAAAAATTGTCTGCAAGAGGTTCAATTTTGCTGTGTCAGGACCAGGTTGAATCTTTCATAGGATTTAAATTAAATCCTTGGCAACCACTTTCTGATTTTATAGCAAAATCTGACCTATGTGTTAAAGTGAGGACATTGTTTTGCTGGGTTATTGCTTAATTACTAAATGAAGAAATATTAAGTACAAATTTAATGACTCATACAATATTTCCAAATGACATGTACTATCAAGTCCCATTTACATCTACCACACTGGTGTTTAACTCACTTTCCATTATTCCTGAGGCTATTAATGTCAGTAATTACAGCAGGTAACATGTCTAATATTGAGTCCATTGTGGAATAAAGCAATGTTGAGCTCCTGCAGTGTGTTTTATATTAAGTACAAAAAGCTTCTGATACAGTTAATGTAACTATAAATCTTAACTCAAATGCTTATATGTCTCGTTTATGACCTGAATAAACTCTGAGGCAGAAGCAGGGCAGCTGAACGGCTGCTCTCTGCCAAACCGCACATTCAGCGGAATATGCACTTACAATATCCTTTTCATATTGAATAATAACAGAAAGACAGAAAACAGGCCGAGTATTTTCTCCAAATTAAGTTGGGTTCTTTTCCAGAACACTGAGTTTAATGGTAAAAAAAATCTCTAAATACACACGACCCTTAAAATCACAAATATATAAATAGAATATAAAATTCAAAATAGTGGGGAGGATTTTTTCAAGTGGGAATCCAGCCTGTGCTTATGATAAGAGGTTTTGATGTGTTAAATATTGAACACCCTGCCACTTGGAGAATGCACATTGCTCTGTCCCTTTGGAGAGGCTCTGGATTGGCCTGGGTGTGGAGGTGGCCAGAAATCACAGTCACCTCTGGAAGAGCTGGCATTCACTGCTGTGTGAGCTGCCAAGGGAAACTGGGCTGTGAGGGCAACCCTTTGGAAGGAACCTTTTGGAAGGCTGTGCTGTAGGTGACTGATAAGGTGATTCGGTCTGACTCTGAGCTCACTTGCAGTCACTGTTACAGCCCCTGAGCAGGAATAGTGTGTGCTGAGAACAAGGTAAGCACCACCTAAAGTCCTGCCAGGGCTCTGACTTCCGATGCCAGCCCCTGTGTGCTGGGGCACCCGTGTGTCCCCAAGCATCAGCACACACTTGGTGAGGAGGTTCAGCCCAGGTGAGGTGAGGTTCAGCACAGGTGCCTGCAGCGTGAGGGCGGCTGTGGCATGGGAGCCTGCAGGATGAAACAGGGAGGGAAATGGTTTGATCCACAAAAAATAAGATTTAGGTTCAAGTTGCACTGGAGATCACAAAATTAGGATCAGAAAGAGATCAACTACCAGAAAGCAGAAACCCTACTTCAATCAATTTTCATCAAAATAAATTCCTTTGGATGGGAAGTTCTCCTAAAGACCTTTGGTACAGTATGACCCTTTAATATTAAGCATGTCAACATTTAAATTGATGATGCTATTTTTTGTAGAGCTATTTACAAGGGGAGTATTTCCCTCTGAATTTGTAATAAATCATGTAAGACATCTTTTCATTCCATTTCCCTTTAGAAAGAAATATTTGGTAGTTTAAAATATTTAATGTAGTGGAAAGTCTAAAGGGAAAAATAAAGCATCAATAGACTATTTCAGCAGCAGAAACCATTTGGGACCTGCTTAACCACCTAAGCTCTTCTCCAAATTTATTTGGAAAGGGGCATATAAAGAGCTCATCACTTTCCATCTCCATTTTCATGTGTGCAGCATATGCAATAGTTTAGCTTTGTACTCACACTCCGAGCTGATCTTGATGGTGAGCTGGAGTAACTTGAGATCACCATTTCTTTCTCCTTATGACAGTTCTGGAACATTTGGTTGACTAATTATCTTGTTACTAGTCAGCTTTTTTTTTCAATATTTGACTTTATTTATGAATGTACATGCACAAGAAGGGTCAGAGCCACACACACAAGTTACCATTTTAAACCAGAGGATTATTACACCACCATGCTTTCCCTGTGCTTGTGATAGGAAAACTACACAGGTGAGATAAAATTTCACTCATGCCCAGTACTTCACCCTGTCCATTTCTCAGTACAGACCAAACCCAAAGACTGAAATGTAAGTGTGACCAAATGTTCCCCAGTTAAGTGCAAATCTTCCCCTGATTTCAAAGGTTGATGGTCTAAACTTTAAAGCACAGAGATGATGAACCATAAGGCCCATAGTATGGGGTCTGTCTGTCTCTGTATCAGTGTCTTTGTACAGATATATACATAAATATATCAAATATACATATTTACTTACCTCTTGTGTTGAAGATAAAAGTTGTTTGCTGTATCCAAACATTAACGCATTACTTTTAAAAGCTGGATCCCATAAACAGCAGCATGTAATTTCTCCCCATAACTTAATTTCTATTTATTTTCATCAGTGCCTGGCTTAGCAGAGCTTTGCATTCTTCAGAGCTCAAAGAGAAATCCAGGCAGTGACCCCACCTCTCAGGCCTCTGCTGCAGACCCCTGCTGAAATCCTGGTGAAAAGCTACACAAGACTGAATCACAGCATCAGTGTCAACACTACATACATAGGCATTTATTCAGCCAGAGAAAATTATGTTCCCTGAAAAACTGATTGCTGGCTTCTATAGGGCTGAGTCACATTAATCTGACAGACTGCTTCCAGAAAGGGCAGCATAGCTATAAGGATGAAAAATGTCTCAATTATTTATAGTAAAAGTGTAAGTGGACATCCTGAAGGGATGTAATTTAAAAAAAAGAGCTGCAGTAAGGAGGGGAGACATGCTAGATGATGACAGGTGATTTTGTCCCAGTGGAAGGTAATTTTCTTCAGCACTTCTTGGGGGGCTCTGTGGCTGCAGGAGGACTAAAGTAGAAGAGGATGATGAGAGAGGAATACAGATCAGGTATCAAAAGGGACAAGGAAACAGGGGTAAGGCTTTGAAAGTTCACACATGGTCAGAAACCTGGAGCTAAGAAGCAGAATTCAGGAGGTAGAAAGATGAGTGTGGCGACCCAGGAGCATTGGGACTTAAAATTCATATGGGAGAAACCAGCACCTTCAGTTAAGAGGCTGACAGAAAGAAATAATTGGCAATTGAGACTGGCTGGGAGACAGGAACAGCAGTGGCTGAACCAAGTAGCCAGATATGAGGAAGGAACAGGAATGGGACACAGATGGTTAGAGGGGAGCAAGACAGAGCTAGAGAGGAGGAAAAGTTTTTTGGACACTACAGCCCATTCACTGGTCATTGCAGGGCTGAAAATGGATTATGAGGACCCTGGGTCATGATGCTGCTCTGGTCTCAGCCCCAGGAAAGGTGTCTTTTGTTCCACAGAGAAGCTGGCAGCTCATTATTACTACAAATTACCCTGTTAACTCGGAGGGCAGAAGTCCACATGGAGGAGGTAAGAGTTAACCCCAATAGCTTGAGGCATAGAGGTGTTAATATGATGCCACATAATAGGAGTTTTGTTTTTCCACTTTGCTTCATTAAGAACCTAGGAAATTACCTACAAACACTCTCTTAAGAGAAGTCTGTGAGCTGCCAAAGCAAATATGCAAAGCTAGCAAGTGCCAGAGCTGAAGTTATCTGGGCTTTTTTCCCCCTTTCACACCAATGCACTGGCAATAGAGGAAGCCATACTCTTTCCCCACAGAGGATGTGGCAGCTTTATTCAGGCTGCTCAAGATAAGTCAGGACTGTGTAGAGAGAGATTCTCAGCCCCATTATCATGTGTTTCAGAGGGAATGGTGTGTTTTGAATGAAGTTCAGGGATTGGGGAAAACACTGAACACCATTTTGCTTTAAGGTATTGAATATCAGCCTGTAGAACGGGATGCATCCCTGTCTGCTTGTGCCACAAATCTCCTGTACAACATCAGTAAATTCTGACATCAGATTTTGCACTATGGTCACTAATTGCATGTTCCCAGTTGTATGAATACCTGACTTGAGACTCTAGGGTCTGGTTTGGAAAAGAGCTGAGCACTCACAGCCCCAGCAGGACTCAGTGGGAGCTCTGCTCTGGATATCTTAAAGAATTACATAATGGTAAGTACCCCAACAAATTAGGAGTCTTAAACTGAGCACAAAAATCACTGCACTTCCCTGTTCTTCGGTTTTCCAGCTGTAAAATGAGGATAATAATTGGAGTGATCTGAAAATAAATACACATTTGTGAACTGCTTAGAGACTGCAGTCATCAAAAACAAGGGAAACAAATTAAATTAAAACTCTTTCTTAAGATCAACTGGTCAGTAGTTAATAGGGATTGGGCCGCATGTTAAACACATGGAGGAAGCAAAACAGCTAATGGCCTTTCCATAAATGAATGATACCCATCCTGAGCAGTGAATGAGCTAGGAATCCTGTGGGAAAGGCACCAAGTATGTGAAGGTGACATCACAAAAATGCATGTGGAGAGAGCATATACAGACTGCTAAGGATGGCCATCCAAACTGCTGCACCATTCATATCACAATAAAAATTAGTAATATGACTTATGTGTAAATGGAATTAGGGATAATAGACACCTTAGAATTGTCTTTTAGATTTTAGATTCTGTGATTGAAATCAAGCTAAATATTTCATGTATGTGGTATTAGCCAACTTTAATCTCACTCAAAAAAAAAAACAAACCCAAAACCAAACCCAACAGTATGTGCATATGCTGTTACAAAAAGCTAATAGCAACTGGGTGACTGCCATATATTACCTGGCACACTGAAACTGTAAAGTCTGCTTTCACCATCAGACTGTGACTTATCATCTGGAAGTGATTTAGCTGTGTGGTTACCTTTGGACTGCTGGGGCTTTTGGCTCTTTACTAGCAAGCAAATAACCATGGAGAATAAGACTTTAGCACTATCAAGTAAACAAATAATTGGGCTGGAGATTTCAAAACCAGAGGTGAAAAGTGAATTTGAAGCTAGTCAAAACTCTGTAGTTTTTATCCTCCATGGTTGTTATTAAAAGCAGCTCTGAAATCCAGATCTCTGCTCTCCCTCACTCCCCAGCCTCCTTTTCCCTTTACTACGTGGTATGCAGGGAACATTGATTGAAATATACTTCTGCTCAGCTCTGCACAGTCCATGTCCATAAACCCAGTTTGTTTTCTGAAGTAATTTGCACAGTATAGATCTATATCCTCCTCTACATACACACACCTGTAATTTCCATCAGCATCACTAAGAGCTACTTGTACATAATGAAGGGAAAATATGTGTTACGCTGGGCACTTCACAAGAGAATCTCCAAATGGGTTCATGTTACCTCCATCTGACTGAAAAACCATGAAAATCACCTCCAATAAATTTCTATGACTGGTTCACATGGCAGGTGGCCCTCCATTAGAAATAGAATAGTTATACCTGACTTCTCCAATATTTATGAACTGAGGACAGAAATTTCAAGAACATATCAGCCCAAAGGCATCATTGTGTGTGGGATCACAGCTTTCATACGTACTGCATCCCAAAATGCTTTTCCAGAGTTATCAGGCACTGTTAGTTTAGCAATAAGTAAATGCAGAAGAAAACAGAAATTAGAAAGTGATGACAACTGAGAAGATATTTACTCAAAGAAAAGGTTGAATTAAGTTGAAGCAGAGGAGTACTGGAAAGCAGTTTCAGATGCAGGAGCTCCATGGATTTTACACAATACCAGCTGAGGTGAGAGCATAGAAAGGACCAAAGGGGATGCCTCAGCTACATTCACAGGAAGAAGGGAATGAAGGGGGGAGAAAGCGACAAACAGGTGAGGTCAGAGAGTTGAACTGATTTTTTTACTATTTTTGTAACGAAAATAATGTGACCAACAGGACCAGGGCAGTGATTGTCCCTCTGTACTTGGCACTGCTGAGGCCACACCTCAATTCCTGTGTCCAGTTCTGAGCCCCTCACTACAAGAAAGGCACTGAGGTCCTGTGTGCATCCAGAGAAGGGCAATGGACATGGTCAAGGGCCTGGAGAATAAGCCATATGAGAAGTGGCTGAGGGAGCTGGGGTTGTTCAGTCTGGCCAAAAGGAGGATCAGGGGTTGAGACCTTACTGCTCTCTACAGGTACCAGAAAGGAGGCTGCAGCCAGGGGGGCCTGGCCTCTTCTCCTGGGCAATGATGACAGAGTGAGAAAACAATAGCCTGAAGCTTCAGAATGTCTTCACAGATGGGTTTGTTAAGGGCATTCCCAAGGGCTTCCCACCCAAGGGAGGTGTTCAAGAGTCACAATCACCATCCCTGGAAGTGTTCAGGCAATGACTTAAGCTGGCACTTGGTGCTATGGTGCAGAGGTGGGCATATGTGGCCCGAAGTTTAGAGTCCGACTAGCTGAGGGCGAAAGGCCGACGCCCCTCTGCAATTCCTGGCCAGCACCCTTCGGCGTCTGATGGCCTCGGGCTGTGCTGGCTGCGGACTGGCGTACCCCGCTGGTATTTTGGAGGAACGGAGCTGACCATTTCCCAGGGGTTAAACATCGGTTTATTGAAGGTGTTGCGGGATCCAAACGCGGGGAAACCAACCGGGAAAAAGTTTTTTCATAGGGGGTGAAAACAGGATTATAAAGGAGGGGGGGTGGGTACAGGCGGAGCCAATCGGGAAAGGTGAGGGGATGAACTTCACAGAACTGACACTCCATGGAGACCAATAATCAAAAGGTAAAGGAGGTGTCCTGGGACCCCAGCCAACCACCATCTCCAGAGAGGAGAAGGTTCTCGAAACCTGGGAGGAGGAAGGGAGTGATTGACTGGACCCAGGGAGGAAACAGCTTTCACTTATAAGGGAAACCAGGGGAGGAGCAATTACATATCGGCAACTATGAATAGCGGTTACTATAGCAACTTAGCTGACAGGCTAGCAGTGGCGGGAAAAACTGGGGGAACGAAACCATTTTACACATAATAGGGGAGAACAATACATAAATTGGGGGAATAACACAAGAAACTTAACAACACACTACCACACTATGGTCTAAGTTGACAAGGTGGTGTTGGGTCAAAGGCTGGAATTGACGATCTTAAAGCCATTTTCCAACACAAATGTGATTATTCTGTGATTATTCTAAGTCTGACTGAGCACATATTATTATTTAGTTACTTATAAACCTCTATTCTCATGTACTCACTAGGAATTGTGTGGAATGAACTTCTAAGACTATTTTGGGGGGAAAAAACACACACACAAAGAAAAGCAAAACTTGAAAGATATTACAGACATAACATGCTAAGTGCACATTTTCTAAAAGTATTTTCAATTATTCAGTTGAAAAAAAAAATACATGTCTTATTCAGATCATATTTTAAATGAAAATTCTTTCTTAGGAGACTAGCCCAGTACTGGAAGTAATTACCCAGAAAGATTATAAATTCTTAGTCCAAGAAAGTTTTTAAGGCTGAGCTAGAGACAGTTGTGGCTGGCCTTGTCTGCTGTTTGGGATAGTGGGAAGTGCAGGGCAAATCTTGCAGCCCCCATTTTCCCAAAACCAGCAGTAGGAAGGGAAATGGGCACCCTGCACTTTTCTCTGTGGAGACAACTCTTTGTCTCTGACACCAGCAATCAACACAAAATATTACACTGAAATATAAGCTGTGAGACAGCGTCACAGGTCACAGGAAAAGAGTTTAATAAATTTTAGTTAATATTTCATATTTGCTTCAAAAGGTATAGCTTATGAGTGAGATGAACAATAGCTCCCAAACCATCAAACTGATTTAGTTTTGAGAAATATTTAAAAGAGGTGTAACATCAATAGGAGTCCCTGAGAATGGCAGCCTCATGCTGCCCCACTCTAATGGCAGCCACACTAATGCTGCCTCATGCCTGAAAGAGGTCAGGGATGCCAGGGAAGACTGGTGAAAGGGTGTTTGTTCTGTGAATCCCACGAGATTCACATGGGAACTGCTTCCTTACAGGAAAGATTTCAGCTGCTCCTCACATGCCCAGTGAGAGAAGTGCGGGTGTGCAGGGAAAGGGGCACCTGCAGGGCCAGGTGCCAGCTGTGAGGGACGGAGCAGGGGGCTGTGAAGGTCAGGGATTTGGGATGCAGGGCCAGATGCCTGCTGTGAGGGATGGAGCAGGGGGCTGTGAAGGGCAGGGCTTTGGGCTGCTGGACTCACATGGGCAGAAATGCACTCACACACTTCCAGCCTTTGGTAAGTTCTGCTCCACACAGATAATATTCAATGTTAATCTGTTCTGGGACAACTTTTTATAAGCCACTGCCATCCTTATATGTGTTAATGCCTCCAATATCCTGGGAAACACTCTCTTTTAACTAGCTGCATCAATTCCTTTAGGGGCAATGGGTGTGGGACACAACAGCAAGTTTTGCTCAGCAACTATGGAACCGATATCCATTTCCTAACCAACAGACAAGAGCTGAGACTATGCCCAGAATAACTAGACCAAGATCAGACCCACAGTGTGTGATGTGGTGTCCTGACAAATCCCATACAGTTAGCAAAAGAATGAATCACAGCAATTGTGCATTCAGAGCAGTTTCACAAAAGGAGCAAGAGACTCAGTGGTCTGGATTTCTGCTGCCTCTCTGGAGACATTCAGAAGGCTCACCCTGCTTTCATTCCTCAGCAGCTGGTGCCACTCCTCTGGCCATGGGGCTCAGCACGGTAGCACAGCCCTGCAGCCCCCCCAGCCCCTGACCTTTACTGTGCAGCACAGCCCAGAGCCACGGAGGCATTATGGCAAGGTGAGCCTGGCATGTGCAGGGCTGTGGAGAGCTGGTTCAAGCTGAGCCCAACATATTTCACATCCAGAATGTGATCTGTGCATCTGTGACTGTCAGGACAAAGAGGCTTTTGCTTCCTTTTTTTCCAGTCTCTTCATAACAGGATAGGCTGTAAGTCAGGTTTATGACCAGCCTAGGATATAGGGAGTTGCACAGATTGAAGTACTGAGTAACAAGTGACATGCCCTCAGCGGGGCTGCTGTAGCTGAGAGCATGAGTGCTCTTAGCACACTCCAGATGCAAGGGATGGTGTATTAGGTGTTCAAGAACTCTCATGGATATGTGCAGAGCTTCAGAAGCAAACAAAGAGACAGAGATTCTTCTTTCCTTCTTCCCTGCCTTAGAGAAGGGACACTTGCAATTATGATTAGGACTAATTCACTAATTGAATTATAGTGGGACATACTTTACTATGCATATCCAGGGAAGAGTAAGGTGGTATAACATAGCACATCTGCCCCCCACCCACAGGTAAAATTAAGTGCTTTTTTTTTAGTTAAAGAGCTATAATTTGCTCTTTGGTTAAGTGGCTTGAGAGTGTTACAGAGCTAGCAATATTGGGTTAGTTATTTCTTGGGAAAAAAAAATCCAACCTTGGGGCAATGCAGACACTCTTAACCCTGTCACATTTCAGTGCTTCTTACACCTGTGTATGATATTTGTCCAATATACCAAGAAAAACTTTTGATGAAGACCATATATTTAAATATACAGAAAGGGATCAAAAAAGGGCTCATGCCACAGATTTCCTTTGTCATATTAATATTTTAGGGCAAACTTGATGCTTAAAATATTTTCCCTAACTTGCCTGAAGCACCATAACTACATGAAGCAGCGTGCAATGTTATGTTGAAAACACCTCTTCAGAAACACTTCTAACACTAAAACAGTTCCCTGCTGCAAGAAAGAACTGGCTGATACCTCAAGAACACCTGGATTTTGCCAGCTTCTGAACTTCTAGTGACCAGTGAAACTTCCAGACATGTCCTTTCTGCACTTTTTTATTGGTTAAGTTCACAGAAACCCTACTTAATTATTGCATAATGCCTTCATGAATCAAGTTTTTACTGTGCAATTCTAGTTGCAGTAAAATAAGTGTGCTTCATGTGTTAACAATTACAAGCTAGATTTATGAAACATCACACAATGTTTGCATTGGCCTTTCTAACTGCTTTGTTCACAAAACAGTGTTAATACACCTAAAATAAATTCACCTTCCTTCTGAAACTCATTAAACTCTTGTGTCTCTGCACAGATACTCTTTAGTCTCCATGCACTTTAGGAATGTACCACATAAAATAAAGATGCTATGTTCCTGCTACTCTGCTCTCCTTTTCAACCAGGCAGATGTGTTAGACATGGCTGGAGGCAGGTCTAAGCTGCATTTTACTGGGTTTGAAGTTACAGGCACATCATCTCTTTTTGATGGACTCAGTCCTGGAGAGCAAAGGGAATTACAGCAAGGATCTATTCCACCATAAAAGGACACCAAGAATTTTGCTTTGAAGTTCTAATCTCTGCTGCAAGTTCAAGTTTGCTCTGCTTCCACTGGCTTCAGGGAATGTCATCTGTACTCACACAGCTGTAAAATGTTATTTATACCTACAATATAGAGGGGTCAGAGCTCCACAGAAATGGTACAAGAGAACAAGCCAGAGTTGCCTTCCTTTAAGTGCAGGACTGTCCACAACACAAGACAGGTCTTAGCAACAGAGCTTTGGTTTCTCAAATCACATTTCATCTAGATAGAAACTCAAAATAAATTTATTTGGTAAGAAATATTTTTTTTCCTATTTAGTATTATCTGACCTTTAAAAGTAACTTCCAGTTTTATATTTTAAGACAAAATAATTTCCTTTCTAATTCCTTTTTTTTTTTTTTTGCAAAGTTCGGGTTGTTTCTCTTGTTTTGGTGATTTTTTTTTTGTTTTTTTTTGGTTTTTTTTTTTAATATGGACACACATATAAATTTATTTAGCTTTTTGTGGAACGTGATTTGTAAAAGAGACTGCAAGGAAGAAATTGGTGATGGAGAGGACTCTGCATAAGCAGGATATAACTGCTTTTCATAGATCCTAGAAATCACAGCAGTTTTATCAAAAGCCAAGTGAATTTCCTGCTTGGAACATGTGATCAGCTTGGAAAAAGTGTGTTTTTGTGCAATCTGTTTCCTGCCCAACTACAATTTTGCCTTTGGCTAGACTAGCACCACAAGTCATAATCAATTAAAATTCTTGTTTTTCCTTTTGGAACCAAGCACTTGAGCTTTTTTTGCGAAAGTTTTAATGGTGGGTATATGTGTAAGTGTGAATGTTTTCCTATGTCATTCATATTAATGAAGGCTTGCAGGTGTATTTGTAACACGTTTTCTGAAGTAGCTTGCAGAAAATATTTTTTCTTTTCCTTCTCTTTATGGAGACAGGCTCCCTACAGCATCTGCATATAAAATCAAATTTTGTAGCAAATCAGATATTCCATACCCCCAATCAGACCCTGAACTTGTACCAAGTTTAATCTCTTCTCTGGAAAAATGTTCCAGGAAAAGATTCAAACTATTCTCCATTACAGAAGAAATACACTACTAATGAGGCATAGAAATATTCCTTCAGACTGACCTAGCAAAACAAATTTGTTTCTTCTTCCATCACTTGAGTAATAGATGTTGACAAAGTCATTGAATTATTTGGCTCTGAGTCTGTCTGAATGGTGAATGAGAGAAATGTAACAGATGTGGCTCAGCCTTGAGCAGCAAACAGAGAATTTCCTTCTAATAGGTGATAGAGCAGTCACTCTTGCTACCCCAGGGTTCTGAGGTTTTCTGAAACAAAAGCACAGAAGTTTCATAGGAAGATGCACAGCATTTGCCAGAATGTGTAATCCCAGAGAACTCACCAAGCCTGATGAAATGTTTTCCTCTTTTCTCTGGGGTTTGTGTCAGTGTTCACATTTTTCCCACAAAAAGTGTGATTCAGAGCCAAAAGCAGCTCTTCCTGGACTGCTAGGAAATCTTAGACCAGGAATTTGGAAGGAGTAACCCAAGAGTGCTCACTTAGTGAGGCTCTTCTGCAGAGCATTGATAATAATGATAATCAATAACCATCATAAGATTCCCTGTGTTTAAAACCAGAGATTAACAACGAATCAAATTCCAGTCAGAAGCAAAGCATCAAAATGAACCTCCCTCAGAAAAGCTCTTTTGCCTGATGTGATGTCTTGTATTTATAATGGCCATATTTTACTACCTAAGAAGGATTTTACAGATTCAGACACGAGCTTTTACAAATAACTTGTGCAGAAACAGCAGCACGAAGGACTCTTACTCACATATACAGTGAAGTCCTAACTAACATATCCAGTGTTAGCACAGAAGAGATTGACATGTGATACATCAGATCCTCCTCTTTCTCTGGATACACCTTTTTCCTTGCAGCATTTTGTCTCAAAAATATAGAGGTAAAAGCCACATCAGCATCCTCTGCTTCATTTTTACACTGCAACAGGAAATTCCATTTAAACATAAGGAAAAAGAAATTACTCTGAGAATAGTAAAAAATGGGAACAAGTTGCCTGCAGAGAGTGTTGTTTCTTTTTAATGGAGACATCCAAACCCAGACAGACACTGCCCTGAGTAGCTGACCCTGCTTTGAGGGGTGGGATTGGCCTGGCTTTGGACTAGATGATCCCCAGATGTGCCTTCCAACACCAAGTACTCTCTAATTCTGTGGCCTTGCAAGACAAAAGAGCTAAAATATGGGACACATGCTGGAAGTTTATTATCTTATCCCAGTTCATTTCAAACTTCCTGACCCTCATGAGGGTAAAGCCCTCTGACCCACGCTCACAGACCTACACATTTTGATTACACATCCATAAAGATTTCCTGCATCATCAGGGTACAGTGTATGATGTAACTGAAGACTTGTACCAGAATATTTTCAAATGAAGTGTACTCTTGTACTTTTGTGATTGCATATTTGTACTTTGAGAATCAAATTTACAGACCATGCATCTTCCTTTAGAGCCTTTCTGTCCTTCCAGTCAAGAACATCCCTGTCTGTGTCCACCAAAATAATTTCAGGCCTTAACATCATAATTGTGCTTATTTACTTCTTCTCCTGCTCTGGACATAAAGCAATGCTCACCATGACTTTTGAGGGCTTAAGGATTGCATCAGCAGAACCTTCTGACAAAATAAAACCTTAAAAACCTTAAATTCAAGACCATGGTGTCTTTTTGCCATTATCAGTTTTGATATTGTGATTTTTGCATTGCATAATTACACTTATGGTGTAAGGGATGGTATCTGTACAGTTTCTCGTGCCTAGTGATGTTTTCCAGGTCACCAGCTTCAGGTGAGCCAGATGGGTTTGCAAAAGTCATGCATGCATATTTCCACATGTATACTGATAAATCTGACATGTCTGTGCATAGTAATTGTGATACCTGCAGATTTCCTCTGTGCCAGTCCAGGGGTCTGTGAGATGCTGGTTCTGTTTGGAAGGGTGGAGTTCAGAAATGGTCAGACATAGGAGCTATACATATATATGTGTATGTGTGTGTGTGTGTGTGTGTGTGTGTGTGTATACATACATATATGTGCTGCCCTTCTTAAGGGCTTAACAAAACTTTTCAATCTTGTGATTAACATGCAAAAATCCCAAATGCAGTTATTCCTTTGAGACACAGGAAATGACTGTGATTTAGACTAAATCAAAGAAAGCAAAATATTTAGAAATACTTAAACCCACCACGATGTGTGCTGGATTTTTTTTTTTTTTCTTCGTAGTAAACACTGAGTCAGAAAACTGATTTATCTACTAGCTTTCACAGTTTTTTATACCTGAGCAGAGGTCTGTAATTTACAATCTCACAGAACCGGTGGTGGGTTTGTGCCCGCTTTGGACAGGCACACAGAGTTTCTGCAGACGGGAAAGGCGGGAGATGCGAGCATTCAAGCCCTGCAGCGAGAAGTGCGCCTGAGCCATGGGGTGCAGCAGCGCAGTGGGCGCCGGCAGGGGCTGGGCTGTCAGCCGGGCTCTGGGAGCGATGCTCCGCTCCGGCTCCTCTAGAGGGGGGTAGATACCCGCACACTGCCGCCAGCGCAGCCCGCCTGCAGCGCCCCGGCCTCGGGCTCCGCCGGAATTCCTGAAAATGCCCCTCAATCCCCTGGAAAGCATCACTTGCTGGGGCTGGAGGCGCTGGCCTGTGGGAAGCCTTTAGCAATCCCTGCTCTGGTACCGGCGGGGACACAGCGGTATCGCCCGAAGTTCAGCTCGAAGCACGGCCACAGGCTGTGGGGCCGGGCAGAGCCGGACACAACCTGCTCACATCTCCTGCTCACTCATGAGTGCTCCTGGGCTTCTTCAGAACCCGCCTCCACCGCCACACTCCAGGGCCTGAAGGCACCTAGTGCTCTCCCGTCACACCCTTGAGGACGAGGCAAAAAAGGTTCGGTTAAGACCTGACTAGATTAAGACTAACCAATTTAATACTTAAGTGTGCCTGCTTGCCTTGTGGGCACTTTGGGAGTGAAGTTTTGAGATAGAAGTTTGGTTTATTGTAAGCAGAGGACATGTTGCTCCTTTGAGAATGTCTGTCTCGTTGTTCTTCAAAAGTCTTGAGCATCTATAATGCAAAACACTGTAAATATGAAGAATGTAAACAAAATAATGAATATAAATAATTCCTCTTGCCCTCCTCACTCCTGCCAGTCACTCAAGAGATAAGGGAACAGAATGATGGCTAGCATGGATATTGTATATAAATGATCTCCAGATGGAAAAGGAATGTCACTTACTCGGAGTTTCCAGATGTTTGGAAGCCCCAGACAACTCTGGTGTGGACGCTCACAGCCCAGCCCACGCACAAGGTGTCTGGAGATGCTGAGCACCTCTGCTGTGCCCCTGTCTCTGCACATGCCCTCAGCTGGATGTGGCTGAATGCCCTGAGCACGGGCTGCCCGGGGATGCACCGGCTGCTCCGCTTGGAGCTACTCTGCCCAGGAAGAGCAGGAGCCAGGACATGCACAGCACAAGCAGCCACGTTTTGAGCATGGGTTTCCCCAGAAGAACGATAAGAGGTCTTCTCTTTGCAGTCAATGGAACTTGCAGATCTTTTTGGGACCTGTTTGGCTCAGGGAAATATTTCCAAGTTGTATTTTCTTTAGGTCGGAGCTGAACCACACTTAAATGGTGATACTAGACAATACCCAAAACTAGAGATTTTCAGAAGTTAAGGTACAGAAAAAAATGTCACCTTTTTCCTGTTATGGAAAAAAAAACTAATATTGAGGAAAAAAAAAATAAAATACGATTGGACATTTTTTTGCCTCTTCAACACTGAAAGTAGATTAGGTATAATTTACTTAGAATTTAGAAACTCCTGCAAGTTAAAACTTTCAAATAAATAAATATTACACAATGTAAAATATCATGGTACCATGGCAAGATTGCATGTGAAAGCACAACAATTTTTTTATATTGACACACCTTTACAACAAGTAAATCTTACATTGCAAAATAGAAAATTTAGACTCAATCTCTAAACCTTGTGAGCTTACAAATACAATGTTTCAAAATACATGCAATATTATTAAGTTCTGTAATACCGTTTTGTAGAACAGAATTGCAGCAAAATACCATCAATTTAACTTTAAATTTCAAAAGATCAAAATGTGCGAGAAAAAGTCCTTTCCTTTTTTCTTCTTTTTTAAAAATTTTCTATGCTTATTGTATGTTGGGAAATTTTAATATTCACCTTGGAGCGGGCACTGGGCCATCTTGTCCAGATTGCATTTTTGAAAAAAAAGTTGGACCAGCTGATGCTTGGGTTCTCCAACTTGTTATTCTATAATAATATGAAATTATTTCCTTCCCATCGTCAGAGCAAGGTCCGCTTGCTGGCCATCAGGGATTTCTCCCCTGGTGAGAATGTGAAGTCAACATAATACATACATCAGTTAGAAATAACATTTCAAAATTCCTTCTTCAGGGCATCTTTGTGCTTTTACTGATCCTCTTCCCACTCAGTTTTGTTCTGCTGGATCTTATGCCATCAGTGAGGGAGTTTTGCAGCTTTGCATTGGTCTCATTGAGACATGAGCAGAACCAAGGACCTCAATTATTTTCTAGAGAGTTTCAGATTTAGTAGTTCTCTGACCTGTGCAGTACTTTGGCTGCTTTTGGACATAGTAACATTTCAAAGCAATGACTTTTATCCACTACACAAAGATTTCCGTCCTTAATCTCTGTACCTGACTCTTCAGCTGATTCCTCTTTCAAAGGTCATTGCAGCAAATAGAGCAGACCTTAGGCTGCATTCACTGCCTTGATCCCGATCTGCTAGGCTGAAAATCTCAGTTACAGAGGATGAGAGGGCGGTTGAGTTGCAAAAACTCACAATATCCCTCTTATATTTGCTTTTGTGATCTCGAAAGGCCAAGAAGACACATTGTAGTAACAACAGCAAAAATTCCTGGGCATGCTAAAATTCTTCCTAGGAAGGGAAATAATCACAGCATTTCTGAGTACTCCCTGTTACTCCAGAATTGCTGCTTTTTGACCATATGCACTTGTATGGATGTGAAAAGTGACTTGAGGTAAACAGGAATCAAATAAATGTGCTCCAATTTATTATAATTATTGCTGATTCCGTGGAACCTAAAACTGAAGTTAAGGTTTTAAAGTATTTTACTTTGTATAGCTCATTGGGTTGAGTCACAATGAAATTAGAAGAGGGTTGAACAGCTGAGAAAAACCATACACCTTTTTTCACTCCCATGCAAAAGGCTCTGATAAGCTGCAGTCAACCTCTCAGCTTCAGATAATAGGTTCTCTTTAGTTACCAGTTGCTCACTTGAGCAATTTAATTTTTTCCAGAGAGAAAAGTCTAGAAAATGCTGGGGATGTTCAGCCTTTTCTGAACTGCAAGACAAAGCTAGTGCCCTGCATGATTTGTCTATGGCCATAGAAAGGCAAAGTACTTCAAGCTGATAAAATGAAATATTCTCATATTTTTCCCCTGAGCAACTTAGGTAAACTGTTCACCTTAGTGAGTCTTCAGACAACAAAGGACTAGCAGTGGTCTGCAGAAGGATGCAAGGAGGAAAATCACATTGTCGAGCCAGAGAAATAAATGGATTGGAAGGTTGACAAGAGCTTTTTGCTTACCAGTTTTAAAGGACTTTGTTTGGGAAGGAAAGACACTTTAAAAATAAGCACTGCTAGGATTCTCTTTCTGTGCTGTCTTTATGCTGCCATGAAATATTTCAGGTTATAACAAAGAAGGGAATGCGGGAGGGGGGAAAACAACCTGTGTTCTTCTCATGTCCAGGTCCCAGCAGCTTCCTTGTCCCACTCACAAGTCATTAACATCTATGTGACTTTTTACTGTTTATGCTGGCTGTCCTATCCTAGAGACACCTACACAGAACATGAACATAACAACCTGGTGCATTTCCACAAGCTTCAGTTCTCCAAGCCCCCTGCTGCCTCCTAGTACATTAGCCAGTGGCACACAGTGGCATTTAGGGCTTCATCAATATTTTTCTATTTCTATCACTACCTTTTAATTTGAGTCCCCTGAACAATGTTAATTCTTCAAGACTGCAATGTAATATGTCATTACTGTAAAAAACAGAAACACAGCTTGTTATTTAAACTAAGGGCCTCACTCTGCCAATAAACATCAAAGTATGTTAAAGTAGATACAAACACAATGCAGATGCCCTGAAAAGGCATTTTGTTTTGTCAGAGGAATGGGATGAGGCCTTTGTAGGGCTGATGAGTCTCACAGATTTATAGTAATTTGATTTTTTCCTTCAAAGCCCCAAGTCCTGACATCATATGAACGTAAAAGAAACAGATTTCAAAGGTTAATTTCTAGCTTTTGTGTATGCAGGATATAATTTTTCAAAAGGATCTTAGAACCAGGTTGTCTATTACAATATGATTATAATTAGCTCATTTTAAGGGCAACATTGCAGCACGTTTTTTTCATATTACATCTGAAACAAACCCAACTCTCTGTTGAAAATTCTTGAAAATATTTACTTGTGTAGTGATCTTAAGAAAGATTACAGTGAGGTTAATACATTATTTCTGATGTAAATATAACATTTTGAACTGTATAATTCCTCTAAAATATTGATGTTGAATGCTAATTATAGTGATTCTTTCTTTGATAGGCTAATGTACATCTCAGATTATGTCCCAGGAAAAAATCTGGAGAGGAAGACAGGTTCAAACGCAGAGACAGAGAAACCATGCAAACAGCTTACTTGCTATTTACAGCTTTCCAGCAGAAATGGAACAGCAAGTAATTTTGAAAGGCCAAAAAGTTGTTCGGAAAAAAACCAGAAGCTGTGGTGTTGTCTTTTCCACTGGTTGAAGGGACACAAGCTAATAATGCCAGTACTCCCTGGAAGTAAACTCCTACCAGTGGTGGCCAGACTGCAGCCTTTAGTATGTTGTTACAAACTCAGCCTTTTCCATTTGAGTATTTTCATAGCTCTTTAATAACAAGTGTGTCCTAAAACAGCTTTGTAGAAATGGGCAAAGGAGGTAGATTTTCAACAAAAGTTAATGGACCTATATTATTGCAGAATACAGAAGCTGTGCAAGCTGTCATTCCATGGTATAGTTATATATGACACCATATGGAAGAAGAAAAAAAAGGAAAAAAAAAAAAAGAAAAAAATGGGGAAAAAGTTAAAAATAATAACTAAAATAGAGAAATAAAGAAAAAAAAAGGAAAGGAGTTTTCTCCCTCTGAATAACATTTCTGTTTAGTGCAATCCTTTCTCTATAACGCTGTAGAGTCTGGAAGCTGCGCTGCCTGACTCTCTTCTCTGTTATTCCTATTTGTGTGCTGCAATTTGCTGCCAGACAAGCCTGCCCTGGGCATCCAGCCGGGCTGGGAGCGGACAGTTCGTGCTGGAGTGCTGCTGGATGCTAAGGAGCAGCATGAGCTCTCACCTTCCCTGCTGCTTCTTGGCATGCAGCCTGTTCCCATGACATTATCTGAAGCTGGTTGTGGAGATTTATGGTTTATTTTTTTAGCAATATTTTCAAGCTGTTATCTTCCAGCTTGTAGCTACAGGCCTTTATACTCTCAGTCTAGCAAAGGCTCAGCTCTGTAAATCCACTTGTTTAAGATTTCCCTCATGTGTGCACACTAAACACATTGTTAACCTTGACAAACAGTTAAACACTTAACCAGCACTGCAAAATTTCAGTTCATTTTCAAGTGTTGCAAGCATTCATTTCTCCTGTCTGTCCTGAAAGCCTGGAATGGTAAGGCAATAAAGAAAGGAGTAAAATAGCTAAAGCCAGGAACTTAACTGGTTTATACCTAGGTAGTTCCACCAAGTCAGTGGGGCAATAGAGTACACATTGAAAATCTGGTTTTATGTATAACAAAATCTCAGTACTCCCCGGTTTTCATAAGTCTACCTGTATTTTATTTCTCTTTTGTTGTTTTGCTCAGTGTGTTTATTTAAAAGAATGTTGAGAGCTAATTAGTCAATATTGATTTGAATGTGCTTCAATTGGCATAGCTGCCTTGAATAAATGAGAATATCTCAGACTAAGACTCATGTCAGCGAGTGTTACATCTTCACAATGGACTGAAAATCTAGGCTCTGATACTGTATTGCACTATTATATTCCATAGTTAGGGTAACTCAAATGATAGGACTAGACATGCAGAAGAATAATCTGAAAAAGTTCTGAGCCAGGCTTCCCTTCACTGGGTGTGGCACACAAAATGTAACATGCATTTCACATCACAGTCATAGCCAAATTCTGTAGCCTGAGGTTTTGGATCTGGAAGAGGAAAAGGGAAAATGTTGCTGTAGTGGTTACTGCACAAGTGAAACACCAAACAGAGCATATGAGGATCAAAAATGAGCAGGAAGAACACAAACTTAAACACTCTGCGTACAAAGACTAATTACATAAAATAAAAGCTGGAAAAAATAAAAGAACCAAACGAGGCAGTACAGGAAATTTCTAAAAATGTTGCTGTTGACACTAAAGAAAGACAGAATATTTTGCCTGCAGCTGCAACACAGCTGTCACATCCAAACAAATTAAAACCCTCTGAGGACCAAAAACCACAATAAACTGTAACATTATTTAAGTGAAGCAGTATCTTTTATTTGCATCCCAAGCCAAATACTTATTTAAGGTGCAAAAAAGCATCCTGGGAGCACCCAGGGGCACAAAAGACCCTTCTAGGTCCAGGAAAGCTTAAGTGCTGATTTTGTGGATGTTAAAATACAGCTCCTTGCTGTCTTGCTGCCACTGTAAGAGTTACGTGGTTTTCCATCTCCATTCCAAAAGTCCTGATGGGATATTCTGAGGCTGCTAATTTTGGTGACCTAAGCAATCAGAAGATGCAGATGTACACTTGTAAACTGAGCGCTGCAGTACTGCCTAGCAGCCTGGCTTTCTGCTGCCTGGCCCTTCAGGCAGTACTGTACAAAAAGAGCAGCTGGGCTCTGCGTGCTGCTAGAGGTTTGCTCCCAGGAGTGCCCCAGCCTCCCAATCCCATCCCAGTCGCACTTGGTTACCGAGAAAGTTTTTGCATTCATTATAAGGTGCTTATCCTGATTTACAAAGCCATTAAAGAGCAGGGCCCGATTTACCTTTCTGAGCTAGTGACTCTTTACTCTGCTGGTCACAGGCTGAGGTCAACTGTTGCAGGTCCCTGTGCGTGCTGAGTGTGAGCGGCCCCACTTTGGGTGGTCGCTCTTTCAGCCATTGTGCTTGGCCCCAGCTCCTGCGGCACCGGCGCTGTCACCTTCCCCGCGGCCACCATCCACAGGCAGGACACGGCTGCGCTCAGCAGCCCTTGGCTGGGTGCTCATCGTTGTCATTTCTGAGGAATCCTTGCTAACACTGGTTTTTCAATCATTTCCCTTTAGTGTTTTGAGATGTGTCTGCGAGACAGGCACTAAAAAGAATGTTTGCTTTTTTTCCCCCCCTCTGCCATTCCATTTTTATTTTCTGTTTGCAAATGCAATTCCCCCCCGTGGTACAGCAGGAAAGCATGCATAATGTAACTATGTGAGCACAGCTGAACTTTTCCCTACTCTAAAGAAAACATTTATTATGGACCAAAGCACAGAATAGCTTTACAGAGTACTTCTTTGTTTAAATACATAAAATAAACCTGCTGCTGCTGTAAAGAAACATAAAATATTTATCAGATTAAATATGGATCATGCAATCTTATGTTGACTGTTTAGCCTTAAATGCCTACTAAATCAATGCACCAGATCTGAATTCACAGAAGAAGTCATCCTTCTAAAGCCATTACTATTAATCATTACTTTAAGTTCTGTAAATCTGTTTGATATTGGCCATAATACATATGATTTTGTGAGCTGAAATTTCAGCTTTATTGTTAATCAATAGATGTTTTTGCTGGCTGGATGAAAAACAGAGAAAGGAAACATATTAGGGAAGAAAAAAAATTTTAAAAAAATTTGAATATGTCTGCTCCAAAAACCACAAAGCAGCTTTTTTTTTCAGTGATGCAAGAAATTCCATAAAGTGTGAACTATTATACAACGGTTGCTCATTATTAAAGGTATGCCACAAAATGTCATGGCAATAGAGTGTTGTCATGGGATAAATATATCTCACTTTGAAATACTCTCCATAAATTCCACAGTCACCACAACTTCCATTTAGCTGCAGAGAGCTGGCAGGAATGTTTTGTTTTAAAATTAATCATCCACTATTCTTCCTTCCTGTCACTAGGCTTAAGCACTGCAATATGAGGGAGAAAATCTTGGAAACGTTTTTTGTTCACCCAGTGCCCAAGTCTGGACGCAGAAAGGGATATTCACAAACCTGATTTGGGGAATATCATAATTTTAAGAAATTCAGTGAAAACTCTCACTTAGCTGCAGTACCCAAAAAAATAAGCTGCTCTAACTCAAACAGAACTGACCACTAGGTATTTCAAGTGGTTAGCATTTGACCTGCAAAAATCTGCAAAAATATCACAAATAAAGGCCCCAGCATTATTAATTCCATGTATTTTAATTTAGGAAGGATGTCAGTGCACAATAAGTCACCACAGAAGTTAGCAATGATTCAATTGAGTTTAAAACTGTGTGTGTGGAGCTGACTGCACACTCCTAAAGACAACAACAATGATGTACAACCTTACACTGGGATCAGCTTGAAAAAGAGGGCAGCGATGGGGAGGGTCAGCAGTCATTTATTCACTATTAGTTATTGTGTGTTCTTTTAGCCCCTTGGCTTTTTGTACCCCCTGCTTCCTGAGCCTGTGTGTTCAGGATTTGTCTGATGCCTCAGCTGGCATCTTCTCCAACAAACCTGCCGGAGGATTTGTTGGCTGTTTTTGTAGGGCATGAAGCAGAGTCAGATTCTGCCCTGTCTCTACACCCACAAGGATTAAATCACTCTCCAGTGCCTGCCCCTGCCCACAGCAATCTCAAGGGGAGTACATAACTCTGAAACATCATGCAAGTCCACTCAAGGTCAAAAAAACCCCAAAAAGCACATCTGTGAGCATTCACAAAGATTAATTTCTAACAAGGCAGCAGGTTGTCCATGAAGTTGTGCTGGGAGAGGAACATGATGACAAGTGAGGGTGAAGTGGTGTGGAAGCAAACTGGATTTATCTACATCGTTAATTGCTGCCCATAAGTAAAAATTAGCTTTTCCTTTTTTAACAGTACCAGTGCCTGGCTGAAAACTTTATGAGCAATTGCTTCTGGCTTTTTTTATGGGAGCTCCAGCAGCTCACATTTTGGAAGCTGTTACTTAATATGATGTCACTGGCTCTGCAGGTGAGTAAAACACCCAAATAACTTTTCTTTTGAAATGTTCTTGCAGCAGCTGTTTCAACATATGAATCATAACTTCTCTGCCTTGACAACTGCAGCCATTTGAATAGCTTCACTGAACAAAAGCATGACACACACAAATCCAGAATGAAACACAAATGTTTCCATGACATACCTGTTTCCACAAACTCATATGAGTGATTATTTAGAATTTTTAAGGCATTTTTTGTAGTTAATGCACTATGTGGATATCCAACCATCACACCACATACAACTACAGCAGTTGTTAGAGAAAGCTGGTTTAGTGGTATCTGACCCTATTTTAAAGGCAAGGAATTAGATTGAGGAAGCACAAAGCCATACGGGATAAAAGTGGCAGAACCAAACTACATTTCAGAATTTCCTCCATCCTCATCTAGCACATCTCCTTTAGATCATGTTATTTTATTACTCAAGCTGGATTTTGACAATTGCTGTGCAAATGAACCTTTGAGAAAATAACTTGAGGGGATTCTACATGTAAAGTAGCTGTATAAACTGATCTTCGTGTTTCAGTTAAATGACTACATTTCTGCCTCTGCCCCAAACTAGATCTGCCTCATTGGAGTCCTCATTGCCCTTTGGGGTTACATTTATATAACATGACAGAAAAATGAGGACCAGATCTTTTAAAGCTTAGCTGCTCAGTTTTGATTATTTAGGTTGGAAAAAACCTCTAAGGTCATTGGGTACAACAATTACTCCAGCATTGCCAAGGCCACCATTAAACCATGTCTCTCAGTGCTGCATCTACACATCTTCTAAATACCTCCAGTGACTCTAACACTTCTCTGGGCATACTGTTCCACTGCTTGACAATCCTTCCATTTAAGTAGTTTTCCTAATATCCTCTAAAACTCCTCTGGTGCAACTTGAGGCCACTTCTTCTTGTCCTATTACTTGTTTCTTGTGAGAATAGACTGATGTCCAGGTCACTGTGACCTCCTTTCAGGTAGTTGTAGAGAGTGATAAGGTTATGCATTTCCTCCACTGCTTCTCATCAGACTTGCACACCAGACCCTTCTCCAGCTTTGTAGCCCTTCTCTGCACTCATTCCAGCTCCTCAGTGTCCTTCTTGTTTAGTGAGGGAGCCAAAACTGAGCACAGGATTTGAGGTGTGGCCTCACCACTGCCAAGCATGGGAGGAGGATTGCTTCCCTACTCCTGCTGATCACACTGGTTTTGGTACAAGCCAGGAAAATTATTAATGGCATTTAAGAAAGTGTGACAGGATAGAAAAATTACTACAGGTTCTCCTGGCTTCTTAATGCAACCTCTGATGATACAGATGTTCAGAGGATGTTCAGTGAAAATTATAAAGGGACCTTTTAGAATTCTGCAACTTTGGCTGCCAGTTTTATTCTAATAATTTGGTAGGATTTCACTAATAGAGGATATTTATCAGAACTTAATGACTACTTTAAAATGTAAACGAAACAATATAGTGTAGAGCAAGGAATTACACATCGATATCAAGTATATATCCTTCTAAACGATCCAAAGCACAAAATTCCTTTTGTCATTGTGAAGATCTGTTGAATGTGATGGCATTGGTCAACAGGACAGCTTTTCCCAAGGAAACTTTTGTCCTCTATTGCAGTTTCTCAGTAACTGCTTAAGGACTTTCCTTCTGCTTAGCACTCTCCTTGTTTTCCTAGAAGCACCCAGTTTTGGAGCCAGATTCTCAAGAGGCTTTAGGCACCGAATTCCCCGTGAAGCAAAGAGTACTTAGAAGCCTAAATGCAAGGTGTACCTGGGTCAGGGTCTCTGCCTCTGCCTGAGTAGCCCCTTTGAAGGTCATTGAAGCTACTGGCTGCCCCTGAGCTCCAGATGAGCCATCTTCCCCTGGGAGCCTGAGCATCTTACACAGGGGTGTTACCCAGGAAGGAGAAGAGGCCACATGCTCCAGATACAAGCTGAACCTGGGCCCAAGATTATGCCCTGATTATGCAAGCTTTATCCCTCAGCCGGAACCTGCCTCTCTGTACATCCCGTGAAGGCTGAGAGTGCAGGGTAAAAGCTGAGCAAAAAGACAAATGGCGTTGCAGAGGTGGTAGGTACAGAGCTGGTATTCCAGCCAGCTCTTAACAGAGCAACTGCTGCAGTTTCATGAGCCAAATAACCCCAGGGGGAAGCAAAAGCCCCATCCCCTCAATCTTTCCTGGGAGCTGAGCTTCAAGGAGTCCAAAGGAAGGAAAGCACAAGCAGCTGGTGAGCCCTGCTCATGCTGTCTACATCAGTTTGGCTCAGCACAAACTAGTCCCAAACCAACTTACAGAACAATGGGGGGCTGTCCCTTGCTGCTTTTCTTTCAATCAACTTGCAAAATAATTTCTCTGGGATGATCACACAGAGCAAATGAAAAACTCAATCCTGAATCCTCCACTGGTGTGAGACATCCCTGTTTCAAGGAGCAAAGTCTCCTGTTTAAATGCAGAATGGAGAATAGAGGGCTTCATAAAAAGTGTAAGTCTTGAATAACATACTTTGCACATATCAGATTTGATAATTATTATTTATTTTAAATTAACAAGCTCTGGAGGGGGAAAAAAACCCAAAAAAACCACAAACAAACAAACAGAAAAAAAAACACAAAAAAAACCAAAGCAAAACAAGAAAACCCAGCAAAATAAAACTGATAAGAAAGGGGTTCATGATTTTGATGGGATGGTAGTTAGTTCACCAGAAAATAAGCATATTCAAAATTGGCTACAAAAGAAAGTTTGTTTGTTGAAGTTTTTAATAGGTTAAAGTCGATGTATTTAGTCATTAAAATACAAAAGAAATAAAGGAGCTGCTGCAAGTTGTTCAGATGTATCAAGAAATGTGCACAGCAAATGTCATTGTTCTACAAGGAAGGAGAGACAAATACAATATACAGAAATATACAGAAACCAGTTTTCCTGTAAGGTATATTCCATGTCTTCCAGAGTCTTGCCCTAATTAGAAAGTGTATTACAATGAGTATCAGCTGCAAAGCAAAAAGACAAATAAGGGGTTATATTAATTTTCAAAATCTAAACTGGTTTGTAGTTGAGAGGGAAAGATAAAAGATATCTACTTCCTGATAATGAAGCAAAAAGGTGTAAAGTTATGGGAAAATTCATGACTGGGAAAAAATGAAGTAAAGAATTCTTTGGTTTTTACATGAAAGTTGAACTTTTGCCTGCTTTTAAAAATTTTTTTGGAATTTTGCCTGTTTAAAAATAAATTCCAAAATTCACATTAAATTCTGTGAGATCAGGTTTTCATTTCAGTCACTTCAGAGTATTGCATCTAACGCCCCTGCAGATACACTGTGGAGATGTCCTCCTTAAAGCCGGGACTACACCAATCAGACTGTGTGTTGATAATGTTTTCTTTTCCTTTTTTTTTTTTTTTTTTCCTTTCTGTCCTCCGCTATGAAAGTGTAGGGACGACAAACCGGTGTAGGAAAAGACTTGATTTCTGCGTCTCACATACATCGATTTGGCCAATCTGCTTTGCAATCCTCCACTGAGCACAGTAAATGAACCCATTCAAGTAGGAAGGGGGGGGGGGGAAACGGAATTATAGAAAAAGCCGCTATTTTCTGAGGTGGTCGGAGGTGTTTTTGCAGCGGGGGCTGGTGAGGCCGCGGTGCCCTCAGCGGGCCGGGCCGCCGCTCGGGCACGAAACCGCGCGGTCCCTCCGAGGATCCAGTTCGCGGGGAGCAGCCCGGTCCATGCTGCAGGGTTATCTCCGCCGATGTCCGCCATACGGAGCGCCACGGCCACCGCACCTCGTCAGCGGCAGGGCTGCGGGGACACGGCCGGGTGCCGGCCCCTCACCCTCCCAGCCCATCTCATAGCCGCAGCCACAGGTGGCCGTCGGCGCATGAGCGGAAAAGAGAGCGGCGTGCAGTGTGAAAACAAGCAAAGCATAAAAAAAAAAAAAAAGCTTCTTGGAAAGGTGAAAATTCATTTAAATGGGCGAGGGCCTGGGGGGAGCGAAGTGTTTCTGTGGATTTATCTGGAGGGGTGAGGCGGTCGGGCACATGCAGCCATTCCCTACGGGCCCACGGAGGCCAACAAGGTCTCACCCCGTGGGCCCACAGAGACGGGCCCACGGATGGCGGCGCGGATCCTGCCACAGGACCCCAGCGCATCTGCGGGCGGAGCACACCGCGGGCCCTGCCGCGTACTTCTTAGAGCCCCGGAGAAACGATTGCCCCGTCTCTTCCCGTGGATACCGCCGGGGCGGCCGGTACAGAGAGGTGAGGGCAAACCCACCTCTCGGTCCAAGGATGCCTCCCCACGGGAACGGCAGCTCCAGCGTCCCGTGGGCAGACACGCTGGAGTCTGGCGGGAGAGAGTGAAATGTGAACCGGCAAACCCCGAAATGAGGCCGGGCAGCCGGAGCTGAAAAGCGTCCAAGTCTGTCTCAAGCAAACCAAGAGATGAAACATTTCGGGTTATTACGTTCTGCCTTTGAAGCAAACCGTTTCCCGCAGATAACAATGCGTAGGTATATTTAGACAGCTCGGCTCGTCCAAGGGGAATGCATCTTGCGCTATTTGAGAAAAAACTCTAAGAGTAAGTGCAAATATTTGACGCTGAAGAGCTCTTAAGGCTTGAAGAGTACCATTTACTTATTTCTACACATCAGTGTGGGCTTAGGATGTTAAATAGATTAAAAGGCTAAGAGAGGTCACTGAAGTAGACTCTCTTTCTCTCATCCTGACTTTTTTTCCTTGCAAAGTTTTTGCACTTTCTTTCGAGTGTCCTTGGCAAACTCCTCTTAAGAGCCACCTCGGATACTGTATAAGTTTGTGGCGCTCTGAACCCCGGCCCCCTCCCCTGCTCTGGTCGGCCCTCCCGAAGCTCCTCTCCTGCGCAGGCATTCAGCAAATATTTGCCTGTGGGGTCAAGATATTAATAAGCACTTTTCGGTCGCCCTTTATAGCCGGGCCGCTGGGGAGCGCGGGGCAGCGGCGGCGCTGGGGCCGGGCCCGGGCAGGTGAGCGCGGCCGTACCTGGCAGCGCGGGGGCCGTGCCCCTGTCCTGTCCTGTCCCCCCGGCGGGCCTGGGCTGCCCCGGCGGTGACACGGGCACTCGGGCCCGAGGGGACACAGGGGCGACCGCGGGAGTAGCCGCTCCGCCGAGGACGGACACGTCGTTTCAATTTAATCTCATTTAAAAAGACGTAACTAATAAATTTGTATGGACGGGGCTGCCGGAGACGTAAAGCAGAGTCGATAGTGGTTCAATCCCATTGAACCCTATTGAAAACCATGACAACAAGGAACAAGCTCCGATTTATCCCGGAGAGTTAAAGCACATTGTGGGAAGGCGTCAATCACCTATTATTCCAGATCTGAACAAATGCAAAATCTTGACTGGAACAAATGCTTCCAACAGGTCCGGGACATAGGGCTACATTTCCCTTTTGTTCACGGCCTAGCAGTTGGCATGTATTTGTGCTCCCCTCGCTCCGACCACCCAGGACGGCTGGGAGGCTGTGCTCGGAGCTGGGAGATAACTACTGTCACCAGGCACGCTTGATAGGTGGCTGCAGTAATCACGGCCTGGGAATCGTTTATATGGAGCCTGTCCAGTCCCGAAGAAATATGCGGGAAGGTGGCCAAATGAAGCCTTGTGCCCCGTTCAACTCGCCCACAAATCTCGCCGATATAAATCTCACCTCTCCCTCGTCGCTATTGCCCATTGACATTTTCCCGGGAATTGTGACTGCTCCCGGAGGCGACACCCAGAGCAGGACGGGGAGGGGCGGTCGCGGCCGGGGGCACGCGGGCAGCAGGTCTGGGGGACGAGAGAGGGGCTGGATAGATATAATCTATACACAATAGCTGATAGATGCCTGTTTGGACAGGGAAATAAGAACCGACAAAGCGGCCGGAGAGAAGAGTATCTCCGCGTGTGTCTGAGTTTGCCTTTGCAGGCCCGCAGGGGTTCGCGGTGTTCCCCCGTCGGGGATGCGTGTGAGAGCCTCGGCCCGCGTTCAAAGGAAAGCTGATCTGCTGGGGAGAGCCTGGGTGCCTCCTTCTCTCCAGGCCTTGCTCCATCCAGCCGGACCGGCCTCCCGCTGCTTTCCGCGGCGTGCGCCGGTCCCCCCCGCCGAGGCGGCGGGGAGCGATGGGGAAGGGCAGCGTGTCCCGCCCCCGCCCTCCGGCTTGAGCCGCGCTGCGCCACCCGCGTGAAACATCGCCCCCATCGGTCACTTGTACCGAGCCCTGCCACTGCGGGCCTGCGTTTGAACGGCACGCAGGGTGCTTCTTTCTGTGCCGTATTTTCTTACGAGTCCTCGGCGGCCACCGAGGCTGGGCAAAGCCCGGCCGCAGCTTCGCGAGGGGACAGGGCGGCCCGATGAAAGGAGGAGGGGAGGTGAAGCTGCGAGAAGGTGCTTGTCCCGCGGAGCGTCCCCGAGCCGGGCCCAGACAGTGTCAGCACCCTCCTCCCGGGGGGCGCCGGCCCTCGGCTGCCTTTGCTGCCTCTTTGGGCAGATGAAGCGGCGGTCGGCAGGGACGGCGCGGATAAATAGACGGGCCGTGTTTGATCTATTCTCCCCCTCCCCAGCTGGAGTCGTTTGAGTCACTCACACACCCCGCCCGATGAGATATTCCCTGGGTTAGTGATTAAAAAAAAAAAAAAATCACCCCTACCCCCCTCCTGACTCTTCGTCATGGACTGAGTATGCCAAGCTCCTGCTATCATCTTTCTCGAGATAAAGGTGCACCTTCCATCTACCATGCCCAGGAGACGCAAAAAAACCCCATCCCAGAGATCCCATTCCTTAACGCACGCACAAGCCAGCCTTCCCCGCCGAGAGCCCAGTCGAGGTGTGAAAAATGCCCCGTTGAGGGTAGGAAACCTGCCAACAACAGGAAGACAATTTGAGGTAGCACAGCAAACAGCCCGGCAAATAAAACAAATAACGACTTAAATTCCATCCATATTTAAAGAAAGAGGCAAGAGAGAGGGGGAAATAAAGAGGGAGAAGTGGGGAGGGGGCTCTCGGCATGCTCTGCGGATGTCCTGGGAGGATTCACTTTGTCTGCGGATAGAAGGGACGCTGGTGGCTTCGGTGGCGGATGGAGGGGGGTGGTTGTTGGTCATCCACATGCCACCCAAGATGTTATTCACTGCTAACAATTACCATTATCTGTCCCCACTTTTGGCTAATCAGACAGAATATGTAATGATGACGCCTGTTTCCTGCTGTCTTTGGGAGGTAACGGGTTATTCTCTCATGGGGGTGGCGGGAGGGGGGGTTACACCTACTCCCATTAGGGCTTTAGCACTTGACTAATTCAGGTACTTAGCATCCTATAGACAGGGACGGTTTGAAAGCAGGCAGTGTTTGCAGTGGGGAGGACTGTTTATATAAACAGGACACCTCTGTAAACGACACTAATATTTGGGGTTAGGTGGCGATGGAAAGGAAGGTCCTCCCGAGCCGAGAGATTCCCCACTAACTGGACGCAATCCTTTCCTCGCAGCTTTTAAAGGAAGCGGGTTCGGTTTGGGGTGATATTTTTTGGGGGTGTGTGCACAACCTACCATGGCCACATCTGGGAGGATCAGTTTTACAGTGAGGAGCATTTTGGATTTACCAGAGCAGGATGCTAATAGCATAAAGCAAGCCTCTGACCACCGCCACTCAGCGGAGAACTACACCGACTCGCCGTATCGAGGGTGGATAGAAACAGACAGAAGTCACTATCCCTGTGAGTATAAAACAGACAGGAATTCGCCACCTCCGCACAATTATCTTTTATTTGTTTCCTCCCCATTCCTTTGACGAAGATGCGAAGCAGCGAATTAAGAGTGTACGTAGCCTGCAGGATCGAGGGAGTCCAGGCTGGGAATTTTATAAAATATTACTGAATTGCAGCAAAGAATCAGCAGAAATGTCCCAGGCACGATCTTAAGACAGAAAAGATAGTTTGGCTTTCGTTGTGGGTTATTCTGGGAGGCTTTTTGGGGTTTTTTGGTAGATCAGTGCATATTCCCAGCTATGGCAGAAACCAAAATCTCAGGCTGCGTCCACCTCTCTCTGTGCGCTTATCGTTTAAGCCTACTTCCCGGATTAGTTTTTTACCCCCGTTCCACTGTTGCAAGAAATCCCGTCTTTTTGTGCTGAAGGGTTTGGGGCCACCCCACGCTCCGCAGAGGAAAGCTGAGCACCCCGTGCCTCGCCTCCCCGAGCTGCCGCCTCGATCCACGCACCTGCCAGCGCGGCGGGCGGGCTCCGGCTCGCAAACCCAGCTGAGCAGCATATGGGTCGCACCTCGCACACATGAATTGTGCCACAGATACACGGTGTTTATTGTATACCTGTGTACACAGGGTGCGCTGGGGAATATCGTCCTTTGAACGGGTGCGGGAACAGCCCCGGGAGAGGTTAAATATTAAGGTAACCGAGCGGCGAGTAAAAAGCAGATATGAAAGGAGCGGGCAGCCCATACTCTGTTTGAGTACCCAGGGAACACGAGGGCTGCAGCCCGCAATCCCGGGCTGCGCGCGGCGAAGCGGCCGTGCCCCTGCTGGGATTGCCGGCGGGGAAAAGCGGGTCCCAGCCCGGACGACAGCTCACTCCGTGCCGTGGGCTCGGTTTAATGTGTTCGTGGGGTTAGCTCACATTTCTCCTTGACTGTTGGGATTAATCCGGCCCGGTAGACAGACGGGGCTCTCCCTGCCAGAGGCGTTTCAGCTCTCGGCGGCCTCCTCGATGCCTGCCGCTCTCCCCGGCCCCGGCTGCTCCCTCTCTCTAACCCACTCGCTGTCCCCAGCTTCCGACGAGAGCGGCCCGGAGATGAGCTTGCCCGACTCCACCCAAAGGTCGCTCCCCGCCCGCGCCTCGGAGGCCGAGGAGAAGAAGAAGAAGCGGCGGGTGCTCTTCTCCAAGGCGCAGACGCTGGAGCTGGAGCGGCGGTTCCGGCAGCAGCGGTACCTGTCGGCGCCGGAGCGGGAGCAGCTGGCCCGGCTGCTCAGCCTCACCCCCACGCAGGTGAAGATCTGGTTCCAGAACCACCGCTACAAGATGAAGCGGGCGCGAAGCGAGGGCCCGGGCAGCCCGCAGCCGCGCCCGCCCGCAATGCTGCGCCGGGTGGTGGTGCCGGTGCTGGTGCGGGACGGGGAGCCCTGCCGCGGCTGCCCCGCCAGCCCGCCGGCTCCCGCGGCGCGCCCCAAGCTGGGCTGCGCCCTGGCGGGGTGCAGCGCCCAGGCCGCCCTTGCCCTGCAGGGCTACCGAGCCTGCCCGCCCGCCGCCGCCCTCGGCGTCTTCCCCGCGTACCAGCACTTAGCGCACCCGGCCGTGGTCTCCTGGGGATGGTGACACCGGCGCTCAGCCCTCCGGGGCCGGACTCATCCCATGGGCGCGGGGCCGCCCGCCCCAGCCCCGGGCTGTAGCGCGGCCAAGGCGCCGCGGAAGGCGGCGGGCACGGCGCGGCCGCGCTCGGGCGGGCCGGGCGGCGGAGCGCGGCTCCAGGGCGGCGGCAGGCCGGGACGAAGCTGGCCGGGGCCACGCTCCCCTACACCGGCCTCACCCGAGGGCGAGGATGCCGCTTGAGGCGCGAATTTTGTAAAACCTCCGCTCCTCCTCCTCCTGTTCGAGAGATTCCTTGTTAAAAATTAATGATCATCCTAGCGACCTAGTGTGTTTTTAAATAGCTGACTCTTCCAGTGACTAATAAAATGATTTTTGGCAAATAAATTTTTCCCGGCGAAGAAGTGTCGTTTTGACGACTGGGGACTGTTTCGTAGGATTGCCTCCCGTGCTATAAAATCTTAAATATTTGTCTCAATATCTCCAGTCGAATTTGACTTTCGAGTTCTTTTATTTTATCCATATGAGCCGGTAAACGGCAAATAAATTTTGCTGCAAGCATCTCACTGTAAACGCGGTCATAATTCCTACGGGAAGCATGAGCCGGGAGTCTCCCGCTCTGGCGACTCCCGCTCCCACGACTTTGCGTTGTAAGCGGCGATGTCTTCCATAGAGGCACTAAGGCAGGATCCAGAATCAAGACAATCTTCCCGTTAGCCTGAAACCGTTCCAAAATTCGACTGGGGAAGGATAGCCAAGAAAATGATGTTTTGAAACTATTTGATAAACTATTGATTTTATTGCTTTGGGGTGAAAATAATAATACATATTATCCGCCAACCGGCAATGGGGAAAAACCCTATAAAACTCCCTACAAAGCTAAATCCAGGTCCCTGAAATATGGACTAGACCGGCTGCTTCCACCCCTCCGATGGCACCTGTGGACCACAAACGCTGAGGGAATATTTGGGACAAGGACCCCACCGGGACTGATGCAGACAACGTGGCCGCCAAGGAAAAGGTGTCGACGGAAAGGGACCCGCAGAAGATATTTAAGTGGGGATTTTATTGCATATGTTTTTGATTTATTCCCTGGAAGGGGATAATTTTGGACGCGGTATGCCCCTGGGATGTGGTGTGCTGCCGGGGAGCGCACGGAGAGCGAAGCGGGGAGGTGCTGCCGTGAGGATGAGGAGGCGACCAAAAGCACGCACCAGTTTCCGTGGGTGATTTCGGCCGCCTCCCGAGCCGGAATGGCCCCGCTCTCCTCGCAGCTCTGCCTTACCCGGGGCTGTGCACCCTCCACCTGGGCTGCTCGGTGTCTCCTCTGCCCTTGATGCGGGGGGATCAGACGCAGCTACAGCGAGGACAGGCTGGGGAGAGCGCAGGGACGCCAGTCCTCCCACCTACATCTCCTTCCCTGCTTGGGTAGGAGGCCGTGCGCCAAGACGGAGGCACGGAGCGCATCACGCCTCCGGGCTGTGCGGCAAGGACCTGGGGAAACAGCTTCTGTGTCACCTGGGTTTGATTTTATTGTTTGGTTGGTTGTTGGGTTTTGATTTTTTGTTGTTGTTGTCCTTCCCCCGCCCCTTTCCCTTTATTTTTCCTCCTGCCATCCGAAATCTTTTTTTTTCGTCTCAGCTGCTGGCCACCTTGTCTCCCATATGGATGGGGTTATCTTAGAAGAATCTCCCACAGAATCGCTCCTTAAACCTCCTTTTGTCTTGGAGGTTGAAAAGAGCATTGTTGTGCATGAAAAGGACCTAGACAAAATCCGCACTGTTTCGATTCAGGACTGTTTAATCAGTCCCTAGTGACAATTTTATGGGTTTTAGGCGGTACAATAGCATCTTTTAAAACCTTGTGGCCTTCATGAAAACAAAGGGCTTGAATTTTATGGGCTTACAACTCCAATTAGAACAGTGCCAATGTGTATGGGAGATTATCAAATTTGTATCATAAAACCCCTCTAATAATAAATGATTACTGGAAGCTGGGGAGGAGCGGGGGGTAGAAAGCACCCAGACTTCAAGCAATGGACTTTGTCGCATGTAGTTTTAAAAGTACAGATGCTGCCCTCCATCTTAACCCTTTGCGAGCCAGCTATGCAGTAGGATCATCTGTGAAAATAGCGTGATAACGTCATTAGAAAAGGAAACAAAGACAACGAGACAAGACTGCTCCTCCTCAGCGCAAATCCATCCTCCGTCAGCTTTCCGAGTGTTTGCAGCATCTCACCTGAAAGGGTCCTTCCCTGGTTCCTCACTCATCCTAGCTGCTGTCTTGCCCAGGAGCCCACACACGGCCATGGGAAAGCTCTGCAGAATAGGAGGGCTTCCTTAAATTACTGCTTTTATGAGCTGCTGTACACCCGGGTAATGACAGGGGATGTCCCTTCCCAATCCCAGGGTGCAGCGATTTTCCCTGATCACCAGCAGCAATGTCACCTGATGTGGGTTTTTTCACAAAAAATGTGTGATTTGTGAGTGTTGCCTTTGACCAAGCCCAGCGAATGGGAAAGGTGCAATTCCCGGGCACTGGCTAAGGCAAACGAGGTGCTCCAGCAGGGTCAGTGAAGGCATCTCAACAGGGGTGCACGGAAGATGTCAGGGTCATGTTCAAGCATGGAGAAAAGATATCCCCCTTATTTTAATGCATCCGAGTAGAAAGAAGAATGAATTAAATAATGAGGCAATTCAATAGTCTATAGAGATTTACAGTAAAGAAAAAGTCTTGTGAAGAGGATAGGGTGGGACTGAAACTATTATTTTTTCCTGACAGAAACAAATTAATCTGTCTAAATTTTAAGCACATTTAACAAGAGAAATAGTTAACTTTACCAATGATTAAACTGTACATAGGAGATACTTTTTAACAAGTGCCATTGATAACAGCTTTAGGGCAACAGAAACTTAGCATTTTTCAGTATAGTTTCTGTTACTTTGACTTGTTTTTGTTAAGGCACACAATCATCTCAGTTGTGGGTTTGGATTTTTTTGCCTCCTCCTCAAAGGGGCGAATTCACAGTTTCTGCCTTTTCTCTTTATTTTTCTCCACCAAGTTTCATTGTTACTTTCACTCTGCAAACAGGCCTGTGAATTTCACTGAAACTAATGAATAAGCATACCATGATCAAGACCTAATGCCATCTTCAGCTAATGAAAAGCATTGCTAACATCTACAAACATATTCCTGTGTGCTTTATTCCTAGTTAGTAAATAAACTATTGACTTTGCAAAGGCCCAGCCCTGTTTCAGTGAGAGCCCCTGGATACATGTTTGTTAACTTAGAACTAAGACATTAAAACAAGTCACCAGTTTGCCTCTATTTTTTGGACAATAGTTCTGAAGTAGCATATGATCCAACCTCTTTGTGATATTACATGAACAAGCTGAGTGTGTCCCTGCCAATGCACATTCATCATTTGTCTTTGTACATAAACACACCGTGCATTTTAAAAATTACAACAGATGAAAAACATCACCTCTGAAGCAGAGCTCTGCCATGCTGCAAATTCTCTTGTCACTGACTTAGGAAAGGCTACTGGCAGCCGTGCAATATCTGTGTCTTGGTTAATGAACCACCTGGAGTGTGTTGATATCTAAGTGCAGATCAGGTCTGTCGAAACTTTTGGAGTTTCATACCCCTGTACCTCATAGCATTTGATAGGAATAGGCCTTCCACCCTTGCTGAGAGCCCAGCTGATGCTCTAGGGTCACAGTGAGCTCACTTTGCTTTCAGAAACTAGTGGTGTCCAACTCTGTTTGTGGAGTAGCCCAGTTCTGGCTCCTCCTGTACTCAGTGACCTTCAGAAGTTGCAGTTCATCATTTAAGATGGTGTCTTACAGGACTTGAGTCCCCAGCAGCTGCTGCTTCTTGGGAGATGGGAACAGCTGAGACACAAGGAGGAAGGAGGAGGAAGAGGGGTTGTTCAGAGCTCTGGAATTTGCTTTCCCCAGGAACTGGGGAACTGTCTGATAAACACTTGCCTGCCCATGAGAAGAAGTGAATTGTTTTGCTTTGTTTGTGTGAATGACTTTTGTTTCCCCTCTTGAACTGCCTTTGTCTCAACCCATGAATTTTCTCACTTTTTCCTTTTAATTCCCTCCCCCATCCCTCAGCACCAGAATGTGTGGTGCTCAGTTGCTGGCTGGAGTTAAACCATGGCACTCAGTTTAAAGAGAACTTGTGGGAAAGGAGGCAATGGGTGAAGAGTTGTCCATAGCAGAAAAGTTGCTTTATGCTCCTCAGGCATGGAGCTCAGGTAACACTCAGGAGCACAGGAGCTCAGATCAACAGTAACACTATTAAAATTATTTAAAAAACTACACATCTACTGGGTGTAACAAGCCTAAAGAGATCTCTGTCTGTCACCAAGCACAGATTACTGAGCTATGAGATCAGGTTGCTTTTTTTTGTATTCAAGCTCACAATTACCTTCTAAATGATGAAGGAAATCAGCTCTCTAGGCCAAGGATGTCAACAGTTTTCATCCTATTTTCTTCAGCGTTTTTCTATTTAAAAGAGGTCATAAAGTGTTCTGGAAAAAGCAAAAATCTCTCCAGGACACAGCTACAACTTTTTTAATATTCAGGACCAACATGGAGAAAAGTCCATTTCTGACATCCACTGGTTTCAGGCTACCTTCCTGAATAAAAGGAGACCCAAACATATACTTCTTCACAGACCTTTGCTGAATCTAATTCTTAAACTTCAGAGTTAGATATCCTCTTCAGAATCTCATGGAATTTGATTCCAGATGAGTAATACTTAAAAAGAAAAAAGAAACAGAGACACAGCAAAAAGACATAGGAAAACCAAGAAAAACAGTGAAAAGAATCAATTTCCTTGCCACTTTTGGTGCATTGGATGTATTTTCAGGGGACTGTCCTTGCTGCTTTTGAACAGTCAGGGGCATCTCCCATGCAGGACAGCCCTGTTCATTAGTTCATCATGTGGACAAAAGTGATTACTTGATACTCCCACAGTGTTTGACTTTGCAATATTTTTTGGCAGGAAACATCTGACTTTTTATGCTGAGAACACAGTTTATTTTCTGTTTGAGCTGGTGGTGGTTTTGGTACTAAGGTAATGGCTTTATGATATTCAACACTAATCATGATTTTACTAAGTCATAAATCTAGCCACTTAAAAATATAATAAAATATCGATCTGGAGAGAAAAAAACCTGTTGTTTGTGTGCATTCATGTAGAGCTCCTAATTGGACACATCTGCTTTCTGCAAAATGCAGTATAATCCATGATGATTGCTTTGCATTCACACTTCAGAAAACTCCTCTTCTGCTGTTTGCTGGGCCCATTTGGGAGGTCCTCATGATCTCCTCCATTTCTCTCTTGCTTTCAGGGAGTTTCCTGCTATCAGATATCCTTCTATGCTATTTGTACGCACAGTTAAAAGGCAGATGTGACTGTTTTTACTCAGATTTTCCCTTTACTTCTGCTCCTCTGGCCTCAGGATGCTACTGTTGGTATCTTTAATGTTGAAGTTCTGCCTCCATCACCAAGTATTTCCCCTGTCCACGGTTTACCTGCCTTCTACTGGTGGCTGAGATGGTGTCAATATTCTTTCCTCCCTCATATTTTCTTTTTAAGCCAGTAATTTAGCACTCTATTTTCTTCACTCATGTCTAATATAATGATCTTGTGAAAATAATTTTACTACTGTGCAATTTTCACTCAGACAGTTTTCCAGGTCACAGATTGCTGAAATCAAAAATATGTTATAGGGAAAAAACAAGATTAAGTGAGGAACCATTGGACAGGATAACAGTATTCACTGATGGTTCAGGAAAAACTCACAAATCAGTAATCATGTGGCAGAATTCAGTCACAGGGGAATGGGACTCAGATGTAAAAATAATCCAAGGTTCACCACAAATTGTGGAATTGGCAGCAGTGGTCAAGGCCACCCCTGATGCTGTCTGCGGGGAGAAAATTGCAACAGCAATTCTCTGAGCCCTGTCCCATGTGTGTACATTATCATCACAATTTGGACTGTATTGTTCCACTGATCTTTTCCCCTTATGTGTTTGCTCTTTCAAAAATTCTCAAATCAGGTGTTAGCAATGAAATTCTTCCAATGCTGCACGGACCAGCTTTCACATTTGCAGGGATAGCAAGCCAAATTCTGTCCCCACAAATGAAAAAGATTCCCTGTGGTAATTGTGCTGGAACCTGGAGTGATGCTTTGGCTGTCACCTTGGTGTATTTGCACCAAGCAGATGCATTTCTATAAAAAGGATGATTTAGAGTGACATCGATTGCCTTATTTTCTGTTTGTGTCACTTCCGGAAGTTTGAATTTTATACAAAAATTCATTTTTGTTGACCCAAGAATTTCAAGTGGCATCCCTGGGTGGGGAAGAGGAAATGTGAGCAAAGGGAAGGCAAAGATGTTAAAGACTCTTCCAAGAAGCAACAGAAGAAACGTCCTTTGACCAGGGGCAAAAAGAAGAGGGCCAGTCACCTTCTTCCATGAGGAGAGAATGGAGAACCTGAAAGAAATGAAATGGGAGCAAAACAGCGCAGGCAGAGTTCAGAAGAGATCTGCAAAGGTGGTAATCTACTATCTCCATGAGCTGGCAGGAGAAGAGCTGGCCATAGAGTGGCCCAAAAGAAAAGTTCTGCAGGACTTGATTCCAGATGACTGGAAGCTGAAATACACTTGTCCTGGGCTGCCCACATTTAGTCAAGATGTGCTGTGCAAATGGAAAACGAATCGTGCAAATGCCTGGGTACTCCAACAATGCAATTAACAAGTATTTTGATTTCTCCATCGCCCAGTCAAAATAATATTTTTTCAAATGAATTGTAGAAAAATTCCTGCCTGGCATTGTCAGCAACCTTGCCCTTGCTTTTATGATAATTTGGGATGCCATCTCCAGGTCCGTGAGGATCGTATTTGGAGACCTCTGTCACTTTCTCAAGTCCTTTCCATGCTTCAGGTGTAAGAGTTCTGGAAGATTTGATGTCATTGTCCTCTCTCAAAAGATCAAGCCTCTGGGATGTCATTATTTGTGATCCCTAAGGTTGGTCTCATCCAATTGATCTCTCAGAGAAGCTGTTGCAGGTTGTGCAAATTGCTGACTTCCATTTTCTGTGGTCTTATTGTTCACTCTGAGATCTTCCGCCCTAGGTATTTCCATGGTGCGATCTCCAGAATCTTGGAAACACTGATTTCTGCACCTCTGCAATCACACAGTCACGAGCTTCTTGCAGCTCCTGTTGCGTTGATACCTTTGCAGAGGCTCCTCCCTGTTGATGTTTGGGAAGTAGAATGCAAGTGGAGGAGCATCATCTGGATGGAGAAGGATGCTGAAGAAGCTGTCCTTGAGACCAACGATCACAAGTGGCCAATCATTGAGAGCGAAGGAAGTCCCTGTTGAAGTGGTCCCACATCCTCAATGACTTCGTTGATCTTCCTGAGGTTGTGCAGCAGTCTCCATGAGCCTGAAGTTTTCTTCCGAATGACGAACACTGGAGAATTCCATGGACATGGTCTCCAGAGGGAGAGTCCTGCTGATCAAACACCGGCATGACTTGTTCCACTGCATGAGGTGGCAAAGCGATAGCTTTGGCTACCGGGGTGTTCTCTGGAACAGTCAGTGGTGGTCGAAGAGCTTTGGCTAAAACTGACAGCTCTTCATTCTGATTTGCCAAAACGATTGAAGGATAAATGACAAGTCCAAGGATGCTGCTTCCATCCTTACCAATTATTAAAAAGTCCTGTCTCTTGGGCAAAGTTCCAGTGACACCAGTAGGTATCACTGCATGGCTCTCATCCATGAAGCAACCCAAAGTCCACAATCTTCTGTGGGAGAAACACAAGAGTTGGAATCTCTGTAGTCCACACCTGGGCATCTTTTTTTCTGCTTGTGGAATGGTCAGTGTTTTCTTGCCCATGCTTTTTGTCAGCATTCTCATGCACTCGATCAAGTTTCACATTGTTTACTGAGATCTACCTGGACTTTTGCACCTACTATAACACAAACAAACCCACGTCCCCACAGGGACTGGAGGATTATCTCAAAATCTTGGAGGTGAAGAATGGGTTCTGATGTGAAAATAAAACATTGATCTGTTCTGTTTCGGTCTCTATGCAATATTGCATAGGGAAATGTAAGATAACAGCAATTAGAAATCAATCAGATAATACACATAACCAATAACACATCTGAAATAATAAAATTATCAATCACTACAACACTGAACTGTCAGCCCAGAGTCTGCAACAGCTGATGAACCTTAAAACAACAGAGAACTGGAGAACTCATGTCTGGATTCATGTTTCTCCAAACTCCCTTTGAAAACAGGCTCAGCTATCATATATGGTCAAATTGCCAAGCCAAAAGGACTTGAATACTTTTCGATGCAGAAAACATCTGGGCTGATTGTCAATCATTCCATTCAAGTAGAGCTAGAACTTGGCCAGTGTTCGAACTCTAATGGATGGACATCACTTAATACATTTTAAAACAAGACTTTTAAAAACAGCAATTATGAATAGGAAACCTTTGGATTAAAGATCAATCAGACCATTAAATAATTGAATCCCTCCAAAACTCCTGTCAGGATAGAAATTCTTCAAACACAGCAAACCTCTTGAATTCTCGGCTGAAGTACTCTATAATAACTGAAGAAATAATAATTGAATAAAACCATGAAACTGGCAATCTGGACTTAAATGCAAAAACCATGAGTAGTTAAGAAACAAAAAGACAAGATTCTGAAGAGACACGTGTCTTGTAGATGATCACACAAAGAGAGAGTGAAACACATGAAAGCTGGCTAGTAAATATTACAGCAAAACCTTGATAATAATTCTTATCATAAATTCTGAGAATTCCCATTATATAATCAACTTAACAACAGGAAGTGTTTGAAGTGGTTATGACAACCTTTTTAAAGTATTCATATAGCATTAATAACAATCCTTATCAGTATCACCTATAAAATCCAAAAATAACAAAGGTTACAAACTCCATACCAACAAAACTCTGAACCACTGGAGAATCAGCTGATGATCCCACAGATAGGATCTGACTGATATTTCTCAAATGCTCTGTCTTCAGAGATATTTCAGGTAATTGAATCATTACCAATACTTCTATCTTTGTATGGTAGTCTCCCTCTTTGAGAGGCATTTTTCACAACAGAAGATTTCCGTCTACATCATATTTGTAATAACATTGACTTGCATTGGTTTCCCCTTTTTTCTGTACCGTGGGCAAAAGCCTGATGTTTTCTCACTTTACACTGATTTTGGACAACTTTTTACATGTCCATCTTTTGCATCTGAAGCCTGATCACCTGGTAAATGCTGTTTCTGTCACTTCTGTGGGACCGGACTGTTGAGGAGTTCGGTGTTCCTCACACAACATGTGCTGCACCCGCGAAAAATCTCCAACTTGAGATTTTGATGGAGGCTGAAACTGTGTGCTGGCTACTGTGGTTGCCTGTGCACTGTGGTTGGCTGCGTGCCCGCTGCCGTGGGACCGGAGAAGGGCCGGTACCTCGGGCACCCTCCGCACCATGCCCACGGCCCGTCTCTGCCCGTGCCCTCACGGGAGTGCGGCTGCCCCCGCCCCGACCGCGCCTTCCCTGCGCTCCTCTCGGCGCAGGCGCAGTCTGAGGACCGCCCCCTGTCTGCCTGTGACCGACACCCGCGCTGCCCCGATTCCGTTCTGGCTCCGTGCCCGCTCGGCCGGTGTCCTCTGCGAACTGGGGAGAAAACGCTCCCCGCTCCGACTTCCGGGCTTTTGCGTCATTGTGGGCGCCTGCCGCGCTCCGCAGCGGTCGCAGGGACGCTGCAGTGGTCCCGTCCCGACTGCTTTAATCCCGCCCGGCGCAGCTGCCGCGGCCCGTGCGCGTTCCCCGGGTGCCGCTGCCCGCGTGCCATCGCAGTCGCGCGGGTTGTCACCTTCGCGCGCGTCTTTGACGCCCCCTGCGTGAAGCTGCCGCCGCCGCCGCCATCGCGCATGCGTCCACCGCCGCGCCTCCCGCTCCCGCGGTCCCGCGCTGTGCTCCGCCCGGCCCGGCCCCGCTCGGCGCTGCCCCCGCAGCCGCCTGCCGTGCCCTGGAGGGCTGCTGACCGCCCGCTGCCGCGATCGCGGGCACCGCCGTGCTCGCCATCGCCTCCACTGCTGCTGTGTCTGCGGCTCCCCCGCTGCCGCCGTGGCCCCCCACCACAGCCGCCTCTGCGGCTCCCCGGGCCGGCCGGCGCCACCGCGGCAAGGGTTCGCCAGTCGCTGAGAAGCAGCTCTCCCCCGAGTTCCCCGACCCCCTCCGCCTTCCTGCCCCTGAAAGTTCTGGGATTTCTGGGCGTTCTGGGGACCCGTGGGACCTTGGGGACTCTGGAGATGGTGCCATTCCTCCCACACCTGCTTGGCAGGGATTAATTTTGCCCCTCCCTGGTCGGTAAGGGCAACTAGCGCCTGCTGATGGCAGGATGACTTCCCTTCCCCCGTCCTTGAGAGAATATTTGCTGCCTGCTGATAGCTGGCAGACCCCGCGGAATTCCACGAAATTGCCTCCAACATTACCCTTGCTGGAGCAAAAGCTTCAAGGCAGCTTTATATTTTTTTCAGAGATTTTTACAGGGTGTGTGGCTGTCATGCCCTGTAGGGCTGACAAGATGCTGGGCTATTCCTGGGAGCATGTACCCGCCATGTTCTCAATTTTGACCTTTCTTACCGAAAGCTGAATCATCTGCAGGGCCAGTCCGGAGTTTGCCCTGGTCACTGTCCAGCCGCTTGCAGGTGAGGATTTTCCAGGTGCACTCCTGGTCCTCCTCCCTCCGGGTCGAGCTCGAAACGAATCTTCTCGGCAGAGGTTGAGATGTTCCCTCCGGACCCCTCCTTGGGAGTGCCTGTTTTCTCTCCCTCTCGGGCTGGGTTTCAGCGGCTGATGGCTGTGGCGTGGCTGCTTGCCAAGAGCCCACCCGGGGATGCCAATTGTCGGGATCTCTAGCTGGTCAGAGTAACCCCGAGAAAAGTTCGAAAGTCTCTTTTCCCAACCTGGCGCTTGAAGGAGTCAGGGCTGTTCATTTCTCAGTCTCAAGGTTGTTTATTTTATCTTATCTATAAAAAATTTTCTCCTGCCCTGCCGAGGTCAGCTTAGCAGGACAGTTCCCAGGCACTCTGCCTGCCCCTGGGGCGGTGTTATGTCTTTATACTAAAAACTATAATGTTTGCAATTACTTTCCAATACCTATCACCTATGTTAGATAGTGAGCTTCTACTCTAAACCAATCTGTAAGTGCCACCATCACAGCAGAAGATGGAGGCCAAGAAGAAGAAGGAGAAAGGCTGGACACACCCAATTCCCTCCATCTTGCCTCCTGAACCCCCATACCAAAAACTGAAATCTACTTTTCCACCCTGTGATAATTTCACTATTATTCTACCTAAACTGTTGTGGCTTGCTGTCTTCATATAAGGTTGGTAATTTGCTCCACGGGTCATAATCAAAACCACAGGTGTTTTGGGCTCTGTGCCAGGGTCCCTGAGACCCCTGGCAGGGGTCTTGGCTGCTCAGGACAGCCAGAGGGATGTCCTGGGTCTTGACAGGTTTTCAGAGTACCACTGTGTATGTGTGTGAATACTGCCACATTTTTGTATTCAGATCTGAATACTGAAAAATTACTTTATCTATGCTTCAAAGAAACCTAGACTTTATTTATGTTTTTGGCTTTGAGTAGTATAGTTTAAATATTCCTTGGGCAATGGAGAGTTGAGTGCACTGAAATTTCAAGAAACTACAGGAATACTGTTCTCATGTTTACATTTTCAAAAGATGCCGAAGCACTCAAGAGCTATTGTGGAAGAACTACAGGAAAGGTGAAGGCTTGGCATCATCCTGGGGAGTGAAGGTTGGGCTGGGTGTCCTGTCTCTTCTAGCTTACCAAAGAGGCTGGTGAAGCAACTGAAGTAAAAGCACCCACACAGCAAACATAATCTTGGGCATAAAAGGCTTTTCTATTTAGTTGCAATGTTTAATAAGGTCCAATAGTTTGACAAAACCTACTCTGAAATTTGTCACAACTCCTAACTAGAAGAATAATAAGGCCTTTTTAACCAGGATTTGGTGACAAAATCCCAGACTCTGAAAAAATTTCATGGGATATTTGAGCAAAAATATTCTCATTTAGTTCATAGATATTTGCCTTGTGCTGAGAATGAATTCCAGGGATCCCCATGGCTCATAGTGTATTAGAGATGACAATACTGACCCTTCTGACCTTTAAGTGTGAACATTTATATTTGCTACCTGGTGGACTTCAGGTAGCAGAATGCAAATTATAACCAGTCTTGCGCTACTTTGCTTTCAGATAATCATGAAAGAACCCAATCAATCAGTACCAAAAAGAAGGTTTTGCAGCAGGTATAGCTAGAAATCTCTTCGATGCTCTAGCTGCATATGCCAGCCGCCAGGTAAATGACTTGCCTAGAAGAGTTGCTGAATTTGAGGTAGAGGCAGCTGCAAAGGTAGTTGGTGGTGAGGCTGTGCAAGAGCACAGGCTCTTGTTTGCTGCATGGTGTAGCCCCACAGCCCACAATGCTGGTGGCAGGTGTGGGCTCTCCTGGGCTGCCTGAAAACTCTGCTCAGCTGCAGACACACTCTGTGTCTCTATTTCTGCAGCCCACCCCACAAGTGTGCAGCTCTCCCAAGGCAGTGATGATAGCAGAAGGTCAGATCATCACCCTTCTCCCCAGCACCTTTTCCCGTGCTATGGCAGCATGAAAATCACCCATGCTGTCTGAGGTCCTCCTTCTGGTCACTGTCCCTTCTCCTTCTAGCACAGACTTCACAGAAAATGGGGGCTGCTAAGGACATCTTCAGACTTCCAAGGGCACCTTGTAACAGCTGGGAAAATAGCTGAAAAATCAGGAGGCTGAGGAAATGTATGTGTGACTGTCTTGCTTTTTCTTTCCTCTTTCCTTGCTCTCTCTCTCCACCATCAGGCTATGCCTACTATGGAATCAGGCCAGTAGCTGCTCCTAACAGCCTCACTTTGCATTTTTCACTATTGTCACTGTATCAGCCAATCATGTAAAAAAAATCACATATTGACTTGGCAGGTGCTTCTGTTTTGAACATGATTAAATAACTTTTTATTGTCATCTTCAAAGCATTTTTACGGTCATTTACTGAGTGAAAGGGGCTCTGATTTTGTGAGTATCTGCCAGAATATGTTTGATCCTGTCATCATTTCTTCAGAAAATCACGCGCCTGTAGCTAGAGCGCAAGATATGGTAAGTGCATGAATTGTCCATTGCACTCTGCACTTACAACACTGCCTTCATTGTCAATGATAACAACAGCAGGGGAGAGATCTTGGGAGTTAAACTGCCTGCTGTTTTCTCCTTGATGTTTGAGCTCTTGGATGCTGCATGAATCTCAGAGAAGCAAGGAGTCACTTCTTTGTTGATGCCCTATTTTATGGGTTGTTTAAACTGGTATGCTGTTGTAATTAGAGCTGACAAGAATGGAGAATTTCTATTTCAGAGGAGATGCTGGGCGTTTCATTGTGCATCAGCATGGCAGAGTTACAGCACTGATGGAGACCTGGGCTATGCTTCACTGCTGCTATTGGAGCTGCTCTGTGGCCTTCCCTTGGACACCCAATTTTGAGTTCCCATCAAGCTCCCACATATTGAGCAGTATTCACATGTACCCCTCAAATTTCCCAATTCCACTGAATCAGCACTTTGCTGCAAAAAACAGTCAGAGCACTCCCTGTCAGCATGATCTATCTATGCAACAGCCTTCATTGACCTTCATCTGGGCTTACAGTTTTTGTGCACATCAAAATAGAAGTACTTCTTTCTAGATGAGTTAGGCTAGTAATATTGTGTGCATGAAGCAAAGAGAGTTACAAGTAGCACATCTCTGTTTAAATTTAGCAGTAACCAGCTGGCCACATTCTGTAGGAAGCAGGAAGGGAGGAATCACAGGGAGGAAGGGATCTGATGAAAAATCAAGCAGAGGCTATAAAAACATTTCTCTAAAATGGCAGCATAATGAAAAAGGGATGCCAAGCAAAGAGCTTACTGATCATCTGTGTATCACTCATAACATACTCCAGCTAGCTCAGCCTTTGGTTTGGAGGGGACATGCAGGTGCTGGGAAGGATCGCTTCCCACGCATGGCATTTTCTGCGGGATTCTTTTCCACAGTCAAAACTTATTTCTACTTCATTAACGCCCTTTGAGAGAGGCTGTTGAAGCACAAGGTGAAAAAGGCATAAAGTTGGTGAAAGTGAGTGTCAGCATTCCTGAGAACAACCAAAATGAGGCTGAAAGCAGAGGTTTGACTCTCAAAAATACCCCTATGGACTAAGTGGCTCCATCTTTCCCTCATTTTCATGATCCTTTAGTTCCCCAGAAAACACACTATTGCTCTGCCATCTGTGTTTCTTTTAATGGTGGCTGTACCAGAACCTCCCTTTGACCGCCATTACTTTTCCTCTCATAAAATTATTAACAGAGAAATGAAGCTCATGTAAAATCAGTTCTCATGGAATTTGAAAGCCAATTTGAAAGCCAAAAGAGGCAGTTAATAATAAGTGACCTTTGACATAGCAACAAAGCAGCTCCTCACATCAGGAGGGAAAACCAATTTGCTTTCAGGACTTCTTCCTTTTTGTTGGAAATGTAACAGGAACGAGACTGTAAGAGATATCTAAGACTCACTTGACTGTCTCTAGCTGTGCTGGGTCTGGCTGAGCTGGAGTTGATGTTTCCCACAGCAGCCCTCACAGTGCTGTGCATTGCACAGGTAGCTAGGAAGGTGTGGATAACATACCAGTGCTTTGGCTACTGCTGGGCAGGGCTGGCACAGCATCAGTCGCGTCTCTCAACTTTCCCCCTACACCAGGTGTCCAGCCAAGGTCAACCCACCACACTAAAGGAATATTTCTGGCTGTATTACTGTGTTTATGTGCCTGAGCCACATGTTCAAGACCATGTACACTAGTATTAAAAATCAATGAGTCAGATCTCAAAAATCATGAGGCTAACATAAATAATCATGAGATTTAAAGAAAAAGGGATAACCTTTTTGCTTTCCAGTTTCTGTTTGAAGAACAATTTTGTTAGATTTTAAGTGTTGTTTGATCTATTTTACCTTTTCAGAAGAGCGCTTCAAGCTCAGTGAGAACTAAAATGGCTTGTGTTTGCATGTATTGTCACTTCATCATTTGACCTCAAGGACTGGGACACTATTACAGTGGCAGACTTATGAATCTTGTGTTGATGAATTTTACATTTTCAAAGTCCTGCTATAAAATAATCTTCCCCTCATATAGCTATAGTAGAAAGGTCCCTTCAGCCTTATCCCTATCTTTAAAAGCATCATAAGCCAGCTATTCAGATGGTGCTCATCACCATAGCAGCAGGAGCATCATCCATCCATCCATCCATCCATCCATCCATCCATCCATCCATCCATCCATCCATCCCCAGATGAGGATTTGACCTGATCAATTTACTCACCTGACACTGATGTATGCATAATATTCATTTCCCCCCATTTAAATGTACACAGCTCTAGTCCACAGCCTTTGACTAATGTGCTATCTTTATTTCTCAGAACAGCCATTTGCCAGTGTCTGCATTCCAAATTAGCAACAGACCCTTTGAAAGAGATTCCCCATCCACATATTTCCCTTCAAAACCCAACTCATGGGTGTTGACCCTCTGGATTGATTGGAACAGCATCCATGAAGTTGCAGGCCCAGCCATGCCACAAATGTGGATAGATTCAGCGAACTTTGACTGTGCCCCTTTCACAGGGCAGAAGCCACCTGGCATTCCCAAAGCCCCTTAACACCTGGTCCTCCAGGACACTTGTACATTACAACAAGTGTTGTAATGTATTTTACAATTACATTAACACAACCCCTTACATTAACAGCTGGTGCCCTACTGTAAAAAAGGGAAGGAAATCAAGGGGAAAGAAAAAGTAAATGAAGGAGTGAAAGAAGAGAACATGCACACTGAAAGAGAGGAAGCAAAAGTGCATTGTCACATGGCAGCCATGTGCAGCTCTTGGGAAATCTGGAGTCTCAGATGTGACCACTGCAGGGACAGACCTTGTGCAGGTGAAATGGCTGATAAGGAATGCAGCCATTGAGGGTGTGATTTTTGTGTGCTCTGTAACTGTGGGGCAGTGCCATGGTACAGCATTTCCAAACACATCCTGTTGGCCTCTGCTGCACTGCAGAGAGGGGCAATCTGGACAGCACATCCACAGCTGACTAACCAGGGCTGCTTGGGAAGCCAGTCTTTACCTCATGAAAACTGTGGGTGATGGAGAGATTCATCCTGGCCTGGCGGGGTATGGTGCCTCCCATGCTTGCTTGATCACAGGACTGTCCAACAAAGCTTTCCTCCTACTTTTCTGGTCACCCTTCTGGGTGCCTTTGCTATTTGATCTGACTTTGTGAAGCCAGAGCAGCATATATAGGGGTAGGTGGTGAGGAAGAAGAGTCTGACGTATTATATTTGCTGAAATGTCTTTCTTAACTACTAAATATTGTACAGAGTAAAAGCAAAGGGTTTTTTCCACCTTGCTAATCAGGAAAGAGGTAGATCTTAGCAAAGAGACAATTATGAAAATCAGGAAGCAATTTAATTGTCTGAAAACAGCTTAATTAGGAAGAATATAATTTTCTTAAATGATAGTAATCATTTTCCTGGGGATTAAAGAATAGCAGATCTTAACTTCAATGAAAATAACTTTTGCTATTAGAAACAAATGCAGTTGAAAAAATAATGAAAATAAATAAATAAATCTTAACATTTTTTCATGTAGTTTGTCTGTGGTTTGGTTTTTTGTTTTGTTTTGTTTTTTGGGTTTTTTTCTGTTTGTTTTGTTTACTGTCTAGATATGGAACCAGTATTTATCTATAGCCTGTCAGCAGGGGAAAGGCTCCACATTGCTGTAGGAGCTTTCTAAATATATGGCAATAAACAGTCATAACCCCCCTCACTGGCCAAAAGATAAGAAAAATAGCACAGTAAGCAAGTAAATGCATTGAGGTTGCAGTGTTGCTGGACACTACAGACTTCATAAAACTAGCTCTCAACAGTGTTAGGAGTGTACTTAGAAGCCTAAGTATACAGGCTAAAAGCTCCTGCATTGACCGCTACTTTTAGAGTGATAGGTAAGGCCTATCTTGTTCAAGGGAACATTTAATTTCTTCCTTAACTTCAGTGAAAACCTCATGATCTGCCTCATGCTTATCCAGACACTACTTTCTGGGAAAAATAAATAACAACTGTTCCATACACAAATATATTTTAGTGTCTTTTTATTTGCAAAGTTCGCCCTTCAAGCACCAGGACATTCCAGAATTTGGGCAGCCCCTTGGGCTTATTTAGACTTGCATAAACTTAGGCTACTGATCATACTGAATTTCTCCAATGGAATCTCTGCCTCAACACACAACATGGCTGGAATTCCTTAAGAAGGCAATTGCACAATGTTTTGTATTTTCCAGCTCTTCACATTATTTTCCCCAAAGTAAAACATACACATATGGCAGAAAATCTTTTCTCTCTCTTGTTAATAACATGGTGAGACATTGGAAGAGGCTGTCCAGAGAAGCTGTGGATGCCTGAACCCTGGAAATACTCAAGACTAGGTTGGATGGGGCCCTGAGCAACCTGGTCTAGTGGAGGATGTTCCTATCCATGGCAGGGGTTGGAACCAGAGCATCTTTAAAGTCCTTTCCAACTCAAACCTTTCTGTGGTTCACTGATTCAGTGGCAAGATGGCTGAGCTAGTCTATCAGTTTGTTGAAGCTAGAGGGGCCATCCATTTCCCTTCCATCCCTGGTACCCAAAGTGTACAGGAGAATTTGTGTAAAAAGGGCAACCACGAAATGCAGTCCAGGTTCCTTTGAAAAATGCTTCTTTAAAAAATATGTTTCCATGTTGCCACAGGAAAGCAGTATATCAAGGATTGAAAAATGCCGGTCCTACAGAAGGAATAGGGAAAAGATAGCTGGGAAGCAGAGTCTGAAAGAGATCAAGTAAATCAGTTCAGTGGAAACTGACCTACAAATAGAGGGTAAAAAGAGCTAACGTAATCCTTGGATTTTGAAGACAAGTTAGAAAGCCAGAGGAGGGAAGTGATTTCTCCCCACCTCTGTTTCTGATGAGATCAGTGCTAGTTTGCCATGACTATTGACTATATCCACATCTTCTAAATACATTGCAGGAGAACATGCAAACAAAATTCACAAACCAATCCAAGAAAGATCAAAATAAAAGCTAAAATACTTGGAAAGTTATCTCTGCTCAGCTTAACAAAAGCAAGACTGAAACATCATTTCATTGTATCATAAGGATTTCTTCCCAGAGACACATAGAGTTATCATGAAAATAATTATGGTTAGAGACATATGGGATTTTATTCCTGAACCTTTTGCAGTAATAGGGCTGATCGACAGGATCAGCTGTGCTCTAGTCTTCCTAGAGGACACCCTCTTCAGTCTAGGCAGAAAGAACAAAAATGGAGGCTGAAAGCCAGACAAAGCCAATCCTGGAGCAGCTCAGGCCATCAAGAATGTGCAAGTAATTAGCCAAGGTAAGGACTCTGTTAATGAAGATGCCCCTGTGCAATGCACATTTAGATCACACTCAGGGCTGAAGGCAGAGTGACATGGAATGATTGGTGACATACAGGAGGCCTGGCAACATGATTAGTTGCTTTCTGATTTTATTCTTGTCAGTGTAAATCAGTGCACAAGCAATAGTACTAATAGATCTGGGCTGAACACTGGGGCTCTGAGTCCAGTTTTGCAGGCTAGATCTTCACAGCAGGCATGCAGGATGTCTTTGAGGAGAGCTGCAGAAAAGAGGATCTAACCCCACTTTCCAAGGTAAATTCTAACTCAAGCATTGCATCTTAAATCTTAACCTTCCCACTCAACCATTGTGATTGGAGAAGCTGTTGTTTTGGTTTGTATTTCTGCTTGTAAAGCAGGTTCTTTTTTTCAGGCTGAGTAGCACCTTTTACCAGCTGTGCTCAGGCTGAGACTAAAAATCCTTCTTGTAGACTAAGTCACTACTTAATGCAAGAATGGCTGTGGCAGAATCTGGCTGCAGTGCTGCTCTTGTGTTGAGGAGCACTTTATCACCATCAACCCTTGTTTGTTTTCATCAGAGAATCGTTTACAGAGTCAAGAAGTTCTTCATGCAGGCATACAAGGTCTAAGAAAATATATTATGTAAAATGTGTCTTAAATTACATTTAAAGGAGTTTTTTAAGTCACACAGGTTCTTAACTGGTTATGTGAATGCTGATGTTTTGTTTTTATCCTTCATGCCTTCTTCCTGCCTGGGGTAGCAGCACAGAATGTGAAAAGCTCCTCTGACACCTGCTCAGCCTCACTGAATTCTTTTTTAAGATGCCAGTGCAAAAGCATTTACTTTTTTGTTTCCAATTGCAGCTGTGGGATTCCCATAATTTTCTTTCCTTTTTTTTCTTTTTCTCCCCAGGACATTTCTAGTGGTTTAACTCTCTTTCTGAACTAGAGCAGAGATTTTGTTGTTGTTTTGGATTTCCTTACAGAATATGGATCCCCAAGCACAATCTGTCCTTGCAAAGAGGCTGCCTATGTGGAAACTGAGGGACAGGTGCATGAGGGAAGAGCAGTCCAAATCTGGTTGCCCATGTCTTGAACACTAGCTGAGGATGCATAATTTCAAAAAGCAACCCTCTCCCCAGGAAGCCAGTGCAGCTGCATTCGTACCTCACACAGGCTGAAAATCACAGTGGGAACAGATCTGCTTGTGGGATCCATAGGGATGAAAAGGCATGATCAGTTGACAGAAAAAACAGACAACCTGAGAGCATCTCTAGAGATGTAAAGCTTCAGCAAATAACTGCAGGAGCAAACCCTGGCCCTTTCCACCATGCAGGGACTGGCACAGCCAAGGATGGAGGATACATATTTCCTGTGAGAACACTCCACTTGTGTTGGCACCTCCAGATCTGCAAGGTCCCACGACCTTGGGAAAAGAGCTGTTTTAGCAGGGGTTGAACTGTGCAGTCAGACAATGCAATTCCCACCAAATCATGGCATTTTTTAGTCTATAATCCCTATAATCCCAGTGACAACAGCAAATCGTTGGTAATCTACAGAGAGGTGAATAGGAGCATATTCTGTAAGTATGGAAACTGTACACTGAGATAAGTGTGAGGGTGAAAGCAATGGCTACAGCTACAGAGAAATAATAGAAACCAAAAATAAAAAGGGAAATGTGGTGGATGACAAGTTGACCATCAGCCAACAGTGTGCCCTTGCAGCCAGGAGGAACAATGGTATCCTGGGGTGCATGAAGAAGAGTGTGGCCTTCAGGTTGCTGGAGATGATCCTCCCTGTTTACTCCACCCTTGTAGGGGGGAAAGGATTAAAACCAGAAGATTTGGCAGAGAAGAGGGAATAGCTTTGTGCAGAGTGACCAATGCTAGTGGGAATGCTAAAAATGTTGGTGTGGGAAAACTCCATTTATGACACCTGGTGTGTTCATCCTCTGCCTGTTTGAGTAGATTTGCTGCATAGAAGTAACAGACTCTCACAGACCGGTTTGAATCTCCTGCTGGGAGAAAGAGAGATCATAAAAGCACAGCCTTATGAGGAACTGCACAAGGTAAAGCCCTTTGATATATTCCCCCTGCTGCTGCTCACTGGGATGAACTAAGCTTAATGGAGCTGCATCCCCACATGCCTCTTTTCTCCAGGATGAGCTAAGCCTAACACAGCCTGTGTCCCCATGTGTCTCTTCACTAGGATAAGCTAAGCCCACGTGTCCCTGTGTGTTTTTGCTGCCCAGTGTTCAAGGGAGGTAATGAAATAAATCTACTCTTGCATTTCAGCTGTGGTTTGGTGCTTGCCCTGGCTACCTGGATGTCAATATTCACACCGCCCTAGTAAGGCCACCTCTGGGGTATTAGATTCAACACTGGTCTTCACAGTTCAAGAAAGACAAGGACCTACTGGAAAGGGGGTCCAGCAGAGGCCACAGAGATGAAAAGGGGTCTGTGTCTTCTCTCTTATGAGGAAAGACTGAGGCTCAGGAGCTGAGCCTGTTTAGTCTGGAGAGAAGACTGAGGGGGGATCTCATCAATGCATATAAATATCTCAAAGGCAGGTGCCAAGAGAATGGTGCCAGACCTTTTGCTTGTGCCCAGCAATAGGATGAAGGGTAAGGGCCATAAACTAAACCACAGGAAGTTCCTCCTCAACATAAGGAACAACTTCTTTAAATTGAGGGTGGTAGAGCACTGGGAGGTCATGGAATCTCGCTCTCCTCTCTGGAGACATTCAAAACCCAGCTGGACACATTCCTGTGATAGGTGACCCTGCTTTTGTAGGGAGGTTGGACTAACTGATCTGCAAAGGTCTCTTCTAACCCTAGCTGTTGTGTGGAATCTCTTTGTGTGCGCATGAGTAATACGCGAGGACACTTCTGTTTGCCTTGCTGGAGTCAGGTCAGCACAGAAAGAGCTTATCCTACCCCTGCCAGAACAAGTAGATGGAGCATCTACACCAGAAAAACCAGAGACTTAGCAGAGCATTGGAATGAATTTCCAGCCTAGCATATGATGCAGGATATTGTTCAAACCACCCAGACCAAACATTTCTCTAGTTTGTGACCCTAAGACAAGGCTTGGCATATCATGAGGTAGACAAGTCACCAAGCCACTGTACCACCTCAGGACAGTTAGTATCAGTGGTTAGTAGTATTTGTAAAAGGACCAAGAAACTTAAGCTAATAAAGGTATCCCTGCTCCTAAATGGAAAATTGAATATGAGGCTATATACTGTTCTGAGATTTCAATATGATGAGGTGAGAACAAGCAGAGCCTCAGAAAATCTGGTTATTGTGGAGCCACTGAGCATGGCACAACACAGCTGGGCCACTAGAAGTGGAAAAAGAAACCATCTGCATGGACTACAATACAGGTTGTACATGTCTGAATAAATGATAACATTGTCCTGATCAAAGAAATAATGCTTCATAGATGAATCTACACTCCTATGGCCATGCAAGGAAGCATGAAAGAGAGATTTTGCCTAGGAAGTCTCAGCAGTTTCTCCTTTCAAATATAAGAAGAAATTTTATAAAGTGGATACAGACTTATTTGAAGTCTGTGGAGGCAGGAGCATGGCTGAGAGGGTGGGTAGATAAATCTCTCATGAACCATTAGCGTGGAATAGGATTAAGTATGCTAAGATTGAAATGAGAAGCCTAATCATTTAAAGCTGGCGGCTTTAAAATCTTACAAAACTCCAGTGTGATGCTGGGAAGAGGCCAGGACAAAATGGGTTTTTTTTGTAATTTCAGGTATTTACAGCAGATGGTTCACTCAGTTCACAGTAAAATTAAAATTAATCAGGGTCAAATGAGAATTGCCCACAATATCTGCCTGTAAATACTGGTGAGCAGAATGAGGGCAGAGACAGCCAAACCTCCTACAGCCAAGGGAAAACATGGACCAAGGACTTGTTCTCAAAACATCACAGATCAGTGATTTGTGAGCTGCTGGACCAAAATCCTCTTTTAAAAGACCCCCAAAACTCTGGTGCTACATGATCTGGCTTCAAAATAAAAATCCAAGCAGCAAAGTAGATATGGCTCCAGCTAGCAAAGCAAAAGCTGCAATGATGACCTGATGGGGCAGCCCCAGGTCTGAGCCTCATTGCTTAACTCAATCGGGCCAGCCAAGGTTATGCTGCTATTTTAGAATTAAAATGGAATGAAGAGAAGTCAATGGCAGGAATCAGCAGGGAGGAAAATCAGCAAGGAGCAATGAAGGGGCAAAATTTTGCCTTATGGAGATGATTAGGTAGCTAAATACCTGGACTTTTAGCCTTTTGCAGAAGGCTACTTTCCTGGCTTAGCAAGTGTTGACATCACTGAAAAAGCCTTTAGGTTTCTTAGCCCACCTAACTGCCAACTGCATTAATAATTTTCTTTTTCTTTTACAAATTTTTAATTTCCTTCTCTTTACTTTTATTTTCCACCTAAAAGCAGTCACAACTGTTGATATGGTGAGTTTGCTACTGTGTGTTCTGCTTTAAATAGGTGAAGCTTTTTATTTCTAAAAATATTGAATGAGAGTTTATGCTTGATGTACAAATACATATGTTCAGGACATTTAATTACACAAGTTTCTCATAATTTTCATGTAGTACCACCTGAGATAAAGGGGAAAGTTTCCCTGACTTAGCTGTAATTCCTTATGTAAAAAGTTGAATATCCTGTGCATGGAAGGTCAATACTACAACCAGAAAGCAGAGATTCAATGTCAATTTTTAAAGATAGTTACAACAACAGGAATGAAAATTACACCCAGAGTGCTAAATTACGAGCTCTAGACGTTGATCAATATGTTCTACTGCAGTACAAAGGAAGAGATGGGGTTTTTTCCTATGAATTAAGGGTTGGTATTATGCAAACCTCACTCGCTATCTGCCTAATCCCCTAGAGGGCAGTATGACCTAAAAATAAATTAAACTGAGCTAGGCAATTAGGATTTTCCAAAGGCTAGTTATGTTAAATAGGATTACATTTCCTCTTTCCCCTGGCAAATTTCCACAAAGGTACAAGAAATAGAAGGGAGATACTTAGAGTTTCCAAATTATATGAGAAAACCAATATGATAAGGTTGGCAATATAATCCTCCTTTGATTTCTTTAGCTCATATAATTCACATATTTAATTTTGCAAACTGTCAAAGCCAAGTGTGGTGTAATTAAGCATCCTCTTGGGTGGTTTCCTAAGGGTTTTATGGCTTTGGTTTTGGATGGTCTCTTTTCCCTGTGCTAGCCTCAAGATTTTGCTGTCTCTACCATTGATGCAAAGACTTGATCTGGAGGTATCCAAGCACAGGGGAGGTAGGGAGCAGTGGCTAATTAATCAGGCATTTCTGGGATTTGGTGCTCTAAGGTAGTCCAAATGCTCCTCCCATTGCTACAATCACCCAGTCCTCCAGGCTCCCTTTGTGGTCTGAGTGAGGGAGAGATATGTCTTTATCAAAATGAGGAGGTCTGTATCCTGTGGGCATTGTTTTGTATTGCACAGTGTATGAGAACCACAGAACACCTTTGTTTTCCAAATATGAGCTTCATGTTTGACATTAATGGAAATAATGAAGAGCAAGTTTAATCACATAGTGACTGTTTGTCTAATATAAATACAGCTCCCATTAGTTTCATTCCCTTCCTATCCAGAGCTCCACTTTCTGGTTCACCAAGGTTCTGTTTCCTTAATTTTCTGAGCAGGGAGAATTCACACACACAGCCCGACAGAGCATCTTTGGTACACACAACTTTGGTACACACAGCTCAGCTATAATTTAATTTAGCAATAATAGAATCATAGAATCCACTGAGTTAGAAGGGACCCATCAGGACCATTGAGTCTAATTCCTGACTCTACAAAAGGCACTCCAAGAATCACAGCATGTGTCAGACAGTGTTGGCCAAAGGCTTCTTGAACTTGGACAGGCTTGGTGCCACTTGACCACTTGACCTCTTTACTGGGGATCCTTTTCCAGTGCCCAACCACTCTTTGGGTAAAACACCTTTTCCTGATACCTAACCTGACCTTTTCCTGATAAACCCCCCCCTGACTCAGCTTCATGCCTTCATGAGAATGTTGAAGGCTGCAATGAGATCTCCCTTCAATCTCTTCTTCTCGAGGCCAGCAGACCAAGCCACTCCTCACACAGTTTCCCCTCCAGACCCTTCAACATTTTTGTGGCCCTTCTTTGGATGCTCTCTAAAAACTTAATGTCTTTTTTATAGTGTGGCACCCCAAACTGCAGATAGGATTCGAGGTGAGGCTGCCCCAGGGCAGAGCAGAGCAGGACAATCCCCTCCCTTGCCTGGCTGGTGATGCTGTGTCTGATGCACCCAGGGCAGGGCTGGCCCTCCTGGCTACCAGGGCACTGCTGGCTCACGTTCACTTTTTCATCAACCACGACTCCCAGGTCCCTTTCTGCAGTGCTTGACCTGTGAGCCAGTTGCTCACCCATCCCATGATGTGTTTATCCAGCTATGAGCTGATATTTTGTCCAGAAGGATCCTGTGAGAAACAGTATCAAAAGCTTTACTGAATTCCAAAAATTCATCTACTGACTTTCCTAGACCAACAAGGTGGGTTATCCTTTCACAGAAGGAAATCAAGTGCAATAAGCAGGACAATGGAGGGGAAGAACATCCAAATGAACATAAGTTTTGTAAGCAGCCCTTAAAAGCACCATCATCCTGCCAGAAGTTACAGCCTCTCAGTTCACTTGAACTCCATGATGTCTTTCTGTCAGTGTTTTGGCTGACAATGGATTTTCAAGGTCTGAAGGCTATCTTCTAGAGATGACACCTCTGTTTGGCTGTTTCAAAAAATTTCAGAAAGTGTCGCCAGAGGACTAGTAACAGTCATGACTTTTTAAACAGCAGACCCCATTCAGTTAACAGCTCCACAGGAGCTTTTCCAGCTAGCTGAAAAACAAGCTGGAAAAGGAAGGATAATGGTCCAGGATTATTTGATTTGAAGTTAAATTGATGGAAAAGAAGGTAAAGATGCCTTCTAACTAAAAGGTGCTATCTAGGTGTGCACCTAGATAGCTGGTGTCAATTTTATGCTGGTGTCAATTGCAGAAAGTATTTTTATTTACACTGGTCCCAGACATGCTCAAAGACAAATATAGAGATTCTTTGCATGAGGAAGAACAAAATAAATATGTGTGGGCAAATGAATAAAAACCCCCTACCAAGGACAAGATTGTTTATCTCAGTATATTTGGAACTACTTCTCTGGGTCCTCAAATTCCAACAGGAAAATATTGTTTCAGTCCTTTTATACTGCATACAGAAACACTCTGATATAATAGCTACAAGGTTTCTGGAATACCCTTTGCATGTGAAAAAGCATTTATGAAGAAGTAGCTGACATAAAAAATTACTTACATTGCTAAGTGTGACTGTTGGATTTGATGACACGTTTTAGGTTAACTAGTTTACATTTCTTTTGAAGTGAATTTCCTAGCGACAATGTTTGCACTATTCACCTGCCTCATCAAGGCCTGTTTAGAATACAGTGCTTAATACAGTTTTTAACCCATTATAAAGCCATGCACAGATAATTTAAAATGATCATAACAACTAACAAACACGTAATCAAGGAGCTCTTAAAATGTATTAAAATTCAGGTCTCTCGCTATTAGCAAAACCGCTTCATTAACATATTAAGACAATGTTCATTTGATAATTAGCTTCTGTTTCCTTTGCGTCCTGGCAGCTAAATCCTTCCTGTGAAGCCAGAGGGGAAAAGTTTATTCTTCTACAAGGTGAAGTTTAGGTTGCATCCTTACTATTTTTAATCAACTTCCACATTTCCTTCTTGTGCTCTGTTTTGGAAATGCTGCAGATTAAAGCCCCCTTCATGGTGAACATGGGACTTCAGAACAAGGAAAATGACGGGCTCATTTTCTTCTTTGGACTCATGCTACTCTAGTAACATAGGGATCAAGGGAATTTGGGTAAGAGCATTCCTTGTGTACTCCCTCTATGGTGCACTTGTGCCCCATGTAGAGCTCAGAGGTGGAGGAGAAAAATTAATGTGTGTCAGCCCACAGAATGAGAGTAGTATCATTGCTCTCTGTCCTTCTCCAAATCACCAGTTGCTCATTCCAAACAGTATTTTTCAAGAGAAAAGAAAAATTAAGAACTATTATTCAAGCTAAAGAATGAGGCATTTGATTCCAGATTTTTTTCTGACTTCAAATGTCAGCCACATCTGCTGAGACACCTCTGAGCTGCACATGCAATGTTGTATATGTTGCCACTGCAGCAACAGCCAAAAGAAGTAACTTATTTATAGTGAAGGAAGAGAGCAGGATTTGTCCCTCACCCACCATCACATCACCAGCCATTTCCAGGGAAAGATTCTTTTCTCATCCTCTCACACAGATTTGCAATATGAAAATAGCCTGACACTACTGAATATACAAACTAGATAAGGCGGCTATAACTCTTTTGTGTATTTAATTTGAATATGTTCTGAAGCCTCAATATTAACTAAATACATGTTTTCCTTTTTAAAATAACAGTTACTGGATGCTTCAAGTATAAACATCTGAACTGTTTAGGAGGATCTTGCAAGGTGGCGTGGCTGGGTTCTAAACAGAAATGGAATAAGTGTAGAGTGTAGATGAACATTAAGTGATGCGCATTAAACAATCCTGTCATAACTTCACATATAATATTATGGGTTCAGAGATGACTACTCAGGAATGGAATTTTAAACCAGATGGTTATGAAAGGAAAATGCCATCTTAGTACTTAGTAATGGAAACAATGTTAAAAATGCCAAGGAAAGGAAAAGAGAACAAAGAGGAAAGCATATAAAATCATCTGTATCCTGAACAGTATGTACAGTTCTGGTTGTCCTTCTGAAAAAGGACATAGAGAAGGTCAGCATAGGTGTGATTTTTTTATTTCCTACACAGACTGAAAAAAAGCAACAGAGTGACAATATACTGGAGGTGTGTAAAGTCCTGAGTGCCAAGGAGAGGACAGATAGAAAGTGATGATAGTGATGATTATCCCTCTCCCAGTAAAAGAGCAAGGGAGCATCCCATGATTTTGGCATGTATAAACAAAAAACAAACAAAAAACAAGAAAAAAAAAAGAGGTGATTCTCCGCAGAATTTCATTAAACAAAAGAACTTTTTAATCAAAAATCTGTGCTAAAACTGTGCATGAGCTCAGGAAAAGACTGGAAAAGTCCAAGTATCAGAAACTCAAAAATATTAAATACCCTAAAATACCCTATCTAGCTCAGGAGACTTCTGAGCCATAAGTTGCTGGAGAACTGGAAAGTTATTTTGGAGATGCATCACTACATGTTTTTCTTTCAACCCACTTTTTCCTCCTTCATATATCTACTGTAACCATTATAGGATATTGTCTAGATTAACCTTTGATCTGACTTAGCACTGAAGCTCCTATATTCTCAAAATCTTATATGAGATGAGATTCTGCTCTGGGAAAGCCCTTGCAGTAAGAATTTTGTCAGACATGCCCTCAGACAAATGACTGTATCTGTCCAGCTTAACAGAAATTAAATGAGGCCACCAGAGAGGAAACTGCACTAACTACCATTCAGTCATTTGATTTTTCTTTGTTCAGACCACTTTTTGTAACTGCTTCAGATATCTGCTGTAATGATGAGGAGATACAGTAGTGTCACTGATGTGTTGTCACTATTGGTGATTTTTTTATTATATTTTTGTTTCAATTTTTGTTATTAAATTACATGCACTGAATTTCAGAAAAGCTAAAAAATTACTTTGACGTCCACTAGCACAGACACAGACTGAAATGAACAGGGAAGGGGTTGTATCTTTTCATATATTTGGACACAGAAGTTAGATGTCAAGCAGAGGTGTTAGATAATTAGTCTTTGCATCTTTTGTATCTTTTACCTTAGAAAGTACTTATCTCTGCCTTGATATTTAGCACAGCTGGAGAAGAATCCATCCATTTTCAACCATTCATTTGTTTCTGAGATGTATGGGAACAGCACTTCCAGAAGACAACAACCAAGAACACAGCACAAAAAATAAATTAAAAGAGGAAAAACAAAGTTTTTAAGCTTATGCCACATTCCCTTCCTTTCTTCTATCACATCACTAGAAGTCCTAAGTGGACATTTTCTTTCCTCTTCAGGGTTTTCCCAATGTCTTTCTCTGGGTCTGTCACAATTCTTGGGGCATGGAAACAACCTTCCCTGCTCTGCTGTGGGCTCCCCTTTAAAGCCCAGCAGGGACCAGCCTGATCACCCCCTCAGGCTGTCAAAGGAGGACACAAATCATCACAGAAAACACTCCTACCACAGTGCCCATGACAGCCCACTCTCCTTTCTCCAATCTTGAGCATTTATCACACAATTGTTTCTGTTTCTAAAGGAACATGGGCCTCGGACAAGAGGAATTGGATCAGGTGGCTCCTGGGTGTAGTGGCGGTGAATCTCTACATGAGGGAAAGCACTTTGGGGCAGTGTTTTTTGAGGAAACAGCAATAAGTTCACTCCCATGGAATGCTGTTTGGCAATGGCATTTGTGAAACCTACTGTTCATACCTTTTTATTTAACCAGCCAGGTCCTGGTTGACCTCATGGACATGAGGTCATGGCATGGAGGTCTGGATCCACTGCTATTGCCTTTGGAGACCAATTCAGCTACATCAGGGAGCAGCCATCAGTTCTGAGATACTCACAGTGTGTAACTGATACATCAAGTTTCAGGTAACTTTCATTAATTTCGACTGGCATTGAGAATGCACCAGGAGGACAAAGACTTTCCTCAGTCTAAAAACGCAACCTACTTGACCTTGGCACAAACAGAGCTTTGCCAGATGCTGTGATGTATTTAACCTTCAGTTTTAGTTTCAAAAACTAAGTCTTGAGGTGTTAAAAGCCCTAAATGTTTTTTAATGGAAAGTGAGAGAAAACAGCAAATCAGCCACAGAGAAGGCTCTGCCGAAAATTGCAGCTGCATCACTGTGACTGGGTAAAAAAAAAAAAATGTTTTTAAAACAGAAACTGCTGATATGGCTTTTGATGAAGCCTCTGCAGCAGCTGTGATGGCTTTTAACTTTGAGTTTTCAGTGAGGAAAACATGATATTTCTTGCATTGTCATTATTATGAATAACACAGGCGGGTTTCAAAATGTGAGGCCAGGTTGAGGAGCAGATGTAGAGTTAGCTGTGCCTTGAACTGGACCAAATAGCAGGGGCTGAGCAGCTTGCTGGACGTGGTAGGCACAGGGAGCATTGAGGTTGTCATTACACAGCTCAGTTTAGCTCCAGCACGAGGCGATGCTGGTGTTGGCTGGCAGCAGTGACACCAGGATAAATAATGTCTCTCTCTGGGCAGCTGCCTCCAGGGATGCCGAGGTACCACACGGTGAGAACGAAGCACAGAAGTACAAACACAGTGTGAGAAGATGCCTGGTATGCCTCAGGGGATGCTCGTCCCTTCCTGGCATGTAGGAACGTGTGCCCAGTGCCTCACGTGCTCTTCCTCACATGGCAGAATTGCTCAGCCTCTCGATTCTCCACACAGGAGACGGTGACTCCGGGGCCGAGTATCCCATGAAATCTCTGCAGAAAGGGAGATCACCCCTTCCAAATTGGACTCTCTTTTGTGCAAAAAAAGAACAACGAAGCAGTTGGTTTCAAGCATCATGTCTCTTTAATAATATCTGCTCTTGAGAGAACAGAGGGCTGAGAAATGCTTCTACCAAAAGCTGGCTGAAGACAACATAGCTTTATGAAAATGCTGGCTTTGAGAAATTAACATTTTCAAAAATTAAGTAAATATTTCTGATTTTCTGGCTAGTTTTTCTTGAATTTCTCCTAAGGAGAAGGAAAGGATCTTGAAACTCATAGGTTCTTCATATTGATCTCTCAAGAAGACCCTGAATTTTCACCCTGAGAACACATCTATGCTTGAATACCTATTCTCTGTTTGAGAGATCTGGCAGTAGTAGTTTCTTTCTTTGAATATGTAAGTTAGCAAGAATTGCAATAGGGGTATACTACTGGAAAACACAGTTCAGTTTTTCAGAGATGGTAACCTTGAACCCATTCTGATTCCCTGCTAAGACTTATTATATAAGTATGATTTGGGATTCGTTCATGCATGAGCCAGGGATCATTCTCCAAGTAACATTTTGTATTTCTTCCACCTCTTTCAAATTTCCTTCGTAACTCCCCATGCAAAATTCCTAGACCTGGAGGCAGATGGTGGATGGGAAAAAGGGTGTGGCCATGTCAACAGCGCTTCATGCTAATAGCAAAGGGAAAGATTTGCCAGAGACTGGCAAATGCCAAGGACACACATCACCTATTGAAAAGTTGCAAAGGCAGCAACTCTCCTTTGTCAGCTGCTCTGGGAATAGATGTTAATGCTTCCACTGCAGATCTGCTCTTTATTGGCAGCTTGTTGAAATAAGATAATAGGTCTGTTGGAACTGGAGTTCCTGATTGGAGGAAAATGAGCTAAGGGGATTAGGCCTTTTCCCTTTTTGGAGGGCTCTGGAGGTAATTTTGATCATTCCTGTATTTTTTGTCTGTAGGAATGGGAAAAGCAAGGCACCACTGAAGATTAATGGTCATGATATGAGACATTGACTGACCAAAGTCAAGACCCTGTGCCTGTCTCAGTGCTGAATCTTTGACACTAAATTAAGCATTATGCTGACTTATTGTCAGCATAATGTAGACTTATGTAGACATATGTAGACATATATAGACTTATTGTCTTTAGTCAGTATCTTTGTTTAGACCTATTTTTTGGGAGTCACTGAAGTGATCTCACCAGTGTCATGGTTTAACCTGTAGGCAGCTAGGTTATATATAAGCTAGGTTATATATATTGGTTATATATAACCAATATAAGCTACCAAATACTGCACAGAATATCTGGTCTAATGCTTTACTTTGAACTTTTAAAAACAGCATTTCTTGGAAACATAGGTGAAGGAAAAAAGAAAATATTAAGAGAAAAATTGTCTCCTTTTTTATCCTTCCTCACTGAACAGGGTAGGAATTGAGCTACAAGGTTTTGGGAGCCTTTGTTTCCAGTGCCCTGTGCTACATTTTGAACATGAACCTGAATAAAATTCCACTTATGACTGCTTTTCCCGGCACACTTGGGAACAATATGAGGCCAGGATAATGTCATCCACCACAGCTTCGTGAGCACTGCAGCCCAATGAATGTGTTGTGATCCCCTCTCCTACAAAGGGCTTTAGTTCAGGCATAACACAGCCCTAAACAGAGGAAATTATGGGAAAAATCCTCTAAAACTCATAGTCTTATTTAATGATTTCACATAAAGCTGATTATAATGTCGTAGAACCAAAAACAAAATTATATAGGACCATGTATTTCTCATATGGATTATCTTAGCTTGAAAGGCAAGATGAAATTCTAAACTTAATAGAAGACGCAGAAATTAGATGTATATGTGCACACTAATGTTCATTAGCAGATTTTGAGTTATAAAATTGAAGCTAGAGATGACAATGCACGCACACACACAGAATGACAAAAAATGGCAACAGTAACCCAAACAGCCATTTTTACAGAAAGATCCATGAGTGAGGTCAGGATTTATTTACTGAAATGTAAAGATTGTATAATTAAACACAAAAAACAGTGCTTCAGATTTCTCTCTGACAAGAAAGCAACGACCTCTGGTTACTGATGTGTATCAAGAAATAGTATTTAACACTGTAGGAACATTACAGTCTGTTTTCTTTTATTGCAAAGCCTATTTAAACCACTTTGCAAAGCTGATATCATGAACTAAACATACAGAGAAATAAAGATTCTTTTTTGAGGAAAATAAAATTTCTCTTCCTTCATATTAATACAAAAGATTCGAAAAACAACATGTTCTGGCCTTAAGCATCAGACTTGCATTTTGTCTTTTGTTATCCCTTACAATAGCACTGCTGCTTGAATACCCAGCCATATCAAATGTAAGTTATTTGTATATCTCTATCCTCTCAGGAAATCTTGACCTTGAAATAGAATAAATATGTAACATGGGTATTGGGTTTGTGTGTTCATAGCTAACACCACCAGTTCTAAAAACCATAGACATTGAACAAAAACGTGCAGAAGATGAGATTGTGTAGCGCTGTTTGACTCATTGTTGCAAAATGAGAAATTACGGTTTAAATGTTTTGCTGGCTTTGAATGACCCTTCATTTGTAATTGATTCAGCTCAACAGACTGCAATTCTCAAACCATCAAGATACAGAACTTATTTGTCCCATGTTTAAAGTATGCTTCAGTTACTCTACCAAAGTCAAACTGTACAGGATAGGACCTTTTCTGTGTGAGTGCTTTGATAATGTGACACATTAACTTGGGGCCTGAGATGACTGGTTATTGAGACTGAGATTCTTTAGAAGCAAATCATATTTATCGTCTGTTGACCAGCTCTGTTGAAGGAAGTGAATTACACATAACCCAAAACCTATAAAGAAGTCCACAATGGGCAAATCAATCGAAATTCTTTGAATTACTACTTGAGGCAACTTTGAAAATTCCTTGTGAGTAGCCATTCTTACAGACCAATAAGAAAGCATTCCTTGCATTGATAACCGAGGACATTATCAGCTTCAGTCAAACTGGGAAACCTTGAGGAATGGGATTTTTGCATGAAGACTTCAATGCCTGTGCTTCAGTAAGGACACAGCACAGACCTCTGCAGGCAGGAGAGTGGGGTAAAAAAACTATGGTACACAACATGGGTTGTCCCTTTTGCCACAGCTCAACGTGAAGCTGGGTCTGAGCCTTAAAGATACCCAAACAACAGATATCAACTTTAGACCTATAAAAGGTGAAATAAACAAGGTTTGGCATCAAGACATCATATCACAATAAGCTGGAGTCCTATAAGGTATAAAAAGTGTACTAAAATTGCTGCCTGTTTTCACCCACGAAGAGGAAGACAGTGTATAGGGGGGCTCAAGAGCTTTTTCCCTCTTCCCAGTCACACACAGTTGATCCTGGGGACATATGCACTGTGTTTCTTGCAAGTATGCTAGTGTGAGAACATGAGCAAGTGAAGTCTGCAGGAGAAGGAGCATGAGGGGCAGAAGTCAGTTTTCTTTAAAGCAAATAATCACCCTTGCTTTCAAAAGGCCTAGAATTTTGCTTTGTACACTAATTCTCTTCGAGAGTACTAACACATGAGTTATAAATCAGCTGTTGGACTGAAATGATAAACACTAATGTGACAAGCTGGGAAAGGTATCTAGAGACCGAAGATAGGTGTGATTTTATTTAATATCTGTAGTGGGATTAGAGAAAAATATTGGAAACACACTGGAGGCATTTGCAGAGGATTATTCCTTGGGAAATATTTCCATCCTTTGCTGGGGACATCATGTTATACAAATGTATAATATGAAAGGATTAAAGGAGTCTTGGGAGATAAAAATAAAACTACAAGACTGATCTAGGAAAAAGTGGAAGGTGGAAGGGAGTGAAGAAAGCCCAGAACATGGCTACTAAAGGCTCTTCAATTGCCCTCTCTTGATGATGCATATTGATGATACAATAACAACACTCACTGAAACTTGCTGTCCAGCAAATTCTTCTTATGCTATGACTAATGAAATACTGTATCTTCTTACTGATTCCATGAACAGCAGGAGAGCCATTTAAACTAGAAAAAACATCCCAATTATGTACTTTCCCTCAGGAAAGGAATCCTATTTGCTAGGTTTTGTGACTTCATTTCAAAGAATGGGCAAGAAAAGGGTAGGGAGAAGGGATATGAATTTTTCACAACAATTTAATGTGCTCATGAATGTTGTTTTAAAAGCTGCATTTCTACAACTTGGAAAAAGAAAGAGAAAACAAAAATAAATAGGAAAACTTTTAGTAAAGGCATATGAAAAGAGAGGGTGAGATTCATTCTGGAGGAAAGAGGTAGTGATGAGCAAGAAGAAAGGACCAAGGGGCTAGCACTTAACTCCCTAGGCAGTTCCACTGTGAGAAAGTCAAAACACCGCTGTGTCCTGTGCCAGTCATTGTGTAAGGATGCTGGTGCTGGCCAAAAGAACTAGATTTAACATTCCTAATCAGCAATATCAGTGTGTAGATTTTTACCCAGAGACAACTACATTAACTACATTTCACAGTCTATACAGGGAAGGAAGTCTTTCCATGGTGAGTCAACTCCTCACAGTGTAGGTAAGCTAGGACAAACGAGGGCATCTGTAGCAAAAACATGATGGACCACACGTGGCTAAAAGTGTCGGAATAACAAGATATGTGAATAAAAGCAGGTACTTGCAACAGAAAGAAAAGAAAGTTTCCTAGTCTTGGCTAGTGAGTTGCAAAATTAGGTGATGAGAAGGGGAAATCCCACAAAATATCAAAGTTCCCAGCTAGCAGGAGGTTGCAAACAATAAACCATTACTGTCTAAAAATTAACATTTCCTGACAGATCACATATTGTGTCAGAAAGCTCTAAAGAATCATAACAATAGGCTTTGCTTTGTTAAAAATAGCTTGTCCCTGACTTTTCTCTTTTTTCTCAAGCATTTCTGGAGTAACTACTGAAGTCAATACAGTCATATTCCAGGCACCTACCCTTTAGGAACTAACCTTGAAAGAAGCATGAATATAGGTTATTTAAACATAAGAATCTTCTATCTTCTTCTCTCATACAATCACTTTGACAGGGATTTTATCATGTAGGTGGATACTGGAGATGGTTTTTTTATTCAAACACTCAGGGAAAGCTTCCGCCACACTGAGTTGTCTTAGACAATGGAAAAGGCACATTTTTCCCCAGTGCCCCATGAAAATCTTGTCTTGACAAATAAGAACCAAAAGGAGTATTGTCCCCTAACTCTCTGTGGAAGCCGCTGTGTGCCACAAGTTGTATTTCATCAGGCTGCTGGCTGAGAGTCATCCATACCATCTGTGACCCCCTCCCGTGCCTCCTGGGCAGTGTGACAGGGACAATGAGCTGTTCATGACCAGCTTTCCAGGCTGCCTGAGCACAGCTGAGTTGGAGTTTAGCTGAATGGACACAAATAGCAGCTACCTCACCAATCCAAAAGTCAATCCAAAAGTCAATCCAAAAGCTGCACATCAGATGTGCACATGGGGGATACATGGGGAACCCTGTGGAAGAGCAGATGCCAGAGGAACACATCTTGCGATGCTCCATTGTCTCACCAGTGTGTGTCAGCAGAGACCTCCTAGGATGCCCTTCCCCCTGCACAAATGGCTGGAGAGAAATCTCCATGCTTTCTTCTTTCCAGACCATTTAGTGACCTTTTCAGCAACTCATGCATTCATTGAGTAGCCCTAATAAATCTGTGCCTCTAAAATGGCCTTTACTCATATATGCCACTTTCTCCTTGATTCTTTTTCTCCCTGGTTCATCAGTTCTGCAGATTTCTTACAAGTGGACATGCAACTGGATTTGGAATAGAAATATACTTGACAACTATGTGTCCTTCACATTCATAAAATTGTCTTCTCCTGGACTATTACTTGGTCTCCTCTGCTCTCTGGAAAAAAAAAAGAGAGAGAGAGCACCCACACATGCAGATGACAAAGGAAGGACAAGGCTTAGGAACAGAAAGAAACAGATTGAAGAAGAGACATTCAGAGACAGAAGAAATTTGATTCACTGAGTGGCATTTAAAAGAATGACTATTTCACTGGTCACTACCAGGTCACCCCTTGGTCACTTCCAGGTCTCTACCCACTCTCAAACCTGTGAGATCAGTACAAGTCATGCATGCATATAAAGACTGGGAGGTTTGGAAGTCCTTGTTAGTTATCTATTCAGATAAACAATCCAAAGAGAGACATTATAGTATACAAAGAATAATGCTCATGATAAAAGTTGATGGAAAACATTTCCTATGGAAAAAAGAAGACAAGACATTTATTTATGCGTCTCTGGAGCTGTTGACTTGAAAGCAAGAAACAAATTAATTTTATAGGGTAATAGTAAATTCAAGCTTGCAGATGTTTTATGATGGTTTGTACTGTGTCTGTGTGTTGTCCTATCCACAGTATCCCACAATTCTCTTTTTAAAATTGATTGCACAGAATGGTCTGGTTCACCAAATAAAAGGCCAACATGCATCTCATATGGAGACAGTGGATTTTGGTTTTTCAATAACAGACTAAGAAGCTAAAGGCATTCTGATCCCCTGTTGAGGACCAAGCATTCTGGAAGAGTATCTTTTCAAGTAAAAGTCAACAATACTGTCAAAAACTCTAAAGGAAGCAAATATGCATAGAAGGAACAATGGTTAAAAAGAAAAAAAATACCACTTTTTATTCAATTATTTTTAACCAGTAGAGAGAGAATTACATGTTTAAAAAGTCCCAAGACCCACATCACGTGTCTTCTAGATTTTCTGTGCTGACTTCTGGGATGCCATGACAGTCTCTGGTGTTGTATCTGAGATGGCCTCACAAGACTCAGGAACCTCCCTCTGGGGTGCAAGGGCTGCTGCCCAGATATGAGGAGCAGGATTCCTGTGGCAGTGCCTCAGTCTTGCCTCAGCAGCAATGAGCGTGCAGCCAGCTCAGTGTAATGATTATCTGCAGGCTTCCTAATGCAATGACACAACATGGCTCAATCAGACCCTGTACTGCTCAAAAGAGTTCTGCAGCTTTTCTGTGTAATAAGGGTCTCTATAAACAGAGATGGGCAGAATGTAGTACCTATAGCTGCTGCCTAAAATCTGGTTCAAGCCATTTCCCAGCTACATTGGTTTCCACCTCTCTGTCTTCTAATGTAAGAATCTAAGCCATGTTGGGCTTTGGATACAAACTTCCCTACTTACTAAGAAAGAAACCCTTCTCTGACAGGTGACAAATGTGGACATTGATTGGCAAAGGCAGGTCAGACACTTTTCAATGCCTGGAAAGCAGTCATAACATTCCTGATGCTAAATAAGACCCAGTGAGTGCTGCTGTGGTGACCACACGACTGATTGCCCATTCTCATCCTAATAAACGATGTACATGAGAATTAGTTATTCATACAAGAGGAGAACATTTGTGTCAACTACTTTGACTGTGTGATGGAGCAGAGTTCTCTCAAATATTTGATGTTCAAGTGTACAGTTTGAGATTTATTTTTCCACAACTTTCTGCACCTCAGAAGGAAACAGACTATTGGATTTTCACATAGGCTTTACCTACTCAAAATTTGTTTAAGACTTCAGATCAATTATTTATTTTTTTTTTTAATTTGAGATAATTGCAAACTGAAATTTCTCTCTCACAAAAGAATTTTATACTCCTCCTGAATTCAGACCATTTATCTAAACCACAAAGTTCTGGTGAAATTTCTCCCTCTGAAAAAACCTTAACATCTGAGACTTTCTTCACTTCTGTACTGAAACTGAGAAAAGAAGATTTTTTGGGAGATAATATTTAATTTTTTATAACATCAGATTTTAATCAACAATACAACTGGGCAATGATATCTACCCATGGCACTGGAGGGCAGACAAAAATGTGGCAATCAACACCCCTAAGGAGTTTAAATTAGATTTGCTCAAGAGAAAAAGATGACAATTCAGAAAAAAAAATCTACTGAAGATTATATGGTTTAATCCAGCTTTAAACTTGCCCTCTTTAATTATAGTGCAATATCTATTGATGGGTCTTTATTTAGTTAAATGTAGATAACTCTTATTGGGTTTGCATGGTAAGTTTTGGTAGCAGGGAGTGGGGGGAGGCTACAGAGGGAGCTCCTGTGAGAAGTTGCTGAAAGCTCCAGCCACGGTCAGCAGAGCCAGTGCCTGCCAGCTCCAAGGAAGACCCACCCCTGGCCAAGGTCCAGCCCATCAGTGACAGTGGCAGCACCTTCGGAACATCATGGTTAAGAAGGAAGGAAAGAAAGTTAAGGAAAGGCAGGAGCAAATTGCAACCAGATAACAGAGGATTGAGAATATGTGAAAGTAACAACTCTGCAGACACCAAGGTGAGTGAAGAAGGAGAGGGAGGAGAGCCCCGGAGGTGAGATTCCCTGCAGCCTGTGGTGCAGACCATGGTGAGACAGGGTGTGCCCCTGCAGCCCAAAGGGGGTCATGGTGGAACAGATATTCCCCTGCTGCCCCTGGAGCAGCTCCATGCCAGAGCAGGTAGGTGCCCAAAGGATGCTGTGAGCCCATGGGAAGTCCACATTGCAGCAGGATCCTGGCAGCACCTGTGGAGAGAGGAGCCCCTACTGGAGCAGGTTTGCTGGAAGGCCTTGTGACCCAATGGAAGACCCACACTGGAGCAGTTCATAGAGAACTGCAGCCTGTGGGAAGGACTCGGCTGGGAGAAGTTCATGGAGGAACGTCTCCAGGGGATAGACCCCATCCTGAGCAGGGGAAGGGTGTGAGGAGTCCTTCCCTTGAGAAGAAAGCAGCAGCAGTGATGACTGACTGTAACAGTCAGTGCCATCCCTCTGCACTTCCAAAGGGGAGAAAACAGACACCTTGGGAACAAAGTTAAACTGTAAAGGAGGGAGGGGTAGGGATAAAGGGGTTTTTTTTAAGATTTGGTTTTACTTCTCATTATCCTATTCTGATTTGCTTGGTAAGACATTCAGTTAATTTCCCCAAGGTTAGTCTGTTTCACCATTAAAATAATGGGTGATCCCTCCCTGCCCTTATCTCAACCAAGAGCCTTTCATGACATTTTTTCTCACCTGTGTCTAAATGAGGAGGAGTGTGATGGAGCAGCTTTGGTGGGTACTTGACATTCAGCCGGGGTCAGCCCATCACATAATGTAGGAAATAAAATTTACAATGAAAACACAGAAAGATCAACAAAACTAGGTGAAAGAAATCCAACTGTTGATTGAAATTCACTCCAGATATGATGCTTACTGGTAAGTTTGACTATATGGACAATAATTCTGGTAGGTTTAGTTAAAAGCTGATGTAAAAAGCTTTTTCAGTAACAGTCACTGCATGTCCAAACTTTTTTCTCCATATTTCTGGGCCACAGATTCTCTGAGATGTTTGCCCTAATTTGTCTCCAAACCTACTTCTGCAATGGTTTATTCAAGGTCCGTGAGGGTGAAGTGCAGAGCCATTGGTCTCCAGCTCCTCTCACAAAGTCCTACCGTGGCCCTCAAGTGCTGGGGAGGGTAAACACAAGTAACACCAACTTTAGGGAGATAGCCACCCCTGCCAGGTAAAGTGCAGCAAGGCATTACACTTGTCACAATTTCATCATGAGAAAAACGTTGCCATCTCAGAATATGAACTTTCACATGACCCTTTATTGAAGGAAGAACAGAAAACTGCTATGTTTGACATGTCATCCCCCTTCTTCCCCCAAAGCACATTGGATGTTGGATCATGTTTGATTCAGCAAAGTTTACACCTACTGAACAGACTGCATCATTTATTATGGAGCTTACACATTTATTCATCTACAGAAGACACTTTGTGCCCCACAGGAAGAGATACTTTTTGCTTTCTCAATGCATTTCATGTAGATGCATTTGAGAGCATTTTCTGTGATCTTCTTAGTATGTGTGTATAGATGAGCATTTTTTGTTTGGCCATGTGATTTCTTCCTCCTTTTATAGACATTTTATATAAATAGTATTGAATGCTGATTTTAAAACCTGCACAAAAGAATAGTTCCTGTTTTAAAATCAGAGGTAAAAGACACTGCCTTATTAGAAAAGGAAGAAATACAGAAAATGAAGCATGTCCATTTAGAAGAGGGATCAGAACTGAATCTTATCTTCTAAGTAGCCAAGAAAACAAATCATGTAAGAATTCAGACCTCTGACCACCTCTGAAGGGGAAAGCTAATGGAAACAGCACCTCACTGGGGACATTACTGCATATCATCACCTAACAGTGACCCTGAGGGAAATGAAACTGAAGAGAAATGGAGCTAGATGTGAGGGAGGTGGAACTGTTCTCATTTCTGAATGCAGCCGTATAGTCTAATTGAATATACAGCACAGCAAAATGAATAAATACCAGAGGAAAAATATTTTCAACCTTTGTAAAGGAATGACATGCAGATTGAGAGAAAGGCAAAGTCCTGTATTTCGAGTCATTTTTGATAAATGCAGGATATATAATGACTTAGAAAAGGAAAATTTAGAAGCCCAGCAATTGAAGGGGCTGCACATTCAGTAAATTATTATGCCTTGCAAGGGACAGGCCATGCAGAGCTGAGCATCCAAAATCCATTGAAAAGTTTCTACAGAAACCAGAATTTTGCAGATGTACAAACATTTCAGACACCTTTTTTTTTTCTTTTTTTTTTTTTTTTTCTGAAGTGGTTGGTTGCTTTAATCCATCATTTTCCTGGGGATGACGATTCTGCAGCCTGTGTAATGCTGCCGGTACTCTCAGTGCTCTGTGCCACGTAAGGAAGGTGCTCAGCTGTGAGTCTGGTACCTGTTTGCAGGTTGTCACACAGCTCTTGCCACCACAGCCAGCTCTTGCCAGTGCTCTGCTGGCACTGGTCAGCCAGGAAAGGGGGACAGGAGGAGGAGGAGGAGGAGGAAATGCTCTGGGGCTGGGGAAGGATTAGGCAGCTGGTGATTGTCATCCGGGTGCTGGGAGAGTGTTGATGAGTGGCTGAGGAGCAGGAGGTGGAATGAGGGTGGAATGGGCATAGGTTTGGTACAAAGTCAGTGCTGGCAGCCCCAAATTGCTGCCAGGAGCCCTGGCCACAGCTAATGCCAGGGGCCTCAGCTGCCATCCCTGCCATCAGCAAGGGCTGCTGCAGCAAGCAGTACCCAAAGGAAGATCCGTTTGGAAACCCCTGCTTCATGTAATATGTATTTCCATTTAATGTTTCCAGGCTGTATTCAGGACCAAGTATTTCCACTGCAAAAGCACCAAAATTCTATAATGAAAAGCAAGTACTCTTTGATAGGTTTTGCAGTGCAAGCTTTAAATGCTGTAAGTACCAGAGACTCTTCCCACTGATTTTAAATGCATCCTTATTTCCCCCTCCAGCAGAGTCCAGGGCCACAGGTGGCCAAATGGCAGGGTGGACCCCTGCCTGCCTGCAGATGATGGCAGTGTGCATGCCCCTGAGGCACCATGGGCAGTCCTGCCTGCAGTCACACAAGGAGGGATGTGGAACTGCTGGCCCACCGTGGCAGTTTTCCTCTCAAAAGGTTTTCAGCAGCTTTGGAGCCAGTGCAGGCACAGGGACCACTGAGGGCTTCATTTCTCTGCAGCACTGAGCTGCTCTGTGCACGTACTTTTAAGCAGAAGTTCTGTGTCTCAGTCTCAACAGTAAACTGTGCTAGTTGTGCTAGCAGGGAGGGCAGTGTGGCCAGATAGGCAATGTGTGGATTTGCATCCCTTCATTAGTCAGAAAAGATTTCTAAAAGATGATCTGGACCCACCTATTGCCCATATGACCATGGGCTACATCTTTGCATCTTATAACAAGTCATAATAGGCTCTCACTCTAAAACCTCGGATATTCACCGCGTGGTTTGAGCTCACACAAACAAGATGGGATGGAAGTGTCACTTTTGTTCACCTGTGAAGCTTGCATCTCACAACTGGACAAATCCTTGATGCTCTCTCTGCTGTCTGGTCCCTTCCCAGGCCATACAGAACCTGAGGCTGGCACCCCAGTGGAATGGCAGAGCTGGCACACTAGTTTTGTACGTAGGCAGTAAAATGACTTCCTCCTTAGCCCTGTGCTAAGTGCTTGCTGAATGAGTTTGACTCTGCAGACTCAAGGACAGCCAGCTCAGGTTGTTTCCTCCAGCATTAATACGTAAACAAGTTACTCGCTTGGTTTTTTTCAGTTAATGTTATTCAGAGAGAGTAAAATGCTGTAGAGCATTCATTCTGGTTCCAGTTGTGGAAATGGAGCATGTATAATTACCAATGTGGGTAGCAGTCCATCTCGTAGCCTTACTTATGCCAGTGAAGGATATTATCTCATTATGTCAGCTTAGCAGTCTTCTTTCCCTGGAATTCAAAATAAGCAAGGCTCATAAAGGAATGAGAGAACAACTAATTATAAGAGACATTATTTTAAAAACTGAATAGTAGTCAAAATCCATTAATGGGCTATTTTACATGATTAAACTACTTTCAAGAAAGTATCTAGGCTTTTTCAGCATAAACATTTCTACATTGAAAATGTAACTTGAACCTAATTCTATGGTCAGCTATTTTTTGAGTAAGTATAATATGTGCTTTCATTTCTGACAGGGCAAAGATGAGTGAAATTTTTAACTTCATTATGTCTATCATCCAAAGTAATTTAGAAGATAATCCTGCTACATGGAGACTCTTCTGTCCTACAATGTTAATAATGACTAATGTCTGGGAAAACAGAAAATAGAGCTGCTAGCAAGGACTTGTTTTAGCACATGTTTCAGGATTTCTATTTCAATAGAAAGTGCTGTTCTTATTCAAAGATAAGATACCTCTGGACATTCAGAAATTTGTTGGGTGCATTTTTTAGGTTACAATACAAAGAGGCTTTGGTTTTGCTTCCCAGCCTTTGGTCCTTCGACCCAACTGAACCTCAAGCTGAACTACTTTCTTTCCTTCTTGCTGATCAACTGCAAGAAGAAACATTCTGTAAGGCTGAGCCCATCTTTTCTTAAATCTGGGAAACCTTTCAATAAACCCTCAGTTGCAAGTGGAGCTGTGGTACCCATTCCCTAGAAGTATGGGACCCAAAGAATCCTGCCAATGGATAACCAAAGGGAAGAGAGGTTGCTGCTGGGACACAACAGAGGAAGACAGGGACATCAGCTGGTTACAGTAAGAGCCAGCTCATTTAGGAGCTGCTCTGTTCTTCACATAGCTGCAAGGGTGAGAGATCTCTTTCCAGTTTTGTCATTTCTTTTCTGGGTTGCGGGTTCTTCTTAGGATGAGGAACAGGTGAAATGTTTTGATGAACCCATTGCTTCAACTTTCTTGGCAATAAAAACGTTATATTTTACACTGTGCAATTCATATAAACAAATGTATTTGGCAGAGCGAAAATTACAAAGTTTGAGCAAAGACATGGGGTACATGCAGTTGCAGAAAAACACAGATACCCATTCGTCCCAGAAGTAATTCAGTGCTGCAAAGAGTTGTAACTCACTGTCCCCCTTTTCCATTTCTTGTATAAAATACAGGAACTCTGCTATGTATGACAACACAGGTGCCACTGGTGCTGGACTGAGCAAGCCGCATACACTGCTTTCAGAGCAGACTCTGTGAAAGATGGAGTATTGCAGAGCACTGCAGGGTAGTCCTGCTGGTGGACCTGATCTGTTTTGAGATGCCTGACCTGCAGATTTAGAGATGATGGGAGCTATTGTCAGAGTTGTCAAATTCCTGGCACAGGTCTCACAGCTCAAGAGCCTTTCCTGACATGTATGCTGTGCATATATCGATCCCACTGCACAACAAACTTTTGAGACCCTGTTTACAGCAGGAAACACTTGAAAGACTGGTATTTGAAACTGAACTAGCTGGAATTGGCAACTGAACTGAACCCTTTCCTGGCAAGAGGAATGCACCTGTTAAATCAGCACCCTGGGCCATACACATACACTAGTAACTGGTTAACAAAACCCAGCCCCAGAAACAATGCTGCAGAGTGTAGAGCTTTGTTAATGGGTTTGGTAGCAGCACCAATAAAGTTCATTGTTGAGTTTAGCTACAAATGGTGTCCTTTGTGCTGCACTTTTTACATCAGCTTCTAACTAGACCTACCAGTGTACTAGCCAGACTGAGGGCATGATCTTCCCAGAGACACTGGTTCCCATGAAAAGTAAAATGGGCTTCTGAAACATCTCTAGGTTTGCCCTAGGGCTTCTGAAATGGACCTCTTTGCTTAGGAGATTTCTGTGTCCTCTCTTCCAAGAAAGGAACAGAAGAAAATCAAGGCAGAGTAAACATTGATTGGGTTGGTTGGTTTTTTTTTTGGTTGGTTGGTTGGTTGGTTGGGTTTTTTAAGACCCGGGAAATGTTGATTTTTAAGGCTCACATGACAGATAAACAAACCACCTACCATTCTGAGTGGGCAGCTGAGTCACTCTGGCCCTTCCAGGCCAGCTCACTGACTCATGTCAGCTCTTCCTCCAAATGGATGGCATTTGCATCTTCAGTTCCCACACTTAGAGGAGAGTGTGGGGCAATTGGGCTGCTCCTGCAGAGCAGGGACTGAGAGCAGCCCTCAAGGGATGGATTCCTGGGCTACAAGCTGAGAAGGCAGGAAGCAGCTGGGGAAGAGGCAGTCACTCCCAAAAGGCCGATTTTGAGTGAGAATCTTTTGTGTATATGACCATCAACTAGCAAGAGCACAATTTGAAACTGCTTGACTGTGCTGCTGTAAAGCAAGCTCTTGGAACAGGCACAAATTATTAGACAGTTCCTCTTGATCCAGGAACAGGCAAATTTTACTTTACCCAGGGAGGGGGAAGAATCTTGCTCAGAGGCAGAGCTACCTCTGTGGGAAGGTGTTGAGGAGGAGCTGCAGCAACAGTAAAAGCAGCTAATCCTTCCCCCTAGATTTGGAGAAACACACAGTGAAAACAGATGAATATCCATAAAATTACATCCCAAGGGCAACTGAGCAAATTCCCGTTCAGTTTCCTCATTGATATGATTTTGTCCTGGCTCGGGTGGAATTTCAGCAGCAGCAGCCGCGAGTGTTCAGGCGCAGGTGATCGCCAGCCCTGGCGGCCCGGGCCCGGCGCCGCTGCTGCGCTTTCCCCGGCGGCCAGCGGAGGGAGGGAGGCAGGGAAGGAGGGACGGAGGGAGGGAGACAAGGAGGGAACAGGGAGGGACGGAGGCAGGAACGCCGCCTGAGGTCCCCCGGCCCCGGCGCGTCCCTCGGCACGGCCGGCAGCGCCCGCAGAGCCCACCCCGCACGGGCGGCCCCTGCCCTGGCAAAAACGCCAAGGGCACAACGGGACAGATGGCAGCTGCCGTCCGAATTAAAGCTGCTGGGGGAGCTCAGGTCAAGCCGCAGACGGGGGAGCGGAGGAGAGGCAGAAAAGAATTTGGGGGCAATAAGCAGAGCACTCGGTCGCTCCGAAATCAGTGAGAGCAGGGCATCCGCGGACCGATCCGCCCGAAGCCGCGCCGTTTGCGCGGGATCCCGGCCTGCCGTGGGCAAACACCGGAGGCGTCGGCCCTCGCTGGGCGGCTCTGCTGGGCACCCAAGGGCAACGAGGAAGGGCCGGGGTTCCTATCAGCCCTCCTGTAACGTGCCCTCGAGTTTTGCTGTGAAAACAAAAGCAAAATAAACAGTTCCATTCTCCCCGTTACGAAAATAAAGCTCGGGCACCACACGGGCTGGTCGAAAAGACTCCATTGTCGTTTTTAAATGAGATATCTTTGCGACCGCTAGCCCTCCCCCTAGCCAGCGGGGAGCCACCCGTATCCCTGGAAGCGAGAGGTATCGGGGAACAAAAGGCAAACTCCGAAGTGGCATTGAAAATAAAAGGGAGCTTTGGTTACCCCCAGGGTAAGGTCGAGGGGGAAAGGTCGCCTGTCCGCCAGCGCGCACACTGCCGGCGGGAGCGGCCCCGGCTCGGCCCCGAGCGCCGCCCGCGCAGCCCCGAGGGCGCGGAGCCCCCGCCCCGCAGCGCGCCCCGGGCAGGTCCGGAGGCTCGGGGGGGCTTCGACACCAAACCGGGGGGCAGTGAGCGACGAGCCCCGCGCCGCCAGCCGTGCTGGAACAGAAAACGTCTGCGGAAAATCAGACTGCCGGGGGCGACCCCCAGCCCGCCCCTCCGCTCTGCACCCGCAGGCACGGCCGTGTCCGCGTCCCACCCCACCCGGGAGCCGAGAGCCGCTTTTCCCGGCGCCGGCGCGGCCGCAGGCCTGGGCGAGGGAAGGGGAAGGGAGGGCGGCGAGGTGACCCACTTAAAAGCTGAGTTCCTTTTTGAAACACTTAAGAGACGACAGGGTTGAGGACTGTGAATGTATGCGTAAATATATACTCATGCATACCCACTGCCGGAGGTATGCGCCCCCGCGCTTGTATGTGTGTGTAGGCATGTCTGGGAACACACACAAAAGCGCAAAACTCCTAAGATAGCTAATGTAACATACTAATAGTTATACCTAAAACCAGATAAATAGATAGATCCCGGTGGGATTCTATTTGTAGGTATATGCCGATTAAAAGTATTTTATATCTAAATAAAACGTGCTTACGTTTTTAACTATCTCTACAGTCTAACTTTTACCAAACTGTCTCAACAACCACCTTCAAGTAATCCTCCGCATAATCACCACTGTCTTGGGGGTATCAGAAACGCTTCGGGGCAACAGCAAGTCTTGTATGTGCGTACTGACACTGTTGCGGCGGTGACAGTCTACTGACGCTGAGAAAGCCAGATGTGGAGGGCTTGCAGTAACTGCTGATAATGTCGGACGAGGCGGTCCGACAGAAGTTCACACATCGGGGCGAGTGATGCTGCTGTCCCCCCGAGACTACCGGGGCACCCACGCCCACACAGAGCCCTTTCCCGCGGGTCCCCCCGCGAGGGGCGCGGTGCGGCTGGCGGGCCGAGGCGTGCCCCGGGCCCCGCCGCCCCCGCCCTGGCACGGCGGCCCCTCCGCCCGCCGCCGCGGCTCCGGGAGCGCTGCCCTGGCACCCCGCACCTGGCCCCACCCTGGCCCTCTTGGCCGGGAACGGCCCGGCGAAGGAAAGGACGGGGAGGGCGTCGAGGGCCGGGGCAGGAGGGCTCAGCCGTGCTCCAGCAACTGGGGAAGGAGGGAAAAGAGCGGAGCGGAGGCAGCGCTGCCCTCGCTCGCACGGAGCTCTGCGAGTGGGGCCGCCAGGCACCTGTGGCGAAGGGGCCCGGGGAGCCCCAGCTGCGAGATGCTCCACGCCCTGGGCAGCTGGAGGAGCAACTGTGCGTGCTCTGCGGAGGGGTGAGGATTTTCGCTTTAGCCTTTGGTGGTCTCGCTGGTTGCCTTATGTTCCCACGCCAGGGGGAGAGGTTTCGCTCGCTGTACTGAGGGGTTTCTCCCACCCTAACGAGATAACCAGGGCAGGGGGCTTTCCCACGGCGAGGAATTGTCCCCGTGAGCCACAACAGGCGTTTTCCCCCATACACACCCAGAGCGCTCCGTGCCTAGGTAGCGCTCGCAGGGTGCGTCTCTGGGAGGACTCCTGCCTTCTCACACGCCCAAGCATGTGCTTTCCAGGCGGGAGCGGCTCCCAGCGCCCTGCCCGCGGCCGGCAGAGACACAAGTGCGCCCTACACTCCATCACTACGGAAACCTCCGCTCCCGGCGTAGGTGTGCTGGGCACATCTTCCGTTCTGGGGGACATGGGGAACCAAAGGGTGTACTACACCGACATGCACAAGCAATCACATGAGGTTTCTATGAGCTCGTTCAGAGCGGGTTGAGAGGGGCGAGTTGCGGCAAGATGCCTCGGTGGGGCCATTTTTCCAGGTGGTCATTTACATCTCTCCATGAACGTGTTAGCTTTATACTGATGACCAGACGCGAAGAAAGAGCCCTGTCACAGATCTGCTGTTGCCACCTCTAAGTCGGACCTCTCTGGGAGCGGCTGCTCCCGCGCCGGGCGGGCAGAACAGCGTGCAGGGCAGCGTGCAGGGCAGCGTGCAGGGCAGCGTGCAGGACAGCGGGCAGCACAGGGCAGGGCAGCGGGCAGGGCAGCGGACAGGGCAGCGGGCAGGGCAGCGGGCAGGGCAGGACCGGGCAGCGGGCAGGGCAGGACGTGACAAGGCCGCCTCCTCGGCGCAGAGAGCGGGGACAGCAGGGCTGGGCAGGGGGTGCAGCCAAACGGGCACCCGTGAGCTGATCCAGAGGGATCACGGAGCACCTCATGGCTTTGTATCAAAAAGTTACACCTAGAAAGCGTCTTTCTTGTTGAGAAAGAATTTGCGTGCGGTTTGCGTGGGACCCTTACCCTCTGCCCTCCGAGCCCTCCGAGCTCTGCCTGGCCGAACATATTTGATTCCCCTTGGGGAGGCACGGCAGCTCGTATAAAAAAGACATTGTTGTCTTTGGAGAGCCCTGTGCGCACTTTCAAAAGCTGATTCTTGAGTTCCCAGCCCCCGCAATCCAGTTGATGAGGAAACGCTCTGCGGTCTTGGTGGCACCGTTTCCATTGGGATTGGCACCATTTGATTGACAAAGTCTCCCATTCTTCCACCTCTCGAGTGTTATCAAAAGGATTGTGTGGGGTCAGAAGCTATTGAAGGGACGTCCGTGTAGCCGCATTTCTGCAAACACGGGGTGAAAACCGTGCCTTTCTCATGAAAATGCTTCCACCAGGCAGAACGCATCTCATCTTCCTTGCTCTGCTCCTTAGCATTTCTTTTTAACTCGAGTGTTTTACTGAGCAGCATCACCAGGTAAACGAGTATTTCGCTGAAGGCAGCCTAGGCAGGGCTCTGTCGGGACGGCCACCCTCCCCGGAAGCTGGAGCAGCCATCTCTGGCAGACGAAACTCCGGTGGAGGGCTTGGAAGAAAAGGGAGAGTGAAGGGAGAGGACACCAGCGAGGAAGTTTTCTCGCCCGTTGTCCATGGTCGGACTTGCCCCGCTATAGCTCATTTGGGGCGGGAAAGCAGGTGCAAGGCTGACCTGTTTCCTTTACACCGCGTTCATCTAGCCCGGCTAAAAAGCAGGTGGATGTGGGCGCGCCGGTGTGCTCCTGACTCAGCGCTCAGACGTGCACAGGAGAGTTTCACCCGCTCCCCAGCAAAGGTGAACGGAGCGCTCTCGCATCGCCTTCCCTGTGCCAGACCCCGCACAGAGCCAAGGCCCGACTGGCTCGGGATACCCTAACCGAGCAGTGTTTGGGAGGCGAGTTAAGCTGCGCCCATCCAGTGAGAGGATGAATAAGCCCTGGCAGGGCGGCGGGAGCCTCGGCCGCGGGTCCGAGCGCCGCTCCGCGCCCCGCTGCCGCCCTCGGGCCTACCCGGCGGCCCCACCGCGCACTGCGGGGCACGGGAACCGAGTCCCTGCTCCTGCCCCGCTAATCGCGCGGTCACTCGCCGCCTTTCGCCTCTGATTCAAACCGAGTGAGCCGTCGTTTTGGTGGATCCTGCAGTATTTAATTTTTTTTCCTTCTGTCCACCCCCTTCCTTTAAAGGCTCATGAAAGAGGCATGGGGATGGAGTGTCTGAGAAATTCGGGGTGAAAAAAACCACCCTCAAACCCCAAGCAATCAAACCACTACGGCAAGGTCGAGTCTCTCTCTCTGTGTGGGAACAAAACCAAAGACCGTACTCAAAAATAGGCGCAAAAATGGGAAAAACCGGGACGAGGGAGGGGGGTGCGGGGGGGTAGTGTAAAGAAATGTTCCAGAGATCTGGGTAGATAAGATTGAAAGGTTTTAAAAGAAAAGAGGGAAAATGAGAGGTAAAACCCAAACGCCTTTCTAGCCCAAAGTCGCCCTTCTCTGCCTCTGGTGACCCAGCAGACTCACAAGCAGCCCACTTGGGGTATTCAGCCGTGAGGGAGCTAGTGCCGAAAGAAGCAGCTGAGATGATGTAAGAGAGCTGGAGGCCTGATTGAAGGAAAGTTCCCCCGATTATATTTGTGTGGAAAAGCTCACCTCTTGCAGAGCTCTAAAGTGTAATCAAGACTGAGGCTTACACTTGAAGGATGTTAACTCTCATACGGGAACCTACTTTCTCCTAAACGGTTTCTTGCCTAGTGAATGAGAGCCTCCCAATTGAAGCAAAATGATCCTTATGTACTAATATCAAGCACAGCCACAAAGCGACCGGCTATTTATGCTGCCACTTTAGACAAAGATATTTAGTTATTCCCGGGTAGCAAGTGCACTTTTGCATTTTTAAGCACGAACCAGCCAAGCACAAACATATTTACAAGTGCAATTACTAAATAGTTACTTGACACTTCAGAGTCCCAGGGTTAACTGTACCTTCGCTGTAATTTTCTTAATATTCAGGTAATCGCTGTATTAAATTGTGGTTGTCAGGGCCGTAGGCCGGGGTGTGAAACACTCAGGGGAGGTTTCTCTCCTCCGCCCTGATCACCCCGAAATATAAGCTTTGAAGACACTAGGCGTTGGAAGATTTCTTCAAAGACCCGAGTGATATTAGCTACTGGCTGCCCGTACGTGTGCGTGTGGCTGTGAATGGATCGCTTTTGTTTTCACACCGGATCCGAGAACAGATCCGAAAGTGCCAGAAATTGCAGTTTATTGGAAACTACAGGGAATTCATTGGCAAGGTCGTGTAGCAGATGACCGGAGAGGTCTTCTCCATCCAGCTCCCGTGCTGTATAAATAACCTTAGAAAGCAGCTTCAGCTTCAGAGGGACCACGAGAGACTGTGAGAGTCTTTGCCTTTGAGAATAACAAGCGACATTTTGCGCTAACCTATTTTTCATCGGTCTCTCGTCCCAGGCAATTAAATTACTGCTTGATTTTGCAAACTTGAGTCTTCCACCCCTCTCTGAGATATTAAAAAAAATAATCCCTAGCTGAAAGGAATTTTTAGGTTTAGGGAGACAAACGATCCTTGCACTGAGTATCTTAGGAGGCATAGAGAGTGTTCCCGAGATGCGAAACCCCAAGCCCTTGTTCAGCCCCAGGCGGCCGGGGCGTTTGACAAGCCAGAGCGAGGAGTGCGGGGCGCGGGGAGCTGTGGCCCGGAGAGAAACATCTGCCCTCCGCAGAGTTGTCCTCCCGGCGGCGGGGCTCCTTCCGGACCAAACTTAGTGGGGGAAGAGGGAGATTCTGTCCTTTGGCTTACTGGCATTCCACCCCGTTTCCCCAGCTCTCACAAAGGCTGGGCTGACAGCCTTGCCACCCGGGAGCTGTTTTTAAATCCTTTCACCCAGTCAAATGGTGGTCTTTTTTTGCTTTGCCTTCCATTTCCCGTCCACGATATTGTCACCCCGAGGAAAAAAAAAAAAAAAGAGTTGTGCTCACGGGGTCTTTCTTTCTTTTTTTCCCTCTCTCTCCGGTCCTCTCTGTCGCTCTCTTTTTTTTTCTTTTTTTTTTTTTTTTTTTTCCTAAAGACATAAAAAAAATTCTGACAAGTAAGACTTAAAGGTGTTTACCTTGTCATCAGCATGTAAGCTAATTATCTTGGGCAAGATGTAGGCTTCTATTGTCTTGTTGCTTTAGTGCCTATGCCCCGCCTCTGGTGGCAGCCTAAAACCTGGCGTCTGGCTAAAACAAACGAAAGGCAGCCCTGAGCCTCCACTCAATCCAATTAAGGCGGACTTCGTCCACTCGGTTACGTGTACATCCAACAAGATCGGCGTTAAGGCAACACCAGAATATCTGGCAAAAAAAAAAAAAAAAAAAAAAAAAGATTTGCCTCCCCTTCCTTTTTTTTTTTTTTCCCCAGCCGCCGAATCATGTCGATGAGCCCAAAGCATACGACTCCTTTCTCAGTGTCTGACATCTTGAGTCCTTTGGAGGAAAGCTACAAGAAAGTGGGCATGGAGGCCAGTAACTTGGGGGCTCCCCTGTCAGCCTACAGACAGTCTCAGGTTTCTCAGCCGGCCATGCAGCAGCACCCCATGGGCCACAACGGAACAGTGACTGCCGCCTACCATATGACAGCGGCAGGGGTCCCCCAGCTCTCCCATGCTACGATGGGGGGCTATTGCAATGGGAACCTGGGCAACATGAGCGAGCTGCCGCCTTACCAGGACACCATGAGGAACAGCGCTTCAGCGACAGGATGGTACGGCACCAACCCGGATCCCCGCTTTTCCTCAAGTAAGTCGGCTCGGGGCTGGGTGGCCGAGGGGGGCTTGCCGCGCAGCTGCCCCGACACACCGCGGGCAGAAGGCAGGGAGGGTCCGCGACAGGGAAAAAGTCGATCTCAAACCCAGACTCGTCCCCCAAACCCCAAATTCCTCCTCCTGCCCGAGAATCGTTCCCGGTCCTTCCATCCCGGCTGGTCGCACGTCAGCCTCCCGCGGCTGCTTTTGCGGGGCAAGGGGGCTGGAAGCCGGGCTGCGGCGGGGAGCGGGAGCCTGGCTCTCGCCGTCCAGCGGGGCGAGAGCGTGGCTGCCCGGGGGCCCGAAGGGAGCCGGCGGTGCACGCCCGCTTGCGCGCCGCCCGGCACCGGGCGGGCGAGGGGGGAAGCCGGGGGCGCCGGGGCCGCGTCCCGGGGAGCGGCGGGGCAGCGTCAGAGTCCTCCTCTTCGGCCGGCGCCCGCGGAGCCGCTGTCCGCGGCTGCTCCCGCCGCGGCTGTCGCTTTGGGCACTTTCCTGGCCATGCCCCGGGCAGGACGAGGGGTGAGTGGTCGCCCTTATTCACCGGGGCTGGGCCGGGCGAGAAGCGGGCCACCGCGCTCCCCGGGGACGTGAGCCGCTGTTTGGAAGCGCGGTGCCCGAGGCCGCGGCCGGGGCTGGGCTGCCGGGGGGCTGCGGAGCCCCGCTGGGGGCAGGCGGCGGCGGGGGCTGCCGGAGCGCGGGGCCCCACTCGGGCCGCGCCGGGCCGGGCCGGGCAGGGCCAAGCCGCCTAAAACGTGCCGCCTTCTCCCTTGCAGTCTCCCGCTTCATGGCGCCGTCCTCGGGCATGAACATGGGAGGCATGGGCAGCCTCGGCTCCCTGGGAGACGTGAGCAAGAGCATGGCCCCGCTCCAGAGCACGCCGCGGAGGAAACGGAGGGTCCTTTTTTCGCAGGCCCAGGTTTACGAGCTGGAGAGACGTTTCAAGCAACAAAAATACCTCTCCGCCCCGGAGAGGGAACATTTAGCCAGCATGATACATCTCACCCCGACTCAGGTCAAAATCTGGTTCCAGAATCACCGCTACAAGATGAAGCGCCAGGCCAAAGACAAGGCTGCGCAGCAGCAGATGCAACAGGAGAACGGCTCCTGCCAGCAGCAGCAGTCTCCCAGAAGGGTGGCAGTGCCAGTGCTTGTGAAGGATGGCAAGCCCTGCCAAGCAGGCTCCAACACACCCACAGCAGCTATCCAGAGCCATCAGCAGCAGGCAGCTACAACGATCACGGTGGCTACCAATGGCAACAGCCTCGGACAGCATCAGAGCCACCAGACAAACAGTGCGGGGCAGTCTCCAGACATGGGACAGCACTCGGCCAGCCCTTCCTCTCTGCAGAGCCAAGTCTCCAGTTTGTCTCACCTAAACTCTTCTACTTCTGACTATGGCACTGCCATGTCTTGCTCCACCTTGCTATACGGTAGGACCTGGTAAAAGGATTAAACAAAGAAAAAGGGAAAAAAAAGGCAAAAAGAAAAAAGAAAAAAAATCCAACCAATTTTCCCAGTTACACAAATCTCTGTCCTCTCCAAACTACTGTGTGCTTTTTTCTTCTTTTTTTTTTTTTTTCTTTTTGTTTTCTCTTTTTTTTTTTTTTTTTTCTTGTTAATGCTCTTCTCCCTTTCCCCCGTTTTACTGAGTGGTCTCTGCGGACCTCTAAGAGAGAGAGACACTTTTTTTGTTCCATTTTATTGTTACTGTTGATGGTTTTGGGTCTTTATGTTTTTTCTCCCCCAAAGTCGTCCTATGGGGTGTATAAAAATATTCAGACTAATAACCATGGAGCAGTCTGCAGAAAGGGGACCATCTTTAGGCATGGTCTGAAGACTTGGATATCAGATGTACACTTTGCCAGCGTCTAGGACTTGCATGTAAATACAGAGATTTTGGGGGATGGGGTGGTTTTCCCCCCCAAAAAACGCATTCGCGTCACCCAGACACAAGAAGCAGCTTCCCCCTCCCCGGTCTCTCCCAGCCCGCCGCCAGGGCCAGCGGATGGAGACGTGGAGTCATCAAAGGCTTGGCTTTTATTTTCCTCCTTACGTTTGATGTGAACCTGTAGCTGTATAATGCTGTCAAAAGTTGGACTAAACCCATAGTTTTTAGTAGCCTGTATATTTTGTTGTAAAAAGAAAAGGAAAAAAAATACAATCAACCAAACCAACCCCCACCTTTTTTATGGACAATGATCACCCCGTCGTAAATCCTCCGGCAGTTTGTTATTTGCGCACGCCGCCTTTTCCTGTTGTAACTTATGTAGATATTTGGCTTAAATATAGTTCCTAAGAAGCTTCTAATAAATTATACACATTACGAATATTCTTTTTTATTTCCCCCTTTGGTTTCCTCTCCCGACGCTCCTATCCTTACATCTTCCTCCTTTTTTTTCCCCCTTACCCCCCCACCCCCCAACCCCCGTCCCCACTTTTTTTAACTTCTTGGTGGAAAAACAAGCCGGGATGTTGTCAGAGCCCGGAAGGCCCCCGCCCCTCCCAGGGCCCAGACCCTATTCCCAAAGGAGAGCTGGCCAGAGGCTTAACGGGATACAGGATCAATCCTCAGCGTGCAAACAGGACAAGCAAACGCGTGGGATTCACGAACTCGAGACCGAAGGAATCGAGTCCAAATTCATTAGCCCGATTATTTTTTGGGGGCTGAGGGTGGGGGCGGGGAGAACCTCAGCGACTTCTTGCTAGAGAAAGCAAAGTATTCCGGGACTAGAAATTCAAATGCCAAAGGCACGGAGGAGAAAGAAGGTAAAAGTCTAACGCCATTAGAAAAAAATAAAACAGCGAAGAATCTGCTGTCAGTATAGAACGTGAGTCCAATTTAAAGTGTCCAGTTTTAACACCTTGTAAGAACAAAAAAAAAAAAAAAGAAAAAAAAAAGAAAGAGAATTTCTACCAGGTTTTCCTATGTACTTGTATTTTAAGGGAAGTACAGTCACCTTATTTATAATCAAAATAAAAAGATAGTTTATTGTGTACGACATGTAGTTTGAATTAACTTTCTTTATCAGGCTGTGTTTCATTTTCTACATTTCCATATATTTAATTTTGCACAAATCCAGCCCCACACGGCCGCGCAGGTTCTCCTGCAGAGCCCACGCCTGCGCTCAGGCGGAGGGCTGAGCACGCCGCGGCTCGGTGGAACACACGGGCTGGCTTGGTCCCTTTGGGCGCTGGTTTCGGGTCGCACTGTTTCTCTAAGAGGGAGTTTGTTAGTTTGCTTGTTTGCTTGCTGGGGGTTGTTTTGTGCAGCCATGTGGGAAGTTTGTGGAGAAGGAGATGAGGAGAAAGTGCGTGCGCGCACGTGGGTGGGTGCGCAGAGGTGCGCGCCGGGCTCAGGCACAGAACGTAAATATTATCGGGAATGCAAGGCGGTTAGACGGTAACTTTTCTGTAAATATATAAAGTACATGAAGCTAAACAGCTCGTATCTGACGAGTTCTAAATCCCAGTAATTCTCTATTTTTCAGGTCCCAAATATTCCTTTTGTGAGTGTAGCAAAATAAGAAGTATCCCCCTTCTAAAAGACCTCGTAGCGTGTTTTCCTTTGCATCTGCTGCTCGGTTTCGTTTTTTTATTTCCAAATCCATAGATAGCGACCACAGTCATTGAAACCCCTCGGAATTACAGAGGTGTTATGAAATAATCATATTTTTGCAGTGAAAGAAACAGGTTGCCTGGGGTGGAAACAACCCAACTTCCAATTTAAGTAGCAGCTTTTGAAAGCTCCAGTTCTTTATTTATACAAGATAGCCGGTGTTAGTCGGACACCAAGTGCTAGTCTGGCTGGAGAAAAAGGGAAGTACACGGGAGAAAAAAAAAGTATCGGATTCTTTCTGACCCCTTCCCCCTTATTTCTAACTGGAGGACATCACGTGTGTCAACAGGAATTTCGAGACCTTTCATTCTTTAGGTTATGTCCTAATTTATACAGCGACATTCTTAACTAACCCAAAGATTATTCAATTTTTTTTTTGTGTTCTTCTCCTGCGCAGAATATTAATTTCAGATCTATAGCACTGTGTTAAGCATGGCGGGGGATGGGTGGGTGAGGGGCGGCAGAGTGTCTGGAGCCTAGTGCTGTTATTTCTGCCTAAAGAAGAAAGTGTTGGGCATTCCTGGTCCGTGGTGCAGAGCTGCCAGCTTCCGCAGAGGAAGCGAGAGCAGGGTTAACTCTAAGGATTTTTTCAAAATTAGGGTTAGTTTCTCCCGGAGTTTATACTCAAGACCGAGGGGAAAGTGCTCCGGTTAAGTCGACATTTCCCATTCATACGTAATTAATGTGCGTTCTTTCAAACCTGGGAACCTTCAAAAGTGAGGAGCACCAAAAGGCATTAATACAGCCGAGAAATATTGCAGCACCCGCCCCCGAATATTGGAGTTAGCGTGTTTGATACAGTCAGTGACTTTTCATTATAGACTTCGGGGGAAATAAAGTAATTTTATTGTGTCTCGACAACCTCATAAACACATATTTGGTGGTGGGTGTAATTACTGTAATGGATTATTATGTACACTGACTTATCTTTCTTAAACTAGATTTAGTTTCGATTAAATAAACTCGTTTCCACTTTGTCTGATGTCGGCTTAGTTTAAAGTCTGTTTACTTGTTCCACAGAAAGGTGAATTCATCTCTTTATTAAGCACTAGAGACCGAGCAAACACAGTTCAAACTGTATTTACATATCAATCAGGAGAAATGCAAACAAACTGCTCTTTAACAATTTTTATAGAGTTTTTTATGACATTGTGATACTGCCTTTTATAATATATTTTTTTTTAGTAAACCAGTTATGCTTTGATTAGGATGAAGATATTTGAAGGGAGGGGTGTAAATACAGTTTAGTCTCCAGTCTCCCTTGAGAACACTTATGAGAACTTAGTTACTGTATAGCTTTTAAAAATTGAAATTAAAATATGTTCCTCCATCTAAACTCCTGCTTCTTCCAATATGCTGGTTTCCAGTCTCCCGGTAATCAATGCAGAACTTGGATAATGGGATGGCAAAGGGGAGGGGCAGCATGATTCAAATCTGAAATGATGGAAGAGACGCACGTTTCCTAATATAACTGCTTTATCCACGCTAGACCATGGGCACCCCGTATTTTGAGAGATAAAAGGATCTAGTGAAGAATGGCTATTTCCTCCCACTCCACCTCTGCCTGGCACTACTAGTAAGCGTAGGAGAATCACGGAGGGCATTTTTTCCTGCTGTAAACAGGAATTCATTCTTAAGTTCCATGAAGTGTGCGTGAAGTGGCACAGCAGGCTGCGGGGGAAAAAAAAAAAAAAGAAAACAACAAAAAAGAAAACAACAACAAAAACATCCCCAAACTAAACCCCAAACGAAACACAAACCCAAACCAAAAAAAAATTTCAAAAACTCAAACCCTAGCAAAATCGCATCACTGCTACGGCCAAAACAGCAACAATATCAAAAGTGTTTTCCACACAGGGTGCTTCATTTCAGAGCGGGCTCTGGAGCCGGGGGCGGCGGGGCTCGCCCCGGGCCCTGCGGCGGTGCGGCAGCCGCGGGCGGGCGGGCGCGGTGTCACCGCACCCGCGGACAGCCAAGGGATGGGGAGCCGATCCAAAATGCATCGCCTGCATCTCGGTTCAAAAGGCAGCGCAGGACCTTGAGATGGTGTTGAAAGTGCGGATCCCAAACAATGTAATCTGAGACAGCCCTGAGATGACACCAAGAAAAGTTGCCACGGCTGGGAGGGGAGGGAAAAAAAAAGTATTTTAGGAGTTTTGTAGCGCAGCGCAGGTAAAGGGGCCTCGCCGGGAAGGCAGCCCCTGTTCAACTTTTCGTGACCGCTGCCTTTAGCCTTTACAAAGGGGATCTGGAGTTAAAGACTGAGTGACTTCTGAAGAATTTAAGTGCTTTCATAGCCGTGTCGGGAGCAAGGCTGAGAATTTTTTTCTGTCTGACCCGCTGTTCCTCTCATGATCCCCATCAGGGGGGAAAAAACCCCTCAAAACTCTAAGTTAATGATAATACTGTTTATATGTATCAAATGTGTACTGACATCTGACCCAGTGCGGCTGCTCCTATGAGGTAGAGAGACGACTGTCCCTGGCAAAATGGTGAATAATGTGAAATTACTTTTCTTCCCTCCCTCTCTCTTTTCTGGCTGCAAGCACATTAGGGAGCAGGTAAGGTCAAAGTTTTCTATATCCTATTTCTCTCAAAGGCTTGTGGTCAGCGTTATAAATAAGATGGTGTAAAAGACGTATTGATATAAAAAGAAACTGAAATTCGTTTTGAAGCTTAAAGCAACTTACGACACAGAAAAATTCTTGTGAAACCTATAAATGAAAACTGTAAAATATAACATTTAGTCTTCCATGTAAAGGCTTTTCTTAGAGGGGGGGGAAGAGGGAAATATTTTTTTTTTTACCATGACACAGTTTGAGAAGGAAAAACATTTACAAATGGCCGAATGCATTACTTCCGAAAGACGGTAAATCTACTGTCCTGAGCTGGCGAATAGAAACGGAAAAAGGATGAAAATGTATATTCTAAAAATATTTACCAAGATACTTACGTCTGTTTTGACTGGCTGGCTCCATATCTTATGTTAACAACTATATCTCAAAGAGATGACAACTTTTTCTCAAAAATATTTCTATTCACTAAACACAGCGGGACTTTCGGAGTAATTTTAAATTATTTTGTAGGTTGTGCTTCTTTAACAAGTGAATTGACATGGCAGGTTTTAGTGATCGTACATGGCTTATTGAATTGATTCAATGAGAACTCCCCATATCATTCTGAGTAGCGTTTCATCAATACAGGGGCTCCTTAAAGTGTAAGGAGTAAAGGAAAAGAATAAAGCGCGTGTTCACGAGGTGGGTTGGTTTGCGGGGTTCTTAGGGAGGAAAGGGGGCTTTGTTTGTTTGGGTTTGGGTTTGTGATTGCGGGTTTTTTCGGGTTCCTTTTTTTGTTTTTGTTTTTGGTGGGGTTTTTTCCCCTTTTTAAATTAAAGGATAGTTGCATTGCTTAGAAAACTGAACAAAGTATGAGATCGTCACTTCCATTTGTTCTGAGGGATTTCACCGGAGTTCTTCTCGATCAAGCATATTTGGACAAGTGATAACGTGCGGCAAGTAATAACGTGCGACAAGCATATTTGGGCAAGTAATAAAGCGATAAACTTACAAACACCTGGGATCGTAAGGGGAGCAGACTATTTTGCTTCACATCAAAGGTGTTACTGAAGTGGCTGAATAATTTCAGCATGTTACTGACCTAATAATGTGAATCTGGGACACAATTTTTTCCAAGTTCCTCTCGCTGCATTTGTTTGCTAAACTTTTTGTTTTCAGTGCTGCTGCTTCTCAGAGAAGCTCTTAAAATAATATCTTTACCTTCACCACCTTCTTGGTCTCTGCTTTTGCTCTTACACTGCTCTTACACTCTTAACAAACGCACTGTTGCTACTGCGAACTAGGGTGCTCGGAGCTCGTCCTCTGCACCTCTATCTGCATTAGTTCACTTCAGAGAGAGAAAAAACATATGGATGGCCGATGCGGAGCGCTTAGTCTACACGTGTGCGTCTGTACACGCATTATAGCTATAGATGTGTACGTCTGATAAGTGTACCTAAGAGCTGATGTGCCCGGCAATAACTGTGGAATCTAGGCAGCAGAAGCAGGCAGGAAAACTCTTACTTTGAAGAAGCACTGCCCGCCGGCCCGTGCCTGCTCTCCGCTATTAATTTTACAGTACGGAGACCCTCCCGCCACTTTCCGCCCGGGCCCGCCGGGGCTGCCCCGCCGGAGGGAGCGGAGCCGCAGCGCCGGAGCCGGGCCGGCTTCCCCCGAGCCCCGAGCGTCCTCCGTGCCCGCCGCCCGCCGGGAATGCCCGGCTATGTCACAGCTGCCGCCGGCGCTCAGGTCTCGGCTCCCCGTCGAAGGGAGCGGGGTCGATCCTGCCCTTTGCCAGCTGGCTCTGCACCCCGGGCCGGGGTCCCTTGCATGCCGAGGACGGGCTCTGACACAGCGCTGAGGCTTTGCTGCCCTCGCGAGTCGGCTGCAGCCCAGTGGGGTTCCTCTCCCGGGGGCTACAGCCGGTCGAGAGCAGCGATTGTCTCCCTCTGCACTCTCTTATGCCGGCTATGGCAGGCTCTGCCTGCGCTGCCAGGCTGCCAGGCTGCAGGTGCTGTCGGGCAGAGCCAGCTGTGCGCACCCACCGCCCCTCTCGTCCTTGGCACTGGGGCGATGCCCAGGCGGGAGGGCTGCAAACGTCGGGCCAGGAACCCCTTTGACTTTCGTCCAAGCGCGGCTCCCAAACGCCCTGACAAGGTGTTGACCGCCTATGGCGCCTTGCCGTAGCTAGGGCGAGTGGCATGGGGCTCGGGGACGCGTCACTGCAACACACACCACACTTGCCTAGCGGGGTAAATGGCAGGGAAGTGCGTGGCACCTCCACGGTAACCCAAAAAAGATCGAAGACGGGATGCGGCGGACGAATTTACGCTTTCGCAAAGGTACTGTGCGAGTGCGGCAAGGACGGAGGATAGGTCCCAGCACTGCCGTCTTCTGCGCTGCCAGGAGTTTCCTGTGGCAGCCCCTTTGGAGGGACTCTGCCGGGTGGTACCGGGCAGCCGCTGCCCTCGCGGTGCTCGACGGAGAGGCGGCCCCGATCCCCATCTGCCCGGCCAGGCCGGCCGCGGGGCCTCCCCGCGCCCCCAGGCACCCCCACCCCATCCCAGCCCGGGTGCGTTTGGTTGCTTTAGGTGGGGCAAAGCAACTCCCGAGGGAGCACCGGAGAAAGTTTGGGCGAGCAGAGGCGGGACGATGGTGGGTGGGAGCGGGGCAGCGCGGACGGGCAGGGCCGCTCCCCTCCCCCAAGGGGGGCGCGGCGGGGGAACCCCTCTTCCTACCGCCGATTGTTCTCCCCAGGGGGAGGGAAGCTGTCCGCTTTCTGCTCGGTCTAGATGCCTCTTTTCTCTCATCGTTTTTTAATTACTTTTCCGAATTGGAATGGATATTCTTCGGGAGATATGGCAGGGTTTAAAGCTCTCATTACATGTCAATAAGATAAACCTTTGCATGGAGGTTGTCCCCATTCTTCGGTGTGTGAGCAATAGCTGTTGCTGCCTGGCTCTGACTTTTCCATGGGCACATATACACAATCTGCTTGTCTTAAATACGTCTTCCGCTCTCGGAGCCCAGACCTGGGAACCGTGTTGCCCCGTGGGGCTCGGGAGGGTGCTGGTGGATGGTGTATTTTGTGCCCGGTGTCAGGGGAGGCTGTGCGTGGCGGAGCGCTGAGACACGCCGCGCTTGTGGCAGTGGCGAGGCGCGGAGCTGCGCTGCCGTGGGGCGGCCGGGCGAGTTCTTGTCGTGGAAGTCTGGGCACGGCGTGGGCTGTGCACAGAGCAGGCTCCGCTCTGTGTGTGTGTGTGTGCGCGCAGGGGAGTGTGTGTGTGTGTGTGTGTGTGTGTGTGTGTGTGTGTGTGTGTGTGTGTGTGTTTGTGTCAGTGCATCGCCTTTCCACAATGGTAGTGTAATTATCTAGCTGAAACATTCACAAATGGCAAAAAGTTGCAAAATAGATCGCCTCTCTGAGATGAGAAGGAGCCAGTTACAGAGCTGTGCTACCATCATGGTTTTTTCAATACATTTTATACAAGAGGATCTAGCGAGTGATTCCGATTCAATACACATAATCAGTTTGGAAGTCCTATTTCCATTTGAAAACAGGCCTATTTGCAATCATGAGGGCCGGACACGCTATAAGATACAGGACGCATTCAGAGTAGGTGGTAGGTGAGAGAATCTACAAACAAGCACCAAATATTTTCTTCTTGCTGCAGACCATTTTTTTTCCACGATGGTATTAATCACAACGTATTTTTGATCTATATTTTTAACATATCCTTTAATTGCTTTAGAAAGCAAGGTTTTGACCTACAGAGTGAGTCCCGGTGGAAAACACACACACACACACACACACACACACACAACAAAAGCTCACCAAGTAAAAATAATGATTGGAAAAGCCTGTTGATTGTCCTATCAATCTCTTAGGGTAAACAGTCATTTAATCAAAAATTTACCAGGTAAATAAACCCTAGGAAACGATAATTAATTTTTTCAAATAAGGCCCAAAGGTGGGACAGGTGCAGGGGGTCTTAGGAGGAGCTACCACCCGCCAAGCCCAGAGCCCGGCACCGAAGCCGGCTCTGCTCCGGAGGAGCCCCATCCGCCGGGGCCGGGACCCAGGGCAGCACACGCACCCGCCCGCGGGTGCCGAAGCAAACCGAGACTCCCCGCGGCCGTGGCCCTCGAGAGCCGCGACCCGTCCTGCTGAGAGGCTGGGGAAAAGGATGCACAAAAGTCAGACCGCAAAGCTTTGGGGTGATATGGCATCAGGGAGGGCAGACTCCCTCTCTCACCTTGTCCCCCCACCCCTCCCGCAGCTATCCCTTCTTCAAGCAGGCACCGCACTTCCCCCGCCTCTTCTTGCTCTAGAGCATTTTTTCTTATTCCTCAAGTGCCCGTAGCCAGGAGAAAGCCAGGAGGCCTGCGCGTCCTCCACCATAATTATCCCGCTGATAGAAACGGGCAGGGGAGCCGAGGCTCGCCTGGGGGTATCCAAAGGCGGAACACAGGCGCTCCCAGCCCCGCGCACAGTGAATTAATCGGCGTTTCCCATTTCCCTCATTTACGTGTTTTTGCGGCGGTGCGCACCGCAGACAGCGGGCAGGAGTCGCAGGAAGCGGCCCGGCCCAACCCGGCCCGGCCCGACCCTTCGCCCCGTTCTCTGTTTGCATTTTGAAGGCAGACACTTGTTTCTTATAGTTAAATAGCGTTCCCGTCCTAGTCACAGCAGTCCTGCTTTCCCGGGCTTCCACCCTCCGCCACACTGTTTTATTCTCTTCCACTTTAAAACACCAAATCAGCTGTCGGCAAGGGCGGGGGGGCGGATATGGTAAATAAATAAATATTTGAATAAATAAGGCAATGTCGTAGAGATCTGAATTAGCCTTACAAGAGGCACAAACTGTTATTAGTGACTTGCAAGCTACACACACACTGACGAGGATGGCAGGTGGGTTTGTGCGGAGCCCGGCACTCTCCCGCCGGCTGGATCCGCGGGAGGGGCAGCTCCGGACAGAGCTCCGGGACCCGCTGCTCACCCAGCCCCTTCTCACTCCGTTCCCCACGACCTGCAGCCCCTCCTTCTCCCGGGCTATAATAAAGAGCCGAGGAACTTCTCTCCACTGGGATTTTTAGTTTGCTTACTCCAGCCCGCCAAGGAAGACCCGCATTCCTCCCTCCGCGCCAGCTCTTTAGGTCTGAGCCCTAATTAGGACTCGGGCCAGACAGCCCGGCAAGGGGCCGGGTGCTGGAGGCCCCGAACGGTGCTTTGAACAGAGTCTTCCCCGGCCCAAGGTTTCACAGCGACAAACCTGTTCTGTCCTGTCCCTCTTTCAAACAGAAAAAAAAAAAAAGACACTGATCACTCGTGGGACCCTTCCTATGACCAGCCAAGCATGGGGACAGGGAGCTCCTCCGGGCTGGCTTCACATTGACGACAGAAATTTGGTTGTGGGGGGAAGCTGCTGGCCAGTTTCTAGCAGGAAGGGGCCCTCGGGGCGCCGCGGGGCTCCGAGCCGCTCAGCGGGATCGCCACTCGCTGTGCCCAAGCAGGGCTCCGCGGTCGCCGCTGTTTCCAAGGGAGAACTGCTTTCCCCATGCCCAGTGGCTGAAGCTGATTCACCCACGAAGATCACGGCGTGGGGAAGTGGGTATGGGGTGCGAAAAAGGAGAAAGGAAAAGGACCAACTCGTCTTAGGAAAAGTTACTTCCCAGCACAAATATCGATGGTTTTATTCATGCGACGTGTCCCACCAAAATATATGTGATAATCATGGGGAGCCAGGAGTAGATTTTGGGCCCACGTGTTTTTTTCCTCTCCTTAAGACACCCAGTTGAATCGCGCCGAATTTCTCGTCACCTGGGAAAAACACTCCAGGGTTCTCAGCAGAACAGGGAAACGACTCCGATTCGATTTCCTTTTTTACGCAATTCCCAAAGAACAGTCTAGTTCTTTGTGCGTGTGTGTGTGTGACCAATATCCAGAGATATATCGGGGAACAAAACTTTACCCACATCGGTGACAGTCCCGAACTAGGAAGACACGTTACCCCCAGAAGCATCGCGTGTTTTCAGTCTCTTATTCCAGTTGTAATTTAAGAACTACTCCCACACCCATGTCCACCGCACTTTGGCAAAAGGAACAGGCGAACGTTTTAGGAACAGAAGTGACCTAAAAATTAGTCATGCTACCAGTATGTGTGTGTCCTGTGTTAGTGCAGACCTGCAAAATCGTGGTGTATGCATATACTCTGAGGTGCGTGTAGATGTGTCTTCGCAAGAGTGTGTTTGTGCAGAAAAGCGTTTATTTTCCTGTTGAGTTATTCAAATGTACAATAGAGACCAGCACTACATCAGGCTGAGATTTGCCGGGAGATAGGGTTAATTCAGCATACAGAGAGCTATGAGGGGAAAAAAAGGTCATTAAACCCAAAACTTATCACAGGGTCATAGAAAAAGCTGTGTATTTCTGTGTATCGCTTGCCAAAGTGTAGACGGACTTTTTATTCTTCTTTATTTACATATTCGTTTGATTTAAATATTCACTCCTGGACAGTGGTCAAACTATCGATGGGATGGACGTATTCCAGGGCATTTTGAAAAGATACCAACCGTTGTTTTAAGGTCCCTGCACGGGTTTTTAAATGAGGGAACCGGGAAGAAAAGAAAAAAAAGAAAAGAAAAAAGAAAAAAGAACAGAAGAACAGAAGAAAGCAAAACGGCACTCGTCCAAATGACTAACATTAAAAGAAAAAAAATCTGTTGCTAATATTTCAAAGAACAAAGGGATAGATAATTCTTATGGTCAATGAATACAAACTAAATACCAAAAGCATCTTCAGGAATAAAAGAGAGCAGATGATGGATTTCATTAAATATTTCACATTAAAAAAAATTATACCTTTTATATGTACTTGTCCTTAACCTTTAAAAGGAACTGCTGTAAATACAAGATCCGTACTTTCTCTAATAGATTTTAGTAGGAGCTGGTGACAGAGAACTGATTTCTTTTCTATTAGGCTTTAGTACATCTTTGTTGAAGGCCTGCAGAATGACCAGGGATTAGATTTGCATCTCTTAGACTCCCTGTGTGGTCTTTGTAAGGAGCTTGTAACTGTTAAAAATGACTTGTTAGGAAGCGTGTGGGCTCTCATCTCTTTGCTTTTGACAGAATGATTGTGAAATTCAGATTGTTCTTATAGGCTTTAGCCTGCAGATTCCACCTGAGCCTTAAGCAATTAGAGCTTAATCTCAGTGCAATCATATTTGAGTTAGAATTTATTGCACTTTGTTTACTTCAATTAAAGAGATACAGAATATTTCGGAGCAGTTTTTAAACGACATTCTCCAGGCAATAGTTAATTTTTTCAACCCCTGAATGTTATCCTTACCGCCCCATCGCTCGGCGGTTTGGAGTGCAAAGCACTCTTCGGGTTTCCCGGGCGAAAATGAATAGGAAACAGCAGGAAAGAAAAAACAAGCTGAAATTGCTGGCGACGCGGAGGGGAGAAGATGCCTGCTGCATCTCTTTCTTCGAGGAGCCGGCGGGAGCGCGGCTGGCCGCTTGGCCGGAGCCCTGTGCCGGCGAAGGGAGCCCTCGGGGCGGGAGCGGGTGAGCCGTGCCCGGGCCCGGGGCTCGCTGGCGCTGCGGCGGCGGCGGCCGTGCCTGGCGGCGCTTGCGGAGCCCGGGCCGGGCCGGTTCCGAGGGGCGTCCCCGCTGCCCACCCCCACCCCGCCCGGCACGGACAGCCCGGGCACATCCCCGGCGAGGCGGCTTCCCCGGGCACCCCAGCGAAGCGACACCTAACCACGCCACCTGCCTGCCGCTGGCCGAGACTTCCACTGGCGGGCTACGTTGGTGAAACGGGAAAAATACACGCTCAGAGGGGTTATTTCCTCACTCGTATGACAAGTTTCTATTTGTGTTCAGGTTTCATATGGACAGCCGGAGAGGGATGCTTTTACTACTGACATTCACATAATTACGGTTTTCAAGTGCCATCCACTCATTCCTTTCTTCTTTTTTTTTTTCCTCTTTTCTCCCTACCCCCCCCAACCCCCCCCCCCCCCCCAATCATTAGGGCTTCTTGAAAAGTCTTTATCAAATCTCTGTGAATTCAACTCAAAACTTTTCAAAAGGCTTTAAAATTTGAGGTTATTCTGTTTTAAATCTGGGGACAATTTTTTTCTCCTCATGTGAGAGAAATATTTGCCATGGGTATACTCTCAGGGCCCGATCCTTTTCCTGCTGAAGTTACTATGAGAGACCTCCTCCAGCTCTTAGCAGAATAGGATCAAGCCCTTCCATGCTAATAGAGGTTTAATAGCATCAGCACATGCCCAACAACCACCATTATAACCTTGACCCGGTCAGGTGCAATGATATTACTCCTCCTAAATTTATCCTGTATTTCCTTGGTGACAGCAAACAGCTCTCTATCACCTCTCACAACCCACAATAACCCACAGGCAGTGATACCAATAACTCACTGCTCTTTTGTTATTCTTTTCCCTATGAAGTCTAATAAGTAATAATAGTGAAAAATAAAAAATAATCACATCCTTCATCTTATCTGCATCCTTCAGCCCCATCAACCAGTACTGCTCAGAATGTTTCAGCCTGATGGTGACTGCTGAAGTACTCAAATTGCCATCTTTCTAAAAATGAGCGAGTTACCTCTGAGTAGCCTTTGCCGTGATGTTGAGTGTGGAATGAAGCGCTGGAGCACAAGAGTCCCCATGTGTACCCTGCCCCATAACTGTACTGCTAGGCTTGCTCCATTTGCCCTGAACATTTCTTTGCAGGGAGCATTGGGGTAGTCTGGCATTATCACTTTAAAAACTTTGTTTCGGGGTGTTAGAGGGATATCAGCCTGACCTTTCTTTCTTGCAGGATTATTTTTAAACCTCAGATTTTTACTACTTTCTTGGACATGCCATGATTTACAATTTGTCTTTTGATTTCAGCCCAATAGCCACAGACACAATTTTGCCTAACAAAACTTTATATTTGCTTGAAAGGATCTCTATATATTTCCGCATAATAAAGTGCTCTTCAGACCTTTCCTATAATGTGGAGATACATTTACCAAATAATCAGTGCTCTAAGAAAATAAAATAGTAGAATCCAACAATACTCTCTGCAGATTGTAGGATGCTACAAACCAAATTATTTTAGTGCTAATTTTTTTTTTTTTTAATTAAAATGGTGCCATGCAGGCAAAAACATTCTCTTCCTGAAACAACAGGCAATTCTTGCCTTGAAATATTGTTAAACAGATGAAATCAACTCAGGCCACAGCTTAATCTGTTTTACATCAGGCTTGAACAGAGCTGAACTAGTTCAAATGACAAGACTATTTTGGTTATCAGTCCAAGAATAACCCTGTATCTCTGCTGCTCCTCATCTTTCCTCTGCTTGCAGCACCTGTTCTTGTGTGTGTGTGGCTTATTCACTGAAGGCAGAAAGATCTGGACTTATGGCAAAGTAAATACAGCAAAGGTTCTACTTTGACAAAAGAAATTGACAGCTTCAATACTATCCTTGCTTGAGACAGAACCAAGAACTAGAGAAGCAATAAAGGAGGTAGGAGGTAGAGGTGACAATTTTCTCAACATGCATGTATTGAAAAATGCTTATAGAAAAGGAAAAAAAAAACCCAGGGAGAATCAGGCATTTTCTTCTAGCATTATCTCACACAGGATTAGGATAATGAGAGAGGCTGCTGTAAGAATGGAGAGCAAGCATGAAGAAACAAGCCAGAGCAATGCTAACATGCACAAAGCTCTGCAAAACCAGCATGGCATCCTGTTCTCTAAAAGACTCCAGAGAGAATTAGGAAGCAGCTGATCAGACTGTAGGCAAGTGAACTCAATTCAGTCTATTTGAATGATTTTGACACTTCATGAAGGAAGAACAGGTTTTACAACACAGTAACACGGAAAAGTTACGTGCTGAAATCGAGGAGGGAGCAAGGGGGTCTTAAGTGATAAGTCCCTGAATTATGCTAAGAGGCATACCAGCAGGCTCTTTTGATATGGAAAGTGAAATACGACCTGCAACCAACAACTTCCTAGCATGTGGAGGAAGTCTTTCCCACTAGAGAAAGGGTGGACCCAATTATCAAAACCAGGTCTGTAGAGAACTTTGAGAAAGGTCTTCAAAACATGCAAAAGTGGCCTTGTTTTCCTTGTGCTGAAATTAATGGAAAAGCTTTCTTGGCTTCTAAAGATGAAATCATGTTATTCCTTTAGTGAGTATTTTTGGGAAGCTCAGAGGTGAGAAGAGATTTGACTGCCACAGAAGCCAGTAACAGCCAGTCAAAAACCCTCAACACAGCTGCACACAGTACAACGCTTTTTTATGGAGTTCTTTTTTTTTAATTTTGCTTTATTCTGAAGTCCTCTGTGCTACAGGTACACTTAAGTGAAGAAGTCAAATTATGAGTTTTCCTGTTTTTTTTTTTTTTTTTTTTTTTTTTTTTTTTTGCTAGGGTTGTTGTCCCAAGATCTATCTTGGACAGATCTATTCTGGAGTGAAGCCTGAAGCATCCAATTCTGGCTTACAGATTCAATGCACTGGGATTTCTTATGAAACAGTGAGGAATTTGTCTGTAGAAAGGAAGACTTCAGTGGCAAAAGCATTTCAGTAGTTTTTCCTGTTCCTCTTATCTAATAAGTTAGTTAAGTGAACCCCAGTTCACTGATGTCAAGACTGCTTTGTAAGACATCAGCTGTAGGAAAAACATGTCCACTAGCCATATAAATAATGGAAACACATTATTTGTAATCTCTGACTTTTCAAGATACAATCTATGCATCTTTATTATTGATTGTTTTAAAACTAATGCACCCAGAGCAATGAAATAAGTCTATTTTTTCACATTTTTGAGTAGAAAAAAAATGCCTTGGTCACAATCTGAATTTTGTCAAGAACTGTGAAAGGTTGTCTCTAAATTGGACAACAGGTTTCAAAAATGTATTTGCAGTCATATTCTTTCTGGGTGCCTTGTCTCATCCAGGCCAGCCTGTTCCAAAATGGTCAGGAAAAAAAAGTGAATGACCAGAGTCTGCTTGGCAATGAAGAGCTTGCACTGTAATATACAAAAGTACCAAAGCTTGGAGGAATAAGGAAAGTGAGATAGCATATTCTGGAAGTTCTCTGCTAATCTTCACTGACTGAAGTGAAGAAAACTTCTGCCACTCATTTCCAGTCGTGTGCTGCACCAGTAAAACCCAGGCTCTAATGAAAGGGTAAGGCTCATAGAGGTGTGTGAGGCTATTATAGCTTAGACAAAAATCCTGGCAATACTGCAGGGGCAGGAAAGAAATGAGGATGGTGTGAGTATTCAAAGGTTCAGAGAGACTAGAACATTATTCATAGAGCACTGGTTAGGCTTAGAGGAAAGATTATATAAAAAAGCAAAGCCAAATCAGACCAGTAGCTCATATAACTCAGTACCATTTCCTCGGACAACAGTACTAGCTATTACTTCTAAAATAAGATGTTCAAAGTGGCTAAGTATAGAATAATTGGCTTCATAGCGTGCTATCAGAACTGTGTCTGGAAGCTTTCTGAACTTCATTAATTCTTGGACTTCCCTTGGTGTATCTGGGTGTACCAGGAATACCAACACCTTTGAACCATGCCAATTCACATTTGGCTGTTCAAGGTCTCACTTTTCCTGAGTTCTCAAAGAGGCAGGCTACATAGGGCAACTTCTTTTGTGGTGTTATATTAAAGTTAGGGCTCCTCTTTCTCACAGTACTTTTTATCTAGGAATCAATTCCATCATGATGTTCATGCAGTGTGTAATGCAACTTTTTCTCTAGAAGCTGCAGAAACTGGAGGAACTTGTAGAAAAACCATGTTTTTCCTGCTCAGTCAGTAAGCAATCTTGTAAGATCCAAAGGTTTTCTCTTATTTCTAACGTCCTCTTTAGTGTAATCTTGTTTAGAGCATGAGCTATATACATCACTATTTTGAGCAGTACAAATATGATCCTGAATAGTTGGTATGTCCTCTGAAGAAAAAGAACCACAAGATTTTATGAGTCTTTTCATAATAGGAGGAATCACCACTTGCTTGTTTACTTCATATAGCAATTGGAAACAAAAATACGTCCCACAATCCAAACTCTTTTCTCTTCCTATATGATACTCTTAGGAGCATTGGGATATTAAAAAAATTTTTTTGCAAATACAAGCAGTATCTTCCTTTTTGTTGTCTCTTATGTACTCCATTTCCACCCCTGTTCAGAAGTGACATTTTAGTTATATTTATTCATGGAATACAAGCATTTTTTCTTCTGTTTATAAAATCAATGATATGTGTTTTTCCAGGGCAGTATCAAAGAGGTTGAGGTGACACAGTAACTAGGAAAAAAATCCTATAGTAGATGTAATTTTAATTAAGTAGAAAGAAACTTCACACCCTAGAGCCAAAAGCTTAGGCTAGGCAAACTCCAGCTGAAATAAGATGCAAATCTTTACCAGTGAAGGTGTAAGAGGGATAGATCCTCTATCACTTTAAATTGAAGGTACATGTCTTTGTGCAGCAGGCACAGAACCCTGATGCAGAAATTACTGGGTGACACGTGGTCACCTGCTGTGTTCAGGCAGTAAGACAGAAGATACCCACTGGCTCTTTCTTGTCTCAGTTTCAGTAACTCTGAGGAATCCTATACCAACAAAGCCTCTTTGTCCTTGAAAGGTCTCAATGCTCTCTTTTTCAGAAAGGGTTTTACTTGAGATCAAGACCATTAACCATTCAATAACAGAGGTAACACTGATAACCTGACATCTACATCTATGCTACACCCAACCTGAATTCAATATATAGAGAAGTTTGCAAAAGTTATACCCTTATAAAACTCTGGAACAGGAACAAATGTTTCCATTGGAGAAAAGTACTTCTGTCCCTATGTTTATGTTCAGGATCCATGGAAGCATTGCTTCTCTGTACTTACTGTGTCATCCATCACATGTGTGTCTCAACAAGCCAGTGAACCAATCCCAGCCACCTCTCTCCTCAGGGAGTGGCATCACTCACTCATCTCAGCTGTTGACAAGTCCACCCCATACACCTGTACTTCACAGCATTTGAACTCCTGGCGTCTTTCCAGTCTCAGGAACATGGGTTTCTCAACAAAACAAGACAAACTGCCATAACACAGGCACACGAATATACTGAAATCCCAATTTCCACTGAAAAGTCCACACTAAATCCCCCATTGTAGTGCCAGTTGTTACAGGGGTCCCATACTCAGTCCTGAGACAAGTTCCTGATGGTTTCAGTCTGTCTAGAGAAAGCAGTCATATAATGGAAACACATGGGAAGCAATTTTTCTTGACTCGATCCAAGCTACAGTTATTTTGGGCTCTTTGGGTATGTGACTCAAGAGGAAGAGGCCTCCAGAAAGCTTTTACCACCTGTCTTTCACTAAATTTAATACTTGTCTTTCTCACTGCCATAGCTCCACTTTTCTGCCCCCTATGCATCTTCTCTGTTTCCAGTCAAAGTGTTTCTGCAGGGAAAGAGGGAGAGAGAGGGCACAGGAGTCAGCTCTGCTGCCAGTTCGTGCTGGTGTATCAGGAGATAACTGGGGTTGAAGAATGTACTTTGACAGGCTGCTCCAATAAGCCTTTAACACCTCAAGTGAAAGGGCTTCTTCAAACCCAACACAGTCAGGAAAAGGAAAAATCTCAATTAATCTGAAACATGGTTTTCACTTTTATGCTAAGAATCAGATTAACTTTTCAATTCTAACTTCATATCCATCCAGTACAATACAACTGAAATAAGATTTGAGGGTTGTTTTTAGAAATCTTTGCTCCACCAAAATATTTCCAATAAGGAGACTTCCAGAAAAAACAGCATGGTACTTTCTAATGGAATAGTATGATTTGCCCTCAGTGTGAAGCACTACTAGACCAATATTATTTTTTTAAAATGCACATGGTTTGGAGACCTGAGATATTAGATATATGGCCTATATAATATATCTCAGAGACCCAGATGATATTTTCTGTACAGGACTGTACAGGAATCACAGTCACATTTTTCAGATGCCTCTAACTCTCAGAGTTAACTTAGTATAAACATAACAATGAAGATAATGCCTTCAGAAAACATTTCAATTTTAGCTACTTTGTTTTCAAAATCATAGTAAGTAATGACAGGAAGGAGACAAAGAGGGGGGAATGCAGATGGTAATAATGGGAACTCAAATGGCTGCACAGGAAGAGAAAGATAAGAAACCCAAAGGAAAATCATAAAGCCAGAGGAAACAGGAGGGTATGGAAGAATTGGACTATATACTGGTTGTACTGCAGGAGAGAATTCTTCTCTTTGAATACTTAATTCCATAGAAAGGCATTAAATATAAATAGGTGATTGAATACTGATTTATTACAAGCAGTATCTATTTTCTTTGAAACCTACCACAAGTTGCAATTTCAGTATGTATTTTTGTGCAGATGAAAAAGACTGAAAAACTGTCTGAGCTCTGCACTGTCACAGATTTCTGCTTTCTCTACTGCGTGGATGACCACTGTCACACATAGGGCCTTTCTGGTGCAAAGGTGACAATGATGTATAGATTAAGGGGAGCTTAATCATCTGACTGCAGTATCTAAACCCCAGAAATAGGCCCAGCTTCAACCAGGGAAAAAGAGTGAGAGAAGAGTTTTACCCAAATGAAGAAAACAGATTAGAGAGAACTGAAGATACAGGCTCAGTGATCTTCTGGAAATTTGTAGCATGAGGGGGAAGAAGAAAATAGCCTGCTGAACTGTGCAGCTAACATCTCAGTCACAAGTCTCTCCTTATTCTCTTTGCTCTCAAATCCCTAGAAGCAGCAGGAGCAGCGTAACAGAAACAAAAGATGTAGTACACTCTCCCTGACCCTGAGCCTGAAGAGGCCTCTCAGCTCCAATTCCACTTTATAGAAGTGTGATTTCATAGGGGTCCAAGAATATGTCATGGTTGTCTGAGGGCCATAACAGCAGATGGAGAGAAAGGGTAGGTCCTACCTACTGTCGGCATAAAATATACACAGTATTTCAGCTGGTATTGATTTCTTCTGCAATCCAACAGCTGACAGACTTCACTCTGGTGTTTGCACTCTGCAGTTTGCATATTTTAGCCAACTGCCTGTTCCTACTGTCCCTGCAGCCCTCCTTAGCCTAAGGAGAATCTGATGGCCCAGAGGGTCGGTGAGAGCAGCGAGCACACACTGATCACAAGGTGCAGCTTCAAAAGATGCAGATTCCAAGTGGGAGATAGAGCTCCCATTGCAGACTGGGGAGGCTCCTATATGATGCAGAGCTGAAGTTCTTGAACCTGAAATCTTCAAATGACTAGTTTTAAACTCCCTGGGTTTAGAAGGGGTCTTGTTCTGACTTCTTAGAGTCAGTATGGGCAAGAATGAAGAAACTTTCTAGGAAAAAAGCCCCAGCACTTTTGAAACAAGAATAAAGAATTTGAAAAGTGGCATGAAGAGGTGATGGATAAATTAGCAGTCAGATGAAAATTACAGAGATTCCTTTTGTGTGTGCGCGTAGCTAATGGGAAACATCAGATGTTTAAAAGCAAATGGCTTACAAGTGGTGGTTTGTTTTAATATTAAATAAAATTCATTGCACTGCAGATCTCTAGATATTAAAATTCCAGGGGCACCAACTAAAGTCAGATGATGAATTCTTACACATTCCACACATCTTTAATATTTAAACAACGTGATTTGCAAAATAAGAAAATACCTGCTTTTACAGCACTGAAATAGCTTTTTATTATTCCAGTTTTTAACTCCCTGAATGTATGTATCTCCACAGATAAAGAGAGATAAAGGCAGGATGTAGAGGATAGCAGCATTTACTCCTGATTCAAAATTATCTTGTGTGTGAGAGAAGGGAAAAGAAATAATTTATTTTCTTCCAGCTTTCTCTGTGCATTTACTTTAAAAATGTAGCTCTGATTTAGAAATGCAGTCACCAAGTAGTATGTTTCACATATACACTGTACTTAGAGAAGGACACAAATTCACCAAATTACATTTTACTTTAGAACATAAAATGCAACATGCCATTGGAAATATTTCTAGTGTATCCAACAAGAATGTATTAAGAAAAAAAAACAGTTTAAAATGTAAGGATATTGAATTTATCTGGTTTTAAGCAAAAATCTATTGAAAAGCAAAATAAAAGGTATTGTACTGCATATTCCTGCTTAAAACCAAGAAAAACACTACAGCATCACTGTTAATTAGCTCCAGTCAACATGAAATGCTTTACAACACTTCTCACATCAGTTCTTCACCTGAGCTTTAGAATAAACATTTACCATACTCTACATAAGAAAATAACTAGAAAGTATATAGCTTTTTCATTCAATTGAAGGAGTTATTTCAGACAGTATTTCTGTAGCAGAGAAGATATTTTTTAAAATTTCCATAAAAGCAGAGATTAAACCACTGAACAATGTGGTTTATAATTCTATTTGTGTGTGTTAATATCTATTCTTAATAATCAAATCATATATATTGCTTTTTAAAAGATCTTTTAGCCTTTCTGTATTTATTTTAATTTTTGTGTACTTCAGTTATCTGCAATGTAAGAGAATCATTTGTAAAGGCATCATATAAAAATCTCCATTTAATGCATTATAAATAATGAAGTGCTACATTATAATAATTATTTCCATATTAACTGAATGCACAGCTGAGTCACCTGTATTAAACGTCTACACTTTGCTTAATGCCTTTAAATAGCATCTAATATTTCTTCTTATTGCAATTATTCAACTGATATTCTGGCCCAGAGGAAGGTGCAGAGTTAACTTGTATAAGGCCAACGACTTTCCAAGGAGAAGCACCCTATTTAATGCATTATATCTATGTCATTTAATTTTGATTGTGCAATGTGTGTATTTAAAAGGCTAAGACTCCTTGCATCATGCATTTCAAAAAGGCACTAAACAGCTTCCCATTTCACATAACAGCTGAGATGAAATGTCTGAAATGCTTTCTTTCCAAAAAAGTGGCTGTAACTTCAGAGTGAAGGATGCCAAAGCTTGTCTATGGATTAACATCAGTTAAAACATCAGAATACAGTATTTGCTTTTACAGGTATTATTTTAAAGTCTGGGATTCAGTATTCACTGTGTACATATTTATAAACATGTACATTTGTTGAAGTCAGAGACAATGCTTCCAAACTCAGAATATTTTTTTTTTTACAAGGATACATAGACGATGCAGAAGACAAAAAAAATATTTTGTCTAAAAACCCATACTAAGCAAGACAGCTCTTTTTGTGAACTTTCTGAATCCCAGCAGACATTATTTATTATTTGTTCACCGATGCTCTTCATGTTGTAACAACAGATAAGTAGTACTAAGACATTTTCTGCCCCTCAGTTGTAAATACCAGACCCAACCAAAAAGGGGCCACCTTCATTACAAAAGTGAATGAGGTTTGGGATTAATTAGGAAGAGGGAATGCAAGGATTCACACTAAAAAGGAAACTACCTTGTATCATTAGTTTGATTGATTTTGGGAAAAAAAAAAAAGAAAGAAAGAAACAAACAGTAAAAACAATCCCAAATCCTTTCAAATAAGAAGTGAAAGCAGAAGTAAATGAAATTCAAAGACCGCTCTTAAGCTTCTCCGAAGTCTCATTTGTACTTAATAAACTATGGCAATAGAGCATATGCCTTCAAATTATTTAATGCATCTATTACAGGAGATATTCAAAACTGACCAGCAGGACAATTGTGCCATTCATTTTCATGTTTCAATTAAACATTTGTGAATGAGACACTTTGCTTGTAAAGATTGCAGTGTTCTTAACATGTTGGCAATTTTATGATCAGTGGCTAATGAAAAATCACATTGCTGACCCCATTTTTTAGTAAATACAATGTCAATGCCTCAATGCCAATTTGAGTATTAAAGTAGTCACAGAACTGTTTCTGAACTCATTGTCTCTTAAAGCAAATATATCCCAAGGAAAGGTCAAATGGTTTGGGTAAAAATATTTGAATCCTTTTGATAAAGTTGAAAAGCGAGTTGTAGAGTTACAGAAAGTTAATAATAGACTTTGGCTCAATAGGAGGATATATTGTGTGAGAAATTTTAAAAGAGAAAATTCAATCACTTAATTTGTCATAATTTTCAACAGCAAAATTGTCTTCTGCTAATGTGGAGAGAATCTGCTGTGCTGTGTACAACTGAAAAGAAAAACTTTTAGAGAAAAAAAAAATCACGAGCACAAAGCAGTCTATCAAACACTTCTATCTAGAAAATACTGGTACTTAATTCTGGTCTTCTTCATGCTCCTTGGCTGAGGATCAAAATTCTTGTTTGGACAAAACTCTCACAGCTGTCTTTCTCTAGATTTTTGCCTAAGCAGAAGTGACAAGAATTTGCCATTTTGTACACCAGCCTGGTTTTCTGCACTCTCGTACAAATTTAAGCCACTGGCTTCAGCTGAATTATTTTTGGTATACATTATTGAATGAGAAAGAGCTGATCCCTTGGATTACACATTTTATTTACATAATGTAAATGTAACTCTAAGTCTTTTCATGAAATTACCACTAATGAAGCCTAGGAAATTTATTGATGGACTGGGGAAATCTTTCTGTCCTAATCTTCTCTTTTGTGTGTTACTTATTGTAATAGAATCAATAAAAACAACAGTACTGAGAAAGGAAGTAGAAGAAAGAAAACTACTTGGTGGCTAAGCACACAGGACAAAGGCACAGAAAACAGCAGCACAGGGATGAAATATTCTTTACAGAGTGCTCCTAGCCAAAATGAAATCAATGAGCCATATGAAATCCTGCTTCAACTTTTATATTAGTATAAAGAAAACTGATTTTTAAAGTGTGCTGCATTCATTATGAGAAAGATTGAAGCAACATATATTTTAGATTTAAAAGTAAACAAACAATAAATGAATGAATGAACATTACATGGTAATCTATTTAGAAAATCTGTGTAAGCAGGCCTGACATTGAAACACATTTTGGGAAAGATCCATAAATATGGTATTCAGCTGTAAGAACTGCAGGAATCAGATCCAACATCTATGCCTGCAATTCTTTAGTACAAATGAATATATTTAATTTCCATCTTTCTTAAGTAAAACAATTCTTTTTGCATAACAAACGATTTCTTTTTCTGGGAGAAATATATTTTTTAAGACCATGCCTATTTACCTTTTAAGGTCTTAAAAAGATTTCTTATGCAACCTCACAAACAGGTGCCTAAATAGGGCAGGGAAACAAAGAGAAAGTGTTGATAAAACACAAACTCATCAATCATATTTGTAGTTATTAACAAATATGAAGTACAGAAAGATACTCCAAATCTTCTTTATTTGGTCAACCAGTTCAAAGGAACTACTTGCACCAGGAGAGCAGGGTTTTGGTCAAATATGGGTTCAGAGGCACCTTTAAAAGAAATACAGAAAGAAGACTAGAGGAATGTTTCCCCTGGGAAGAGTGGTTTACTGCAAAAGTAGAAACATAAAAATTGAATCTGAAATACACAGTTCTTACTGAATTGGTTAAAGTCAAAGAAGTTCAGGCACACGGAAAAGTGAGTGTAAACTCACTTTTATGCTGTATGTGGTGGGGGGGCATGATATATATTTTTCTCTCTGACTTGACTGCAGGCAGAAAACATTCTGAAGGACCTTTTGTTTGATCTCTGGTGGCTGAGTATCCACCTTGGGCTTTCTCCTTATGTATGGATCTACTGAGACGTGCTGCTGTTGAATTCAACGGAATTGAGCCCTAACTGTGATTGGGATATGAGGACACATAATTAGCTGTGTTAGAAAACTGACCCTCAGTCTTTCATTAAGATGGAATTTTACCCTGTAAAATTTGAATTAGTAAAGACATTTTAATCAGGAAAATAAAATAACCAAATGATTCTCCTCTGTTGTTATTTTTACAGCGCAGTGAGACAATGGTAGGGAAACTCACTTTAGGTGATATCACTTAATTAGGAAAAGCATCCTAATCAGATCCCCCTCCAATTGCAATAACTGTGGGGAGTCAAGTACATTTCTCTATCAAAGTAGGAAGCTGCTCTGAAGTATAGATATTGATAATTTAAACTGTGATACAAGAGCAATAGAAGAGAGGGCACAAACACTAAGATAGCAACCTCCTATTTTCTATACCCCAATTTCAGGACTGCTTCTAAAAGATACATGCTACAGCTCTTATGACATTTTTGCACCTCCACTTACTAAAATAGGATCACTACCTTCACATCTAAGACTCAATGGCACATAGACTTCTCTCCTTAGTGATTCAGTATGAGCAAGGAGCAATCACTCCTTGCATTTTCCTGATATTTCTATCCATATCCTTACTTAGTGTTGCACATTATATATGGGAAACCTGGAGCCTGTTATGGCCACAGAGAATCTCTTGCTGGAAAGTTCCTGTGGTTAGCAGCTACACTGCCTGGTACTTTTGGAAGTGCAGTAACTCGGCATCCTCTGATTCAATTAAGGCAACTGTGGACTAATGGTAAGTTAAGCCTCCTGTATTTATAAATATGCTTACAGTTTCTCTCTTTACATTTATCTTCAATACTATGTGTGCCCATTAATGGCAGCATTTTACACCATTCAGTTTTTGCATAGGAAAAGTGGCTTTGGCTTACTGGGCCTGGTACTCTGCCTTCAGCTGCTCACTAATGCAAACCTAGGAACTCCAGAAATCCCCTTCAGTTTCAGAGTAAATCTTAGGGTGTATTTCAGTGAATCAGGTTTTTAGTGAGGCACCTCCTCCCTAAGTACAAGTAGCCAGGCATAATAAAAGCCACAGAGAAGGGAAAAGGAAATAAATACTAAAGTACTACCAAGTACATGCAATTAGTTGCATTGCCAACACCAATCATTGAAAAGTTACAAAACAGGCTTTAAGATCACAATTTTTAATACATATGTGGAATCCTGTTCATGCACTTACTAAATTTGAGTGTTTGGTTTCCCCCAGAGTTTTCCTAAGCAAACAGCTGCTAGCAACTTCAGCACTAAATTGGCTGGGGGGAATCAATACTTACATATTGACTACACAGTGTATAGTAGATTTTTAAAAAAAGGTTTTGATAAAATTCTTCATAAAATACTCTGAAATTAAACTGTCCTGGCATAAGATGGTAGGCTTTGATGCTTTGAGGACAGGAGTAAATGTCTAGGTTTTACCATGTGGATGAAAAATATGGAAGTAGATTACCAGTACATTCTAGCTAAACTCTGTTCAGAATACTCATAAATGATGAGAAAGTGGGGATGCCATGAGTAAAGAGAGACTATTGCTGATACTCAAACTCTTCAAAACTAGAGCTGATTATGGAGAATTTTAGAAAGATCTCAAGATCTCACATTAAGTGACCACTAAAATGACTACTGAACCTAATGTTGATGTATGCAAAGTATCAAATCTGAAGAAAAACAACCCCTTTACATACAGCTCTACATACGCAAAGATAGGCTCTAAATTAACCAGTGGTGCAGGATGGAGCTTTTGGCCATCTTTTTGCATAGTCCTCTGAAAATATCAGCTCAATGATCAGTACTGACATATGAGGAACATGACATGTTAGAGAGAGAAGAGGGGAGATAGAGAAGAAAACACAAAGTATCTCCGTGTCAATGAACAAATTCATACTGCAGCCACACATTAGACTATAGCCCTACACTCAAGCCACAACACAGGAAAATATCATTACAAGGGATTTCAGGGAAAAAAAGAAAGAAAACCAGATCAGAATCATCAGTAAGATAACATAGTTTCCTACCAAGTCTTAGTTCATTACACTAAGACTCTTCAGCTTGGAAACAAAGGCTGTTAAAAAATGACATGAGGAAGGTGAATGAGGAAAAACAAGTGGGCATCTAGTGAAAGGATGAAGAAGTAGGTCGAAAAGTAACAAAAATAAATGCTGCGTAAACTTTTTGTGAAATTCATCATTGCAGGGTTTTATTGGGCCAGAAGCGCATGGGGGTTAAAATGCCTTAGACAATTTTATGTAATTAAACTCTTCATGTGGTTACTAGCCACAACATGACCTCAGTGCAAGTTTCTGCCCAGGAAATCATTAAACCATTGATTTCTTAGATGTCTAAGGGAAAACACAGTAGTATCATGCTGTATTTCCCCTATTTATTAGATTCTGAGAGTTTGCCATTGAACACTGTCAAACAGTGCACCCTTGATCAATTAGATCTGATCCAACAAAGCCATCCTCTGGTTATGTTCATACAAGAATTTCCTGAAAAAATGAAAACTGGCATTTTCAGGTAGTCACATAATTCCAGGAAACAGAAATTCTGAATAAACCTAAATATTAGGAGTTTCGTCATAACATCACAAGATATGAAAATGTTCATGTGATGACCTGGAGAATCTGTATATAATGAAAAATTCCAATTAATTTTATCAAAATCCTATGCCATTGTTTTATCTTAAAAGCTTCTGAATTGGCTATTTTTCATCATGGCTCTGCCATGTATCCAACTAATGAGAAACAATCAAAACTAATTTTCAAGAAATGAAATGGCTGCAGCCACTTATTTCCAGCCTTTCTGAAGGATTTGAAAGAGAAGAGGAGCTAACAGGACTGCTTTTAAACCACACAGTTTGAAAGACCGCAGGGTCACTTGAAGGTAACTTGCAGACAGACAAAGGATGCTGGAGCAGAACAGATGGGCATACTTCCAAAGCAGAATGGTTCTGTTTAACTGCAAGTCAGATAAAAGAGATATACAGAAGGAAAATTCTACAGTTCAGGGAAAAGCTTATGATGGCAGGATTGGAAAGACAAAAATTTCTGCAGAGGCACTCTTACCTGAATGTGGAGGGCAAAGAAAGACTGAGGAGTAATGAAACACCTGTAAAAGTTTGTTACTGTTGTCTGCCCAGGTACAGAGTGACTGATTTCAAAATCTTCCCAAACTTTGTGTTTCTTACTGCTACACATGCCCAGGAAGTGATAAAGGATAGCCTGGAAAGTTGGAGCTTGAGGTACTCATTTTAATGAGAAGCCTGGCAAGCCAAAGCTGCTCTTGCTGGCTTATGGCAGGTGGGCCACAAGAACCCATTTTTGTAAAGGGATTAAAGATGAAAAGTAGACGCCTAGGATATATGTCACTGGTGCCAAGGAAAGAAGCAGTGCTGCAGATTACTCAGACTAAGGAATGCTGAGAGCAAACTGATCCACAAGGCTAGGACCCAGCCACGGAGCGTTTACTGGGATGAGCTTTAGTAGGACTGACTTAGAATCAGTCAAATAAAGAATTGAACAGGGGAGAGCAGAAAGCATGGAGGACTGAAATTTGACTGCCTCTTTGTGTGTAGCCTGACACACCACAGTGCTGATCTCCTCTAGCCTCCAGAAAGTAAGAGAAAAACCAAGCCTCTGCTCACTGTTCCTGTGGTGACCTTGGGTGTGTGTGGCCAAAGGCTAGAGCTTCCTTCCCTCCTTGCTCCCTCCTTCCACTAGGCATGGAGTGACTGCTGTAGAGCATTTGCTTTGCTTATGCTCACTGGACATCTGCACTTTTAAGTTAATGCAGGAAAAAAACCCCTTTGTAGACCCTCTGCTCTACAATGAATTTTACCTTTGGGTAAACAAATATGGTTTTACTGCTCTAACATTTAAAGTGATTTTCTGTGACATGTATACTACCCATTCATTTTACTAGTAGCATGTACTGAATAACTGATGCCTTGGGGAAAAGATCTACAACTTAGTCCAAATCTGCTACTCTGATTGACCAAAGGTTTTTTTTAAATCAGCCTCTCTAGCCTGAAGGATCTTCTAAATAAGCTAATACTCTAGAATATCTTTGGAGCTTAATTTCTAAACAGACCATCATTTCCACATGCTCATGTACAAAGGCAGCTCTGTTTGCTCCTCTGTATATTCTAGGTCAACATGAACATGTAATGTTCATGTAGTTGCAGTGATGGTCTAAGGTTGCAAGTGAGAGCTGACGGACCTGGGAGAAGCAGAGACCTTCCAAGCACAAAACCTTGAATTGCCAGCATTTTTCTAAATAGTGGGTCTAATCAAAGACGTTATCTCTGCAAATCTCACTTCACATATCACAGACTTGCACATTGTTACTTTTATAGAGTAACACTGCCTAGATAAAACTAACTTATGTATTTTCATGCTCCTTTTCACTGTCAGAAAAAGATTAAACCATAAATAATATTTTAGATTTACGCTAATCCCAGTAAATATATTTACTTCATTTTATGAAGTTACTAGAAAGTCTTTATTTGATTTTATCTAATTATCACATAAATGCAGGAACATTAAGTGGGCTGATGTCAGCAATCAGGACTGCTTGTTACACAACATCAGTAACAGGGGCTCAGGTATGAAACAACTGTAATTATAGGTATTTAGCCAAAATGTATGTCAGTTCTAACTGATTAGCTGAGTAATTCTTTATAAGCAACTGAAACACTTTATAAATAAAAATTGCAAACTTAGCAACCAACCAATATAGTCATAATATAGAAGTTTGATTGATTGTACAATGATACTTAATTCTCTATATTTTTCTTTACTTATGCTGATCGTAGGAAGCTTCTTCCTTCTTAGAACTCCTTTATTGGATATTTTTGTCCTTATTTCTTTTTTTTCGTTAGTTTGTTTGGTTTGAGATTAATGTAATGGCTAAAGAAAGGTAAGTCTACATAAGGTTCAGAATATATCTATATTGCATGTCCATTAAAACTTGACTCTACCATGGCAGACACAAAAAAGTCTCTCAAAAATATTTCATCATGGCTTCATCAAGCTTGATGGTACAATTAGTACTTTTCACTGGACTAATCAACACATGCATCACTCTGCCAAGTGTTGTATTGCTGGGGCATTTATCCCTTCAACACCATGTTGTGGCTATGGCAGCTGACTTAGCCAGCTTGTCATGGTGAAAACCAACCCTTAGCAATATTTATGTGATTCTTCTTTTTCTTGTATCAACTGTTGCTTTAAAGTAAGAGACACAGAAGTACAGACAAGGTGCAATGAGATATAGGCTGCGCCACAGTGACATAGGTGTACTCATGTACTATCAAATACTGACATCCATAAAAACCAGACATACTATCAGCTATGAGGTTGCATTAACTGAGCTACAGAAAAATGCTTTCCTCTGGAAGGCACATGAAAAACCTGTTTTGGTTAATGTCAGCTACGTCACATTTTATAGACCCCACTGAATTATTGCATGTCACATAGGCCTCTCAACAAGAGTCCTGCAGCAGGTCTCTGCAAGTACCTATTTTGTACCACACATAAAAACCTCAAACATAAAGCCCACTTTGCTGACTGCTGAAACACAGAACTGCTGTGCACTTGGAACAGTCTACCTAACATAACACAAAGAAGAATGAGTCAAAACAGCTGCAGTCTGTGGCCATAATGGATATCACATATTTGTACTTAATTTATAATTAAGCAGAGTATGAAAATCATCATCACACACATGGAACACTCTTCCACATCATCACTTACTATCATCTGGCCACAGAGAATGGACTTTTCAGCCAAACTTGTATGTTTGCTTCTTTGAATTTGTATAACTTGTCCAAAATATTTAATTTATGGTTAAGACAGGTAGGGCTATACGCAGATGCTCAGATGCTATTGGCACAGCCAAAATTGAATCACACAGACCATTCACGTGAAAGTATTAAGTTGCCTGACCTGAAGTGAGCTGTCACAAAAAAGTGTGACAAAAAAAGCATGAGTCACAGCTATGTGCAGCTCCGAAAAGCCCTTGCTAGAGGAAAACATGTGACTTTGCACTTGCTAAAGCAGGGCCACTACAGTTTACAGCTGCTGTCAGCCCTCGAAGCTCTTGCTCTTCACAAACAACAGTACTTTATGCATGAAGACTGTCTCAAGAGCAAGACAGAGGAGCACTGATGGAACCATATTCCATTGAAATGTGCTATTTTATCAGTTCACTTCAGAGGAAACATTCTGCTTTATCATTTACAGGATGTCTCTTAAGCACATGAAGTAGCAGGATCTGGGATTGCAGGAGGATGGATAATGCTGCCCAGACTGTACATGCATCCAACAGCTCCCGGCCCCCAGCATTCCCCTCCCTCTCCATCATTTAACTTTAGTTTCCTGCTGTCACTAGTCCTTATCCCTCATACCATGATCTTAGCACCACTTGTGTTGCCAGGACAGTGCTAAAGACTTTGAGGAAAAGGTGAAAGGAAAAGAATATGTGGATTGATAGAAGCCAACAGAAGAGGCATCAGATGTGCTGCAATTCTGCATTGCCTTCCTTTACAGCAGGCTTTGTTGTTCCTCTTGAGGGCATATATTTTCACAGGGGCACAGCCTGAGGTACCCATTCACCATCTTTTCAGGAAGCCACAGTGAAAATCTTCTCTGCATCAGTTGTGTTGACACTGGACTTCTCCCTTTCATCACTGGCTGCAAAGAAGGCAGGAACAGACTGCTGTGAGCATGGACTGAAGAGCAGGCAGGAGATACACTGCACACCCCAGTAAAAACCTCACTCCAGGTGTATTAAAGGGAGTTTAATTATGTTACACCTGAGTTTTCTCTCTCTCCTGTTTTTAAATGCCATCAAATAGGAAGAGATTAATGGGTTAGAAATATCCCGGTAAACCTCAGAAATGGTGTGGTTAGTAAATCATGTAGCTACAGTAACAATGTGCCTTTCTCACAGGCCAAAGACAGGTTCACTGCAGAGCTGGCCCCAAGGATGTTCTCCTGGCACAGGTGCACAGGAGTAGTACAGGGCTGAATGAAGGGAAATTTATATGACTGCACACACCCTCCCAGCAGCTCAGTCCAATAGTGAGTGTCCCAAGGAACAGTGAACTAGAATGGCCTTTAGGCTCCTCCAGCACTCTCTTCTAGCCCTGGACAGTGGTTCAAGCCAGCACTGCACACTCAATTAAGCAAGTGATAAGGGTATGTTGGGAGGGGACACTTCTGTGCAGGACACTAGAAGTTTGGGGCTCTGTTAATCAGCTCGATCAGCTCAGAAATGGCTGGAACTCCTACACATATCCCTCACCCTCCTCGAGGCTTGGTCATGGTGCCCCGAAGGCAGTTGCCCTTGCCGGGAGTAGTAAATTGGTCACTCTGAGGTGCTGCTCTGCCTGCGACAGGGCAGAGGTGGCCTGCAGGTATGGGCCGTGCCTCAGGCAGCAAAATGGCGGCCGAGCGGCCCTGCGGTGAGGGAATGGCACCCATGTGGGGGAAGTACAGCGGTGGCCTCGGCTCAGCCGTCGGAATGGCGCCTCTCGGGCCTCCGCCCGGCCGCGCTAAGGCGATAACACCGTCCCCGCGGAGCAGCGCGCCCGGGGCAGGGCGGAGGCCCGGCGGTGGGGGCGGCGGCGACGGGAGAGAGCGGTGGCACCGCACAGGGCTGCTGGGCTGCCCGCGCTCCCCGGCTGTGCTTGCCGTTTCTTCACGGAAAATAAATAAAATAAAATAAAATAAAATAAAATAAAATAAAATAAAATAAAATAAAATAAAATAAAATAATAAAATAAAACTGTTGTCGGAGAGCGCGGCCAGTGAGTTACAAGCCACCTGGGCGGATCGCCGTTTACCGGGACGGTGCGGCCGCGCGGGCGCGACCACGAAGCGCCCGGTGAGCGGCGCGGGGGTGCCCACAGCGGGCGGCGGCCCCACGCAGGGGCGGCGGGGAGTGGGCCCGCCTCGGCTTCCCCGAAGCACTCGAAAGATACTTTAAAGGCCGTGAAGAGACACTTCGCGGAGCTGATCCATTAATGTCGCTTTATTAGCAGCTTGACACGAGAAATACAAAATTTTCGGGGCGATAAGTTTATGTTTGTTTGTTTTCTGCTCACAATGAACCAAAAGAAATTGCCGCTCTCGGGAAGTGCCAGGCGGGGGGGAGGGGGGGATTGGGGGTGGAAGCGGGAGGCACGGGGACGCGCCCAGCCGCCAGCGGTAATGGAGGGTTCTGTTTGTTTCCATGATTACAGCTATAAATAATAATAGTTTAAAAAAAAATCTCGACAATTTCGGGTGCTTTCATTCTCCCTGCCCCGGGAGTTTCCCCGGCGGCGCCCTGCCCCCGGCCGCGCTCCTCTGCGCGCCGCCGCCGCCGTTGTAGTTCAGGAGGATCTGGCGCCAAAGCTGGCACTGGATCCCGCGCCAAAGCGCGGCATTGCATCCCGCGCCAAAGCCTGGCACGGCATCCCGCGCCAAAGCCACGTACTGCATCCCGCGCCAAAGCCCGGCACGGCATTCCTCGCTGAAGCCGCGCACGGCATCCCGCGCCAAAGCCCCGTACTGCATCCCGCGCCAAAGCCCGGCACGGCATCCCGCTCCTTCCGCTCCCACCCGGGGCCGCGGCCGGGCTGGGGCTCCGTGCCCCCGAGCGGGCGCACCTGGCGCTGCTCCCGCAGCCGGCCGCCGCCCTCCTCCTCCTCCCTAAACATCCCGCTCTCCGGAGTTGCAGATCCGTTCCTTTTTTAAGCCGTGTCCTACTTTGTTTGGCAGGTGAACAAGCCTGAAAATGGATATTACAGCTTTTTATGATATAATATCTCTCTAATTGGTGCTTCATAGGGCCGTGTCTGAATTCTTTTCAATTAAGCCCTAAACTACAGTAACTGTTTCACTCGGTACATGCTGGAAAAGCCATTCACCAGAGAGGCGACTGGTACTGCACAATTTCGAAGTACCTTTAATGTGTCAAAAATGTTTTGTGAAGAAAGCAACACTGTAAATGCAATCACCTACATTGGTGTCCCCATTGTTAAGCGTGAGCCAAAGTATTGCTAATTGTCCTGCGTTTTAGCTGGGTTTTTAGAGCATTATGTAGTAAGTACACCGAAGGGTCAATTTGTGAAGTGAAATACTTAGCATGCAAAGCGTAATACAAGATGCTGTGTAATACTTGACCTCTCAGCATAATAAATGTAGCAGTGAAACGCTGTGCATTCAGGATTCGCTGAATAGAGCCTCCGCAGAGGAACAAAACCAGAAAATGTTCTCTTCATTCCTCTTTTTTTTTTTTTTTTCACTAAGCGAAAATTATTCTTTATAATGGCCATTGCAGCAATTAGCCAGCATTTGGGGAGAATAAATGTGCAGAAATAGCAATTTCTTATTTTAAATGAGATTTTTGTATGGAGCCTGCAAATTACTTGGAGGTATATGAATAATTGTTGCCTTAGTTTTATGCTACAGAATAGGGTGTGGGTGGGTATAAAGATTTCCTATTTGCAGTTAAATGTTTAGACATTTTATTATTTTAATTTCACTCTCAGTCTGTCTCGATTGACCCTGCTTTCCCCACTGATCATTTCATGTATGCCAGGAAGCAAGTACTCAGATGATGGAAGGTTTCCAATTAGAGCTTTATGGTTTGTGTGCGTGTGTGAGTGTATGTGTGTGTTGGGGAGGTGGTGGGGTGTCGATCCTTTTTTTTTTTTTTTTTGGTTGCTTTTTTGTGCGTGTGATATGCAAGTGCAATCAGGTTTTACTCTGGAAGCTACTACAGTGGTTTGAATTTTGCCTGCTAAATCAAAACATTTTAAGAATGTAGCATATTTGATGGGCACTTTTCATTATCCTCTAGAATGGTAAACCTAATTGGAGCTTTATTTACACATTTTAAAGGTTTTGTGCACTGAAAAGAGAGATGCAAAATTCTTTCTCTTGGGCCTTCCAGATTCCTGCATTGAGTTTTAAGTGGATTGAAATTTTTGTGCTTCACTTGCTAACGTGGGAGAAGTCTTGTGAATATGAAATTAAAACACTTTCTCTGAAAGCATGGGAAGTTCTGACAGCTAGAACCTATTAGGAACAGTTTGTTTCAGAAGAATTAATAAGCTTCAGCACGCATTTCCCTAGAGCCGAGCTGGAAGTTTATACCCTGAATATTGGAACTTCCAGTCCAACTCTCTAAACACTTGACCAAGAGAAAAGCCTGGATAATTAATTTAGATATATGACTTCTGCTTACTTGATTTAAAACTTTCCTCTGCTGTGTGGGTTCTCTCCCTGCACACTTATTTCCCCCTTGCCACTTATTCTCCCTTCTCTAAAGTGCACATTAGCAAGATTGCAACTGGAAAGTCTGAATTCTTGGCCAGTGAGATGACATAGTCTGAAGACAAGCACGGTTCTTTTATCTAGTCCATATAACTGAATGGCCTCAGAAAATAAGGATTCTTTCACAAAGCTTAAATTAATAGCAAGAGTTTTCCACAAATTTTACATCTTAATAGTGTTTGGGGCTTTTTTTGAAACTTTATTTTATTTTTGTAATAAATATAATTTCTTTTGAATGATATTAACAGTGAGTTAAAATTAAATATGCAATCCTTGTATCTTGTTTATGTCTGATCCTGCAGTCTCTGTGTGTTTCAAAACTCCCTCCACTTCATTAAGGTGTCTTATGTCCAAGGTTTTTTGGCTACAGTCCTGAGCTGAATTCAGTCAGTTTGTATTTCATATATCTTTAGAAGGAATTACTATAAAATAAATTTGCTGGTGACCATAAGAAGCACACCCACATCACAGTCTCTATAAAGGGGTAATTATCTTTTTAATAACCTTTCTTTTTTCTTCTCCTCTAGCAAGTCTTTTTAATGGATCTCTTTGATAGAACAGCTAGCCTCCAAACTGAGTAGAACCAATGTAGAAATTGCCAGTGGGCAAAAACATAGCTTCTAGAATGAATATTTGGTAAATCAAAAGTATTGCTGTTAGTGCCTTATACAGAATTTTTCCTCTTAATTTACTCAGTGATATTAGGAAAAGATTCCATGAGTTTATGCACTGGTAAAAGCATAGGCTCCTCATCAGTGATGGTAATATTTACACTGCAATGTCATATTTGCCATGTAATTTTAGCAGCCTGACCACAATATATTCTGTGAAAATCGAGATCATCTTTGGATTTTTAAAGAAGCTTATCTACCACAGAAAACATCCATTCTAATTCAAACTTTGTACTTTTTTGAGTAGCAACGTGTTCTCATTTGAGTTGGAGAGTGCTCACTCATCTAAATTTTCAGTTATCACATTGCATGAAAGCTAAAAAAAAATCTCTGGGTAGGTTCTCTGCTGAACCATATTCTCTTAAGTCATTTATTTTGTACAAACAATCTGTTTGTCTCCCAGAGATATATATTACTCTGCAAATAAGAATTTTGGCTGTCTCAATGAGTGGAATCCATGGGACTAGCTTCTAGCTTTCAACCATCCCAGGATATCACATGAAATCAAGAGTTATTTGCTATATGAGCAATATGTCCTTCAATTTTTTCAAGGTATAGATAATTAGATTCACAGTATAAAGCAAGCTTGGCTTAGCAGAAGATAGAGAAGACAGCAGACTCAGTAAATTATTAAAAATTTCCCAGCATGGTTAAAACTTCCATAATTCAAAATGTAGATTCCAAAGATCAAACAATAATTATTGCACACATTATAATCTCCACAGTGTACCTCCTGTATTTTACTTTTGTCTGTGCCTGTTGCTGGGAGTGTGATGATGACTGGATATACTAGACTACTCTTGGGTAGTCTGTTATATTTAAGTAAAAAGATCAACTCATTTTTCATTACCCAGTCATGACTAGTGTCTTCATAATAATAGTTTTAAGCAAAAAAACCAAAACAATCCTGTGTTTTGTGATGCACAAAATGTTCCCACGTAACGTGTTTTCAATATATATTATAAAAGCTCCAGTATGATGAGGAAATCTGTAATGGATTTTTGTTTCTACCAATTCTGGAACAGCACAGTCACTGGAGCAACAGAAAACGTCTCGCTTCTTCAGCATCTTTGTTCTTTTGTGCCTATTAGTTTTTCATGTGGTATATAAGGAAAAGTAGCAAAGGACTATCAAAATTAAAATTAATCATAATTTCAAACCAGTCTGTATATCTAGGAAAGATAAGGACATAGTCAAAGCAAAGCTAAATCCCTGACAGTCATCAGCAGTATTGTTCAGCCAAAAAAACGTAAGTGAAGGAAGTACCTTTTTTCCTACCTCAGTTTGCCCTGCTTTAGCTACCTTTATGACAGTGATACTTATACCTTTCAGTACTTCAATGGTTAATTCTCTTATTTAAATAGTTAAAGAACCTAAAGTAATCTAAGCAATAATCAGCAAAAGTCCTTAAATTTGGTAGGTGCTTCCAGATATGATGTCGCTTACAATTTATTGATCCAAAAGCAACCAAAAAAAATATTTTGTAACTTTGCTGTTTTGTATATAACAGAGATAATCTTCAGAGATACAGGAATATTTAATTGATGCAGGGCAGCCAATAGCCTAACCTGATATTTAGCAACAGATACACAATGAAAAATGGTCACCTAATGCATTGTATTAACCTGATTTTCAAAGTAAACACACTGCTTTAGAAAAATTTAATTTCTTGTCACATATATATATATATATATATATATATATATATATATATATATATGTCTCATTTAGGCAACTTTTAATCTATTTCTATATGCTTATCCATTTCAAGAAAGAGGGAACTAAAGAGGGAACTAAATCTTCTCTTAAGGCCAAGTTATTTGCTGGGAAAAAAAAATCCCAAAAAAACTCCTCAGTTGTGGTAAGATACATCTAATATCTGGTAAATCAAATTCAGCTTCTTTATAGAGATAGTCAATGATGAAAGTGGTTAAGCATTGCCTGATAATATATATGTTTACAAAACGACTTAGCAAACAAATAACATTTGTTACATAGAGAAAATTTGTTTGATTCAGTGTGCTCTATACATTAGTGTCTCCTGGTTCTGTAAAACTGAATTATGGTTGGTAGGCAAGATGGTTCTTTTGATTAATTCGCTTACTACTAGATATTAATGAAGAATTTTTCATTTAGAGATAGAAAAAGGCAGCTTTGTAGATGCTGCCCATAACTGCCTCCCTTCAGTGTTCTTGCAGATTCAGCCCCAGGTATAACTCTTCCCCACAAGTAGACATCATGCACATGGTCAATTAAGACACTGAATCAATTATTCCATTCACAAAAATAACCCATATGCTGTGACTTCCTAACTCTTTCACTTAAGCAGATTCATAGAGTAAAGAAGTGTAATTGATGGTGTATTTAACTGATTAAATTCAAAATTTTCAGAGAAAAAAAGTGTCTAAACAGGTGTTGGAAAATAACTTACCAGAGCATTAACCTGGCCTTCAAAGGTAACCCAAGGATGTGTATTGTATAAGAGAGGATGGAGGGTTGGGGAGATATCAGGATGAAACATTTAAGGAAGATCTTGATGATGCCAAAAGATGACTTATCTTTTGGCTTCTACTGAATGTTTTCCTTCCTGCAGTTTCTTCTAAACTTTTAAAAACTATTGTACTGTTAAATTGATTAATTTTCCATGAATTATGGAATATGCTATCAATGTGGGTCATTTTACCTCTTAATCTAACTTTCTGATGTATTAATACCACATGTGATATTTTCTTCAAGATTTCTCTTAACTCCCAACATAGGCCAGAGATAGTTCTATGAGAAATATTCTTCCTTATACCAGAGGCCAAATTTGACTCCAATTTTATGTTGTCAGCTCTGTATGAAACCAGCAGGAAATGTATGTGTATGGCAGAGAATGGAATTAGCTCCAAGACTGGATATGTCTGGTTAAAGGACAAAAGTCCTTCAGGTGTCAATGCTTATAAGAAAAAAGAAGACAACCTATAAATGTGGGTAGATATAGATATAGATGATACAGATATATGCAAAGCAGCAACCACATCAGATTTAAACTAAAATTGTTTAATGAAAATGAAAAAATAAGCAACAACTATGCTGCAGTAGAGGAGCCAATACATGAAATCCAATACATGCAATAAATGAAATGGGAAAGAAGTCAAAGGCACTCAAAGATGACGTTATAAAATGGCAAAAGATAAAAAGATTAAAACTAAAAATTGGAGTAGCTTTATTTGCCATGCCAAAGTAAGCATAAGATGCGTGAAAGTTGTCCCTTTCAATTTTGTTTCTTTCTGTGGAGCATCATAAAGGTATCTAGGTTTTTTCTGTGAGTTTGAATGAGACCTGGCTTCAGGTTGAGATCAAGTGAAACTATTGATTTACCATAATTCAGTATAAAAATATAAATAAGGACCAGTTCATCCACTAGAATCTGTGTATTTATGAATTGTGACAAACTATTAAGGACTATTGAGTTTTTCATGAGATCAAATGTGGGCATGTTTCCTTTGGATGCAGTATTAACTCCGAAATATCATATAACTCCAAAACACTATTATGTTTCTCCATATATGAGGATAGATAGATAGATAGATAGATAGATAGATAGATAGATGATAGATAGACAGACAGACAGACAGATAGATAGATAGATAGATATAGATAGATAATGTGTGTATACATATGTGCATTTATACAAGACTTCTAAGATAGATAGATAGATAGATATAGATAGATAATGTGTGTATACATATGTGCATTTATACAAGACTTCTATGTTAGATTGAATTGGAACTTTGACTTAGTGCAATAGTATTCATAGTTGTGTTTTTCTTTTTCAGCTGGTAAAAACCCTGAACTTTAAGTACTTTTGCTATGAAACAGTAAGCATTGCATGGGTTAATTAGCTGTAACTTCATTTTCCTCACATATTTCATTTGGAAAGCAAAAATTAAGGATCAAGAATTAATTAGCTATGTACAAACTACGAAAAATTGTTGAGGCAAGTGCTGTCTTGGTAATTCATTGCTATATTTAGACATTGTAATGATTAGATTTTAAAAGAAACAAGCTAATTAGAACATTTTTCCAAAGTCACACAGAGGTCAGAGATGACAGCGACCTTATGTAAAACGGAGACTAAATATCTGCTATTCTGCACATTGTATAGAACTGGTACAGTAAGGCTAAAGCCTTTTCCTGTTCAATGAGTTGGAATTAAACATGCTAATTTGAGATCTCCTTCAAGTATTTTATTTAACTACTTTGGCCTTTAATTCCTTTATGTTGCATCATTTAATGTAATGCTATTTATATATACGAAGCATGTTATACTTATTAACCAATGTGCAAAAATCTAAAGTACAGATTTTATGTAATGGGCTAATTACAGGACTTTAAAGCCACCTACTGAGTTTTGCTAAGCTTAACAACAGGTTCACTGAACTGGATAAATTTATTCAAACTTGTGGAAATGAATCCCATTCTATGTGCAACCGTACTGGGAAAACACACAAATTATACCTCAATACCAGTTTAATGGGTCAAACAGTGAACCTGAATACCAAACTTATCTACAATCTTGCAACAGCAGAGAAGCTATAGGCCCTGGGTGAGGAGAGGAAGTGCTCATTCATAGTTTCTTCCTCAAGTTTGTAAATAACTCCCACTTGGTGCATGGGACAACCCAGATTTTCAGTTGTACAGTTGGTGTAATTTCTTATGGTGGTCTTTGAAGCTGCAATTTTAAAATGCAATAGGTTTGTCATATACAAGTTTTTGTATATGTAGAAGAAATACAAAAGATATGTTCCTGTGCTATATCTTCCTATTACCCCTATTATATGTGTGATTTATTTATTTATGTATTAATTTATTTGAATATACTTTTAAAACTGAGTTTACTTCAGTCAGTCATTTAATATGCATCCATTAGCTCTGAATTTCATCTAAATTGTGTGTTTATAAATTGAGTCAAATATAATCAAAACTCATCACCTGGATCTTTGTCAAAATGGAATGAGATCAGAGTCATGCAAAAAAAAAAAAAAAGTTATTACCATACTCTAAGATAACATTCAACTTTTGGCTTCACTATCTGAAGAATCCAGAAGATGCTTAGGTTTCCTACTTATTGTTTAAAGTTTTAAAGAAATTCATGAGACTTCTACTTTCCTTGGATATCCACACTTAATTTATTTCCATCAAGTAAGTCTGGATTTACTTCAGTGGAATTCATCAAACTAGGTTCCCTAGTATTCCTCTTTTTGCCCAGCTTTGAAGGCTATTTAAATTAAAGCAAAATGAAAAGGTCAGTTTTCTTATGCTAGCCACAACCTGTCCTTCAAAAATGACAAAGCAGTTTGCTGTTTTAAATACCACTATAGTCTAAGGTTCATATGTGATTTTTTCATTTCCATTGTTCTTCAAAGTATCACACAGATTATCTAATAAAAATCTTTCCTCAGAAATTGAGTATTCTGTTGCTGATATTTTATGTATCTATATTCTGTTTTGGATAACTATGCATAATCTATTCAGTGGCTGACATTTGGGTCTTGATAGATACATTCAAGCATGTACTTTCAGGAATAATAATGTCAGTGCACTGTGTTCTACAATGCGTGCAATGAAAATGTGCCTCATAAAGCCCGTAATTGTTGCTTAAGTTACAAAGATGATTTTTTTCCCAGTAAATGAGGAACAAGCCACATAATCTTGCTAACACTATATGCCCAGGAAAGAAGAGTTTAAATAAGAAATGCATAAATTTAGCAGACTGCTGTAACAAATGAAATGGTGTAGCATTGAAAACATTTGAGGCAATTAATCAATGCTGTGTTTGCACATATCATTAAATATATTATACTAAGTTTAGATTTGATTTCTATGCTTCTTTTATAAAGAGTTAAAAGAAAATACATTTGAATTCATGCTGATACTGAAAACATGCTCCTAGCTCCTAGTTTCTTGGATTTCGAATCATTTCCATTAACAAACAGCTATTTGCCCTCTAATAAAATATGTCATTATGCGTCATTCACATCACACAAAAGAATCACTGAAAAATCGCCCCAATGATGGCCAATAATTACACATTTTGCTCCTGCACGAGCAATGAAGAAATCTGTTCATTGGAGAAAGCAGGTGCTGGGGCATCATGCTAATAGTCAATGTGTGCCACAGTAATTAGCCATTGCAATTGCTAAAATTAACAATTAGCTAACATGCAATTCTCTTTTTGCAGGCTGCAGTTTACTTTGTATAATCCTTGTATGTTCTTAGTAATTATTCTGACAGCTTATTATTTTTATTTTTTCTGGTTTGAACACAGCTTTAACATTTGAATCAGTCTACCCAAATGTTCAACAGGCAGTATGAAACAACTGCTTCACTAGGCAATTTCTAAGGAACAAATTTGTTTTTATTCTCAACTTTGTATTGTTCAAGAAATACACAATTCTTTTGTAGAGTAAGAACTTCTCATCTTATTTGAGAGCTTGGGACCACAGTGAAGGTCTTGAGTCTTTTTTATACTGGTACAACATAGAGGATAATCCCAACTTTTCAGAAAAATTACTATGAAGTAGTTTCTCTGAAGCTTGGTTTCCAACCATTGCTTCGTGACCAGTAGTTGTCTGCAGAGCTGTTGGTGGCACTCTGTGGAAACTTGGCAGGTCACAAAGTTCTCATTCTCTTAGTTACTACTGTCAGCTAAATAACACAAAAAGAATCATGGCATATACCAACCTCTCAATGATTGTCATTTGAAAATGTGATTGTGTTATCCCTGGAGCTCTTTGATTTACAAACGTCTTCATATTCTATTAGGAATTCTTCAGATTCATCACTAGCGTGTGTTTTGGATTGTAGAAATAAAAGAAACCCCACACCAAAACCCACAACCCAAACTTACTGTGGTAGTAAGGACTACCATGCACAAACTAATGGTATGTCCTCATCCTGAATGCTATATGTTGGTCTTGCAAGCCATCTCAAAAGAGAGTAATAACAATAGAGGTAGAAAATAAATTCAAGAAGGATGAGCTGTGGTGTGGAATGGCATTTGAATTGGGAAAACTAAACGGACTGAGCAGTATGGAAAATATTCCTGACTGAGATGCAGTAGTGGCTTAAACTTTCTCGGGTAGTGTGGAGAAAGTGAGTGAAGAAAACTAATTTTTTCTTCTTAAAAAATAGTTGAGAAATCCAACCAAATTGAGGGGCAATAAATAAAATCATTCCGTTTAAAAGGCTGAAAGAAAGAACTTTTTCTTATGATGCATAATTGAGTTGTGGAACTCCTTGGCACAGGAGGGCATTTGGGCAAATGACTAACAGAGCAAATGTAGGTAGGTCCCAAGCAGCACCCATGATTTACTCAAAAGTCTCTGAAACTGTCAGGATATGCAACTGTATTGCAAGAAAGCTCTGTCCACACATACATGGCTTTTTCTCGAATATCTTACACCTCATTCTAAACCATTGTTACAGAGAGGCTTCTGAGCTAGATTGAACTTTGAGTTGACCTGTTCTAGTCATCTTTTGTTTCACAAATTGCACGAAATCCTCAGTAATGGACTATAACAAAGATGCTGAAGACTTGTATTTTTTCCCTACATATTCAGGTCAAAATTCAGTTCACATACAAATCTGTGCAACTCAGTTGAAATCAATGAAGGCTGAAGTATTTGCATAGGCAGATGATACCCTGTTTTGCTTTGTGATTTCTTTAGTATTAGTAGTAGATGGGTAGAGATAACTGGACCCACTGAAAATACTGACAGCTAGCTAACCAGAAGGGATATATGCTTCTCCAGAACCTGCATAATTCCAGGGACTCCAGTGGAATTCTTCCCAATTTTATAGGTGTAAGTGAGAGGATAATAAGGCTCGGGGAATTTATGTAATCTTCTGTAATCAGTGTGGCATCTGTACCTGGCACCAAACCAAGAGCAGCTTTTTAAACAGTTCTTTAAAGCTCTTCCATGTTTTAAAAATATTTTAGAATGTGATTTGCTACTGTGCATGCTAACCAGCAAAACGTGTTAGACTGAAGTAATATATCTCAGCAACTGTAGTTTTTTGCCTTAGTTTTTAGTAAAAAATCTGAACACAGATGGAGTCAGAAAGCAGTGACAAAAACATTCTGTGAGATCAGTGTGATTTTCCCAAAGAAGACAGTGAGGTAGGAGAGAGAAACTACACTATGGCATCCAAGCTTTTACTTAAGACAATAAAGGCAGAAGGATCAGTTACAAGAGTCAGGATCTCAGTCAGGCATATTTTGACTCTACCCAGCACACTAGGCTCAGTAATTCTGTGACTTCCATGCAATATTACAATCAGTGCTAGGAAGCAGCTAATAAATTGAGACTGGAAAACGTATACCATTTCTGAGGAACTATCTGCTATTGAAGGTAATATTCTTGATGATTGTGACCTCTGTGGACTGCAATGAAAATATTTTCATAGATTTCAGATGAGAAACAAAACTCTAGAGTCTCAGAAAAAAAATTAGCCACTCATGGGCGGTTTAAACATCTACATCAAAGAGGGCAATCATCCAAGTTTATATGTTAAAGCCACAGGCACTCCATGCCTAAAGACACTTAAATTTTAACTGGAAAAAAGTCTGTGCACATCTAGATTGCTGTTTTTATCACGCTAAGTGTCGTTCTTCTGTCAGTGATAAGCAGAAGTAGTAGTAAACTGAGCTTCACAGTGGCCCTTGACAAAGGTATATCCTGCCTGCAGGTTCAATGGGGCAAAGGGCAGCACACAGGAGAGTGTGATTTTAACTTTGCTAGTCAGGGTTAATGAAAGTTCACAAACTTATGTTTCAGTTTCACCACCAAAAGAAGAAGGACTTTTATTAACATACTAAAGTGATGTGTTGGGTAGCCAAGGAATTTATACACACCTATTCTTGCTGCTTCTGATATCAAAGTTGAAAACTGTCCCACAACAGATTTTCTACCTGGTACAATTTTTCCCAGTCTAGTTCAACAGGAAGTATGTGTCAGAGACAAAAAGTTTCAAATAGATTCTGTCCCTTGAATTTGGTTTACATAGGTAAAAGTTCAGTGTGCATTTTCATAGGCGCTTTTGAAGATTAAAAAACTTAAATTAACCAGAAAAATTAAGACTTTCAGTTCTTCAGTGAATTATACCTGTTGGATAAACTACAAAAGTACTGTCATGGAGAGAGGACTTAGGACTTCTTCAGCTTGAGCAATTATTTGGAGTGCTAGGCTCAGTCATGTATCTCACCTTCCTGCTCTCTGTCCTAGCACACTTTCAGCTCTTTCCTAAAAAGCAGAATACTTTCCACAGGGACATTGGCTATACTTCTTTTGGTGGGCTTGATGACTTCCTTGGGTGCATGGAATTCTGAGTACACTTAGCTGTCTTTTGTACAGAGGCCTTCATGCTGTCAGAAGGAAGGTGTGGCCCTCAGCAGGTTCTTTACTGAGTGCTAAGAGGTCAGAATCCTGGGCCACTCTGCTGCATATACAGCTTTGTGGACCTAAAACACAAAACTAGGTTGTTTGAACCCAAGAGAGTAAGATTTAGAAGAAAATTTAGGAAACTATTTCCTCTGTAGGTTCCCCAAGTAAGCAGAAAAGATTTCACTGGAACACAGTAACTATGTAATCACCTTACAGACGACACCTTGTTGGGTCTTGAATTCATTAGTGAAGTATCTGTTGGTTGTGATGCATCCCATGGAGTTTGTTTCACAGCAAGCCCTACAAATAAAGGGGAAAACTAGAATCACTTCTAATCATTGCTTCATTGTCATGTTCCACATAATTTTCTTGAGAACTGAATGCTGTATCTCAGTCTTGGGGGAGACAAAGAAGGGGAAATGAAAAACTTAAGCTTGCATAGCAATAATAGAAATACACAGCACTTAGAAGATTTCTCTGAATTGAGGGAAATTCATCATTTTAACACAGTAATCTACCTTTATGTGTATACTTCATTGATATAGATCAGATCATCCCCATTAAAGCCATCTCAAGTTTCTTCAATAGCACACAGTGGTCCAAGTGATGGGCTCTAACATGCTATTAGGAGGGTTCAAGAAATATCATATTAGAAGAATTGTTTTTATACTACTCACATTCAGTCCAATCTATATAATATAATGGTTGCAATTGGAGTATCATCAGACACTAATGTTACTTTTCAGTAGCTACTGACATTTTACTTTGAGCATTCCTGCTTTAAAATGTTCATTTTGAGGACATTTGGGATGACCTGAAATTCACACTGAATTAAAGATAAGTCACAGATGTTCTGTATCCCACTGCAAAAACTTTGAGATCAGCAATTTCAAGATCATGAAAGATCATGAGCGATTGAGTTTAAAATTGATCTTTGGACTAAACTGAATATGACCACTGTTGTATCATAGTCCTTCTTAGAAAAAAATGATAGAAATTATCATATTCATGCAATTTGCTGATATTTACTCATATTCATCTCTATAATAAGTCAGCAAAAAAGATCAATACAGCATTAGAAATTTCAAAATCTGGCACACGGGACAAAACAAGGATTTTTGTGATCCCTTGGTGCCACTGGTGCAACATGAAGCTTTAGGACACTTGGACCTTAGCATGGCTCACCTGGCAATGAAACTTCGGTTTCTTGTTGAAATAAAGTATCAGTTCTCAAGATATAAATCAAGAAAGTTGATGGATTCACAGGGGAAAGCTTCTGAAAATCAATAAAAGATTTACTGTTGGCTTCAACAGGCTTTGGATCAGGCTTAGGTCAAGGTCTTCAGTTACATGAATGATACATGGCTGATCTCTCTGTGAAAGACACATATCAAGGACATGAAATCATGATTCCTTAGACCCAGCAAGTAACCTAAATGCCTGTATTTAATTTCATTTTTACTGCGTCTCAATACATGGGCACAAAATACAAAGCTAAATAATCTCCAGAACCAAGACCAATTACAGAACAATGAAGTGCATTTTATTTTACCATCATACCTGTTAAAGATATACTAAAACATACATTTACATACATACCTATAGTAAGATCTACTAAAGATATAATAAGATATACATCTTTTAGCTAAAAATGTTAAGACATTTGAAATTAATTATAATTTAATACTATCAACTATGTTGTAGAGATTTGTCCATTGAAAGGAACAACACTGTTAATTAAATGGACTTACTTTTTTTGTGAACCAAGGTGGATGTAAAAGGCAAAATTGTCTCCAGAATCTGCATAGTATGGAGTAAATATCTTGCAGCAAAAGGACAAATATATTGTAAGCTTCCTAATTTAAGATGCTGCTGTATATAAACCAAGGCATATAAAATTATATTTCCTTATATAGAGACATCTAATCAAACAAGAGCGAATCTACTGCCAACCACTTCATACTGTTTTGTGCTTTGATAGTAAGGGAAAGCCAAGTTTTCAGCCTGGGTCTAGCCTGACTCAGGCCATAACTTGTGAGTCCTGCTATTCTAACCCTTTCTCTTGATCTGCTTTTCAGCATGTCTTAGAGTACACAGCTCAAAGCAGCAGGGGAGTTTCTTAGCAAAGGGCCACCCACTTGCATATTATTCCTTCCTTGCCTGTGACATGACACAAGAACAAAGTAGACATTAACCGCTACATTAAACCCAGAAGGAAAGTAATCAGTAACCTGTTATTCCCTTAATAAAGGGAAACACATGCAGTGTGAAATCCAGAAGACTAATCAATAGCCCCAGACAATGCAATGTGCCAAACAAATTGCAAATCAATTAGAATCCTTGTTTTCTTTGAAATGGTTCACTATACCTAAAGCAATTACTCGTTCATTAGACCTAATTTAACAGCATGACTGCCCTAGCAACAACTGGCAGCGTCTGGCTATCAAATGGAAGAATGGCAGCTTATTTCTGTCTGTCTGTGAGTCTAACGCCAATCAAAAAAAAATTGAATTCCTTTATATAAGAAAACTTCTCATTAATGGGTAAAATATTTTCTGTGAAGGAAAGAATCAAGTATCCGGTTTGATTTGGTTGAGTTTGGTATTGTTAATTAAGTAAGGGAATAGATGTATGAAGAAATTCTGGAATTCTTAATATGTTTCAGTAAGTTCCAATGCTAAGATATACAAAAAAGGGGAGGAAGTTTTATATCTCCTTCCATAAATCCTTTGGGCTTTGGAAAAAACTAAGTCCTAGATGTGCTTGCATCAGCAGTATGTTTACTGCAATTGCAATGGCACAATAAGATTAGCGTGGTCCAGCACAGGATGATACAGATTTGCTAAATGGTCCATAATCCCTTTGATGGGCTCAGAGGGCATTCAGCATTTGATACAAACCCTCCCTATTGTCTTCCCTTGGCATTGGATCAGGCCCCTAATACCCTAACTACAGGTTTAAAGGGACGTTTTGATATTTTGTTTCCTGCTCTATTCAGTGTTATATGATAATAACATAGACATATGGGCCTTAAGAGATTTTTTTAAAGCCTTTAAGTTTTTAATATGTGTTCCTTTTTCCTCCCTGCAAATCTAAAACTCATGAAAGCAATTTTTCCCTCTTCCTCTGCTGTGGTGCACAAAAATCTCAAGACAAAAGGGATGTACTGAAAATGGGGTCGGCTGGCAGGAAACCACCTTCAGGAGAGGGAACTAGATGCCTTGCCATGCTTGTAGCACGGACATTTCTAACCCTTACAGTGAATAAAGGCCAATAGGAATGTTTCATACCTTTAGTGATTGGTACCAAGGGTGCTTTTAGGACCTAAAAACAGGTCCAGAGTTAGCTGAGACTTCCTCCTTTTTACTCTAATTGGGACAATGTACTGCACTGTCAAGTACACCTAGGGTTAAGACAGTGCACTGACAAAATGTTTGGGATTAAACCCCCTACAATTTTAGCCTGAAAATTTAACCACCTTTCCAAGAGGGTTATTTTTAATGGTCATGATTTGAAACCTTTATATTGTTTATGGACCTTTAAGGATGTCACATTCTTCTATAAAAATCCTTGTAAACTCTTCAGTATATATATATGAGCATATATAAAAATATGCATCGCCTAAATATATATAGCCTATACATATATAGCCTAAATATATATGTATATATTTATAGCCTCAGTTGGAGTATATTTTTGTATTAATTGAAGTAATTTCTAATTTTCCGCAGATAAAAAAACCCTTCAAAATTATTTTAGAAAGCCTTTAAACATTTTGAGTCTATATTTAGTGTCAAGTTGATTTAATTACTTTTAGAACAGCTGCTGTTACAGGGAACTGGAGCTGTTAAAACTGACCGTAAGTATTTATCTGAAGATATTCAGCTTCAGTGTTCAGTCTTGTAGGCCTGCTAGACTTTATCCTTCTGGGTCTTGCCATCCTTTCTGGTAGTATAATACTCTCCCCCAGTGTAGAGAGTGTTAGTAAGATGATATTTTAATTTTGAGAAGATAATTTTTAATTTTGGGAGGAGTTTTTCTGGAACTTTGACTCTTATTTTTGAGGTCATCAAGGGCTGATCAGGAGATGGAAATGTAAGAGGTAAGTGCAGCAATCACAAAAATATAATAAATAATCACAGTTCCATATTTTACCATGTATACTTTGCATATGCATGTATATGCATATGCAAAGTATATATGGTAAAATATTTGATGTTTTGCTGTAAATTCAAAGATGACTCATTGTTCCTAACATCTTACACAGACCCAAGGTAGTTGAGCTTTGTCTGCTGGAGCTTAATCAGGTATTACAGACCCAAGCAATGCTTGGGGTTGCAACTTGACTAGCAAGCACAAATATGAAGATCCTGTCACAAAGACCTGGGGTCACTGCATCCAAGTACTCCTGTATCTTCTGGGATTTCTGAAGGCCAGTCTTTTCCTTGGAGCACAGAGCACAGACTAGAGGGTCATGAAAGGTACCAGGAATTCAAGGAATATGAAATTAACCACCTATTAACTTATTAATACTTTTAACAAAAGTAGAACAGTTGTTCATGCCCTCACTTTGATAGAAACCTTGAATATATGTTCACTTTTTTTTTTTTTTTTTTTTTCAAAACAAAAGTAGCCACTAAGCAATGGACATATAGTTCCTATCCTTGTATCTCATTAGAGCCTATGTGACTTAAGACTATGTACCAGCACTCTAGTGTGCAGGTATGGCAGCCTGAAACACGTTCTAAACGGTTTCTTCTAGTTTTGCCAGCATTTGGAACAAAACAGAATCTGAAACTAGCCAAAAGACATCTAAACACTTGTAACTGAGATACAGTCATTGCTTGGCTGTTGCAAAGTAACCTCTTGATATACAGTCAGTTGTGCCTTTTCATTTTGTGGGATCCCTCACATGTGAACTCTATTTTTTTTTTTGTATTTATCAGATTTCAGACATTTATTAGATTTTAGCACTGCTCTGTTTTGGAATTGAAGTCCTCTGTAGGTGGCTCTGTCACTTTCTCAATTTGGCACAGATTTTGAGGCAAGGCCTGAGAATATCTGCCGAATGTCTCCATGCCATGACATCAGGATGAGGGACCTGCTTATTGGCAGGTCTAGTCCTTGGCTCCTTTATCTGGTTGGTGGGAAACTCCAGACAAACTGTGGACCAGGGAAACTTGTGTATTTGATCTTGTGAGGATGTTTCTATGTGCAGTGCCCTGACACCTAGTGGATTGCATTTAGACCTTTCAAAAACCTCTGAGCAGGTGACACTTTGGAGTCTCTGTATGTCATATAAAAGGGCAGAGGCATATACTGGTCAAGGTGATGAACATGCTGTATGTGGAAAGCACCCACACACAAATATTAAGGGTAATTATTGCTGTTTCTTCTTATTCTTTTATGTTCTTTTATGTCTCTTATTCTATATGTTATATCAATTTTACAAACTTGAGTAGGAACCAGCACTTTCTGCTCTGCAATTACAAGTGCATTATTAAGAGCTGTAACAGACAAGTTGAAATGACTGCAGTATATTTAGGGTTTCTTCATGCTCTTTGGGCTATACATATAGCTATTCCACTTCCCATGCCAGAGGTAACCACCCCTTTATCAGATGTTTCAGAACTGAATATATATTTGTGCCTCAGATTATCTTGTCTTATCTTATCTTAATCTTTCAGCATCTCAGCTTCAAACTCCACATTACTTCTAAAGATAAGATTCATTTCACCACAATTAAGCGACTTAGAAGTGATGCACCCGACCTGCCTGTCTTTTAGAGTCCTTTTGCAGCTACAGAAGATAGTCAAGGAATTCCAGACACTGCGAAGATAATTGAGACCCACACTGTGCAAAGTGTGCATTTTATATTTAGATTAGTAGCAGATAATGCACATGATATACACAAATCATCCATACATTTATGATATATAATGTTTAGTTAGACTCAACGATTTGGTATTAGACTACCGCTTCCCTTGAAAGGTAATACACCTCTGCTTTTTTTTTTTTTTTAAGAGTGGTGTTGGGGAGAATATAACTGGAATATCTTTTTATCTTCCAAAATAAACATTTTCTCTAGAGGATTTAAGAGTAACTGAGGACATTATTTTCAAATAGCAAAGCATTTACCATCTTTGTCTGACTTTACTCGTATAGTTTAAGACAGTAGTCACAGCTAAGCATCACTTTTCTCATTCATGGTTGGCAATGCACACATAGGTGGCAGTTGGGTTTCTTTGTTGTCTGTTTGTTACAAGGGTAATAGGACTACAAGGGATCTCAAGATGTCCTCTTACTGATCTTCCAGCCCCAAGGCAGAATCCACTCTATCTTGAAGTTGATTAGGCAAGGAAGTGTAATCTGTGTTTTGTGTTCTGGTAATTAAGCATTTTACAAAGATGTGGCTGTGGCTAATCTGAAGAATGACTATGCATATACATATGTATGCCGTGATGAGGCATCTCTCAATGCAGGAACAAACTGGTCCTAATAGAGCTGCACATGTTCCAGTCAATGCATACCTAGCAGCTATATTGATAATGTAGGAGTAAAAAGGGGATGGGATTCATCCTCTCATAGTGGCACCGGCTCAATAGTGAAAAAAACTTACTTCAGTGTCTCAATGGACATATGTAAAGAAGAATCCAGAGAGACAGAATAAAGAGCATTCAGAAAGAGACTTTACTCTTTAACACTTTTCATATAATTCCACTTCTTATAAAAGGCTGTTTTCAGGCCATTGAAAGGGCTTCTTCCAGGCTATTGACAGGGCGATGACAATCACCCAAATTGTCCTGTTGAATTAATTCCCTACACTGAAACTATTTATTATTTTGTACTATGTAATTGAGGATTGAATAGCAAAAAGTTCATATTTTTTGAAAGCTTTTACAGCATGGTTCCTCATCTCTGTTGGAATCTTTATTATACTCAGCATCATAGCGAGGCCACTTTGTCATCTTTGCAAGGTCATAGAGATCAGGGGAATGTCCATGATAACTGAAGAAGGGCAAATGCTGAATCCATCTTAAAAACAGGGGCAATCTGGGAAAGTACAGGCCTTGTTTCAGTCACCAGGGCAATCACAGAATGACTCCTCCTTGAATGAATATATGTAGGAAGATAGCGGTTATTGGAAAGTCAGCAGTTAAAATCATGCTTTTCCAAATTGCTTTTGATGATGGATCTGTTGATGAGGGGAGTGCAGTGGATGTCATTTATCTTGTCTTTATCAGGACCTTGGACAATCCCTCCAACATCCCAGTGTCTGAGGTGGAATGTTAGGGTCTCGATTGTTGAACAATGGCTGAGTAAATAACTGTTTGGGTGACCAGGCTCAGCTGGTAGTGATTAGCAAGTCCTCCTCTCTCTGGAGGCTGGTTACAAATGGAGTACAAGAGGGATCTCTCATGGCACTGGTCCTGTTAACCACTTCTATCAATGATCTGAAGAAGACAGTGGAGCGCTCTCTCATTAGATGTGATGTGACACCAAGCCAGCAGGATCACCTGATGCAGGGCTGCCAAGGGACCCAAGATGGGCTGGAAGAAGAAGGCCAGCATTACAAAATTCAACATGTGTAAAGTCCTGCCCCAGGAAAAAAGAATCCCTCTGCTCTCCAGGTGAGCTGGTGGTCCTGTGGGCAGTGAGCAGAACGTGAGCCCTCAATGTGTGACCCTGTGCAAGAAAATCCAGGGCAATAGTCACAGGGCACAGCCAGCAGACTGGAGAGTGATTATCACCCTCTACTCAGCCCCCAGAGACCACATCTAGGCACTCTCTCCAGCTAAAGGAGCACCAGTAACATGAAAGGTGGTGATCAGCCAGAGGGAGTTGAGTGAAGTGCCACAGAAAGGTCAGGGGTTGGAGCATTTGCTCTGTAAGGAGAGGCTGTGGCACTGGGGCTTGTTCAACCTGAAAAAGAGACAGCTTTGGAGGGATCTAATAGCAGGGCCCCCATATCTGCAGGAAGGGCATTGTTTCTCTGGATTGACCTACCAGCTTTGCATCAATAGCCTCTGGTATCAGTTTTGGGAAGAACACCTGTTGGCCATGGTGGTGCCACTGGGAGGGTCATTCAACTCTGTGTAGGGGAGGTGGAATTGGGGCAGTGCTGCCATGCAACCAAAATAACAACCTATAGGAAAAGCAATCAATCAAACAGATCTAATTAAAAAAAAGACAGGAAAGGACAAAGAGGAGGCATTAATCAGTGATTAGAGTAAAAAAGTGTATTTTGAATTAACAAGCAATGAAGAAAATGTTGAACAAGTACACAGGGACAGAATACCTCCACAAACAGCAAGGTAAATTAGCTCATAACAAATCCAAAGTGGTCACCAATTTAGAACACCAAACCCTTAATTTGAAAGACTTCACATGTATTCTGAAGTCTTCAGTTTTATTTGTTTTTAATTTTCCCCTGTTCACTGCAATCAATAGAAATGAAGGGTACTTAGTAATTCACAGGGAGTCCTAAATAACTTGAAAGATCGACACTACCACAAACTTTTTGAGAGATTTTGGGCATCTGGGCAAAGATTCTTATTTGAACATCACTCAAAGGTGTGCTCTCTTGCCCAGGGCAGAAGTAATTTGAAAGCTCTGGAAGTTTACAATCCATATTCCAAAGATACAGGATATGACCATCCACCATAAAAAACCTGCACGATAGAAAAAGGTAAAATATTTACCTGAGACAAAAACAAGACCATATTTTGTTCCATTTTCAGAGTATCTGAGCCCTAAATACCTACACCTCACCTTCATCATTGTTGCAATAGACGTTATAACGACATAAGACAATTTACTCCAGATTCCTGGATAAGAGGAGAAAAGTACTTTCAAATTAATTTTAAAAACTCAAGCTAATGCAGATTACATCTTAGAATCAGATAAAAACTCTACTCACACAAACAAAAATCAGTTTAGAACAGCCATTACATTTTATATGCTTACTAGTAAAGAATTTTACTATTTTCACAAAAAGATGCATGTTTACACACAGGTGTATGAAAAAATGATATGTGATAATAAGGAACCTCCATGCAGCTGAAAAGATTGTAGCAACTTGCTGTTCCTAAGATTGCACATTTACACATGCTTTTTCAAAACCTATGCATATAGTATTAACAAATTATTCACATTTTTATAAAATGATAATTTTAAAATATATAATTTTAAGTTCAGGCTTTTGAATGCATGTCACATTTTTATAAAATGATGCCTAGAGAAATTAGGGCACGAAACTTCTTCACCACTATTTTTAAAAAACATTGTTCTATCATTGGTTATTATGAGCAAGTTTATTACAAAAATTTTTAACTTGGTTTTGTGAATTTTTCTGTACCAGTAACATTACATGAAAAACCTAAAATCTCTGTAAAAGATTCAGGGTGATTTAAGACAGCTGTCTGGTAGCAGACTCTGACTTTTGTGGATCAGTCTACGCATTAAAAGGGAGGAAAAGTTCAGCTAAGCATTATAGTGAAAACTTAGAAGCTGGGAGGTTTCAAAATTTCAATGAAGATGGAAGCAATGAGGTTTTATGTCAATGCATCTTAATTGTTTCCCTCTTAAGACAATTATTCAATTTGTCCCCCAGCTTTCAAAAAAGAAAGAAAGAAAATAAAATATTATTATAGCAAACTTAAAGAGGTACTCTCTCATTATAATTTTTCCCATACTGCCAAGACTGGTCAGTCGATTTTTATGAAAACTAGCATTTATGACTCCTATCACAATGCTTTAAATGGCTTTTTCTAGCAAGAGACTCATCAAAAATGATTAAGGAGATTTTCTACATCTGATGTATTTCTCTTTATTGCAGCCCATGCTTCAGAGACCTGATTACTGGTAAAGCACAGATAAAAGCTATAACAGAATGGTGGTCAAACAAGTGGAGCCTATAAAGTATGCACTCCTCTTTTGTTTGCTGCTATACAAAAAGTGAATAGACAAGCCCTTTTGCAAACTTGCAGAGGACCAACTTTTTCCCTACCCCCCACTCCTGGGAATAAGCCATTTTAATTATTGAAGTTTTTTTGTTTAATCTTCCACCAACAAGTAATATGAATATTTTATACAACACTGATGAATGCTTAACTAATACAGTTCTTCATACAAATGCAAACTTCCTTTTTACTGGCCTCTGGTGACTATGCATCTAGTGCCAGAGTGGCATCATTCAGCTCCAGTTGCTATAGCATTTTCAAGAACCTCTCTGTTCTTGTCATAAATTATCTTTAAGTGAAAAAAGCTCCAAGGAGGTCTGCAGCAAACTGTATCATATAATGGATTTCTAAGCTTTGGCAGAAAACACTCATCTTACTTATATTCTTTTACCATCGATTGTTTAGTGACCCTTCTTTGGGATACAGATGAGCATAACCCTGAAAAATGTTTGTGTTGTCTTTCTCTTGTTGGCAGCCTGCAGCCTGCATGATCTAATAAATATTGGCAGGACCAAATGAAATAATATAGAAGAGCTTCTCTTCTTTAAAGTCCATAGACCAAGAGACTCTTGTCACTTGTTAATATCTCCATCAAACAGTGAAGTGTTAACATATGTGATACGACCACGCAATCAAGTAAGGACCGATTTGTTGACTAATTAAACCAACACAACAAGCTCTTTAGCACCTACAAGTGACAAGTTTAGAGCAGGCAAGTGGAAACTCTCAATTGAGTCCCCTTTTATGAGACTATCATGCCAAATTCAATTCTGACTGAGTAGTATTTGAATGTACTTGACTTCCACTATGTGCTGACATGCTTACAATAATTCATCATGTGTGACAATAGCCCAATATTAGAGATTTATGATATATACAAAACAGTTACAAATGAAATGTAGTCCTAACATGTGTCTGCTTTACTTATCCACAGCCTATTGATATTATAATTAATGGTCAATTACTTAGGGATAGAGAATAGAAAATAGTCATTACCAGTTTCAGTCATCATCTGTTTTTGGCAAATTCTGGAAGTAAATGAAACCATTTTCATAGTGTTTGGCGGTTGCGGGAAAGTACACTGTTGCTCACTGTTGCAAGAAGGAATGGGTTTGCTATCTGTTTTGCAGTTGAAGAGTTATTTTAGGAACATAGTATTTATTTTATTATTACCACAATGTAGGTAAGTTTTGAAAAGTGTATCTGGGAAGAAGAAAATATAGTGAACGCTGCATGAGAATATTTTACAGAGATTGCTAGCACTGGCCAGTTTTACACACAGACAAACATACAAAGCCAACCCCCAAAGCAATTTGAAAATGTAAATTCAAATTCTTTTCAATGGAAAAGAAGCACTTCCTGTTGACCTTTCATAGTTTTAGGTCCTGCCTTAATAATGACAAGATTATTGTGAGTCTAATAGTCCTGTTCATGGGGGAGTTCAAACCACTGGAAAAAAGAGATTTGAGTCACTTTTGGGCCACTGATTTTGCAAATGGTTATAAATACTCTCCTTTTAATCTTTAATAGTTCCACTGAAATCCCTGAGGTTATTGACATGCTGTTGATGTACATTGTGGTATTGATATATTGCAGTATGTGGACCCTTTGTCTTTAACAAGCAGCAACCAAAAGCTCAGATACTTCCAGGTTCTTGGAGTGCTCATTCACTCTACTATCAAGGTTCAATCTACTCCTCATTAAACTTTCAGCCTTGAGGGAAATGGGGATTTTCCATGGTCAGGAGAGATTCAGATACCAAGAAAAGTATTTTCAGGGATGAATCAGATGGTAGTCCCCTCCTTAAGTTCCCAAGGAGACAAATGTGAAGAGGCACTTTCCTGGCTCACCTGTTGAATCCGGTTGGTAGGCCAGAGAAAAAGTCTCCCTTAGCTCAGGATCCTCAATTATAAACCTTCCCTGCAGTATATTCAAAAATGAAATACAGTTAGGGTGTCTGGTCTTGAGGAAACCACATCTTCAACACACATTTTTTGATAACTGCTCAAGTATGGAAATGAAGTCAGGAAGATAAAAAAAGGAACTCAGAACAAGCAGAAGTAATCTCACTAATGTTGCCATTTTAAAGACATGTTTTAATTACTGACCTGGTGTGGAATGTTCCCTGTAAAGGGAGTTGTACCAACAAAAATGATATAGACAGTCTCTTGGTTTGGGTATTGACATGCCTGTACTTGAAAGAAAAGAGGAAAAATGAGAAATAACCTTGGATTTATATCTGGCAAATTGCTCTGACTGTTAATTTCAGCACTGATATTTGCAGAGTGCTTTGACATCATCAGTTGGAAGAACTGCAGAATATTTTTTTTTCTGCCTCAGAAGCTGGCAGGGACAAAAGGACTTCTTTCCAACCCCAGGGGATAATAATTTTGGTAATCCCATTCATATATTGCTGCTAAGCATCTATTATTAACTAAACTTTTAATATAAGTTTATTAATGTCTTTAAAAGTGTAAGGTTTGTCCCTAGATGTAAATGCATTATTTGTCAGTATTCTCAATTCATTTTAAAATTACATCCAAATAACTAAAACACCCTAATTCATCAAACATATAAAAATAAATTGTCAGAATTTTATATAATAATGACCTGGCATCTAGATAAGCATACTTTATTTCAGAAGTAGTCATTCATGCATGGAAAAGAAAGGCTTCAATGCAGTTTTCATTGATACTAGTACAAACAGCAACAATGTTACACTGAGCTCATACAAACCAACTCCAAGTTTAACATACAAATTCATTTAGGTATTTTAATACCTAAAAGCCTAAAAGCATTAACGAAAAAAGCAATTATTTCAGTAACCTTAAAGAAGACAAGATCTTACAGACTTGCGTTGATATCTTCATCTCCAGAGGAATCAATGCAATTTCAACAAAAGAATTGTATCACATTGAGTTGTTTCATATAATGCCATTGAAATGTAAGAGGTTCACAAATGGTTGATTAAATTTAAGTGGAAGAAACACAATGAGAAAAATTCATTGCTGGTGTAATTCTGTTGTCTCCTGCAGTTCCACCATGAGTGGATAGGACCCATGACAGTCTGAGCTTTTTCTGCGCTATGATAACTGAATTAGCTAAATTAAAATCCTTTAAATTCTAAAAAATCCCAACAACCAAAAATCCAATCCCTGCGCTCATATTATACAAATAAAATAGAATTAAAGAAAAATACATTGAAATAACATCAAGAATTTGATTTGCTAAGACAAGTAGATATACAGAGGAAGCTCCATCACTAACATCCACTGTAATCATTATTGATCTTGTAGGTCACCTCAAAAGTGTTTCAAATCCATCTAAAGATACCAGGTGCATGATAAGACTACTGATATTACTGAAACAAACCTACCATCTTTTTCTTTCTTTTTCTCATCTTTAGGGAAGAAGAGAACAGGGGTTTGTTATAGATTTTCAACTGAATTCTTAAAGAATATTTCTAAAAGAGAAGTCAGCAGGAAGTACAGATAGCCATTATCTCACAGAGCTGGCATTTAATTTCTCTTCATAATTTATCATGTATAAGATCCACCAGTTGCAGTAACAATTGCAGAGATGGATCAGTAAAGAATATCTGTGTAGATTCTATAGGATTTATGTTTGCAGTGGCACACGTGTTTATTAAGTGAAGCTATTTTGAAATGCAGCTAACACTAGGGCTTCTTCCACCCAGGCTATATTTGTTATGAAAATGAGTATGCAGTTCCCCTCCCAGTTACCTCAGAATTGTTTGAAATTTTATTTCTAAAGAAAGTTGCCCACTGCTGAAATTCATCTAACAACCGCTTTCTTTTTCATACAAAAGGCATAACCTACTTTTATTGGAATAGAATTTGCATACTAGCTCCATCAGCATGGTTTTGGTAATCATACAAATAGCTGCATTCAGTTATTTATTCATTTAGACACTATAATTGGGAGACCAGAAAAGCTTCCAAAAGGAGAGATAAGATACTAGGAAAAAGCCCCTTGAATTTCTTTTAAAATGAAGTCAGCAGATCTCTTAGTTTGTAGATAAATTATTGGATTTGAATGCAAAAGCCTCAGCGAAAAATAGTTTTGTGAATGTGAGAATTAGGGAACTGGTTCTATGGTCCCTCTCCTGTGTCAGCCTTGATGTCTTGTGGCTTGATGGCTGATGTCGTCCCACCATCTCCCTGGCAATGAGGACACTTATTTTGCACCCCTGCTCAGCTGCCTGCTTTCATGTATCTCCTACTCAGCTTGAACCTGAATTCGCTCTTTTAAGAATTCCAACCTTTCTGTATAATTTCATTGAAATTAGACTACACATTGAGGAATTACTAAGGGGAGTGGGGAGCAGCAGCAATTACACAAATCTTTTTCATCTTTGGGAAAAAAGCTAAAAATCCCTCATATTATTTGGGCTTCCATGACCTCAAAAAGTCCATTTCTCTCACTTTTAATCAATACACTTGAATCAATATTGGCATAATTTTGGATTATTTTCAATCTATTGCTTAAAAAACCTGAATGTTGAAGAAATTATTTAACCCATTTTCAGGAGTTGCACAGAGTTGTCCTGTGGAGTGGACAAGTTATAAGACCAGTGCACATACAGAATGTTTCTATTTTTTTTGTCTGGAATTTTATGTTAAGACTTTTTGAGGTTTGGGGATAATCTTGGGACATGTCTCAGTAAGAAATGAAAAACTCTATCAATAGGATCATGGCTAAATGGGTATACTTGGCCAGAGTCTTGCAAAAGCAATGATTTTACTTTTGAAGAGACAGAGTTGTAGTGTGATAAAATTTGAGAAAGCTCATATTAGATCTGGACCCATTTCTGAACACAGCTTGGATCTGGATCATTTCTGCTCCCAGCTTGACTCCAAAATATTGCATAGTCTGTTTTATTTAACATCTGTATAAAACAAATATGTCAGACACTGGATTATTCACTTTATTTTAGTTACATAGTGCCTTGTAAAATTTCCTTATTCCATCTACGCAAGATTTGTACTTGGATAATGTATCAATTTCAATGAAAATATACATAATTTTTATTAAAAAAGATTAACTTCTGACAGCCTATGTTGGGAAATGGTCACCAGGGGTGACCACAAGTCAAGGGGTATAAGTAAAGGTATTGAATTGAACCATTAGTAACGTCTATCACTTGTAACGTGCCAGTCTGAGGATATGAACATTTAACTGGCAGATTTATGAGCATATTGGACAGCTCTGTCTTGGAGAATGGCAAGACCCACCAGAGGAGTGTTAGCTGTCTAATGTGACATCAACGTCTCTGTCACAGCCCTAAATACCTTGGATATCTGCCTGCATTCCCACCTTGCTCTCTCTCTTCCCTTCACCACATTCTTAACTTCCTTTATTATACTGCCACACAGCAGCACTGGACGTTGATCAAGATGGAGCAGTTTTAAAATTCAGGCCTGCATTTGTGACAAGAAAAAGAAGAATTGAGAGATAAGGTAGCTCAGAATGATACAGTTCAATGGCTCCATTAAATTCACTTTCTCTTAGCAAAGGCCGAGTAGCGCTGCTGTGAACTGACTGAAACAGCCCATATGCACATGGGCAGCTCCAGCAGTACAGGCAGCCGTGGGCATTCAGGCCACATAGTTTCTGTGCCCAATGGTATGCACCATGGTGTATAGCCCCTAATGCCACTGACACTACATGGGAATGCTGTAGAGTGAAGCCTTGCCTGCCTTGAAGCCAAAAGGAGAAACATGATTGACCTAAATGGTGGCTACAGTCCCTCATCAGCTTAGCTCCACTCATTAAGGTCATAATCCACTGCAAGGCGTGGGAGTCCTGTTGATTGGAATGGAGTTCATGTCAGCTGTGGATCTGCCTAGTGATGTCAGAGGGCCACCTGCAAGGCACAAACTATGAGCAGAAGATTTGAAGGGGTAGTACCTGGGAAAAAAACGTTCTTTAGATATTAGAACAGATCTTGATCTGCTTTCGTTCTTATCAAAACAACAGCTGTTTCATTTACATGAATAAAGTGAAAACTGTGACACCTCAGGAGCTGAGATTGTCACCAAAAACCATGTCGGTGACAATCTCAGCTCCTGAGGTGTCATCTCCATCGCTCTGTTTGGGCTATCACTGCCACAGGAAAGGAGGACAAAGATAGCATTTCAGACAATGAAATTAAGATGTAAGTAAAGGATCTCTCTGTTTCAGTGTTACAGCAGCAGTAACCTTTGCCAGCAAGGCTAAGGAACATCTGTGTGTGGTTACACTTGAAAATAAGTCAGTAAGATTTGCCAGCGATATTCCCCAGTAGCTGCTGAGATGCTTGCTTCCATAACTGAGCTCCAGTTCAATCTTGCACCTGAAAAATAAATAACACTTATGTAAATAACAACCAGAATGATATTCTATAGGCTGTGGTTTTGTGCTTGGGTTTTTTTATTCATTGGATCTTGAAACTCAATAACAGAATTCCTACAGCCAAATAAATTTTTTTAGAAGAGCTGAGCTCAAGCTTAAAACCATCCACCCCTGGAATCTTGAACTGGAATACTATTTATGTCAAAAAAAGTGAAACTGAATACAGTGATATGAACCTACTAACAGGAGCCTTCCATCTCTTCAGTAGGATTGTTGGTTTCTGTTTAAGTGAAGTCTAGGGACTTGAATCGTAGGGATGTTTGAGCCCAGGACTCAGGTGCATTAGAATAAGCAGAGGATACTCAACAGTTTCCATTTCTAAAATATTATATTAGATTTTGTGAGACAAAGAAATCAATGTAGGACTCCAATCTACAAATCAATTAACATTCATATAGCAAAACACTTAAATATATACTGCTACTGAAAGAAGAAATCCAGGACATTAATGTGAATTTAATTGCTCCGGTCCATTTGAATGTATCCAGCACTCTCTGCCCATTTAGTAAATGGAAATTGAGACAGAGGCTGAGTGATCCACTTCTGCACACAACAGTAGACAACTATGTTAGTTTGAGACATTTCTTGTTCCATCTGTTCTCCCTTTTCCTTTGCCAGAGGTTGCTGCCACCATTGCAGGAAAAGAGGTTTGCTCGTTCCCCAGCTGCTGCACTTCCTATTTCAGCCTCAGTGCAAACTTTGGCAGCCATGAAGTTAATAGCCAAGCTAGAATGGCTGAAGTACAGTCACATATTCTTTTGCCATTACTGAGACTGGCTTAGTTATCTGCAGAAGAGAGGTTAGGCAGGGAGCTCACAGTGGTGATGTGCAAAACTACCCCAGCGACAATAACCAAAACAACTCTCGGAGCTTGACAATCTAGCTCTAAAAAGGACAACTATGACTCCCTCATAGCCTAGAATTAAAATCCTCAAAATTCTTGTTTTTCCAGGAAAGTGTTTCTAAGGAATACATAATTTTCTATTTTCCTAGGTTTATAATATACTGGGCTGCCCAGTTTACCCATCTTGATAATGGCAAACTACCCCATTATCCTAAGACTTACCAGGATCTATGAACACTTCATAGATCCTGTCTGTCACATCTGGATCTTGTTCATTTACATCTCATAGAGCACATTTAATAGGCTAAGGTCTGCACAAACACAGGCAGGAAAGAATACAGTGCCTTTTGTAACACTGAGGAATGGGTAGAGGATTTTGATACATTATGGGAGATTTTTGTTTATGTTCTTTCCAAGCTGAAGACTTCAGATATATTATGGGAGATTTTTGTTTATGTTTTTGTTATGTTTCCAAGCTGAAGATTACAAAGTCCATCTCAAAGGACCAGAAAGCCAGAACTTGTTCTGGGCTTGGTGATGTCTCTGTGCTTCAGAGCTGTGATGGACAGCCACCAGATGAAAGCAGCTTATAAAGGATGGGATGCAATTCTTCAGCTCTGTTGACAGGGCAGCACAAAAGGTGGAGGGAAGCAGGTAGCTGGGCTATAACTCCTCCTCTGTTGGCTAGGTATGTATTTCATTCTAGGAATTTACTGAAATCCAGTGCATTTGGTGAATAGAGTTCTGGTGAAGTCACAAGGGAAATCTATGGTGGACCTCAACAGCAAGTTTCCCAGCTCAGTTAATGCCGCAAGCACTGGGTTCTGAGTTTTTTTCTGAGAAAGATTTTTACATCCAGACTATTCAGTAACCTCAGTATTTCCCCAGATCATGGCCAGCATCTTCCAAGACAAAGGTCTTAATTTCTATATTGTAGCTAGCAAAGCAGAAGAAACCTATCATGTTGTTTGCCTTCATTGAATTAGTATGATGGCTGGCAGAAGACACAGACTGTACTCTCAGGCCAGCAAAATTATTTGTCCATCTGCAATAGTGGGGGGTTAAATTCCAAGTTGTTGAGAATCAGTCTGTCCTAAGAGAAGATTAAAAAAAAAATTAGGATTTCATACTTGTAAGGAGAAAATTATAGAGCAAGCTGAAATTAAGGGGTGCAATTTTGAGTGAGGCAAGGGGAACAAACCAACAGAGTTTGTTTCATTCTGGGAAGTAATACCAAGACTATTTTTGGTATTTTGAGACCCTGCCTAAACTCATGTGGCAAGACTGCTGTATGCCTATGCATATGCATATTCCATTTGGCAATACACTCAATACGGCACTCAGCCACCTACTAAATAATAGAACTTAAAAATGGAAAATTAAATGACAGAAGAAGCTATTTCCAGGTATTTAATCAAAGGGAGGATCAGAGTACAAAGCTCAAGACAGGCCCAGCACACAACTCTGGCTGAACTGTCACTCTACAGCGGGCTTCAAACATCTGCATTACTTTGACTGAAATACCATGAATAATTTATAATAGAATACAGAATTTAAGAAAAATAGATTTTATAAAAATTAATACCCCACAGTAATCACCTGGCTTCATGTTTATTAGCGAGGTGCTCTGGGGTAGAAAACATCATTGAGTTTATGAACCTTTGGGGATGTTTCTTTTTAAAAATTAACATTTCATCTTGATATTATTTTAGTATTTACCACTCGGTATTGTCTTAGATGTCATCTTGGCAAAGGGCTCCTAAACAACTGCCACTTTTAGCACTGCTGCCAAAAGGCCCCCTTTCACAATAAAGCATGCTGTGCTTTGGCAGGAAATCAATAAAGTGAAAATCTGTTCTCATCATCCATACATTTACCATCACAATCAACAATCAAAGGCAAGACCTGGGTTCTTTATCCACAGGCTCCAGCCTCCCAATTTTCTGCTATGAAAGGCAGCATAAATTAGAACCCTTGGTTCCTGTTAGCTGGGCTTAATGGGTATGATTTATGAACCATTAAATGAGGTTATGTAAATTGATCCTTAGCAGAATGCTAGCACACAGGTGACAGGTGCAGTACATTTGAATGATGAGTCCACAAGGGTTCTGTTCAAATCAGATTTCAGTGACATTCAGTTTTAGGAAGGAGAAATATGTTGTCAACAAGGAAGTGATTTAAATAGTGCCCTGGGTTTGTCAGCAATTATGCTTTTCTTCTTAATTGCTGCAAACTATATAAATTCTAATAGGAAATAAATTACTGATTTACCAGTTAATGACAAGGGGGTATAGACAAGAACGGTTCAAACATTAAAAAAAAAATTGCCTTGTGAGGCCATATTCAGTAATGATTTCATTTATCATATTAAAGTTAACAGCTGCTTTAAAGTCACACGGTAAACTTTGACATGAGCTAAGTTATATTGTTTTTATTGCTAAGCTGAAGGGAACTGGGTTTCTTCTACAGCTATGGATGTTCTTAAAAGGATGAAATCATATATTTGCATAGAAATTAGGATAAATTTTGCTTGCTATTTTTGCTTGGTTTTTTTTTTATCTTAATAACCTTGTCAAAAATCAGACCACATTAACTATGTTTAAAGTATTCTGGCTTACTCTGACAGGATTTTTATATTAATTATGAAAACCAATGATCTGATGTTTGGATTATACCCTTCTCATTTCCCCTAAAAGTGACCATAAGGATTGATTAACTGTCTTTTAATAATGTTTTGATATGAAAAAATGGAATTGCTCTTGTACAGCATTGAAATCAGTGTCATCGCTGTTCAGGCTGCTTTGGTCTGGGTAGGTGGGTTCTTGGAGAACTAGACATATTTTTGTGATTTAAGTCCTTCTTTTCCCTAGACTGGTTAATAGCATGCTCCAACTAGTGGCCTGGCACACCTCTGCTTAATGAGTGTTTGCATCCTCTTTTGAAATGAAATGGAATGAAACAGCGATAGGAATGAAACAGCATGGATAAATCTGTCTGTAATTCAAGGCTTTGAGGGCAGCAGGTCTAGAGGAAAGACTGTACAGGCAGGTACTTGAAATATGTAGGATAGTAGGATGGTGTGAAAACATTTTCAGAGGCTTAGCCATATTAGATCATTTTCATCTATGGAAGAAAATACACAAGAGGAGAGAGAAAGAGATAAATCCCAAAATATCAGTTACCTGGGAGGCCTACTGAGATTTAAGAAAATCTGAGAAACCTCAAGATATTTACTTGTGTCTGTCTATTTTTGCCAACATGTTCATTGGCTGCATATTTCCTGTTTTTTTCAAAATTCAGTGAAGTTTGTTCAAGTAACAAGCATCAGTTGCTAATTGAATTAGCCTCTCCTTTTGTGTTTTACTTCAATGGAGATTCCCTTCAAGGTTCAGCTGCTTACTCCCTGCATTGTTCCGCTCAATGCTCATATGTCGCTCGCTGCAATACTTCCCCTTTCACAGAAGCTGTCACTTTTATTTCTGTGAAGAGGATCATCAGGAGAGAGTCCAGAGTGTGCAGTGCTTTTGGGGGTGTGGAATGCAAATTAAAAGGATCACAAGGTTGCAATGTTGGTAATGCAGAAAAAGCATGATGCAGTTTCATCTGTGAGGAGATGAAGTACTGGGATTTATTCTGGTTATTAAGGAAGAATTCCATGGCCTTACAATCAACAATATACAACAAAGCTACATTGAAAGAATGAAAAAGACAAGCCTTAAAAAGCTAAGGGAAACTGCACTGCACTTGTCTATGTTAACCTCATTTGGTATCTTCTGTGACTGCATTGCCAAACAGTCTTCATGATAGAAGACCTGCTGGTGCTTTGGAAGATCCTGCCTCTGTTTCACACTTACAGAAGGGACTGTGTACACTAAGACATGACAATCATTTTTAAAGGCATTAGCCTGATCTAGTCAAAGTTATCATTTCCCACCACCTAGCTTGCTTTAAGTTGCCACCCTAAAGTCACCATTGCAAACACAACCCTATAACTCCAGATACAAAAAACCCTCTTTTTTTTTCTCATGTGGAAATGTATGAGATGGCTGATCTTCATGGGATGGATTACTGCTGGATTTTATTCTCTGTGCACTCTGCCTGCAGCATATCCTGTGTTCTCTGACAGTTCCCTTCTTCACTGAGGCAAAGAGCAGATGTGGCAGAAACCGTACAAAAGGAAAAAAAGATGTATGGTACTTCCCTCCTCCAGTCTGTAGTCATTGTCCACTTAGGTAATTGGTGCATGCAATTTCGCTATGTTTGTTAACTTCTGATGCACTTATTTTCCATATAGTTGTCCCATCTTCTCCTGAACCCACATAAACTTTAGCAAGACATGCCAGATGTCAGCTCTTCTCCTTTTACTTCCCTTGAACCTGCACCCATGTGCAGAAATTCAAGTCTTAGGACTTGAAGCATGATTAATGCTGAAGCACTGAACTAGAATGAGGATTTTAGTTTCTGGTACCTCATATTTTTATGTTTCAATACACAACAATTTCGGTATATGGTATAGAGACAATCCCAACCATATATAGAATATATACATCAAGACATAAGTAAAGGTCTGAAATCCTGACATCTTCTTCTATAAAAGGTCCTATATATAGGGATTTCAACTGTATTCACTCTGGGTTTCATTACCAAAGGAGCATAGCCCCAGTAACTGCTTGTTGTAAGAAAGGGGGCAGCATCTCATCATATTCCTGATGAAAATGGAAAGAAAATGGTGCCCCAAACTGCATTTTGTAGAGTTCTCCAATCAGCTTTGGGTAGAATGGGGTTCTTGACATTTCCTGGAGGCATGTTTTATCCTGGAGTGGATTTCAATATAACGAAGCCTAAGACAGACAATATTGGCCTGAACTGGTAAAACCACACAGTGCAGAACAGCTTTAGAGAGTCAGAAGCTTAGGTCTGAAAGTTGTCTGGTTGTGTGAATGCAACACAGTGATGCAGGGAAGCCAAAACTCATGAATTAACACTACTGTAGTTACAGAAGTTAAAGGATGCAAATTCAGTTCATAGGTCTTCACATGATAGTACAAGCAGCGTATGATATAAGCCCCTTTTAGACCTACCTTTGAGTTCTTCATAAACACTCAGACCTGTGCTGTTCCTTTCCTGATGGGTGATATTATCCTTCCTGTGTTTCAGATGGGCGAGCAAAAGTCAGGGAAAGTGCATCCCATACATACAGCCTGGTTGTCCTGGAAAGGGAATGTGACAAACACTCTGCCTACTGAAGTTCTCTTTTGCACCAGATTTATGGGCTTATTTTGAATGAAACCAGGCTAGGGGAAAAGGATTTATGTACACCCCTACCTAATGCCCATCTGCAAAGAATTCTCCAGTATAAGAGCAATTTGAAATTTCCTAATGAAGACTTAGGCTCTGCCATTAAAGCCCAAATTGACAATGACAAGTAAATACGTGTGTCTAGTTTGAAGGACCAAGGACCTAATTTTCTTGTATGTTAACTTCTCAAGGCACTTCATTTTCACAGTAGGGTTTCCAAGGGCTCTAAGATGCAGAGGTCAGAGCTTGGAACAACAGTGAAGCAAAACATGATATCTGAAAAAGTGACAAAATAAAAATAGCATCCTTTTGTGAAAATGGTTTCTTGTGACTTTTCAGCATCACACAGGAACTCCATGGAAGAATTTGGGATAAGAAGGAATTAATTAGGACAGCATTTCATTGCCTTAGTCATCAGGGCTCTGAGTTACTTCCTACAATTCCTTTTCTCATTGACTGTATGCTTTCTCAGGCTTTAGAAATTAATGAGATAGGGTTACTAAGGGGACAATATCCTGAAACATATAAAATACATTCATCCTCAGAGTAGTCCATATGTACAGTGAATTAAGATTATGTTTTTCATGCTGGAAAAGCTTGTGAAATAATGAAATTAAACAGTGTATTACTGTACTTTTAATAGTAAAGGCAGTCTTAGTTCTGGTAATCCTTAGTTTGAGCATTTGAATATATGACCTTTATACAATTCTTTCTATGTGGATTTCTTTAAACTTTGGGTTTTTTATACTTTCCCAAATTATAAAATCTTAGAATTTGGGAAAACAAACTTTTCATTGCGTGTCATTGCATGATGCCTCAAGGAACAGTTTCTTCAGCTGGATTGAAATATTTAGGGCCACAGAATCTTTTGCAGCTGATCAAAAGACAGATGAGAAGGTCGTCTGAAGTTCTGGTCCCTCATGCAGACAGCTTCTTTCTCATGTCCCTTCCTCTTCTGCCGTCTTCACAGTGCCATTTTGACTGATTGAGCACCATTATACCCATCCTCCCATCTCCAGTTTCTGTCCTGTTCCCAACTTCTTCCCTAACCGGTCCTCCAGTTGCTCTCCATTTACTCATCCTACTTTATTCTTCACGCTACCACATCATGCCAGCTCTGCAACACCCTGAAAGTCCTGGGCTCTCCTGCCCTCAGCTAAAGTGCCAACCATTGCAACACACATCCCTCCCAGCCTCCACCAGCTCTGTCCCAGGTTTACTGCACAGAACATCTACATCTACAGCTTATAAAGGCTCCAAAAGTCACAGAGCAATTTCACTATGAGGCAGAGGGTACGGAAGTCCTAAGGCCTGATCCTCAACTCAATTTTTTCAAGTGTAGAAGATTATTATCATAGAGTTGGTGTCCTAGATCCTGGGCATTTCTTCTGGGGCCAGGACTCCAAGATGACCTCACCAGGCAACCCCTATTTTATTGGTTAGAAATACTGCAGAAGAGTACCTTTTCCAGCAAAGAGCATGGAAAACTGACACATTTTGCCAAATTGCTAAATGAATACATAAAAGAAAAAAAACTCAATAAATTTAATTGCCTAAAATTCCTTCAGCTTTGTATTCTGAATTAATTCATTTACATGAACACATGTCCAAACATAATCTCCCATGGTGAGACCTACAGGCTTCATCCCTACAAAGGATGAAAGGCTGAGGCAGAAACCAGGCTGCTACAAAGCCGCTCCAGTGGGAGCATTTCAGTGTGGTTATGGAAGAGTAGGAGACCAGGCCATTGTCTCAAGTATCATTAACTGGCTTTTCCTGCGGAGTGACTGTAGTCCAGAGTGAGCATCCATTTAGCTTGTCACCGACTTTTGTCTCCTCATATCAGTTTCTTTTCTTATTCCAAACGACTCATGGAAGAATCTATGTGGAGAGAACAGGTTCAGATAGGAAGGAAAAAAAATTCCTTCAAAAATCACTTGCTCAAGTAGTTGCCCCCATCTTGCCTTTTTCAACAGATTTTTCTCTCTTCCACTCATTGAAAGAGTAGAAGACAAGGAAGTATATTCATATTGGTTATTAGCATGTGTTTAGCATTTGCTAGCATTCATGAAAGGATTTCAGACCCAATTCCAAGACTTTTACAATTACATCCTACAATTATCTTCCATCTGCCATCTAGATATATTCCTGTTACAAATGTTTTTAGCAAGATGCATCATACAGGATTAATCCTTATGTGAGCGAATGGTGGCAGACGTTAGAGTGATCTGCTGAACTTTAATTTTTTATCCCACTAACCATCATTATAAGGTCAAAAGAATTGGCTTTAGGTATATATATTTTTATTTTTATTATTAATTTTTATCGCTTTCCTGAATTTTGTGTCTAATGTCTAGTATTACATAAAGCAACATAATTATGTTGCTTCTTTTTCTTATGAATAAATGTGCTAAAAGTGCAAAGTTGTTTTTTTCTTGAATGCCAAGAGTTCCTGGTAATTATTTGGTGTGAGCTTACTAAATTATTGAAATGAACCAAAAAACCTTCCACAAAACAATGACAACAGCAGCAACAACAAAACTTTGCCATGAAAAGTGATGTCTTTCAGATATCTCAGGTAGCCTATTAGAACTATATATTCACATAATATGCACATGGTATTCCCAGCAGTGTGCATTGTACCTCTGCTGCAATTTCTATACTTGCAAGCTCCACAGTCAGTTGATTTTCTTCTCTTTTGGAGACCAGATAATGTGGGTGATATCCTCTGTTCTGGTTCCATCTGGTTCTCATCACATGCCTTGACAAAAATCCTTCAGTGCTTCTTAAACTTTCCTTTTGACATGAAACACAAGTTAGGTCAGTTATTGGTGATGTGCATCCCACACTCTTTGAGTAAAGGCTACAGCAGAAAAAGAAGCAATAATTGCAATGGAGACTGTGAGCATGGCCTGCCATTCACATCCTCCTTGGCACAGCACCAAACAACAATTCTTCATTACTAGTGAAATTAGGACTACTAGGGCAGAAATACAAACCTGGGGTAATGTCAGGGCAAAGACCACCAGTCTTCATCTCCTGCATGGTGAGGAAGTTTTTGTCTCTTAGAAGAGGTTCAGTAATAGATCCTTTCAGTAACAGTCATGATCCTTTCAACTTTTCTGCAAATGCAGAAAATGCAAATTTCACTGCTATTTGGGTTTTGAACTGACAAGTTCTGAAAAGACCGGAAAGTCAAACTCAGAATAATTTATTCTAAAGCCTGTGTTATGAGTTTAATTTTATAAAGTAAAAATAGTGATCCCAAAATGCTGGGAGAATTTTGGAGGGAAGAGCTTTTTACTTCTGCACTTTTAACCAGGCTCTTTTTAAAATTTCTGCTCAGATTTATTACTGTATGTGCTAATTTATTTCTCCATTTATGATTATTTTGACAGCCAAATTTCTCACTTGCATTCGGCTTGATAATTTCTACTTTGGCAAAATTTTAGCAATTTATTTGCACTATTATTAGTAGAATAGCACTTGCCCAGCATTTGTCCCTGTCAAGAAGGTTCTGGCTTTATATTCCAGGACTTGTGTAAGTGACAACTTTTTGTGCTGCTTGCTTTAACTCTAGCAATGATAATACTGAGGGAAAATTACTCTCTTACAGCTTTATATCAGGAAACAATGGCCGCTGTGAAAGGAATAAAGTTGGTCAGTAGGAAAATAACTTCCACCTAGTGGCTTTCCAGAAAACTGTCATAATAGTGAATTTCTTGAGAAACTCAAATTTCTATTTTTACATAATTTGAAGGTAATTCTGCCACTGCAACCCATTTGCAGTTTTCAGTGAACTCAAATACATTACCTACACACATATATAGGGCTTAATATGTAGTTCATGGTAGTTTTCGTATCACCGTGCTTTTGGATTTTTCATATCATCAACATCATTCTGAAAAACTTTAGACTAAAAATTCTTATGATTGCTCATAGCAGACTGATTTTATTCCAGCTTTTCTATTTCATATTGATAACATATTTAAACATCAACTATACTAATATCCCCATACCCACTTCAGAAAAAGCTCTCTGTATTATCTCTATACTTAAACTACCAGCTCATCAAAATTGTATACACAGCCATTTGGGTAGTGTGGCTTAGTGGAATATAAATGACTCATAAATCTGGTAAGATATGAATCTGCTGTTTAATTTAAAAAGGAATTATTCAAGAGTTTAGTATCATACACCTACCAGAGCTGAATAAAGAAAAACTCCTGGAAATGAAAACTCAATACATTATTTCTCATGCCATTGAAACAATAACTATTCTGGATCAGTGATTTAATATTAATTTGCATGAGCTGAAAATCTGCCACTAGGCTACTCTGAACATTTTCTTTTCTCTGTAATACAAGTAGTAAGAAATTATCTAGGCAACAGAGGTAAGTTTCTGTACTGTGCAATTATTGTAATATAAAATTCATGTTGATTATCAAGGATAAATGTATTGGTTGAAAAAAGGTATGGATCAATGGCATTGCCTGATGATTAATTTTGATTCAAGAAAAAAAATTTTGGTCTTTGGGCTAAATTCCAGAACATAATCCAAACCTGTGATTTTGTAATGGTAAATTAAAAAAAAATAGTAAAAATTTATCAATTTTTTTTTTTTTAAATAGGAAGTAAATAGAGAAGCCCATAATAAGCTGCAGTGAAATTAATTTTATAGTTCTTAAATGCCTAAGATAAGATAAATGCAAAAAACTAAACAAGCAGAAAAAACCCATAGCAATTACAACAAATTTCAGATTTTTTCCTTTTCCAGTAACCTAACACTAAAGTATTTCATAATATAAACAAGGGAATTAACAATTTCCTGCTGCTGTCTTGTCTTTTATAGAGCCATGTATGCTTTATGTGTTTTTTTTTCCAAATTATTAGAAGGTGACCATGGCATATTCTTTGAATACCGTGGGAATTATGTAAGATGTAGAAAATTGAGATTGTTCTTTTTAAGTTAGCAACAATTCTCAAAACTATCAACACATATATTTAACTAATTTACTACAGTTTTCCTTTCAAGAAAATGCAAAAATACTAATCTCTTAATATTATCAATATATGGGCACTTGCATTTGTAACATTATTTTAAGCTATCTGACCACCCTGCACATAACTATTCCATACTCTGATTATATACACTGTAGCTGGGGTTTTGTCAAAAAGAAAAAAAAAGGGCAGAGTCAGAACAGTCAAATATTGTTAAAATGTTTCAACTGCCATTTAAAAGAATCCTGTTGTATTTTGTGCTCACAATATTTATCCTAGATAGAAAAAGCTTTTATATATAATTTTGTGTGAAATGGGTAAAAAAACGAGTTCAGAATCAATCAGGTCTGTGGAAACTTTGACTAATCCAATCTGTTGCTTGGGAGTCAGGGGGATGGAAATATTTTAAACAATTTTAATTAAAATAAAAAACCATTTTTTAAATCAGATAATTACTATATGTCAGTTTTCATTAGTATGGGCCTTATCAATGGTGTTTTTAGTCAATTTTGCTTGCATCATCCCTCTCAATGTCTAATATTTAAGCCATTATCTTTCAAGTGTGCACTATGTGGACTAAGTCAAACCTGTTACATGAAGTGTAACAGGACCATGCGGTGAGAATGAGGCATTAAGTGTATGATGGTAAATCCACAAAGCCAGGCACCCTCCTGAACCCTAGCTGTGGCTTCTTTGAAGCTGAATGACCTTTAAATGTAGTAGGATTTCTTCTTATTTTAAAGGGTGGTGAGATCCTATTACTCTCTTTCAAACCATCAAGGAAGAGGAAGTTATCCCAGCAGAACCAGGAGTGATGGGAGAGGAGATGCAGGCCTCTAAAACAGTGTCTTCCTTCCTCTCCTTTTTACCTAACCTGGGTGTAAACCTATGCAATAATAGTTTCAAAATCTTCCATTTTTATTCTGGTGTGTACAGAGATGTCAGGCAGAGTGCATCCATTTCTATCTGTTTTAAGTTTTCATTACAGCTCAGAAGTAGAATGTCAGTACTTGCTTATTTACTATAATGGGTATATATTTATTCAGGCTAGTGAATTGCAATTAATCTTGTTTATGGAAGGAAAAATTAAACAATTAAGCAATCAAACATACTGCACAAATTAATCAGAAAAGATTACAAGGAAGAAAAAAAAAAGGGCATATGACTCCTTGACTTTGTTCCAAAGATTTAAAATTCTATTTTGGAATAAGGAAAATCCAAACAACCAGAACACATAAAAGTTTTTAAACAAATAATTTTATAATTATGGGATATTTTTCACATCATAAAATGGAATTAAATCTCTTTTAATAATTTTAAGCAATATAAGCAATTCTCAGTACTGTGAACTGATAGATTTCATATCATAATTCTGGAGAACTTGAGTGAAAATAAAACCTGCATATTCCCACATCCTCCACATTAGGCACATAAAACACTCTGTAATCCATGAAAGCCTTAAGTTAAAGTTGTCAAAAATGCATCTGGAAACATCTGGCTATAAAGCAGAAAATGACAAAGGTTGAATGCAAACAATATCAGCAGTGAGAGAAACACATCACTGTGATAGAGTCTGACACCCAGGTGAGTCCTGCTGCCCAGCACTGATCCTAGCCAAGTCCTGCCTCTGGTCCAGGGAGACAGACAATGTATAAACAGCTAAGAGAAAAATATTTTAAAATATTTCTGGGATGGTTATTTTCACAATATATATTGAAGGAAGATGATTTTTGTTCCAATGCGAAAAGTGACGGAACTTGAAAGGTTTTTGTTGCTTTAAAAATGAATAAATTTTCATAAGTTTTTGCATTTTATCAAAATCCAGACACACCCATCACCTTTATTTCCTCTCTTTTATGACAATAGAATACTAACATTGGTTGAGTTTGGGTAAAAAGAAAGAAATTTATTACTAACTGCTGAAGAAATAGTTAGGGTTTCCATTTCTTCAAACGAACCACTGCTGCTAATGTTTTTCAGAAAGAGTACATTTTAACAACAACCAAACTGCAAAATAATTTCAGTCGAAGAAATTTGACATGATACCTAAATATGCTCAGTTATTGCTTTTCATATGATATAAATAAATTCCAACACCTCTGCTCACCCAAAACCTGAACTTTGCTGACGGCCTCAGTGCAGGGAAGGGGGCTCTGTGCCCGTGTGGTGCTCGAGTGTCCATGTGTGTGTGCACAGCTGTGTGTGTGTCTGGTGGGACTGATCCATGCATATAGGGGTGAATAGGAATGGCTTAGGGTATATTTTACAGTGGGGAGGTGTAGATGTTCTATAATTAATTACCAGAATTATCTAAGAGCCACTACAGCACTCCACTATGCAGGTACCACCAGCCAGACTATAGAAGAGATTTATAAACCCATCACAGAATATACACAGAGACAGATGGCCTTCAAGAATCACGTAAAAGGAATGACAGCCATAATTCTTACTCTTTTCTTCAAAACCCAGTTTCTCCTGTTGTCACCAGTCAGGTTGGAGTACTTTGTATTTACAGCTTAAAGCTCTAAAATGGATTATTTTATTACAGCATAGTATCATGACACTAGGATATGAGGGCTAGATGATTTATTCACTTTGATGCAAGTAAGGAAAGCTTTTATTTTTAAATTTCTACCACTCAGTGCAGTGCGTCAAACAATCAGTTTTAATATCTTTAGGGTTAAGTGCACTCTTGTAATTTAGAATTAAATGATTTTTATTAAGCACTTTTGCTGAATATCTGCAAGCTTTACAACTCTGCTGATTAAGGATCTGACAGTGACTGGTAAAGCAGCCACCTCTATGAATTAGGGAAGCATTAGGGAATGCATTCTGTCTACGTTCTTTGGTGCTTAGGGAGTATTTCAAAATAAGTGCAATTTCTGTAAAATGTAGTCATAAAACTACAAATGAATCAATGTATGTGAAACCTAGTGCTTGTGACATCTTTAACAGATTAAAGGTATTTTTGTCTAGAGGGAGGACAGATAAAATAACCCAGGGGTGAAACTTAAAGTGCAGAATTTCTGAAATATTCCCCTGTGACACCGAAACATATAAATGGAAAGCTAGCTTTGAATAGCCAAGGTCTAATGGCCAGATTGCCAGTCACAACCCAGATTTGAGGGAGGCCTGGCCCAACAGCCTGGGCTCAGGGTCGGGGACCAAGGAATGCCCACTGCATGCTGATATTAACCTCCTCTGCAAGCTTGCACAAGCTCCTTTATTTCCAGAGATGTTGCTCCCTCTGCACTCTCATTAACTTCAATGGGAGCCAAGAATGCACAGCACCTTTGAAAATCAAGCGGTTAAACTCACAGCTTCAGTTACCCATCTATAAAATGAGGCTAAACCTTTCTTACCAGTCTCATAGAGCTGTTGTGAAGATTAATTAGATAATGACTGCAAAGCCCTTTGAACATGAAAAGTGCTAAGAATTGTTGTTACCAAATGATGGCAAAGATTGGGCTATTCTTCATTGCTGTCAAATAATAATAAAGAGATGTGCTAGTCTAAGAAAAGGAGAGGTGGGAAATAAAGGGCAATAATGGCTGCTGTTGTTTGCGCATATGATACTGAATAATCTTTGCAAGAAGAAGCCAATCTTGTGAAAAGCTATCTACTGTAATGGTGCTAGGGTTATTGACAGGTCTGGCTATAAGTGCAGGTTCCATTAGATACATCAGCGACTATGTATTCGCAGCAAATCTCACTGATGATTGCCCTCCTGCAGAGGGAGAGATAAGACAAACTATGATTGAAGTAAAAATGTAAACAGTTAAAAAAAGAAATAGAAGTCAACCACTGCTCTCCCACAGGGGCAAGGACCAAGGATTGTTGCACCTGTGAAGCAGTAATAACATCAAATGTTAATGTGATATACGATTGTAGCACAGATACTGCTTCAAGCTCTTGCTGAAGAATTTATGTTGTTTAATATTTTTATATGTATATTAAGTGAAGTGCACTTTCCTAGTCTGGGGCAGTTCAGGGCACAATACTGGCAAACTGAAGGGGTTTCACATGAGTCAAGTTAACAAGAGCATTCTTTGGCAGCACAAGTTACAGCTTGTGGTTTTTACAGGTCTCTAGCAAAAGCCTCTGAATTGATATCAAACCTCTTAATCTCAGGGTTGTACTACGAAGTAGATGCGCTATGCTTTTCTCTTTTGTGTTTGAAGCTGATATTAGACCCATTACTGTAAAAAAATATTATTAATTCATATCAATGCATGATATAAATTCTTCTGTTTGGCAGCTGGAAAGGGACTGAGTGATATATCAGTGCTAAAAAAGCACCTCCTATTTTCACAATGATAAGGAATGTTTACAGTAAACAGACATTAAATAATGTTCAGATCTGAAGAATGGCGTAATATTAACCAAAGAGTTTTAAAACAATTGGTCAAATAGGCATTCTAAGGTTGATTTATGTTTGTGGCTTAAGAAATAATGCCGTTTGTGTGGCTGGCCCTTCATCTGGCCATTAGTTCTCCTGTCCATCCACACACTTTCCCCCATGCCCAAATAATTTTCATCCTTTGGGGTAGTTGCTGTAACATTCAGCAGCGGCACAGAAGTGGCAAAGATAATTATTTTCCTCCACATTTAATTTAAATAAAATACTGTCTGGTTGGAACAGACAGCCTATTCATGGCACAGAGGAGAATTCATTGTCCCTTACACTTAGGAGCAGCCAGCTTTTTCAGTGGTCACGCATGTACCAGCCAGCCAGCCAGTCAGCATGTCTGTGCCAGATGTGCTGGCTTTTCCCCAGCTGGCAGGACAAAATACAGAGGTAGAGAACATGGAAAGAAGAATACAGAGACCAGGGAGTACGTGCAGCTTTTGTTGTACTAGACATTTTGTACTAGAGATGGAAGGGAGTTGGGGAGAAGGACAACTGTATCAGAAATCAAAGACACTGGAAGGAGTGAGCAGCACTGGCATGGTGAGTTAGGTGATGTGATGCAGGAGAGCTAGAAACCCAGAAGGGATGATATGGCAGAACTGCTTTGGGAAAGATTTAGAGGATGTGGAGAGAGTTGGGATGACAGCAGTGAGTGGGTGGAAGATATAACTCCAAAGAAAACAATGTTTAATTATTTCTACTCTTCATGGAACAATCTTTATAAAATATTGTCATGCTCTCAAGGTTTCAGTGATCTGGAAAACATCTAACATGTTACCATTTTTCCAAAATTCCTATACATTACCAAAGTAAGTAAAAATCTAGTGACCTTATATTCATTCCAGACAAAATCCTGGGACACAGAACAGAATGGGATCTAACCAGTAATGTTACAAAGACAGTAACATAATCCAGTTCAGTGAATGAGTTTTCATGGAAAATTAATGATAGAACTGATTACATCCTTAGAAGAAAAGTTCTGTTGCTAAAGGAAGTCACTCAGTATAACTGAGCTGTTTTACCTTTACTCTGACCTTCTGGTTAAATATGACACTACACAAAATCTGTGTAGCAAATTTTAACTGGCATGAAAAGGCTGATACAGCCAAAAAGTAATTGCACAGAGGGCATCATTATATAATGGGGTTCCACATAGATCTATTCTTAGTTCAGTGCTATTCAATATCTTTATCAATGAGATGGAAGAAAATAGAAACTTGTTGTTGGTAAAGGCTGCAGATGCCATATTCATACATAAGAAGTGAGTACGTGACCTGATTTTTAGACGCACTAAACATATTTAGGCAATGAAAAAGGAAGATTTTGGCATAGAAGCTAAAGCCACAAAATATGGGGCTATTGCAGTGCAAGCTTTAAAGCACCTTTTGAGCTAAACTCATCTCAAAACTGGCTTAATAACAGGTGGTAAGAGAGAAATGCCCCAACTAGCCAGTATAGAATGACCCTGCTCTTCACTGCTTAGCCACCGATTTCTGATCTGTCAGATGAGAAGACAACTGCTTCATCTTAAAACCCTGACACAGAATTAAGCACTTAATTGCTATTTCATACAACCAAGCTGTCTAGAAATGAGAGTGCTCACTTGGCCATGTGGACTGTCAAGACTGAACATCCCTCTTTTGTGTCAGCAAGTTGACAGATGCACTTCTCAGGTTCTGGAAAGGTGTCTTTGCCTACAAGTTCATTTGGATGGAGATGCTTTCCAACTCTCCTATTTAAGCTTAGGCATTACATAGAACTGCTACAAAAACACCACATATGCTCAGGCAAGCATTAGGTAATGTAATAACTACTGCTTCTTCTGCCCTTATCAGCTGATGGTGAGAAACAGGCGACCCCAGTTTTTAAATAAAATTATTCTGTGCCATCACACTTGGTTTTGAGACAAAATCTGATATAAGAGAAAAAAATGGGAATAGATAAGCTGGTGCTGGAGGTTTCTCTCTTTCTATGTATTTATAAGTATAAAGAAGATGATACATAAAGAAGATGATACATAAAGATGTCATATCTCCACCTCAGGGACATCCCATACCTAGATCAAGAAGATAGAGAAATATCCCCAGATCTTGCAGTTAAAACATGGCCTCAGAGAACAGAAGGTTTTCCTCAATCTTCACTGCCTCTCAGTATCTTACATGCTCTTATTTGTCCCCTCTTATTAATTTCCTCTCGGGTAATGAATGAAAGACTTTTCTATCTCTCTTCATAAGACTTTCTTTAGGCCTAGGAGTAAAGCAAAGGCCTGGCATAGTCATTGCAGCAGACAGCAGATATAAATGTACTGGAGGAAGGCAGTGAAAAAAAAAAACAAAACCCAAAGCATTTTTATTAGTTCTGATAACTAAATTGGTGATAATAAGAAAGCAGGCTAACCCCTTTTGGCCAAACTACAGGTAGCTAGGGAGAGAGGCTGTGCAGACCTTCCTGAGCCACAGGTTTATTATAGTGATCCTGGGCAGACCACTCTCCAGATGCACTCCATTCTTGCACTGCTGGAAGTACTAACAAGAGTGCTACATGCAGGTGTATTTTCTATAAAGTAGACCATTACCAGTAAAAAGTAAAGGGAAACTATCAATTCACTTAATGCTGAATACCTGTGAGCATTCAGTTGCTGCCACTTCTGGGCACTGATGGCTACATTTGATTATCTGTAGATGCTTATGACCTGCATTCCATGTTGAGACTACCTGATGAGCTGCCCTCCAGAGGGCTGGCTAAGCTCCTCTGTGGGCATTGCTGCAATGCAGGACAGGGTCACTCTGTGCTCTTTGAGTGAGCCACCAAGAGCTGCATCTTATCTTGTCTTTCACCTTGTGTAGAAGTTTTGGAATCTATAAAGTGATTTTGGATGTTGTTTTCAGGGCCATTTTATAGCCCCGTTGGACTGCAAGAGCAAAAAATCCCTCTCCATGTTTAGAGTATGTTCCTTTATTTATACCTGTCTTGCTTTTTAATAACTTCTGATCCAAATTGTCTTAATGTCCTGCAATAACAAAACAGCAGAATAACTGTTTGGTTGAAGTGATCCTTCATGGCATAGGGGATGCCGTGTCTGGGCTGTGGTGCTGGGTGAGATACCCAAACTGGCCTTAAACGCCTTAGCTGCAGTCTAGCCATTCCAGCACAGCTGTCAGCTTGGATCAATTTTCCCTTCCAAAAAAATGCTGCCATCAGGAGGAACGCTTTGTGGCTGAGCTATCTTGATCCCCCACTACATTTGCAGCAGGGATCTAGACTATTTATATTCTTCAGAAAACAGCAAGGAAAGAGCACTCCTGAACTGGGAACCAATGTGCACCCCATTTCTGTTGTAACTCTAATGTCAGGAGGAGTTGGGTAGTCCTCTGAAAGAGTTCCTCATCTAGATGACTGGTGTGGATGCACTGTGGCAAACAGCTGCAGTCTGGTGACCTGTACAGCTCCAACAAAAGTCAAATATTTTACTAGAAATTGTGGAGTTTAAAGTAAAATTGAAATAATTTTGCCTTACATGATTTTCTGCCAGTATTTAAATACTTCTTTAACAAAGAATGGAGTTCTCCCCAGCAAAGGTAATTAGTAGCTATCAGTGTGCAATACAGAAATGTTTTTCTCATTTTACTCCTACAAAGAGCACTGCTGTGTATCACATTAACACTGTCTGATAGCAACAGATGACAGCTTTAAAAAAATCCAACAAGAAAATTAACAGTAATGCTTAAAAAATCATCACTAAAGACCTGACCTTGCTAATTAATATTTAGGATGAGCCATCAAATCAGTTCTTTGAAATAGGGCTGGCTGCTGTTCTTACATTATTGAGATTGCTATGTTGTAGACTTGAGATGGTATCAAGCTGTCAATAAATGCAAATTAATGGCCATTGGCACACAGTTGCAGAAACAACTACACCTATGTTATCACACCCCCAGGAGTGTCCTTACCATCTACACTGCCTAGTCACTACCCATCCCACTTTGAGCTCTTAAGCTGATAGCAAGCAGGGAACCTCAGAGCAGCCAGCCTTCAGAGTGTTATGGAGAGCTCAATGGTAGAAGGAAGCCTGTCCTACAAAACCACAAGTTTGGCCCAAACTGCAGCTCACACTGCACCTCAGAGTGACTCTGCCTCAATACACAAAACAACATAGCACAAATGTTTCATCTTAATAGTGTCAAATGGCTGAGATAGGGACATACAACTTCTCATCTCAGTGGGAGGCTCATCTGCTTCCTTTCAAATGGAAATTGGATGGAAGAGACTACTCATTTAAAACAGTTACATCTGTGCAGAGATCACTGCCTGTTCTAGTGTGCAGGTCAGGCAGGGAAAACGCTGAAACATGCCTCAAGCAAGGATGAAGATGGACAGTTTGCAGTTATGTACAAGAAGGTACAGCATCACCCACTGATGAAAGAGGAAAGCATCAAAGATTCAAACACAGGCATACTCTCAAAATAGCTGCAAATTAAATATTCAACCTATTCATCCTGTGTAGGCCCTATTATGGACAGACTCACAGAAACCTCCACTGCCAAGAGTCACCACACAGCTCCAGTAAGAGATCTCATGCTGAGGACAGAGAGTGAGACCACTGCCAGCAAGGGGGGACTATCCAGCGCTTGATACCACGGCCAAGAGCTGCTCTGTCCCTAAAAAAAGATGGAAGAACAATGTTGAGTGGGGCCATGAGAGCAAACTCAGGGGAGAAGGATGGGAGTAGGCAGGAAAATAAGAAAAAATTGTTTTCCAGAGAGATGCTGGAAGCTCTCTGGCAGGTGGGGGGCAGGCAGTTGCATGCTTTCCCATACATTTTATTTGTGCTCATGTGAATGACTGTTGCTTTAAATCCTCTCTGCTGTCTGTCTCCAAAAAAAAAAAAAAGGATTGAGAAGAAATGTGTATAATTATACACAGAATATTAATCTTCTTCCTGGTGATTTACAACTCTAGCATATTCATCACACTGGAACTGTGCTCAAAAGTATTTTCATCTGATTAAAACCGCTGATTCATCGATGCATGTAATCCTTTCCTAATAGTATGTATATAAATGGCTCTTAACAATTTCCACATCAGTTTTTCCTCATTTTTCATTGTTATGTGATTTTCTTAAACACTGAGTGCAATTCTGAACTTTTATGTTTTGATTGAGCTTTTTGGACAATAAGGTGCAGTGATCTAGGCTACAGATTGAAGAAGCTTAAAAACTTAACATCTGATTTTAGCTCTGGCCACAAATTCCCTCTGTAGCTTTGGATAACTCATTCCAGCCTTGCCTGCTCTGGGATGAATTCTACAGTCACCTTCAACTCTGGACCCACAATTCTTTTAGGAATTGTGAATACTTAAACTTGATCAGCAGCCATGTACCTCACTATTGCAAATTCTGCCACAGCTCAGGGTATGAAGAAGCTCAGTCTGACTCCCTCTGCACCACCATGCCTTTCCACACTTCCACAGAAATTCGCATCGGAAGATACTTATACACTCTCACCACAAATGTAACCATGTGCTATTCTTTGCTTCTGACTCCTTCTGTACCTCCTTCCTTTCTTTACTATTTATAGGTGGCAGCTTGCCTAGGAGATGAGACAAGGCTGCCAAATGATTTCAGAGCAGTGTCCCACAAGGAAACTTGGGATAAATCTTACCTCTATGCTCATGAAATAGAAATCCAATGCTAACAACTTTTGTTTACTACAAACAGCCCATAGATACATGATGCAAACAAGAAATAATGGCTCATGGGACTTCAAATGTCTGAGAATAACTATCATATCCTTAGGATGAATATTTGTGGCAGTCTTAACACCACTCTTGTCCAACCCTTCAAGGCTGGAGCCCAGTCCTATAGGCCAGAGATACTACCAGTTAAAATTCTCACTACTTAAACCTCTTTCCACACATGTTCACAAAGGCACAGCAGCAGCCCACTTGCAGCAGCAGCATGAGGCCCTCTCACGCCCACTTCATGGGTGCATCCCACCTCTGCCTTTTCAGAAATCTGAAAGACTAGCTGTGTTCAGACCATGTGAAGTGTGCACCTTAGAGACTGATTCTGTGTGGAAATTAATGTTAAATGTTTATTTTATTAAAAACAAAGACATGTACTGACCTGCTTTTTGTACCTTACCCTGGTGATTAGAGCATTTCTCCCAAGTTCAGCTCTCTCGGGCTGAGAGACAAAGCAAGGTTAAAACCACAGCTCCCAAGAGCTTCACTGTTTGGCTGAAATCTCTTCCTGGGACACAAATTCTACATTGGTTGTCAGAGCCATTAAATGGCAGTCCTAAAATCTGCACAGTCTTGTGAGTACTTGAGGAAATAGATCATACTCCAATCCCCAGTTCTCTCCATCTCCTTTTTCTTCAGAAATTACTTAAGCATTTCATACCAGGAAAGGATGCAGAGTTCTTCAGCCCACGTGGAAAGAAGTTTGTAAAGGGTTATTTATACAGCTGGAATTGTGAAAATCTGGAAATCAGACTTTCTCTTGTGTTAGCTCAGGCAGCTTTGTGCTCACCTGCTGCAAACATTCTGAGTTAATGAACTCCTCCCATATCTTGATCCTGAGTCGTTAAAAACTTGTAATGCTCAGTAATCTGATATCCAAGAGTCTTTATGAATTTAACTACTAGGACAAAAGTTTCCATTCTGAATATGCAAATGCCTTCAGTGCCTCTGAAAATTAGATCAAGTCTCTATCTAGTCAGTGCCTAATTTTACAGTTGATGTTCTGAAATGTTTGCCCAACCTCTGTATTTTCTGGTTTTTGTTTGTAAAAATGGAACATTAATACTTAATTGCTTCTCAAAACTTTGTGGGAATTAATGCTTCTAAAGCATTTCAAGAATGAAAAGGACCACATAAACTGACAACTACTGTAATTAAGTATGAATTATTTAAAATGAAAAATTTGTATTGCAAATGAAGTGCTGGAGGAATGTATTGAACAAACCACCAAAAACTTCACAAAAATTACTAATCAAAACACAAGGCTCAGACATCTTGCAGTACCACCTCTTAACAAAGTACTGAACATCAACTGAGCTGTAGCAATTGACCATATATGCACATAGCCTTATTTTGATGGAAAGCAGTTCCATGTGAAATATTTTACCTTGCATTTGATTCAGCCAGGAGGATGCTTATGGTCACTCAGTTAGCACTGACTTAATGAGGAGCCCTCAAAAGTAGTTTCATAGCAACCGCTAGCAACTGACAGCCAGCTGTTGTGTCCTCTTTTTGCAGCATCCGGACTTTTTGCCCTTCTAGTATTCAAGAAAATAGTTTCTGTGGGGCACTAACCACTGTTTTATTATATGGAATAGAAGAGTTAAACTCCTGGAGTGTCATATGATCCAGTACAGAGAAATGTCAGCATCACCACTGCTACTACTGAACTTACTTGCAAAGGAATGTAACACTTCAGGGGTGGAGCTACCAAGCTATTGGGTTTTGTCCTGTGTACACAGAGCATACAGACCATGACCTGCAAGTGAATTAGAAGCATTGTTAATACCCAACTTTTTTAAGCAGTATTGTTGTACACGCCCTACATCTAATTTTTTCCCCCACTTATTTTGTATCTTAGTTTGGAAGCATTTAGAATGAAAGGGCTTTAGGATAAATAGCAAGGGTATCTCTTTAACTTTCTGATAGTTTTCTTTCCAAATCGGTTCTATGAACACTGTCTTTCAGTTCAAAAGACAATGCACTAAACAAAGTGATTTAGCTCATTTGCATTACTGTTAAATTTCTTACTGGATTTTTTAACTCTTTTGCTATATGTAAAACAACACCTATTTTAAAGAACATTTACTGTATGCATATAGGATTTACATTAAATAACTCAAATGAGTGTATTCTAGGCAAAACATAGATGGTTTTGGGAAGGGGAAAGGAATAATTCATCTATAATATGGCATAATAATACATTCATATTTAATAACAACATTCCAAATAACAAACAACTAACAGTATTCAATATTTCTGAAACTCCCCACCCCCAAACAGAGGTGTTATTACGTCAAGTTTTGCAGACATTTTACAAAGTTGTTCTAGTCAGAAAAAGGCCTGATGGCTGGAAAATAGCCAACATAATGTCATTACTGAAGATGGACTCAGGGAACACTTCAGGAAATTATAGACCATTTAGTTTTGATGCCTTTTGGGAGGAGGGAATCTTAAAAAGCATTTTTGGACATTAAATGGGCACCATTTAGGAAAGCACAGCTTGATGAAGGATAGCTACTATTGCCTCAGGAATGAAAGGTCATGCTTCACTACATTCTGAATTTCCTTCAGGTTATACATAATCAGGGGACAAAAAGGTACCATAGATTTTGTTTTCATTTTCAGAAAGAATTCAGGAAAATTTTAGATCAAGGACTAATAAATTGTACTGTGATGTTGGTAAAGGAATAAAATAAGTAATTTTTCTAAGAGGAAAACTTTATTATTCTGAAACAAATAGGTGTAGAGAAACACAGGTATTAATAGCAGGGGTTTGCATTTCCACTTTACATATATTTTGTGACAATAGAAATAACAACATTAGGCTATCCAAACCCACATCATTTAAGTCTCAATGGAGTACTTAAGCATGCATATAACTCTAAGCAGATGCTGAAGCTGTATTGTTAATGTAAGTGGAATTACTCAGGTGCTTTAATGATTTACAGAGGTTCAGCCCCTTCGAATATAAGGTCCTAGAACCCAGATTAAAAAATGGTATTTTTTATGCAAAAATAAATAATTTCTGCAACACGTTCACCAGGAAGCTAATCTGATAATTACAGCACACAATTTCTTAACCTCTACGGCTAAGAATTCACTTACAGGTTTCTGATCCATCCATCACCCTCTACAATTTGTTGTACCTCAGCTCAGAAAATTTTGTGTGCTTTAAAATATCAACATCTGATATCATTAAGATTTTTCAGAAACAACTGAAAATTTTGTGTGTCTCTAAGCTTGAACACCAGAGAAAGAAACCTTTGAAATATGTGCCCTACAGAAACCAGGTGAGTACTTCCACATCTGAAAATCAATCTCATTTTAAAGAAGACCCAAATTTAACATGAAAAAATTGAGACACTCAAGAGAAGTAACCTTCTTGAAATCCTTAACTAAGATAAATAAATTTAAAGATCTAAGTTTAATTGTTCAGCACACAGAATAGAATATATTTTGATGACATGAAGTTATGAAATTTAGAATACTATAGTATCTGTTCAGTAAGCTGCAGTATTGTGTCAATTTGCATTAAATATATCACTACCACATATATAACATACACTGGAGCAGATTTAGCTAAAAATCTTTCTGCTATTTCTTTCTCTAAGCTTTTTCTGTTTCCTCTCCAATATCAGTAACAGTTTGAGATTTCAATTTGAATGTCAAGTTTCATGTTGAAAATTTATAGCTGACTGCAATTCTGGAAATCTTAGGAAAAAACAGAATTAGTTTGCACAGAAGCATTTTGGTTTTCATTTCTTCCAAGACATATGCAGACATTTGTTTGAGGCCCAAATGCTACAGCTAATATGTTATAAATGTGTTAACACCAAATTACCCTTCAAAATCTTACTCCTTTTTTGAGTGTCAGATGAGAGAAATCCTAACTGGGATAAACAAGGGGAAGACTGACAGAATTAAAAGAATGTCAATATGCAGGAAGATTCTAAACAATTATTCTTGACATAGCCTTAATCTGAGAATTCAAACATTCTCCAGATCATGTGCAGTGCTGAAAATAAATCCCAAGAAGAATACCAGATAGACCTCTCTCACACAGAAATCAGAGGAGGTGTCGCCCTTACAAGACAGAGTGGAAGAGGAAAAAATGAGCACTTACATAGTACAAAACACAGAAATGTTGGGAACAGGATCATTACTTTGAAGAGGACAAAAAGAAAAAGTTACAGAATTTCCAGGCCATCACTGCTAGAAGCCCAACTGAAAAAAAATGGGGGTGAGGGTAGTGTGGAGGGGAGAGAAATAGCTCATTTGTGAGCCCCAAATCAATCTCATTGGTATAAGCCATCTCAGACAAAAAAGCCTGAGAAGGAACCAGACACTGAGTTGTCTGCATTGTTTGGTAATGAGGTTCAAGCAAACAACAAATGGTTTTATATGGCCTGGTTTGGCCACAGAACATGGAAGCTGAAAGGAATCCTCTCAATAGGATGTCCAGAATAAAAAAAATCTGTGATGTTGCAAATAACCCAGAGGATATGGCAGAAATTCAGGTGACTTTCTCCCTGAAGCACCATGGTCAAGCTGAACCTGTAGCTCTTTAGTTTCTCAGTTTCAAGTATTTTCTAAGTATGCCTTAAACTCAGATCAGGAGTCACATCAAATTACTGTAACTGATATTTCTAGATAAATTATTAAAAATCATGGTCAAGCACGTATTTTCCACCTTTAAGAATGCCTATCTTAGGAACTGCATATTTAGCTTAGCAGGGACTCTGTCACACACCACCTGTAATTAATTTCAGCATTGTCTTGGACAGACTTCTGAAATACTATGATCATGCTGGTAACACTAGCTGTCCAAATAAAATTGAGTTGTTGAATCTTTCTAAAGGTCTGCTTCTTTGGGGGAGGGGGCCCTTATCATCTCTGGTCTTCAGCAATAAAATACAGATTTTCAGTGTGGGACTGTGAACTCCCCTCATCTTGCAATTCCATTCAGTCACATGCCTGTCAGTAGTTCTACAGCCAGATCCATAGCCAGGCTACTAATTCTTTGGAACGTGTCCAAAGAGACAAAATGATAGCAAGATTTCTTTGAAATTCTGCTGTACCTATATATCTTATCGAGCCTCTAATAATGATTTTCTTGAAGGTGAGGATTCCATTGATGTCTTTCTATTACTAATGAAATGAAAAAGATGTTGGCATCAACTGTTTTCCTTCCCTGACAACTAATTGATTTGAAGTCAATACATGCACTTTAGGAAGAAACCAAACTACAGGTACAGCTCATGTGCAATGCAGACTGTCACTCAAATGATACAATCCTGCTTCCTGACCTGACCAGATGGAAGTATAAACATACTGAATATTCCTGAGAATACAAAGTTTAGCCTGGTCAGATGTGTATGTGACAAGTGTAACTGTGGCCTCATGTGATCTGTATGCAGATTTATACAGGAGTATTGAATAATAGGGGAGATTTTTTTCATGTGCTATTGTTTCAGCCTTTTTAGAGGTAGTTTGTTTAATTTCAAAGTTAAATTTAAAAAAAATCTCAAGACATTAAACTTGTCTTTAGGGTGAGGTAGTTTGTATCTAGACTATTTAAAGCTGATTGGATGGGTATGCCTGGCAAGCCAGAGCCCACAAGTTCAAGCACTATAAATTTATATGCTTTCCTGCACACTACCTTCTTTCACTAAAGAAGCCCAGAAAGCAAGTTAAAGAATGATTTGTCCAAGTTCTGTGAGGTTTTTACTAAAGAAATATGAAGATTAATCAATGACCCCATTTTGGGCAAATCAATGTGTAACGAGACTCAGTGATTTAAACTAAACTCTGCATAAATTCAAACTAGAGAACATATTTTTTTCATTTTTCTGATAATAACTGAAACATCATACTCAGCACTTTGGTAGATTTTTTTATCTCTGGAAACTTTACAATCAAGACTAACTTTTTTTCTCAAATATACGCTAATTTCCAAAGGAATTAATCCCAGGAAAATCTTAGATATATGTTATGTGGGAGGTCCAGCTAGAGAATTGTAATGGTTTCTACTGGCTTTATACTATACAAACAAGCTAAGAACCTGTGACTGAATAGTTGTTGCTACACCACTCCTGTTTGGGGAACAAGCATTATGGTCACAATGCTCTTTCAGTGGCAAAGCTCTTTTTAACTGCAGGCTAAAGTATCGGAGCTTAGAAAGAGATTTCTAATTTGTCAGGATCACCCATTTTGCTCTTCGTATTTCTTTAGTAATTTCACATTTCTTTCTCATCTTCCTATATCTGTGTCACTGAATAAAATAATAAAAATTATCAACACCTTGGTAAATTCACCCATTTATTTATATTCCAATATACTGATCTGTCATGCACAAATCAAGCATTAAATTCTAGTAATTCAGTGATCAATATATGATTCATATGTTTCCCCAGGGAGTGACACTGAAAAATAAGCATTCAGTAATTACAATTTTTTTCAGTAAATACAATACAGTATTACAATTTGAAATAATCCTGGGAGAAGCCCATAGCATGAAGAAGATTGACTATCACCTAAGACACAAATCAGGTGTCTTAGATGTCTTCTGATCACAGAAAAGTAATATTTAAAGCTAAGTTTCAGTAGTTAAAAACTGGAAAATAGGGCCATTACAGCATTTTCTGGCTACAGAATAAGAAAGAGTGCTCAAGTATATCACTGTATGTAGTTTAAATATCAGTCTTCCACTTTTTGTTCCAAGACTGGTGCAATTTCACCTTGGAGACAGCTTTAAGATAAGGTTTATGCATTAAATCAGCTTTTCTACTTTTCAAAAGCACAGATGTGTCAGGATCTGTCACCCTTTTATCTTTGTGAAGAATGCTAGGCTAAACTGAATCTGATTCTTGAGCAAATGTAAAAACTGATGAGGATGCAAGGGATCCCAACCTTTGTAAACACTGGCATAATCTGCAGAGGGACAAAGAGCGAGAGAAAGAGAATGTGAGACATTGGTGAAAGAATTCACAGTGCTTAGGAGACCCAATTATGGACTAAGATCCTGTTTGCATTGTTTAACAACAAAAGATGGTTCTTGCCCCAAGGCACTTACAATAAATGTGGATTTGAAATTAATTTTCAAGGAATGCTAGGGTAATTGTGTGTGCACTGCGTTTAACATATAAGACAACACACTTTTGGAAATTACATGTATTAGTGGAATAAAGCCAGCCTGAGCCTGAGTATTGTTAAACTCCATTCAGAAGATAAAAATTATTGTATGATATTGGGCAAAGACATATTTTTCCATTAATAAATTCCAATTTTTAAATGCCTTTCTATATTAGCTATAGAATTTATGCACCTAGCAGTATCTGAATGAGAAAAATAGAACATTTTGCATTCTGTCACTGAATGACCTTGATAACCATAAGAGAAATTAGAAAATATGTTCTATATTTGTTACAGCAAATGTATTCTCTAAAGTATTACAGTAATCATTTTTAAGATCACAGTAATTTAACAGTTCCTCAGTTGTTCAAGTACTCTGGCCTTGGATGATTGCTTGAACCTTCACATACACATTACCTGCAAAATCTTTTTAAACGTTTTTAATACTTCAAACTCTTTATTTTCCTGAATATATGTTTCAAGGTAGTGTCATTTATGAAAGGCCAGGTGAAGATATTTAATGATCTTTTATCCAGCAAGTGAAGTAAAACGAAACTATGTCCAAAGACATAGTGTTTAATCTTCATTTTTATGAAAATGTTTTTATTTTCTTCTTCAACAAAAGAAAAAAAAAGTGAGCTCTCACATTAGGCAGGAAGTAAATTGTTTCACTCCTAGGCTTGGATCTAGGAAATAAATTCTCCACCATTAGACCCCATAACTCAATTCTTCTCAGTGCTGGCAATGGATGAACTTGTCTCAGTATCTCACTGCAAAATCATTACAAACAGTGTACATCACTGCTGGTGCCCCTGGCATATTACAATTCCATTATGCACCAACAATCTTTCTGATGGCAGTAACGTTTGGCAGAATGCTTTGGGAATTTTCAGTTCTTCTTTCCCATGTGTTTTTTCCTCCCACTATCCTCCCCCTTTTGTAAGCCGATCTTGTGAAGCTACTCAAAGAAATGTCATTCCTCCCCAGACCTCCCCAGCTTCTTTCACCCTGAGCACTGCAATCAGCTCCAATGTTTCCTGCAGACAATGAAATAATGCTACCTATGAAACTACTGGAGAAGCACAAAACTTCTCAGGTATAAGGCCTTGGCTCCATTCTGGTCCCTGAAAGTGTCAGTGACAGTGGACACCATGCCTAGAACTACCTCTCACATTCCTACTTTCCTTTGTTCCCTGAGCTATTTCAAGTTCTTGGATGATGCAAACCTATTTTTTCCAAAATTGTTTCCTATGTAAGCCAATACCTGGTTTCTGTCTTCCTCAGATTTCTTTCTCCCCTTCAGTCAAGGTTCCCAATCTCACACCTCCTGCACCTGTCTGCACACAGAAATCAGCAGCATTAGGCTGGAAGAACTTGTATCTGCACTGTTTATGGGTGTGTACCTGCAGTATCTACAGAAAAGTGCATTTCCCTGTGGGACAGTCACAGGATGGTGCACATGTTGGATCACACCACTTCTCTCCTTGTGAGACCTAAATTGTGAACCTCAACTATCAGAAAGGAGCTGCTGGACATATCTGAGCCCTATCAAGAGGCAGATAGTTTCACAGAGCTCAGAATGACATAATACTGCACTCTCAAATTACAAAAGCCAGTTCTTCTCTCCTAGTTGTTACAGGACTACAGGATTTCCTCCTTGGCTCTAAAGATTCATCTTCTTTTCTCTACTGGAGTCTGTCAGCAAATCTGAACAGATCTCCCACGGACTTTCTCTGAGTATAATTGATTATTTACATATTTTTATATTTATAGGTGATATATAGAGTCTATACTTTCCCAGTGCCGTACATCCTTAAGCCCATCCTTTGCATCCGCAGCAGAAAATGCAGGAAGTACTTCTTTCCTCTGAGCATTCACAATGAATTCAGAGCAAGATTTCCTCTGATTTCTGCCTGCCAAAGTATTGTGTACTTGAGTACATTCTGAAATTTCCCAGAAGTACTTCCAAAGGTTGCGCAAGGCTGTGATTCAGAGAAATGGTGCTGAACATCTATGTCAGAAAGTGAGCTGTGCTCAGCTGTGTACATTGGCTCAGCTGTTATGCAGACACCTGGCAGATAGAGACCTTCAGCTGCCATCTGTGCTGCTTGTATTGTGCAATCACATCTCTGTAATCTAAGAGTAAAAATGGAGGGGAAGGAGTAGCAATAACTGTGGAGAAAGGAGAGAGCAGTAAGTTTCATATAACCTCTAATATCAAGAAGTGTAGGTCACAGAGCAGTTGATTTTGCTTGCCACAAAAGCAATTTTCACAGTAGGTGATATACAAAATTATCCTAGACACATTCATTTTTTTAGAATAACTGAGGAGAATTACACGCACGTAAAATTCTTGCCATATATAGGGCAGTAACAGCCATTACCAGAGGAACTGTCAGAAGCCTTCTTCCAAAGAATCCTTTAGAGACATCACAAGAAGTTGTTAGGTTTGTGTAACCTGTGGAGGGTAATAAATTTTGAGTGACACTATTGGTAGCTACTTTTTACAGCAGCACCTCTACTTGCTGATAACTATCCCATACCTTCTCCCCTAAAATGAAAAAAAAAAAAATTAGAATGTCTACTGGCAAGAGGAGGTTTTATTCTTTAATACCTAGCTCTGTATCACATGGAAAGGAGCACATCCCAACACCAGAAACTGAAGACATGGGAAAGCAATAGTGCAGAAGCAATGTAGTACAGTGGTGGTCTCTTCATGCTTTTTAGGCTTAAAGGCAGGCAACCAAAGGCCCAACTAGACTGACAGCTCTTGTACTCTTCTTTACCTTCCCAGGCTTTCACAGAACTCCTCAGAGCTTTCCAAGTTGAGCTGGCTTCTCTCAATATTAAAAGGTTTAAAAAAGGGTCTATGTGGAATAAATGGGGTAAATTAGAAAATTCATTTATACAATGGCAATCATGCCTTCAGCTTTCGTAATTGGGCTTTTGTTACCAGGCCTTTTCATATGTCTTTTCCTTAGAGGTAACCTCATGTCTGAGAGCTAAAGCAGTTCTCCTACAGACAGCCCTCTGCTCCCCAGATGCCAGGTACAGATTAGCTAAGAAATTATTCTCCCGTAATTTTCATCTCTGTACCTCTGTGTTGGTTTCTGTCCTTCTGTGTTGGTTTTGACCAGGTTTAGATGGATTACATGTTTATTATTTTATTTAGATACTTTTTTGAACAATATGTGTGGGTTAACCCAGAAACCCATGTATACTAATATGAGTATATATATAATTTACTTTCACTTGTTTTTTACAAATTACTGGTCTTCTGACCAAAACCAAGCTCCTCCTACATGTTTGTACATTGAGTATGTAATAGTATGCAGTAGTATGCAGTGCAGTAAGATTATACTTCAACCTATTCTGCTGTTCTACAAAAAATTAAATAATATTTCATAATCTGTGGTTGGTTTGTTGTTTTGCTTTTTTTTTACATAGTTGCTAAGGTAATGTGCTGGTGTTTGTGATTTTACTCAGCTGTCTATTACATTTTAAAAATAAAAGACATACAACATTAAGTTGTATTTATTATTTCTATAACCTCTGCTATTCTCCATGGACTTCTGTGTAAGAGGTAAAGGCAGCCTGATGTTTTGAACTACCTTTTCTCAGAGGAGATGCTGTAGGGGAAGGTAGGTAGCACCAGACAGTAGTTCATTAAGCGGCTTATTGCTCTTCCAGAAGACTCAGATGTTGGGGGAATTTATCATCTGTTAAATTTCCTTTGTTTTGCAGTACATGCTTGTTCCCCCTGCATGATTAGCCCAACATTTGGCATCATTCTTTGCTAACACCCTTCTCCTCATCCTATCCCCATCAGGAGATGCAGCAAGCTCCCCATGGCCTGACCCTGCTGTTCTGTACCGAAGTGTTTCCTGTCCTACTGCTTCTTAGGCAAGCTTGGGAAGCATCTCTGTTGCATGCTAGGCCAAGCACAATCAGCTGGGAAGGTTTTGCTCCCTGTGCTTTTCACCATGCCATTTGCACCTTCAATTCCTTGTGTTTAAGGGTTTCTGTGTATGCAACACATTTTAGTATTTATTTTAATGATTCATTAATATTTTAAAACACAAACCTCTTGTAATCACAGAATTCCATCATTTATTTAGGAAGTCAGGTGAACAGCAAATGTCTGCAGATTGTAGTTTCACCACAGGCAGACTATTCTGAAGCTACAATTTTCAGGGTACCTCAGTTTTGAGGCTTAGGAAAGACCTTTCTCATCAATCACTTCAGTAACTCAAACTTGCTGCTTCCATTGAATTGGGAAAATAGTATGAAAGCATGAAGTGCTTATTAAGTTTAATGTTTTTGTTCACCTAGTTTACTGCTTTCCCATCTACCCTTTACTTGCAGAGGACTTAAGACAGAAGCTAAAGGAAGCACACTTATGCTGCTGTTGTCTATTTAGCTTTCATTAAGCAAGTTGGTGCACAGTTCACACTCATTCTCAAAACCAGCCCATCATCTAAAAGTATTTACGTAAGACTCTTTGCATTATACACCAACCTCTGCAACACTAGTATTAACTACTGACATCTGCCAAGGCTGACTAGTAAGTGCTTTACAGTATCAATTCATCCCAAGCAAAAAGCATGTTTGAGTGCTGCAGTGCTCTTGTTAACACCAATAAGAAGTATCAGAGCTCATATGACACCTAGCAGAAATTAGTACCCACATTCAAAGAAAAGCTTTTGTTATTTTCCAGAGTATTATGTGGACTTTATTGAGATGACTGCATCTGACACCTGCTGTAATATAAAATGCAGCTATAATTAGCCAACTGATGCTCTCCACAGTTTAGGTCGAATCCCTTCTGTGGGAATTATGCTTTAAAATATTCAGAACTCCAAGTGGCTCTCATTACATTTAATTTTTACTTAGAATTAGGTGGTCTAGAAAAAAAATTTAGGATTGTAATAGCCCCCCGCTGAATGCCACACAGCAACGTGAAAACCCATAGATTTTTTTCCAAATAAAAAAATGAGAACAAGCAGACTACACTACAGCCTTCAATTGAAGTCTGGCTTTGCTTAATTGTACTTTTTGCACTCATCAGTCTCTCCTCTTCAGAGCAAGCTACAAAAATTGCCTGAATAGCCAAAGAAAAGTTTCCCACAGTCACTGGTCACAGAAAAACACCATTGTCCTTCCTCACAGTTTGATGGACAACATTTCTATAAATGGGTAGCCAGTCTGTCAATGGTACCCTTGCTGAAAAGGCAAAAGAAGAGAACAGATTCTGCCAATATCTGACAAAGCATGTTAACACATAATCAGGCATTCACTAGTCAGGCAGCTGCCCCTGGGACCTTCATAACACAGGTGCCTTTAAGCCATTTCCTATTCACAGATAAAGGAAACAAGCAGGAGATACCTGGGAAAGGAGCAGTCTATTGTCGCCTGTCAAATGTCCATCTCCTAGGCTGCCTGTACAAAAACAGAAAGAACACAAAAGAAACTTCAGCCTGAATTGCTAAATTATAAAACAGCAAAATACTCCCCAGCTCCATAACTTTAATCTTCATTTAAATAATAACTTAGAAGGTTACTAAAGGAGCACCATGTCTTATAAGATGTACCTTCTCCATTCTTTTTCCTGCTTCAAACTGAGCAAAAGACCAGTCATGTCCCCAAGGCCAACAACTAGAATAAAGTCAGCAGTGGCTATCCCTGGACTGTCACCTTCAATCTCTGCTGCTTTGGTATGGTTTGTCCATGCCTAATCTGCTCTCTGCTTCACCCAGCTGAGATTATTAAATTAATCTTTAAACAGAGGAAACTGGAACTTCCTGAGGCATCATTTTAGTGTGAATAAAAGTCAATTAAACTGCAGAAAAATAATCTTTCCTTTTTTTTTAAACAACTTTAACTTAGTGAGCCTAACAAACAAGTGACATTTCATAATCAAGGTTATCTAAAGGCCACTAAGTAGAGTGACCATTTTAGCTGTGAATAGATCACAATAAGACAAGAACTAGCTTTAAGTAAAGGAAAATATTTGCATTTTGTGATGATGTTTATTTCATACACTCAGCATATTAAATGCTAAAACTATAGTCCTAAGCAGGAACTCCGTTTATATTTAAGTAATTTCATTTCTTTTTCGTGGTAATTTTAGTAGCACTGCCTGTGTGTTTAATGTTAAACACATGAAAATTCTTTACCTTAGAAATGGAAGTTCTTGATGGAAGCAATTCATGGAAGCAATACCTAGAAAATTGTTTCAGAGACGCACCACAACAACTGGAATTGCTCTGATTTTCTTGGGAAGCTCCTGCAGGTTATGCACTGTCTCCGAGGACATAAAAGGCTGCAGTGCAGCACAAAACACTTGAAGCAGAGATGGAATACTGCATGGTATGAACAAATAAGTGTGCAAAACTCTTCTCTACACTTCCATATGAAACAGTATTGATGTCTTGCCTTCTCCTCAAGCACGTTTCCCAAAGAGCCTAGTTATGATTTCTTGCAACTACAATTCTCTTAGCAGATCTACTCTTTCATACAGGCTATCTGTGTGTGTGTGTGTGTGTGTACACACACCTGAAATTTAAACAGGAAAGTCTCTAAGCTCCTGCAATAAAGTTATTCAAATGGAATTCATAGTAATAATGAAATTAAGAGGAAGCGTAGAATTAATAAGATTAAGGTAAAATTCAATATGATAAAATTTAAATAAAAAAATATTTCTATCTTTTGCCATTTTTTCTTGGTCAGTTTTCAGAGTTTTGTACTATGAGGTCTCCTAGCACTGCCCATACCTGTTCAGCTTAGCTACAGTGATACTTCTCAAGTTTTTAGAAGGCCTGCTTTTTCTCAGTTGAATCAGTTTCAGGTCATTATCAAATTTACAACCTAGGCCCAGTCTTGTAAAGGCTTTTACCCACAGGCTTAGCTTTATGCACATGAATAGTCCTTTAGAATTCATTAGAATGATTTGTGCACAAAGTAAGCAGGTGCATGGCCAGCTTCACTGAAAGTTGGGGACCCAAACTTCATATTCCCTATTACCAAATGCCTCTTCTGCTTTAGAAAAATATTGTCAGTGTAAAGATGAGTATGATCCTTTGTTCATTTACTACAGTACAAAAAACTTTATAGTTACATCATATCAAAAAAGGGCATTATGTATTGTAGAGGAAGTCAAAGAATCCTGCAGGTGGAATGAACACAGGAGGGCATATCCAGGGAAGCTTACAGGATTCAGGTATCTATCTTACTTTGTCATACGGATATATGAATTCCTTAAGGCTAATTTGAGAGGCTCAACACAACTACATAATACAGGCCCCTCATTTCAACTATTAGTCCACAAATCTCTTATCTAAACTAGATCTGGATCTGGCTTTTGAAGTCTGCCAGGGGGCTGCCAGAACATGGAATGATTGATCAGACCAATAATGACAGATGTGGTCTGTTTAATGATAACTTCCCAGCTACTGGGATATAGAAATTTATAAGTTGAACTGTTGAAGCAGGAGATAAATTTAAATTTTAGCAATATAACTGTTCCACAGAAAAGGCTAAGAAGATTAAAATGTTTAGAAAAGGACTTGGCTCTGAGATAAGCTATATGAAAAGCTTGTACATAGCACAACTGAAGAATCCTATTTAAAATATTCCTAAGCATCCATCACTATTATTTATTTTAAAATAATAGTCAGATTATACTAATAAAGATGCAAACTACAGCTTTTAAAATCAAGCACTCAGTAATCAAAGAACCCCAACAGTTAAATTTTCTCTGAAATAAATATGCTATATTCCTGTTTCCCTGTTAAATATAGATTTTCAAGTGTCCCGTTAAACTTGAGTTAAATATAAAATACGTACGGCATGTACATATTAATGCAATGGAAAATTATTAATTTTTAGTCTGCCTTCAGGTATGAATGCTTAATTTCACAATGTTTGTGTCAAATTACTGACAGTTTGCGAAAAGAGGAAACACTGTGATCATAGACACCTACTCTGCAAGGCACCTTCTACATTTTTATAGGATAGTCTCACAAGAAAATGATAGGAAGGAGATTTATAATCAAATCTTTCAAAGTAGCTGTAGAAGTCTAGAATTTGCAAACACAGAATAACTATAATAATGGTTCACTGACTTCCTAAGAAGAAGAGCTGTTGAGCTAGGACTTGCAGGGGTCAATTCTCAATCCTAAATTATATAACTGAGCTGGAGGATTTTGTGCAGAGTGCTAATCATATTTGCAGATGGCAGCAAGATAGGGGGCAGGCGGGTACATAGAATTTAAATATGCTGTAAAATTACTAAACAAAGACAATAAAAATAAATACCAAAGTAAGGAAGAGCATGAAGCAGTATTAGAAAATCACAAGGGTAAAAAAATTCAGAAAGGAAAGGTCATGGGTATATGTGCATGCCAGGATAAGGGCACTAAACAGAATGCAGGCAACAGCATCAGGAATGGTAGGAATTATCAAATTACTGCGAGTCACAAATGTAAAATACTTATAGGTTTGTTGGTTTGCCTTTTTTCTCTAATGGCAAATACATCAGGGCTGTATTTCCACCAAGACATTTTGTACAAATCCTATTCCAATCCTGTCTGAACAGGGCTTTCTAAACTTTGATAAAGTGAAAGAAACACCAAAAGGTCGGCAGAGACATTTGCTTTGAAGGAATGCAGCTCCTATTGGAGAGCCAGATTTGCAATTCAGAGCCTTATTTGATGAAGTTAATAAACACATGACTACATTTTAGGGAAGCAGGCTGAGGTTTTTTTCAGCTGGGCTAGTGCTTAAAATTAGGCACTAGCTTAAGTATCTTGTTGAACCAGGATCTGTAAACTTCAATGGAGTGATGCCTTTTCCTGAGTACTTGGAAAGCAAGAGAAGTGAAGTGCTCTTAATTCTGAAATTAATGCTTAGAAAAATAAATAAAAGCTTTTATTTTGGAAGGACTTGGTCATTTCCTATTTTAACCCTATTTAACAACTTAATGAGTACAACACTATCAATTTTCTTTTTATAACTGAGATAATTCAGTGCAGCACTGATAATCTCAATATTAGGAAAAACTACATTTACAGTCAAACTGAACTGTTTTCTTGGGGCTTTGGACAAAATTCAGAGTATTGTTTTTATCTTTGAAGCTCCAAATTATTTCAGGGTTTTTTTTTGTTTTTTTTCCAAAGCATTGCCTCTTTTGCCTTTCTCTCCACTACAGCTGACCTAAGCAGAAGTACACAGCATGAGCTGTTCAATTCAGGAGAAAAATCTGCTTATACGTTACACAGCCTCCTTAGCTCAGCACTTCACTCTGGCACAACAAACCTCAGTGACTGGCACATTCTGCCAAGCATCCACCTTTCTTTGGGTACTAGTTAGAGACAAATTAAAGTGTGAGTTCAGAAATCATGGTACTGTAATATTCAGCAGAAGAAATAGTGATAGCATTTATGACAGTGGTGACTAGAGAAGAGAACTTGTGTCAATTTACTGAGGCTTACTGTGATTTTAAATTGCTTAAAGGCACCTGGACTTGAAAGAAGTGAATATGTTTATCATTTTACAAACAAAATAAAAAGAAGCAATAATCCAAAACTGAAAGAAAATACTTTTCTGTTTCAAAATAATTTTACTGCAACCACAATATTTGATATTTAAGAACTTAGTGGATTTGAACTTATATTTTTCAACGTGGTTTCAGTTGGAGGGGCTTTTATATGCTTCAATGATCCATTCAGGGATCAAAGCTGCAGAAGATTTAATATTATCATGACAATTCTATGTTGTTGAGTGTTGAAAGCAACTGCAGATTACTCCCTCCCTTGTTTGTCATATTATTAAAATATCTGGCCATTACTGCCAAGTTAGACACATTTAAATCTTCTGATTCCTCTTTCTAAACAAGTATCTCTATCTCTGGCAACCCACTTCATGCCAGTTTTCTATAAATTTATTCCAAAATACCAGTATCTTTCCAGCAATGAGAGCTTCCAATATTTTATTGCTTCACCAGCTTTAGTGAGCATGCCATGTAATTTCCTCTGTCTTTATGGAGGCCTGGATTTACTCTGGCTAGCTTTACTTCCAGAGGCGATTACAAGTGAATTCATTTTTACTGTGCACAAATTCCAGTGAGCATATAATCATTTTCTGGAACCATTCAGCTCTGGCCTGTCTCTTCCAATAGATATGAAGGTTTAACATCTTTGCTTTAGCTGTATTTGCACATTTCCCTCTCAATGTTCATTTTCTCACATGCTCTCATTTTCCTAATCTCTTAAATCACCTTGGATTATTTCTGTTCTGTTCATGTTTGTTTAATGCATTGCATAATTTAATCTGTGAAACTTCAGATACCAAATTTATTCAACTAGCAGCTGCAACTCAGATCAAGGTCTTCTGAGACAGAGCAAGTAGGAAGAAAGTCTTTCCCCATCGGAATCGTTACTGTTTCTCTGAGAGGAGAAATTTCCAAACAACACAAAGAAGGCCAAGATCCAGTTTCTCCTTAGTAAATAAAAGTTGGGCATCAACAACTTTTCTGACTACTTCATGGTCTTTTGCCTACTCTTCTTGTAATGAGCACTGAATAAATAATGGTGTATCGCCCCCACTGTCTCTTGAAATCCTCCACATTCATTAAATCTCCCTTATATTTCCATGTATCTTTCTGATAGTTATATGCTTATGCTTATGTATTAATTTTTCATTTGGAATGTTTTTTTACCCCAAAACAACCTCTGGCTGCAGGTAAAGACATCATGCTCAAAAGCAAAGGAAAGATCTTAGGTCTCCCAGTTAGGAAAGCTGCATGTTCCCATTGCTAAAGCAGGACACATCTGCTCCATCACTCCAGGAAAGCTGCAATCTATCAGGTAACTGAGCACTCATCACTTGAAGTTAAAAAATGGCTCAAATGCCTGGGCTTGTTCTGTCCTATTAGGTCATTGGGAATTAATTCAGGACAAACTGACTCCTCTGACACTGAGGAGCAACAAGCAATGCCAGGTTGTTACATCTGTGCTCCATATTCTGCTCTGGCCAGCAGATCCCTGATGTGTCAGTTCAATGTTGTAGCGCTGGTGGGGAAGGGGAAAGGGCAATGTATTTTCCTTTATTGCTGAAAGCTTCATGATTTTATCCAAATGACATTATTACATTTGGCAGGGTTGCCCCAGCTGCTTGTCCAGAGACAAAACTGCAAGAGGCAAGGTTGGTTGAAGCAGCCCTTGATCACAAGCTGGAATTAGTATTATTGCACAGAAATGCAAAATGAAATTGAACAAATTTTCTTGGCTGACAATCATATTCTGTACATGTGTTCAAAATGTTATTTGATAAAAACTGTGTGTTTTCAGAAATTAAGTAAACTTCTATGTGTTTCAGAGCTTCTACACCACACACATATTCTGCTGTAAGTATTTCTGAATCCAAAGAATGGTCATCAACTGAACACAAGCAAATGCCATCTAGTTCACCCTAGACAAGATATTTTTGCAAAATGCAAAATATTTGTAACCATTAAACACTGAAGTCTTCTTTGGAACTAATTTTTCTCTGGAACTGAGCAGAGCTTTCTTGGCTTGCGTCTCCTCAAACATTATGGGTTGCTAGTGCTGAAAGCCTTGTTTAGAAACATTTATTTTCACTATATCAAGGTACATCTTATCTGAAAAAGAACCCCTAAAACATCAGTAAAATAAATTAATCTGCCTTTCTAAAATTTTTATTTAAGAATGTTTCAATATTTGTATATACAACTGCACTCACCATTTTTCATGGGAATAAAAATATGGGGGGGTAGAGGGTCAGGGAACAGAAAGAAGTGTGAAGATCAAAATTTGGCTAGCAAAAGAAACACCAGGTAGGAAACCTTTGTAAGCATTTCTACTTCCATTTCTTAGGAATTTCTGCTTACTTTCTTAGGAAAGAAATTTACAAGTAAACTGTCTTACAGGGAATAGGATTTTGCGATCCCCATAATCAAGAGTACTCTGACAAACTTTGCAGTCTAATTTAAAAACAACCCTGCCGCAACCAGAAGAGTCAAGGCTTTGAACAACACGTATGAATGCAAAAAAGTGAAGGGGTAACCAGAAAGGCACAACTGAAACAAGGGCGGCAATGCGCTGTACTGAAATAAGCACTGGTGGTCCTTCCCCACCGTGACGGAGCCCTCGCTGGGGCCGCGCCCGCCGCGCCCGCCGTGCCCGCGCCGGCAGCTTCCGGAACGCGCGGCCGGAGCCGGGGCAGGGAGAGCGCCGCGCCGGCCGGGAGCGCGCCCCCACAGCGGCCCCGGCCGGGAGCGCGCCCCCCACAGCGGCCCCGGCCGTGAGCGCGCCCCTCGGCCCGGGGCGGCGCTGCGGAGCCCCGCCATTGGCTGCCGCGCCTGTCAATCAGCGTGGAGGTGGAGCCAGGGCCAGGCGTTCGTCATCGCGGGGCGACGGCGCGGCCGGGGCCCGGCCCGGTGTCATGGCGGCGGCGGTGGCGGCGCCCAGCCCGCTCCCGGCCGGCGCCCGCGCTCCGGAGGTCGACCCTGCCGCCTCTGAGGTAGCGAGCAGCGCCCTGCGCTGTCTGGCCGGGCTGGCGGGGCAGGTGAGTGAGGGGCGGGCAGAGGGAGTGGGCCTGGGCAAAGCTGGGCTGGGCGCCGCACCCGCCTCGCATCGCCTCACGTAGGGGGCCCGCGCAGGGCTGGCTCCTGTTCCTGCGCGGCCCTCGTGCGCTCCAGGAATAGGGAACAGCCCTGGACAGGACACAAGTCTGCCACACACAAGGGAGCTGCCTCTCTTCTGGGCGTTGTTGGCGCCCTCCTGGCCTCTGCCAGGGCTGAGCCGGCTGCCTCCCCCGCTACCCCCAGCCGGGGCAGCCCCGGCGTGCGCGGCCGCTGCTGCTTCTTCTCCCCCGCAGCCGGGACCGTGCCTTGGCCTCGCCGTGACACGTGCCACTTCGTAGTTTGACGGATGATCTCTTCTATGGGAAAGTGCAATTTGCTTAATTGCTGTGTCTTAATTAGTTACTCTGAATTGAGACTCTCCTGAAAACTTACTGTGCATTAAATCAAAATAAATGATCAGGAGCCTGAAGTTAGCCCTGCCTTGGTAATGGCATGCTGTGAAACACACAGTCTGTCTAAGGGTCAGAATTTTTAAAGGGCTCTGCTTTATGATACATAAGTTAAAACACCTATTTTATGTTTAGTAATGTCTGTGAGTTGTGAAACAGATGTCACAGCAGTGGTGGAAGGCCCTTACCAAGAGAAGGTTTTAGTAATGACTTATTTATTGCTACAAACAATTTACAGATTAATTTTCCACTGTGGAAACAATTTATGTAGTTCTGTGCAGGCAACAAAAGCACGCTCTTACTTCAAGAGTTAGCAGTTTGAAGGTTTGGGGCCAGATGGTAAGCAATATCTTACCAGGAGGAGCTAGTGTAACTTGATGTATGTTTGGTACAGAGATGGGCTCTTGGATGCAGAGGCAGTTTAGGAATAACTGCTGGCTGATCTGAAGTTATTTTTTAGAGTGTTTCACCTCTCATCTGTATAGAATTCTATTATATTTGCATTTCTCCAAGTATGCTAGCAATTGTCTCTGTTTTCAAACAAAAGGCAACCAAAATGAAGGGCTTGATAATTCAGGCACTTGTTTTGAGTCTCAGTTTTCCTGTCTCTAAAATGGTCACAAACTGCCTTGGCTTTTGAACTGTTCAGCACTGAACAGTGTGATGTTCAGACACAGCTGACTCATAGGATTACTGAGGCATGAAAACTATTTATTGAGGTTTAAAGGCCCCATAATTCTTCCTGGTGAGAATTCTGAATGTGATCAGTGAAGAGCTAGTGACTGTCAGTTTATCTTAGTGTGAGGACAGCACTATGAGTGACAGTAGTAGAATCCATCAGAGAAAAGTTGGAACTTTTGTGTTTATGAAAAACAGAACGGAGACTAAGAGGAAAGTTTCCTAAGCTTTTGACTAGGCTATTCATCACAAGTTTATTAATTGTTTCTAAACTACTTTAAAAACTTTTATTTTTCCCTCTTGACTTCAGCAGCTTACTTTTTCTCCAAAGCTGGCTCGACACCTAGCATGCCACTGGAAAGTCCCTGGTGATTTTTAAAAATAACTGTGTGTGCACAGACCATTGTGAGAGAACTCTTTAGAGTTGCAGTGGAGTTACAGTAGCTGTGGTGAAGAGTATAATTGTCTTTTTGGTGTTTGGAGTGCCTTCTTTCCATGACAACAGACACATTTTACTGTCCAGTGCACCCGTTGGATAAGGTTCTGGTTGTTCCATCTTAGCTGTGAAAGTCCTTTTAGTTGCTCAGTTATGATCCTTTCCAGTTGCTGAGTTACACACTTGTCTGCCAGTGCTTGAGTTCTGACAGATTTAACTGCTCTGTTTTACCCCCTTATGGATTCCAGTAAACTGGCTTGCATTTCTTACTGAAACCACTGATTCCCCATTTCCCTTCTATAGAGATGACTGAGCATGTGCCAAATTGTTAGCAGTCACAGTTTGATTCATTATAGTAGTTTAAGTTGGATTTATGCTAGTAAATTGGGCTGTAAGCAGGAATATTTCTGGCACAGGAATTTTTTTACTGGAGCAATCAATGGCAGGACGTGACCAGGGGGACATCTGAAAATAACAGCTCTTAAAACCAATATAGCTGATCCTGAAAAGTTCTTTGAGATTCAAGTGATAGCCAGTGTTTATATAAAACAAATTCCAAAGGGCTGAAATTACATATGATCCTGTAAATTGAATAGGCTGTGGACTTGTAATTAGTCAAAGGCTTTGAAGTATCAAAATGCTGAATTTATAAATCTGTTTGCCACAGTTCTAAGAAGCAGTAGGATGTGAAAGACTGAGAACATACTCTATTGTACTAGAAACTTTGGTTGATGTAAAATTCTTGATTTTTCTTTAAAAGCAGTGTCTGTGAGTTAAAAACATGACTGGCTTCTAAATGATTTTAAGTTAGAAGTTCTGTTGCTTTTTGTGCTTTAAACCACCTGGACAGGAGTTGTCCATTATGATATGAAGGCACATACCAGCTTTTTCTTTTTGAAGAAGGAGGCTTATTAGGAAATTGCAGTAGCACTTGCATTTTGTTTCATTTGGATGACTTAATGTACACCTTTTTCACCCTGTCAGCAGACTGTAATACAGCATATGAGAGATATTACTCTGGAAACTTTGGGCAGAAATATGTGCTTCAGATGATCACATTCACAGGCTTAATTCCTAAAGTAAATTTTATTCCTACTAAGTTCTAAATACATTCTTGATTTTGAAACTTCTTCAGGATTAGTATATCCTAGAACATTACTTTTCCTACATCCTGTGTACTTAGTTTAAGTACTAAACAGGGATAACAATTTGTGAAAATTTTCTAAAATACATTATATGTCTAGTCAGACTGTCTCCTTTGCTGTGTAATTTGGGAACTAACCCTGAATTTAGCAAGGGTTAGTTAGTTTGACTAAAGAAGGAAGGTTCGGGATTATAATTCTTTAAAAATTGTGTTAATGCTGAGATTTGAAACTAAGGTGGGACAGCTTGTCATCCACAGCTTTGCCTTCAGAGTGATGGAGGCATTTCTTGTGTCCAGTTCTCAGTGTTTTCATACACTTTGTGGTGGCTTCAGGACATGAGTGCATTTGCATTTTGTTTTCTTGTTTGTAATGTTTGATGCTGTTAGAAGTTAAATGTGTTTAGACCGTGAGTTAAAGGTCACTTTTGTCATCTTCCTGAGCTGCCTTTTTCTGTTTCTACCCCCAGGTTTTTTTAATGGAAGGGGTGAGGAATATCTATCTATCTATCTATCTATCTAATCTATATATATATTATAGCTATATATATGTTATATATATATGAATACTATATATATATATATAAAAGTGTGGTGCATATGAATTGGGAATTCAGCGTTGCAAGCAGAATACCTGTAGGTCCTCTTGATTTCAAACAAGAATTTTATCTGTATTTAGAATTTGGGGTATCACTTGCAGGATGTTTAGTTGGAAAACAACCTTCTTACCTTTGGGAAATGAAAGTAATCATCTTGTTAAGATCTTGAGAAAAGCTTTAATGTAACAAAAAGGGCAAAGTTGGGTGTGAAAGTGTGTTATGCCATTAGAGTTTATTGACAATCATCTTTGTGTTAGAAAGTGTATTTATAGCTTATAGAACACACACAGTTCTTTTGAACAATGCCTCAAATTTATTACGTGTGTTGTTCTTTATTGTCTTGGGAGTTAAATATTGCAATTCCTTGACAGTGAGAATAGATTGTGGCAATTGTTCATTTCAATGTGAATGCATATACAGGAAAATAATGTGATTTGAAAGCAGGTTTAATGGTGGTGCTGTGTAATCTAGAGTTTGTTAAACTTTGAGATACTAAAATATATATATTTTTTATGCACTTATAAAGCTTCCTTTGGATTAGCAGCACGTAAAAATTTAAGAATGTGCCATGGTGTTACATCAAGACATGGGTCATGCAGGCACAGAGTCTTGCAGTCTTGGAATAAAATACATGAACTTACAGGAGACTGCTATCCTGGGTCATGTTTCTTCATGCTGGTGGTTCTAGTATCCATTAAAAGAAAAGGTGATGTGAGTGATTAGCATGAGCCCACAATGAAGGTGTGGTGAGTTAGTAAGGAATTTTTAATTTTAGAATAAACTCTACAACTACTAGCTTTCTTGGAAAATGATAACTGCCTGGATTATAATTAATATCAAATCTTTCCAATGTTCTTGTCTAAAACTGGGATGGGTCTATATGAGGCTGAGCATAATTGTGGTCTTGTAGGAGTCTTGTATACTTTTTTGATGTTAATACATATAATTTTTTTATTGTTTTGCCCTGTTGAAGCTTAATCTCGGAGAGGATATTGTGAAAGTTGTAATCGACTGGAGCAAGCTTCAGAGCACATCAGCACTTCAGCCAGCCTTGCTTTTTAGTGCACTTCAGCAGCATATTTTATGTTTACAGGTAAATATTTCATGGACACATTTGCCTTGACAAAAGTGATCAACAACTAAAAGTATTCTCAACTGTAAAATTCCAGTAATTTTGTTCTTACATAGGTGTGATCAATAAAAAAGGATCGCAAAAGTATGAAATGCTTGGGATTCCACTATGCTCCATAGGTACTCACATTTATGGATTTTTCAGATCAGTGGGAATAGCCACTGTAGGTGAGCAGGCTGAATAAATGCAGCCTCATTGATTTCTAGACTTGCATTGTAAATGTGATGCATTTCCATCTATGGTGGGTTATAATTAAGCAATAAGACACGGCAGGTGTGTGTCATGCTATGATAATGATTCCATGCGTTGGGTGAGTTTTGAGGCTCATAGAGTGCTTTCAGTGGTTCAAGAAGTGGCATTATCCCAGCATGACACATCCTGGAGTGTCTTACTGCAATTAAATATATTTTCAACGTAGGGTTTTTTTTTTAAAAGAGTAATTTCTTTGACATTAATGTCTCATCTTGCCAAGTAGCCAGTCACCATTACTGTCATTTCTTTTAACTATTTGAAACTTTCCAACCCTGCCAAAAGTAATTGGCAGGGCATGGCCGGGAGGGTTAGCAGTTTGTCAGCTGGTAACTGAGCAGTGTTTTGACCTTGATAGTTCATATGTAGAAGATGGGATTTGAGTACTACTATTTTGCTTCAGCTAGTTAATGAATTATTTGAGGTTCCTAGTGCTGAGAGGATGAAAAGGGAAGTTTCTGTATTTTCTTGTCTGTAGGTAAAAGAAAGACCTTTTGTTTTCCAGACATCCACCAGATCTTTGGTGTGATTGATGAGCAGAAAGAGAAAATATGCAAGATAAATGCAAATAAATTTACATCCAACATATAAAAATGCTGCAAGTGGGAGTTTGATTCCATTTCAGAAAACTTGACTGCTAAAAATCATGTTGTCTTTAAAAAAAATTAAAATAATTTCTATAGAGAAAATAAGCAGTGAAATTCAGACTAGATGAAACTGATGGGAATTAAAAAGAGACAGGGACATATATATGTACTGAGGTTTTGATGTTACATTGTACATAAGAGTTACTGCAGTAAAATAAGCGTTTTTCCTGCCACAAATGTCAGTGCCTTTTCTCATTTAATTTCATGACCTAAGTAGATAATCAACTGTGTCAAGCAAAGCATGTGTTCATGATAATGCCTATGTATTTCATGTCTGTGTTCTCTCATTCACTTGGGCAACCACGGTTTCAAGTGGAGAGTGTAGTGCTGATGTGATAAAGGCTTTACAGTGTAAGAGCACCACATTTCATGTTAAGGAGGAAAAATACTAAGCCGTACTGTTCTGAGTAAGCATTTGAATGACATGTTAATTAAGTGGCATGGATGCCAGTGACTGAAGCTTTGATTTAGCTAGTAAAATGGGAGTATGGGCAGGTTTTCACAGAAATGTGGGAGTTTTCCTCTACAAACCTCTAAGACAGGTCAGAAAGGTCAGAATCATGGTGTGCACAATATTTGGAACTTATTTTTAATCTTATTACTGTGTTCTATCAGAGGAAGATGTTGTAATTCCCAAAATTATTTCCATTAGTCTGGAAATTGTAATAAGTACTTGCCTTCTTGGCTTTGGGACTTTGGACTTTTTATTTTTTTAACCCTAATACACTGTTTTCTTTGTTCAGCCTCTCTTAGAAAAACTCCAGTCCTTGATCAAAGAGGAAAATATAGGCCATGTTGAACCTGGAGGTAAAACAGAAAGCCAGACAAGTTTAGATGTTTATGATGGTAACAGTCAGACTGAAGAAAAATATGGAAGTTATGACTTGAGAGATCTGAAGGATGCTCGTTTTAATTTTGATCCAGAAGTGGTCCAAATAAAAGCTGGAAAAGCAGAAGTAAGTGATTTATGTGAGTTTAAAAACAGAAAAATGAAAGACCTTTCTAAATTTTAAATTTAAAGAATGAAATAGATATATGCCTTCATGTTTATTACCTGCAGATTGACAGGCGGATATCAGCCTTCATCGAGAGGAAGCAAGCCGAGATCAATGAAAATAATGTCAGGGAATTTTGCAATGTTATTGATTGTAATCAAGGTAACTGGCTAGCCAGACTTTAATCTTCATAGTAATTTAGGTTGTGGGGGTTTTTTTTTGTTGGTTTGTTTTTGGGGTTTATTTTGTTTGATTTGATTTGTTTTGTTTTTCAAAAGTGCTAATCTGTATTTAAAACAGAACTTTTTTTCAAGAGTAACTTTGTTTTAAAACCTAGAACTTGCATGTGCACTGCAGATGTCAGATAGAAAAATAAATTGAGTAGTCACTGGATGACAATGTTTAATGTATCCCATACAGAAAGATTAAATCTATTATTATGTTAATTATAAGAACTGCTGTCTTAGATCAGATGATTTTGTAGGTATTGTTCCCAGTGTTTTAACTAGGTATTCCTCCAAAGTAAATGGAATTGCAATTCAGAAATGTCTTGTGAGTTGTATATTGAAATTGAAGTTAATTTAATGCTAGTTAAATTACAAAGAAATATTTTTTACAATGAATTTGAATTGCTAGCTACTTGAAATGACTTTTTCTTTTTAACATTGCTCACACTGTAGTACAATTGGCTGTATCTGTAACCAGTCTTAAATCCATCGGGCAGACTGGATCCTGTTTACAGGAACAGTAAGTGTAGCCAAATGCATGTTGGAAGTTAAGACAGTTTTGTATACAGAACTACATAAGTAGTACAGAGATATTTTCTAAGTACCTGTGAACCCACATGTGCATTGTCTCTATGAGGCACTTTAGCTCTTAGAGATCAAGGCTTATTTTTCAGTAAGCTTTGTAGAGAGCTTAACTGCTTGAATGTTAGTAGGAATGCAAAGGACAGATGAAGTTTAGTAGAATATGCTAGATAGTGAAATATTGTTTCCCAAAATTGTTACTTATGTACAGAAGAATTGATAATAAGACTTGTGTCATTGTTCAGGCGTAATAAAATATGTGCAAATCTTTGGTGTAATGAACAGAGATTTCTATGAAAATAGAAACATTAGAATAAATTAAGGTAATCCATACTAAAAATTTTATGGTTAGGCAAATGAAAGAAGTCACATGGATCAGAGTAAATGCAGAAAGGTTTAGGAAAGAATACTGATGAGTAAACTAGATCAGTCAAAAAATAGGAGAGTTTCAGAAAAGGACATAAAACCAGAATAACAGTAGTAAGCAGGAGAAAGGCTTCTGTACAGGAAGAAGGAAATAAGTTAAAGAGAAATGCAGTGGAAAGTAAGAACCAAATAAATTTGGTCCTGATCCAGTAAACTTCTCTATACACGTGTGAATACATTTGTATGAGTGACTTACCCAATTAAAAGCAGTAAGGCCATGCGAGTGTGTGAAACTATTAATGGGCAAGTGTTTATAGAATGAATTAAGTATTCCTGATTTTTTTTTATTGTTTGAACCATTTAAATTAGATTTGTTTAAAGCATCAAAGTTGACATGGCTTGAATATTTTCAATTATAAATACATAATTTGGACCTCACTTGTTATATTATTATTTATTTAGAAAACAGCTGTGCCAGAACAGATGCAATTTTCACACCCTATCCTGGATTTAAAAGTCATATAAAGGGTAAGCAACTCTTTTAATACCCATTTAAGTATCCAGATATAACAGCACTGATAAGTTTTTGATATCATAGATATAGATAGAATGCTCAAAAATGGAAACTTAATGTATTGACTTTGTTACTCTAGTGAATACTTCTACATCTTCATTTATGTCTTCAAGGTTTTAAATCCCTTAACTGCTTCACTAAATGAATGGTTAGGCACTAAATTCCTAAACAAAATAGCCTATTTTTATTGTCTGAAAGGAAATGTGGAAAAGATAAAGCAGGACAGAGAAGCTGAACAATACTTAGTTTTTCTTCTAAGGTAAAATCGTCAAAAAGGAATTGAGATTAAATAGGATTATCTTCTATTTTTCATTAGTTGGTGCAAATGTCTTGAAGTAGAGTATAATTTTGAGACAGTGGAAGTTCTTAGAGGTGGATTTATAAGAACTGACAAGCTGGGGAATGAATTTATCACTGCACTATTTTTTGGAAAAGAATAAATAAGATAAAAATTATGTCCAACAGAATTTGTGTGTAAAATATTGTTCATCTGCTGCTCTCCAGGTGTATGCAAGTTACCCTTCTTTAAAAACAAACAAAATACCCAAAATGAGAGTGAAAACAACCCTCTTTTGCATTTTTGAATGTGGTAATACTCAGTTATCCACTTGAGATTGATCCTAGAAACCAATTAATTATTTTTAATTCTGTAATTTAGAATAATACTGTAAAGCAAAGTAATAAGTTTTGAAAGGCATGGTGACCTAAGAAGGAAATGGGAAAATGAGTTTCATTTTAGAATCTTTCACAAAGAAGCTCTTTCAGTAGTCACTGTTTTAAGCTGAGTGTTAATTTGTTGGTTGGATGGCAGCGTAATGCTGGAAAAAAGGGAAGCTTTCACTTCAAGGAACAGTTCATAACTGAAATGTGAAAAACACTTAGAAAGGAATTGGAAGTAAAACCTGCATAAATTCAAGCAAGAATGTAGCATGTTGCATTCATGAAGGTGTATTGTATGTGTGTGTGTGCTTCAGCATCTGGAGCTGCCAATATAGTCTTTAAATCTGCAGTGCACTGCAGTAGTTCTATGAGGAGAAATTAAGAAATTACTCTGATTTAATGAGAAGTGAGCAAAATCTCCTGATGAAGACATGGCTCAGAATGGGTAGAAGATAGTCCTAGATGCAGCTAAGAGTCACTAAAGCTTTTATCCAGGTGACAAAAATTCGAAGTGAACTTCCTTGCTGAGGTTTGTATTGGTTTTTCAGTTGTGTACCTCTCTTCATCTTCATGTATTTATGATGCTTCCTGTAATATTAGTCTGGCCTCTTCTTTGCATTCACAAAAGCTCTCATGTGCAACTGCTGGCATAGATAGCAAGGTTTCTGCTGTTTATCAGCAGCTGATGACAAATTCTCAACACTGCCATTCTACATGAATGTATGAGTAATTCTTTACTTTGCATATGTAAAATCCAGGGGTTTTGTTAGGTTTAGTTACTCATGCAAAAAAATAAGAAAATGCTTTTACTTGAACTTTTGATCTTACTGCGTGTGGGGCCCTTCATATGCAAGACTTGGGTAAAACTGATTTAACGCAAATTTTTGTGCTTCAATATTTTGATTCTTTCAATTAGATCTGTTTTGTGTTTCACGTGCATATATGTGTAATTTATTTTCTCTTTACCTAGTTTCTAGGGTAGTGAACACGTATGGACCTCAGACTAGGTCTGAAGGAATGCATGGGTCCAGTCACAAAGCCAGTGTACCCATGCATGATTGTGGAAACCAAGCTGTTGAGGAGAGATTGCAAAACATTGAAGCACACTTACGGTTACAAACAGGTTTGTATGATGTTACAGCTTTGACGTTGGTGTGCCATTTTATATAGTTATGATTACTGTGGTGAAACTGGGCAAGTCTGTAAAAACTGATACTGTAAAAAAAGTGGGTAGATCCACTGAAGACTTCTGTTCCCCCAAGTACAGTGATCTAGTGTTCAGAGTTTTATGCCCAAAATGGAACCCAGGTTTATGCCAAATTTGAGATGCTGAGTTAGCAAATGTACACTTTACATGGTAGCAAATAAGAGAGAGGCACATGAGAATAGGATTTAAAATAATATGGAATATCTGGAGATTGGGTTTCTCCATGGCCACCGGAGTCCTGCCTTGATCCACTTAACAGGAAATGCTGAGTTTAGGGCTGCTTCATGGACAACTTGTGGGCTGGTGGTAGAATCAACAGAAAGGATGGTCTGAAACCTTTTCCTAAAGATGAAGAATGTTTCCTGAAATAAGTTTAGTCATAAAGCTTAATTCCCAGAATGTGGGAAGCTTGTTGCCACTACTTCTGTTTAGACCTGCAAACACGAGTCCATACCTTTCACTAAAATAAATGCCATAGCTGTCAGGCTGCTGATGGGTTTTTTTTAGGTAGTTGATTTCCTCCCCCCAGCCCTGGTTTTCCATAATATGACACTGAGGCACAATGAGGCACTTACCAAGGAGGAATTAGTATTTTTCTTGAAAATTATTTTCAAAACAGAACAGAAGCCTAATCTCCATCTAGTTAAGTGGTTTTTCTACACATGGCACTGCAGACACGCTTGAATGTTTTTGTCTTCTGAATACTGAATAGATGCCAATCCATTATCTTAAAAACATTTGGAACCTTGACTCGATTGGTAGATTCCTGTGACTGTGTAGTGGATTAAAGTTCTCTGGTAGCAAGGAGAGTAAGATATGCATAGATACTCTTGAGGCAGCAGTCAGAGCTTGACGCTTAGCTCTATAACTGTCTCAAAAATAAGCTGGCTTTTGTGTATAGAAATAGAATTTGGAAGCGGCTGGCCAGCATTAGGGTTACAATGTGTAGCTTTGGAGTTTATGCATATATCTCATTCAGGGACAACAACTGGAAGTAGCTAAAGAGGGCTTCTTGCTTCCAGGTCGTGCCTCTAATAGGTGATCAAATTTTGTTTGAAGGAATGGGTCAGGTAAACTATAGTGTAGGTTAAGAAGATGGAAACATGCAATACCAGCTCAATTCTTGTTCAAATCAGCACTCATGGGGAACATCTCAATTCTATTTGATGCATACCCCAGCAGCTGTGCAAAAAGTACTGATCTGAGCAAGTAACATGCCTTTGCTACCTGTTCCACCAGTTTTTGCTTCCAGCAACTGAAGGAGTTAATCTTGACTTGCTGGCTGTTTTTCAGAACAGCTTCCAGTGCTAGTACTGCTCTTTTCCCTTTACATTAAGGGAAAGCAATATTAAGAGTGATAGGTTAGCCAGTCTAATTAGTAGGTGCTGGGTGTTGAGTAGAAGGCAGAACTGAAGGAGTGAAGCTACCTGCACAGTTGTTTCTTTAAATGGACAAAATAGATGAATGGCAAAAAACCCCAAACTCCACATTAGTGCTGTTTTGGTCATTTGTGGAATAGAACTGTCTTGTCTAACAGACCCAGAAATAAAAGGAAATGGGTGTCAAAAAGCAAATTTCTATGGTCTTGGTTGTCAATACAGTTCAGAACCAGACTATCATTTAAATTGGAGTAGCCAGTACTTAGTTGTGATAAACAGTTATTTCATTTAGTTCCTTCATTATAGAATACTATGGAGTGCAAATAAGATGCTTGCTAAGGCTGATCTTTTGATCAGTTCTATCTGTTCTACGGGGGAACAAATCCCAAGCTGCTGTAGAAAAGATGGAAACAGCAAATGGGTTGAGTTGGGATTTTTTTGGTTGTTTTTGTGGTGTCAGTGGGTTTTGTTGTGGGCTTTTTTGTCAGAGTGGTTCTTGGGTGAGCTAGGGTCTTTTTGTTTCTTTGGTCTTTTTTTTTTTGATTTTTTTTCCCCCAGACCTCTGTTATTCAATACACACATTCCCCACTCCTCCCATCTATGGTCAAGCAAATGCTGTTCTTGTGACAGCTCATACTTGTCCTCTAACCTCTGATGCTCAGTGAAGATTGTTCTGAAAGAAACCTATCTTAGATATCAAAGCTGAATTCATGTGTGGTCTGCCATCCTATCTGCTCTTTCCTAATGCTGGTGTCAGCTTTGAAGTGGCAACATTTCATGACCAATGTATTGCAAAGAGCGATCATTAGCTGTTTCAGGGACCTTGACAGGCATCAGCCAACTACATGAAGTTGTCTTAGTGCTTTCATTGACTACACTTGCTTTTCAATCAGGTTTTACCCTGAATTATATTAATTATCCTTCCTTCATATTATCCCATCCATTTGTTTTGTTCAGCTACTGGTTGATAGCTAATCTTGAAGAATTCAGATGTTAGACTTGCAATCTTTAGTTAAATCAATTATTCAAGTGATTTTCCTTTTTTTTTTTTTTTGCATTACTACTGATGTATTTAGGTGGTCCAGTACCAAGAGACATTTATCAGAGAATTAAGAAGCTTGAAGATAAAATCCTTGAGCTGGAAGGACTGTCTCCTGAATATTTTCAATCTGTAGTAAGAAATTTTCTTACCTTCTCTCAGCATACATAAATGTATTTATGCCTTTTGTGCTTGAATCTTTGATGTACAGAGAAGAACTTGGAGTCGGAGGGCAGACACTTTTAATAAACAACTCTGGATTGGTGTAGTGGTTACGTTACATGTGGACCATCTAGTCAAGTTCATATTTACCTAATTTCTCACTCAAAAGAAGAAAGTATCTGTTGGGGGGAAAAAATTGCTGCCATCCAAGCTTAACTAATTTGTAAGAAATGTGTCCCCCTTGCCTTAAAATCTGAAGTGCTTCTTATGTTAAGAAAATTGACTGAAGTTTTGATTTTTGATGCAAATAATTAATAGCTTGAAACAGCTGAAATCATTTGGGCTTCTGTACATGATCTGATTGCTAACAATATGTGACTAACTTCCAAAAGGATGAGGGAGTAAACTGTCTGAAAATTGCTTCATGTGATTCTGTGACTTAGTTTCCTTTATTTCTGGTTTTCAGGCAGAGCTCTGTCTCTCTCTGAATAATACACCTTAACCTTCACTCACCAAAGGGTATTAGGACAAAGAGAATGTTAATTGTTACTACATTAGGCTCTATTTGATTATAGACATTTCTTGTCTGTTATCTTGCTCTGCTTTCCCCATGTAACAGTAAGAATGTCTCTTCTACCTTTGTTGATTGCAATTTAATTTATCTCTTCTCCCTTGAGACTAGCCAGAGAAGAGTCAGTTAATAAAAATGAATAGCAATAGTGCACATTTTTGTTTAATTTTTAAAAATTTGTATTGGAGACCAGTAAAGTTCTTTATTTGTGAGACTGTTCCTTCTGGCTGAAAACCAGAAGTTAAAACATACACTTTTATAAGCTGAGATTTCTATTGAAAAGGCATTAGGACCTCTAGAATGAGGATCAGGGGAAAAATCGTGATGGTGGCAATAGTAGTTTTGCACAGTAATTGGCACATTTTATCTGAAGTTTTGCATAAATATTGGCGTGGATATAGGCAAATTTTAGGGATGAAAATATTGACAATTTCAAAAGCTCAATTCTGTCTGAAGGAAGCTTCAGTTAAATTGATAGTTGTTGACTGCCAAGTGTGGAGAAGCTTCAACAGCTTCTGACTGCTCTCCAGTAGTATTTCTCATGATCCAAAGTACTTAATTATGAAAAAGGTTTCTTTAATCCATGGAATGGCAGTCAGTGGGATTTTTTTATACTTTAAAGACTCTAACAATATAGTTACAAGAATTATTTGTGATCTTCTGTCAGTGCAACATTAAGTCTGTTTTGATTGTCTTTTCTTCAGAGCTGTTCTGGCAAGAGGAGGAAGGTTCAGTCTCCCCATGTAAGTGCTATTAACTCTTGTTTTTCTTAAGTTTAGGATGTTTTGAGTGGAAAGTAAGCAACAGTTCTATGAAGTAAGTATGTAAGTTGTCAGAAGTAGCTGCATCAGTATTGGATAGTTTGCTGTCAAAGAGAGTAGGAAGGAGACAAAAAGCTAATGGATGTTACAATGAAATGAGTCTTCTAAGAATACATACTAGGGTTTTCACCAGTTAGGAGGATGATTGAATAAAACAAATCTATGATGCTGTTAATCAAGCTGAGAGAAACAGGCGATTTCTGTATTTTGATCAGCCTTCTATTAATGTCTTCCATTTTTGTTTTGTGGCATAGTGGTTTTTGTTGATTTTAAAATTGTTTTTCAATTTTCTTTATTGGTTTATAAAAAGACAAAAGTAGAAATGGCTGGCTTGGCAAAAGTACTGCAGAAGGACCCAACATTATAGCAGATATTAACCTGTCAGTAAGAATTGTCATTTTCACAACACCATCACAAGGGAATGCATTTACCATGTACCTCTTAGGCCACAAGAGAAGTTATTGGTGCAGGTGAGACCATGGCTGGAACCTTGTCTGCTCCTAGCTATCACCCTTGGAGACAGATGGACTGGGGAGAATGCTTAGAATGGGCTATGGGCCATCTGAGACCTGAGAAAGTAAGCTTGTGTAGGGAAAAAAAAAGTCCTGCATAGGGTGAAATTTTTTTATTAAAAGGGTGATGACCTCCTTGTATAAGAAAACATAACAAATTACCAAGTTAAGTGGCACAGAGGAGCTTGATGTTGGGCAGTAGAAAGAAAAACCCTTTAGCTGTAAACCCGAGTTCTGCAAAATCTAAGTCGTTTCATCCAGTGTTTAATATGAAGAGATTTCTTAGGGTGCTTTATGAGCAGACTAAACAAGCATCTAATAAAAGTAGTATGAATGTATTGATCCATGATTAGGATTGTCTTTCTTGCAAGCTTACATTCTTTTTCCTTTAAATTTAAATAGGCAAAGACTAGATTCAGACAATTCTGCAGAAGTAGTTCTGTCACTTAGTACAATATGCAGTGACCTCAAGTATCAAGTGATAAGCCACTTCTCTAGCAATTACAAGATGTAAATGATTGTGATTTTTATTTTGTTCTTTTAGCAGAGCTATTCACTGGCTGAACTTGATGAAAAGATCAATGCTATAAAACAGGCATTACTGAGGAAAACAAAAGAAAGCAAGTTCAAGGAGGCTGAGCAGCTTCTTCGATAGAAGTGTTTTCAGAATCCCCATCGTGATTTACACGTACCTAAACCATAGACCTGAGCAGTGTTCATCAGAGATGACTAGCAATGAAGACAAAGCATGCATCTAAGCTCCCTTTGGCTGATCTTGAAAGCTTTTTTTCAGAGTAACTCGTTTAAAAGCAGCCTTATTAAGGAAATAGTTACTTTAAAATGAAGACTGTTTCAGGAATGTCATTCTAATAATCCGTTCCCTTGTTATAAAGGAGGACTGCAGCATTGTTTGTATGTGAAAAGTCTTAACCTGCACACAAAAGCTACATCTCATGTGTTATTCTTGGTGACCAAGTATTCAAAAGGAGTATCTTTTGGATACTGTTCATGTAAGTAGTTTGCACAGACTTCTGAAATTAAATTCTTCCTCAGAAATACAATGACTTTGGGAAAAAAATTACCTAAACCTTGCAGAATGCATGCTTTCTTGTGAGGTTTTTTCTGTATTTGTCACTGTTTTTACTGCTGTTAGAAATGCAGCAAATTGCATTTGTGTTGTGACAGGTGTTTATGGAAACCCTGTATGTGTAAATAAAAACAACTGTTCTTCACCTTTTCAGTGTCTTGTGGGAATTCAAATTTCATAACGTGTTCACAAACAATGTATTCTAAAAATCATCCCAGAGGAGATTTAGAGGAGCATGCTAGCAAGGCATCAACTTCCCTTTTATATGCATGCTTACATGATTGAGGCATGGATGCTAGCTTAAAGTCTGATCTCTGGCCAGACAGTGAAGTGAGATTGTGTTGTGACTTTTTGTTTGGGTTGGTTTGTTTGTTTGTTTTAATAAACCATTTTCTATTTATATAAGTTTTATTTACTGTCTGTCATTATTTCAGTTTAGAAGAAAAGTGGCTGTTACCAAGAGAGTTTTATGTAAACTGCTCTGCTTAGAGCAGTCCTATTGTTCATGTCCCTGTATTAGCCTCTGTGACAGGTGTTGTGAACAGTACTGACTTGGCACAGCCTTTGAAGAATAGTAGGTGTTTTCTGTGACCTCGTCTTCTTATCCAGAACAACATTTGTTATAGCAGCTGCAGCTAACGTTTCTCTGGAGGTAAACCAGCAGAGATGGGAGAGAAGGCTGCTTGAGCTCTTGTCCTGGCTCCAGGAAGGATGATGGTATGATGGTAACCTCTGAGGTGCTGCTTGTACTTCCAGGAAGAGATCTGAGTGCCTCAGATACAGCAGTGGATATGAAGAGGTACTGTTGCAGGTGAAGATTGTGTGTGTTGCATATCCGTACAGTTTGTTACATGAAGCATTGCTATTGTTGAACATCCTAACAGTATGTTTTACGAGGGATGTTTTGGCAAAGCAGCACAGTGAGCTGCAACTTTCTTACTTCAAGGAGAGAAGCTTCTTTTTATGGTCCTCTGGCCCAGGAGCCACAGCTCCAAAGAGTACAATGTATAGTTGCCACACCACGCACTTCAAATGGTTCTTGAAAGAGTGGTAGCAGGTAGCTGTTGGGCCAGGAGGAATGGCCAAAGGGATGTAGCTTTTATAAAGCAGTCTTGTGTGCATCACAATACAAGTACTGGTAGCACAGAGTGACATAATGAATAGCTGAGGAAACAACAGTGGGTGTACTCTGGATGGTAATTTATTAACCCTATGTAATCTATCAAATACATGTGACAGACAAACTTGACAGATGTCATGTGGCATTCGTCTTGCTTTGTTCCTAGTCACTCTTGCCATTATTTGGTTTCAGGTCTGGCAAGCTGTTGGAAGTTTCCCTTCCTCTGCTGTATGACTTCATGCAGAGGCATAGAGAAGCAGGATGGATGCTCTTCTGTGGTTCAGTGCTACTGGTCTTACCAGTTTATCCTTCCTTGCCTTTTGTCTCCCTGGGTTTTACCTTCTATGACTAGCTTCCACTGTCAGGACTGCTTCTGCAGAATGATGAGCTCTGACCACAGCCCCATAATAAAGCTGATAAATGCAGCTGGAGTTGCTGTAGTCTGAGGGGTAACCAAAGGTTAAGCAAAAGCAAAGGAAGTGCTTACTATCCTGTTGATGTGTCTCAACATGTAGACTACTGACTGAGAGAGTAGGGGGTGGGCACTGATGCTAAGAACTACTCTCAAATGTCCTCATGTTGAAGGTAAGATACTAAATAAACAGCACACTTGCTTGTGAGCCTAAATCAATGAAGAATCTGCTCTATGCTAATTATTTTAATGGCAGTGGATTTGTTCACAGGCTGATACCATCTTACAATAAAACCAGAAGAAAAGTTTCTTAAATTACTTGAAAAACAAAGAGCTCTGGACTGGCAGACAGGGAGAATGCCTGTTGCTGTACAATAGATGCTCCTGCTGTGATGCAGACAAGTAGAGATGTCTCCACAAAAGCACTTGTATTCTTTCACAGGAAAACTTCAGAGAAAGATACTAGTGCACTCACAGCCTTCCATCCCTGAGAGAAATGCAGCAGATGGAAGCTTAGCAAGAATCAGAGGAACCCTGAGCCCCTTGCCATCAGGCAGAAGTGGGAGACCTAAAAGATGGGAGGGATTGGAAACAGGTCCCTCTTTGGAAGGCAGGACAATGCCCTACCAGCCTTTCTTGCCATCTCAGGTGCGCTTGCGGAATTGGTATGAGATTCTGGAACTTGATTATCAAGCAAGTGGTAGTGAAGGAGAAGGTCTAGCCAGGGGCTCACCCAGAGCAAGTCAGTCAACCACACACATTGCAACTATGGGTTTTAAGAAAGAAGGAATGGTAATTGTAGTGATTTCCTTCTCAGGGAAACAGGGCTCCGTATGCTGGCTGTATCCATCCCAAAGTCTGCTGCCTTCCTGGCGTTCAGGTAAAAGATGTTACTAGGAGATGAGTAACATCTGATCATTACCCACTTCTGATTGGCTGAGTTGACAGTGATGAGGCAGAAGAGAGAAGTTCTAGAGCAATTAAAATGGACTTCAGGATGCTAAGATAACTGGCTGAAGGGATAGGAGCACAGGTGGTGTTTCCCTCAATCCCTTCACTAACAGGGAAGAATGATAAAAGTGAGCTTTTGCCTTTCCAGTTTTCACTGTAAATGACTTAATGGCATCCTTGTACTCTCCCTGAGTTGCCTGCCCCTTTTCCCAAGGGTATAAACTCTTGTATTTCCCCTGAGTTCTAGCAAAAGCTCCATTTTCAGCCAGTCTGGTAGTCTTCCCTGCTGGCTTGCTTGTGAGAACATAGGAACAGCCTGCTCCTGTACCTTTCAGATTTCCTTCTTATAGTATGCTAGCCTTTAAGCCACATGTTGATCAGGTGGGTTCTCCTGTTCCTTTTATCATTCTTCCCTGTTACCACCCAGGTTTGGGTTACACAGTATTCATTCTGTATAGAAGGTGTTCCCGTTTGGGAAATCTTGCACTGAACATAACTGCAACCAATTGCAGGATGATATATCACAAGGTTCCGATTAAATTCTGTGAACCTTTCCCTCATATGTCCAATTAAAATTGAAATTAAAATTAAAATACCAGTTAATTAGGAATTGCATTGCTTAATTAACACCCTCAGAACAGGGTTAGCATTGTTCTAGTGTACAGCTATTCCGAACGATCAAAACCTGCAACGCTACTGTGCTGTAAACTCACTGGAAAAGACAGAATGACCACTATATGTATGTCCTGCTGGAGAGATATTGCAAAGCATTCCAGGTTGCCAAGGAACTTGTCTGAGCTGCATCTCCACTGCCCTGGTGTTTGCAAGGAGCATGCTTTGAAGGAAACGCTAAAAATCCCTGTAGCCAACCAAGAACTGAAAGGATAGCTTTGTTTCCACTGCAAGAACTCAAGACAGACTTTATCCCAGGTCCAATGCATAAAATTCACATATGAAATTCTGTCTCCTTATTTATGATTACCTGAATGCTGATCTATTGATCTTTCCAGGTTTTGTCAGAGTCCAATAGTCTGTGTTTCACGCTGCACATCAGCTATTAAGGGCTTCCAGTTACAAGATAAAAAGGATAATTGTACAACACTGGAAATTTGTAATTAATTATTTGAGGAAAATGTCTAAGAGCATCACTGTTAGAGCAAGAACATTCGTCTCACATTGCTGTTTAGCACCTTGTGTGAGAAATGTAGTAAAATACCAGAGCTCATGTTACTGTGCAGTTCTGCAGTGCGTGCATGATCCGTTTCCTTGCTTCAGGCTCCTCTGAGTGGGGAGCGATTCATCTCTAGGAGGCTAATTTCTTACAGTTGAGTGCAGGATTTTAATAAATAAACCCAAAAGTGAAGTGCCCTTTTGAACAGCCCTCATATCAGCAGGTAATATCAGTAATTTAGAAAACTCAAACCATTCACCATTCTATCCAATGCATTGTGATCAGTCCTGGATTATTTATTTATTTATTTAATACATCACAATTTATCTCTTGTTTTAATTAAGACCTTACAACAATACTGAGAAATTTTAACCCCAGAATGCTGAAAATTAATTTTTTGAAGGATGAGCAGTCAAAATACTCAATAAAAGTAAATTTTTGATTGATCAGTTTGCAAATCATTTGCACTGGTGAGAATAAACAATGCATTTACTACAGTAGCAGATGCTGTAGCAGTAGCCATCCTCTCCTCAATGAAAACCTAGATAGAAGGCTTTGAAGGGGCAATAAAAAGTCTCTGGAAAGATTCCCTTACAGATACCTTTTCCTTTGCCCCATTAAAGTGGGGGTTTCCCCATAACCCTTCCTGTTGAAGAGCTGTCAAATGCTCCAGGCTGGCTGCAGGGCTCTCCCTTCAACCATGCTCACACAGGAACCCACACAACCCTCTCACAACTGCTCGCTCCCTCAAAGCATGGCTGGAACTATCCCCAGCCCTGCGGGCTCCTTAGGATCCAGGCAACCTGTCCAGAGGGGCTGGGCTACACTGCCTTTGCTGCCAGCATTGCACTAGCCCAGAGGAGTTGCTCCTGTGATTAGGGAGAGGGTTTGTCAGATAATCCATGTCAGATGGATTTACATGTCAGATAATTTACATGTCAGATAATCCATCCCGCACAAGAGCAGTGAGACCCAGCTCAATGGGTCTCCAGGAGTTAGGGTTTCTTGACATTCCTTCCTAGGATATATGAATTTGACTTCTTCTGACTTTAAATGCTATCTGATGGGGGAGAGGTGGGAGAGCATACTGTAGAAAATCCAACGATTGAGAAACAGGAAAAAAGAAAGCACAACTTAAAACAATTACTTCTGTAGATCTAATGGAACTGCCTTGTCATGGACAAAACACTTAAAAATAACAATGAAAAGAATAGGCATTGTTTGAAGGTATTATTTAGAAATCATCTAAATTTTTAAAGGTTAATTAGTGTAATTTACCCATCTTGATTATTAAAAAGGTTTATATATGAACAATAAACATAAGAGTTCAATCTATTTTATTTCCACAGTTAATTCACCCACATCTGATTAGCTTTTTATGACCATCTAATTGATTTGTAGAATTCTGTCCAGTACAGATGGGCTACTGTTCATGACTACTTTCATAGCATTTATATTATTGTTGCTCTGATTTTTATTCAAGGCCAAACAGAGGGGAATATAAGAGCGTGATGTTCACCTAAACATAACAATGACATTAAATTTCTATTTGGCTCTGAGACAAGAATAGATTTGTGGAGACAATCTACTATGAATACAAATAAGTTGTTTATACATAAATATAATAACATTTCTTACTTAATTATGAACTATTTCACCGGTTCTACAATATACTGTTACCAAGTTTTGCAGCAACAGCCAGGCTAAATCAATTGTCACAAACTCATTTGGCTCAAAACTAGAATTATACACCTACTAATGCTTGTGAGAGAAAAAAAAAAAGCTATGCCTTTGTAGCCTGTTCTGCAATAATTCTAATAACCCGCTAATAGGTAGTCTCTTACACAGCTGTACATGCATATGCTGCATTATTTCATACATAGTTAATACATAACGATTTCATACATAGTTAATACATGCAGAATTTTGCATTTAATGGAAACTGTCACTCCCCCTTGAGTCGTCAAGGCCAGGGGAAGCTGGAAAGCTGCTTCCCATCAGGACTCTCATCTCTTAGTGAAAACACAGCATGAGCAAGTCTTCACCAAGCTCTGGCCTGTAAACCTGTCTCTTGCTCTGGTTTTTTTCTGAGACTTCTGAGTATATCAGAAGTAGTATGAAAGTTCTGCATTGCAGTTGCCTTTAGGCAGAGGAATTGTTGCCAACCCAGATCCCGAGTCACCTAAATTATTTAAGTAATGAAGAAAACTTCCCTAATTTCCTAGTACTCTAACCCCCACTTTATGTAGTTGGAGCTTCATGAATGTAACCTCTGCGTGTATCAGCAAGAAAGCAAGATGTCTGCAGAGCTATTACAGTAATGAGAGGTATGCTTTATGCCAGTAATTTTGTACATCCCATGTTTGCATAGGCCAGCCAGCTGCTTCTCTGGCAAAGAAGGTGTGTAGTATCCACCAAGCTCGAATCCTGAACTACAGCCTTTGCACAAAACTCTTGAAAGAAAGAAAATATACAAGATTGTTGCCTTCATGTATGCATCCATTTTTCAGAATTTGTTGTCACAAGTATAGCATCATAGAATGGGAGAGGAAGGCAGAAGGAGCCATTTGTTCAATACAGACTGAGCTACCATTGATGGAAGGCAGCCTGTTCAGATAACACAGCTAAACAGATTCTACTGCCTCTAGCTTCAGTGACAGGGTGCAACATCACACTTCCCAAACTATCTACCATGGCTTAACATGAGACAGCACAGGAATTCCTCATTGCAGCAGGAAACCTACATTGACATGTTGCAATGGCTTATGACAAAACCAATTCTTATATTGTGGGGATGAGAGACCTTCTCCTCTCATACTCATAATTCTTCATTAGTATATGTCCCAAACAGCAAAGGAGGAAAAATACTACAAAATGAAGAGTATTTAAAAATCAGTATGTGAAAAGTTGTTGATTGCTTCTCACCCATGGAGAAACACCCTCCAGCATACGTTGAGGGATACATCAGTTCCAAATTCACACTTGCAGGGAGCGGTTCATCTCCATTTTGGTTTTACAACAGCATGTATCAAATGAAAACTCTTCTGGCCTGTAAATTTCCCTTTCATACAGGACATGTATATATGGACTTGTCTTTTAGCTGTGGCAGAGTGTTTCACTGAGGGCCTCTAATGCAATTACAAGTCAAGCAAGCATGAACAGAAAAAATAGATATAGCAAAGGTGAAAAGCTATTTCAAATGCAATTTGAAACAAGACAGAGAGTCAACAAGAGAGAAAGTAAGGTTGTTCCAGGTATTGGAGCTGCAGAAGAGAAGACACTTACCCAGCACAGATAGCTATACAGGTAGAGAAGAGACCAGGGTGTTACAAGATGTGCCAAAGGGGAGTGCCAGAGACTGACCTTGCAGGATGCTACACAGAAGGGCTGTTAGCACAGAGGAGATGAAAACAAAGGAAAGCAGTCTGACAGGAGAGGAAGGAACCAATCCTGGTTACGTGATCTGACAGGTTGCTGCTGCTGCAGGTTGCACAGACACCAAGAAGTCTAAAGGTTATCAGGTCATTAAATGCATACAGGAGAGCTGTTTCTGTGCAGAAGAAAACCAGACTATTAGTCCCTCAGAAAATCTCAGAAAAAGGTATTTCTGACTCCTAGCGACACAGAGCTCCATGATTCTGCCTGCAACGGCTACAGGCTTCAGGAACCAATTTTCTTTCCAAATTGCAGCTTATAACAAGGGTTCAGGGTTCTTGGACAATTAATTAAGAAAGGAATCAGCTTCACAATCTAGTTTTTATGGAGATTGTAAAATCATTTTTGTAACTACATTGAATTTATTAATTACAGAATATTTGTAATATCCGTTCACTGTGTCAGTCATCCAAAGACTGCTGTGTGGCAACAGTGAATGTTACTTCCTTGTGTTTTTTTGATGGAAAAACTTTAGTACAGCAAGATTTAGAAAAACAAGTTTAGCAGGTACTAATCACCAAGAACATGGCATACCTTCAGGGCAAGAAAGAAATGCTGCCATCCTCCTCACCCTATCCCAGAATGCTCCCTGGGACTCCAGCTGCTTGGTATTTATTTTAGTCACTCCCATTCTTGACAAGTTAGCTATGCAATCACGGGTCCCTTTCCCCCTGCTCTCCCTTGCTCAGATTACAGCCCTTGTCCTCCACTTTTCTGCCAAGCTTTTGGGGATCTTCTCATTATTTGCTGCTTGGAACATATGAAAAATCCCACTGGGATAGGGGAAGTCCTTGAACTGCTGCCAGTGTGTCATTATAAGGATGACATGCTGGTCTCAGTTTTAAAGCAATGCACCCTGGTGTCATGTGGGGCTCTACAGCTGAAGTCAGCAAAGGCCTAAAATACAAGGGAGTAGAAACAATGAAAAACAAATAATTCAATTAGACTAAATACAAATGTCTATATTCTGGGAGAAACAATATTATCATGGTTACAGCTCTTTCTTGAGTCTTAGCAGGGTCCAGTGCTTTCCCATCCTCACCTCACTGGTGAAGATCTGTGCAAGCCAATTGCTCTTTCCATGTTTATCCCTCGGTTCCCTGTAGGTAAATGGGGATCATAAAAACCAGCTCTCTTACAAGGTTGGTGTCATGATAGATCAAGGAATGGTCAGGATGCATTTAGGTCCTGCACTTAAAATGGTACCTGGAACAAGAATAAGCAGACTTTTCAATATGATCTTTTCTTAGCCATGCTATGGAGTAAAGGCACGTGAATTTTATTGTATTCTGCTGCTGCAAGACTTTAGGTAAACTGGTCCTGCAGCTGTATCCAAGCAAGCAGAGTTTTACAGCTGCTGAAACCAAAGAAGTGCAGGCAGATCTGTGTGGGCAGGCAGTTTCACCACAAAATGTCATCACAAACTCCTTGAGCCACCAGAGCACTGTGCTTTCCCTGTGGGTGCCTGCCTGGAGCAGGCTCCTTCTCCTCCTTGGGCCAGGCCCTGCCAGCACTGCTTGTTCACTGCCCTTCATCCACTTGGGCCTGAAGGCAGAAGCAAGACCTCAAATGGGGAATCCTTACAAGCAGCATAGCAAAACTTTTTTTTTCTGAAAAAACTTTTGAGCCATTCTGTGTGGCTGCTTAAGAATTTATAATTATTCTGTTCCCATTTTTGACACAGAAAAATCAGTAAAAAACAATTTGGAAAAATGCATTCCCTTAGGAAGGAATTGTTTCTGAAAGCATTTCTTTGAAGGAAAATTAATTGTTAGTCTCTCTCTCATCTTGATACTTAGATGTCTCAAAGAAAGAAACAAAAACAAAATCCAGAAACATATACACTGTTTTTACCTGTGCTTGTTTCACAGAAATAATGTTTTCAAATTGAAAGGAATGAAGGGGTGTGGGAAATATTGAAAAGTCATGAATCAATTTCAATCAATTTTAATTCCAGTGTAAGAGGAAGTAATGCCACTTGTAGAAAACAAAGCAATCATTTCTGACAGCTAAATTTGCAAGAGATTTATTGCTGTCTGGAGAGAGGTAAAGCTGAATGCTTCCCTGCTTCTACCTCCTCATTAATTGACTTCCAGTGCTGTTTGATATATTCTAGCAAAGTTTCTTTTCATCCTGTGACTCCTACTTTCCTTCCCTTAAATCACATTCCCACACAAGGAGAATTACTTTTTTTCCTAGAGTTTTAACTTTAAACTTGGATTTTGTATGCAGCTGTTTTATAAAAATATTTTTATTAATGAAAGATATCTTGATTTAAAACAGACATTAAAAAAATTTGGAATGACAGATTAGAATAAAATTAAAAATAAAGATAAGACTGGAAAGAGCATCAAGTCCCTCTTTTGTGTCATTTGACTGTATTTTTTTACAAGCTGACTTTTCTAATACTTTGTGCTTGAAATAAGCCAAAATCCTCTGACAATGCTTATTCATCATTTAGCACCCAATAATAATTTTGACTGGTTGTTGCCTAAACATTTTACTAACTGATTTCCCCCTAAAATCTATGAGTGTTATGGGTTTTACATGGATATATTGAAAAGTTGAACAATTTTGCCTTTGTACTACAAAGAAAGGCAGGAGCCTCCTCCTTTGGAGGAACACCATAAGGACTCAGCCCTCCCTGAAGGTCTGCAAGGAAAACACCCCAGAGGATGTTTTCCTTGGAAGTGGAGACCCCTTGACTCCTCCAATGAGGATGTTTGCCCAAGTATCTTCAGATTGTTAAGAGCTTTAATTCATAGCTAAGTCCTTTAATTCCAAAACTGATTCTTCCACATACAGTGAGCTCAGGTAAACCATGAAACAAACATTCAGATGAGAAACGGCACTGAACATCAGCTTCATTATCATACCTATTTAACTCCGTTTTTCCACTGCTGATTTCAGGTTTTTGAACTGAGGAGGAAAAATTCACTGCTCAGCAGAGCTGCTGCCTCAGTAACACACTCAAGACCATGCCTGTACCTAAAGGGTGCTTTTTCCTAGACCGTGCTGTTGCCTTTGGCAGCAGTAGGGCTTGAGAGACACGTTTGTTTGACTGTACTTGAATTGTTATCAGCAGTGATCAAATGTATTTTTTAACTTTTATATTCAATTCTGCACATAGATGTTTGAAAATTAAAATGTACTAATCTTGTCTTTTTATCTGCAACCTATCTTTTCGTAAGACAGTTGTTTGAAGCAATTCACATTTTCCACTAAAAACTTAATGTTAAAAGTAAGAGGATAACAATGTTTGATTTCAATCTAACAGGTTAACAAGAGTCTGGTATCAAACTTTCATTCCACACGCCAGGGCTGCTACAAACACAGATCTCATGCACATTCTTCTGGCATGCCCAGGGCGTCAGAAGGCCTGGACTCAGATGAGCATTGGAAAATCTCCAAGATAATAGCAGTGGAAGACCCTGGAAGTTTTGAATTAGGCAGTAGATGTCAAAAAAAAAAAAAAAGAAAAAAGAAAAAAGAAAAAAAAAAGAGAGAGAAGACAAAAAGCCCTGCACAACAAAACAAACAAAAAACCACACTGCAGTGTGTACTCCACTTAAAATACACAGCAGCAGGAGAGGATTAACTTGGAAATTTAAAAATTTGAAAATTAATTCATTTACTATTCTTGAACAGATGATATCTCTGCGAGATGTGATTTACACACTTATTCATGCACACGAGATGTGATTTACACACTCATTCATACACGAGGGAAGAAGCTTGATTGGTGCCCATTACTTGTGTAATTCCTGCAGCACAGTGAAGGCAGCTGTAAGGGCTCCTTGCATCATTAAAGACCCATAGGACTGGGCCCATCTTTTGTTACGGATGTTGAGATTGAGATCATTGTAACAAGTAACTTTCACAACTTTCAAAATACTGAGAAACAAGTATTTCATCTTAGATTTCACCCCTGAAGTCTGTCATTACCAGTTAACTAACTGTTCCCTCCAAAGAGAGCCCACAAAGCAAAAGTATATTTTCAGACATTCAAGAGGCTGTCAATGTGACACCCAGTCTTCCAGGCAAATTCATTAGGCCAGAATTAAATACTTACTGTGGAGGAAAATATAGGAAGAGAAACTCCAGCCTTTGTCACCCATACTTTTGTTACCCTAGACTTTGCCAGATTTGCAGCATGTCACAACCGGTGCTTGCCGGGGCCATTGAGGCAACAGGAATGCATTTGCTTTGTGAAGTAGTTTCCGCTTGCATGTGACAAAGCAGCTAGCTGGCTAGTCAGCCCCAGTCAGTGTCTATTTATGGCAAAATGTCAAAAAAGAATGTCCTGCATTTGTGGCTCAACAATAATGAACATGGCTAAATCTGAAAATGAACAAAGGGAAGTGAACAGCTTTTTAAATCCTGAAGAACATTCGATTCTTGGTGTCCTTTTTGTCCCGATTGTTTGGGCTGAAGGCTATGAAAGGACCACCTGTTGGGCTGCCATTTTGGGATTGTGCTAAATGCAGGGATTGCATGAAAGAACACTTTCCAAAATAACCTGGTATTATTATTCACTTATTTTATAGTAAATCTGCATTCAGAACCTGCAGGAAAGTATAAGGCTTTTTTTCCTAAGTGAAATTTAAAGCTGTAAGTTCTCTATAAACACACTTACTGTGGATGCATGATTTTATAGTGACAATCATGATTTTTTTAAAGGAGCCTCAATTAAGCCTTTGATACAGCAGTAAGTTCCTCTGTAATAGAAAACCAACCTTGTAAAGTAATAAGATGAAGAAGTGATTAAGTTATGAAGGACTGAGTATCTCTGAGGATTAATTTAGCAAGAACCACTTGCACAAAATGTAACTCAGGTATTTATTTTGCTTCTGGCACGAACTTGAAATTTTTAGTGAAGGCAATTATTTTTTAATATCCATGAGAATGTTCTTGGATATAATTTGCTTTTGCTCAGAGGCTACACTGAATTATGCTAGGATTTTACCAAATTTTGAGAAAGCTTACCATAAACCAGTATAAACATATTTTATTAAAAAACATGAAAGCAGTATTCTGTTTTCTATGGATTTTTTTTGTGCACAGCCAAATGATAATGATTTGTTACATAGTAAAATCAAGATAAATGTTGCCTAAGTAAAAGAAAATCATTTTTGTTCTAGAAACATCATATCATCCAGCTGTAAGTTTTGAAGTTGAGATATTCACACATAGAAACTTCCACCTGATTCCAACAAACACACCCATTAACGTATTAACAAAGCAAACCTTTCTATGGCTCTTGAATAATCTCTATTTAGAGCCAATGTTAATAACACTTAGAAGAGCAAGGAACAAATGTGTTTTCCAGAATGTTTTTTTTTTTACACCCATGGTGAATTCTGAAAATTTTAACGTTGTGTCCCATTTATAATCTTATTTTTCTTAAATATAGATGCTTATGCAAACTTATTGACATTTGTATGGTATTTACCAGGATGAGCAATGAGCCTTCTCTGTGTGTATCTGAACTTACATTCTCATATCATGCTACACAACACACATTTTGAAAAACTTTATATGAATTTTATCTGACTTCATGATTGGAACTGGTTTACACAATTAATTGGAGGGATAACAGAGAGGGTTTTCCACATGAGTAGCTGGATGTATTTCCAGCTGCTTTCACCAGTTTCAAGAACAAAAGTCATAACTAAAACTCAGGCAGTAGATCTCTTGGGTTTTGCTTATTTTTCATCCTCAGAAAATTAGGGGAGTTGTATGGCTGAAAAGAAGCCATAAATACATTAGTGTAGGTAAAAGAGATCTTGTTTCCTAGAAACCTCCTGTATACCTCAAAGTAGCAGAAACTGAGCTTAATGTACCACTTTTTTTGCAAATAAACCAGGATTTTAAATATATCACAATCAGTTAAAGTGACTCTTAGAAAATAATTATTTTATTGGTCAAACAAAACTGCTGGTCAAGCAGATTTTTACATGTGGATTGAACTATATTTCCTCCATTTAAGAAGAATGAGATTTTATGTGTCTATCAGTTCAGAAGGGGAAAAGGTGAGGTGGAACAGTGTGCAATGCCCGAGTATAAATTAATGTCTGGGTTTATTGTTCACCGTGCTGTAAAAGGCATGTACTACACACAGATATTCTATCAGAGAATTATGAAAACTGGAGCAAGTGAGCAAAAATTACCTATGTCTGAATAAAAATAAGTATCTTTGGGAGAGAGATAATATGTTTGGAACCCTGAGGGTTAATGAGAGGTAAACTGGTGGAGGGGGGAGAGGAGATAAGGGAAAAAACAGAAGCTGAATAGATGAAAGAAGTGATTCAGTGGGAAGCATTGTTGATAACAGCTAGGTGTCAGAAGCAAACTAGAAAAATGAGAAATGCTTTAACATTGGCAGGAAAATAATATTAAAAAAAAGAACTTATACCACATAGTAAAAAGAAAAAGAAAATAAGAAATAATAAAAGGCTTTCAGGCTTTCTTTGGTACGCATCAATGAAAAATAGTGCAAGTAAGCAAGAAAGAAAGCATTGAAATGGAACCTCTCCGAAGGTATCTTGGGGAGAGGGGCTCATTGTCCCATTCTTTTCACATCAAGAATTTAATTTTACATTCTCTTTGTCTGTCTTGAGATATACTTACTGTTATTCTGCACTGGTTACTTTTTTTCCTTTTCATCCACTTAGGTAGCCTACCCTGGCAGAGAGAGCCAGAATGGGAGAAATCTAGCCATGAATTAAATCATCTGGCTGTCCCCTGCAATGTGATTCTTGAATAAAGTTGGAACTGCACTCAAATGCAGAGTGGCATCCTCTTTCCTGAATACTAGAGGGAACTGCAGCTCTTTAATTTCCCTCATTTTCCGTTCCCATTTTAACATCTGTCTTTACAGAGCAATTACATGTCTGTAGCATCCAGATTTCATTATGCTCCTGCTACACAGGATGCAGATATACCTAACAGAACTTGATTACCTATACTTCACTTTAAGCAACTTCTACAAAAAGTACCAACTTATATTGTCCCTCTGAAAAGACCTACAGTAAAATGTTATTAGCAGAACATAAAAAAAAGCCCCAAAGCTATTTGCTTTTTAGTGCCAGGGACATTCCGGTTCTTATGTACGTAAACTGTTTACACCCATCCCCCATGAATTCCTAAGACAGTTTCTCTTATATTAAGCTTCCTTTTGGTGCCCATAGCAACACCATCTAGTACTGAAATGTTCCTGCAGGGTTTGCAGGAGTCCTTTCAAAACAAGATGCTGATTCTGCAGTTATTGCACACCCAGCTACTTGTATCAGATTTGTAGGCTGTATCCTCAATAGCACATGGAAAGCAATTCTTTTGGCCACTGACTGTCCTCATCACCATTAGGGACAAAACATCTTATGTATGTGTCGGTTTGTTTGGATTTTCTTCCCAAAACCAACTTGAGTTTTTTTGAGTTTTGTATTTTGAGTCTACTTAACTGTTTTAAGAAATGGAAGAAGGGGGTGGGCTTTGCAATTTGAGATGATTCTGCTCATCAGAATCATCTGTCTCCAAACACATGGAGATAGATGTTCATCTACCTCCAAACACACGGACATGCAAATTGATCTCTGCCCTTTTATATGTACCTTGGGAGCCACTTTGTGATCTTAGGAAAATGGTGTGAAAGTAGAAAAGGTACACTTAGTTAAGAACCAAATTGGGAGAAATTCATGGGAAGTCCCAGCAGCTGGCTTCTGCAGCTCAGGAACTTTTGCCAGAGCTGGTGTACTGAGAGCCCAGGTCCTTTGGGACACAGGGTAGCAGTCAGAGTCACCTACAGTGAGCTGGACCTCGGCAGAAGCCACAGATGTACATGGTGGGGCAAAAGGGCAAAGCCTGTGTCATTGCCACTGCCCCATCCACCTGTGTGCATGGGGACTGAGGAGGCTCTAAAGCTGCTGTGTGAGCCTGTGTGCCCCCATGCCTTGTGCCTGCATGCTGGACACGTCAGCAGATTTCCATTGCTGAAGGCTGAGGTATCCCAAGGTGTGCTCAGAGCCTCATAGCCCCCGGTTCCAGATCGTCAGGCTGAAAAGAAATTATGCTGCTTTCATCACCAGAGTCATGCCCATTGTCCGTGCCAGTCATCTATATGATTTTGGCTAAAAAAATGGAAAGGATCAGGGTAGTGACAATACTTTGTTTGTTCATTTTGAAAACTGTATTTCATTTAAATTCTGTGTTGTGCCATGCTGCGTGCTAGAAAATGTACCCTGGGATATTTTTAAAGCTATGAAAGTTCAGTAAATGGAGACTTCTCTGCAGGACTCAGCTATTAAATCTTTGCTGGAAAGTGGGAGCCACGTCCATTAAAAAATTCATATTCTGGTAAGACTAATCACATCTTTGTGCTACTAAAGTATGCTTGAATTCAGATGTTAATCGCATAAATATTTGCCAGTTATACATTGTGCAGAAAAAACGCCACAGTTTGGCAGGGTTAAATAACCCCTTATCTCTGAAGTTATCTTGAGAACATGGAAATATTTGGGACATGTGTTCAGGGTGAGGTGGAACACTCGCCACAGTGAGGCAGAAACACTCCCTTTCCCTGCCACCATTTAGCAAGAGGAAAGTTCACGTGGAGTGCAGCTGCAGGGCCCTGTGCTGTGCACAGCAGTGCAGGCTAAGCTCTGCTCCTGCTCTCAGCACAGGGCCCTGCCTGGGGACGGTGCCAGCAGCACCCCGAGGAGGGCAGGGACACGTGGTGGGTGTCATGTGGAGATAACACTGGGCCTTTGCACAGAAAGGGGGCGAGGGGTGGCAAAGCCCCCTCAGCCCTGCTGGTGCTCTGAGAGAGGCCTTGCCTGCGCTGGCAAGGAGTCAGATTGAGGTGCGCAGCAGGCTTGTGCTAGGGATGGAAAAACAAGGCCTGGTAAGAGGGAAAGCTTGAAACTCAAGGCACAAATCACCCTCTTCTGGGCTGGCTTTGGCAGTCATCCCAGAGCAGGAGTTATGCTGGACAAACAGTGTCTGGAGGTGCAGCATACCCACCTTTCTTCCTTGCACCTTCGCATATACTGTGAAAAAGCTGTGATTCTGAATAATTAAGAATTTTATTCCAAGTTTAATTTTTAATTTACTGTTCATTAAAAAATAATAGTTTTTCATGGCTCAAATACCCTTTTCAACTCACAAGGAGATGTGAATGACTCCTAATATTACTATTGGGCAATCATATTTTTATCTGATGTCATTCTTCCTACCCAGCATTAAATTCCCCATTACTGATAATTAACTCCCTGTATGGTCATTATGATATTGCTTTGAGCAAAATCAAGATCTCTGGAAATTTCCTTTGTTTCAAGTCTGGCAATCTGGTAAGCATATCTAGCCCATTGGACAGTTTCTTCCACCCTTCTGGGAATATAGCTCGTGCAGAGGAAAACAAAATTGGGGGTAGCATCGTCTGTGTTGCAGGAACAGAGGATTACAGTGGGGAGGAAAGGATGAATTTGCAGCCCAGCATGGATCTGGCAGGATTTATTTGGTAATTTGATCAAGAAGTGCCACATTAACATTTCTGTACTGGACAGGGTCAGTGCACAAGGCTGGAGTTAGAGGGAGCGTCCAAATGTTCCAAATTGCCTGATCCCAGCTGGCACAAACAGGACTAGACAGGAGTTTGAAAAAAGAGAGTCAAAAAATCTGGACCAGTACATTTGCTTATAAACACCAGGGCTAGAATTATAATTTTTACAATTGGTTTATACTGAATCATAGCTTATCATTCTGGGTGGGGTTTTGCATTTCTTTATTTGGTTTTCTGTACTCATCTTTATATCTTTTTTTTTTTTTAGGGAGTGTTTCTTTTATGCAAAGGAGTCCTGATGCTATACTAACCTTGAGAAAAAAACCCCATTTTTGTTGTGATGGGTTTTAAGTAGAAGCTGCAAAATCTGAAAACATTTTCTTCCACTTCATAAGAAAATTTCTCTTGTGAAGATGCATTAATCCTGTAATGTTAACAAAATATCCAGTTCACAATAGGCTGCATCTTCCTTGTATTTGTTTGCTATTTAGATTTCAGAATGAGCCAAGATGTGGGGTCCAATTCATAATTTAATTTGTTCTGGTTTATGCTTGTATAAATCTGTTGCTTTTGAGTTATTTTAAATTCTTTTGGATTAATTTAAATTAGTAAAAAAAACCTCTCAAGACATATGCTGCCTCTTTCTGAATGTCTAGATAGTTCCTGGAAAAACTCACAATGAAATTTTTCTCAAGATAGTTTCTAAGGATAATAATAAACCACATGCAATGCTGTCTGTGTGCATGTGAGGAAATGCACACTTTATTAAAAAAAAATTAAGAGAAGAAAAATTACTAAATGCAAGAATTCCTGTGTAACTCGTGGCTGTCAGGTTGTTCTCACTGCTAAATCTTGTCCCAGTTCTTAATCCAGATTTGTTGTCTGTGTTTCTTGCAAGGGAGATCCTTGCCTCCCTTCCAAAAAACTGTTTTGCTACATGTAGCTGCAAATGAGAGGAAATCTGGGCTTGTGCCCAGCTGTCGTTAGCTTCAAAAAATTCTCTCTTCTGATAGTCAGAATCAATATTTACCAAGTCAAGAAATGCCACTCCTCATCTGAACACCCTGAATGCTTGTACCCAGTCATAACCCATCCCTTTGTTATAATTTTGCTCTGTTGAACAAACACTGGTTCTTTTCCTGGAGTTATGAAAAATCATAATTGTTGATAGAAGAAGTTATTTTTTAACAACTAAGGCAGCAATCAGATATCTGATATAAAAGTCTGGAGAATGAAGCATAGTTAATTTAAGAGAAATTATGAATTTCATCCCTTGAAACTATAGAAACTGTGCAGATTAGTTGCTTTTAATCCCATTTAACTACAGCTGCCCATTTCATTCTTCTAATCTTTCCTCACAAAAACATCCTTCCAACTTCTCAGTCATGTTTTCTATCCTCCTTGGAATTTCTCTCTATTTGTCTACATATTTTGAGCATAAAGAGAGGCCCAGAGAGAATGCAGGATTCTAGCAGGGATTCTGTCACCATTGTGCTAAATCCGTAATTAAAAAGGGTTAAAGTTAATATATTTAAGCTACAACAGCGAAACCACTTGATCACACATGACAACAGAAGTATTTATAATTACAATGATTGTCTTACCTCTCAAATGGTCAGACTTAGAGTGTTTAATCTGTATAGATTTGTTTTCTATAATGAAGATTTTAAGGACATTTCCAACACAGTGCAATTTCCACTTGAATTGTGGAAAGTGAACTATTTTTAAAGGGTTTTAAAAAATCCTGATTTTGGTCGGCAAAAAACGACCTCCTTCCTATCCACCTTCACTTTAACACTGTTCTTTCTGTCTCAGTGTGGCAGGACCCCCGTGTTACAGCAGCACCCTCCGTATGCAGCCACAGAGCAGGCAGGATGATGCACAGTAGGAACCACAGCTGCAAATAACATTTCCAAAACATTTTTCTGCACTTTTACTGAAATGCTTAAATAACACAGTTGTGATGAGGAAAACCCACATGTTCAATCCATCAAGCATTAACTGAATGCAAACAGAATTTGCTTGTGTAAATTTTATTATTTAAACGCTCTCTAAACTGCGTTGAAAAAAGCCCAGCTGTGTACAGGAACCCCAAAGCTGTTGACTGCCAGGGTGTAGTGTTACACTCTGAGACACCAGAGATTACAGTGTCCTTGGTTTATTACTTTTCTGACCTATAACTGAAACTGAGAATAATTTTTAATTCAAGAGCAACATTTGTGCCACTGATGGGCATGAACACACTGCCTTGGAACCCCTCTCATGCATTGGGACCCCAACAGGGTAATGACAGTTCCCACCTTAGAGAAGTCTCTGATCTGAAAGGCTTCCCCCAGGCAAAATGTCTCAGTACTTTGCATTGTCAGACTCACAGGCATAGGGTCCAGGAAGTTTGGGGGTTGGGGTTTTCTTTGTTTTGTTTTTTGGGTTTCTTGGGGGGGTGGGGGGGGTTGTGAGGTTTTTTGGTGGGGTTTTTGTCAGGGTTTTTTTGTTTTGTTGAGTTGCTTTTTGTTGTTGTTGTTGTTGTTTGAGGGTTTTTTTGTGGGGTTCATTGGTTGGTTGGCTTTGATTTTGTTGTTTGTTTGGTTTTTTTTTTTTGGGGGGGGGGTGTTCTTTTTGTTGTTGTTGGCTGTTTTGGGGTTCTTTTCCCAACCAGTGCTGCCATGGAATTAATCCAAACCATCTAACTTGAAACTGTGAAAATAAACTGTGTTTTCTCCAAAGACTAATTTAGTGGTACAAAGCACATATGCATGTGTACCTTACCCCACCCAGACACACCTGCACAATTACACACACACACACATACATTTACATGAGTAGATTAATTGCATCTAAAAATTAATTACTTATCTGTATGCACACGTGTTATTAAGATTTATAAAGACTGCACATAGATTTAGCTACAGGTTCTCCCCAGTTTTCTAAAAATTTGGATCATAGTATGGTCCTGATGCTTTTCATCCCTCTGCTTTTTACCCACACACCATCAGCATGTGATGTTCATTTGTATACAGTATAGACAGGTGTCAGGGGAAGATGTATACAACCTATGTATCTGTATATGACCATCATGCATTATTTATAAAACCAGTTTATTGCATATACAAACAATAATTATTCTAAACATGCAATTATATATCCATATTTGTACGTCTATATAGATTTTTTTGTCCTTAATGGAAAACTTGAACTGCAAGCAGCCATGTCAGAACTCAGATGGTTAACATTCACTTCTTGCTGTTTTATTGCATATTACTGTGCGCTCCTGAGCAGCAGGAGCAGATTCAGGCAATTACAATCAAGTCAGGGCACACGCCGTGGCTGAGCAACACGATCATGATGAGGATACTGATGAGGCACTTATCGAAAACCCCACATCATCCACACTCATCAGCCACAACATGTCACCCCAAATGAGGCATCAGCTGCCTTCAAATGGCTCATTGCACACTGTTTACAGCTTTCTTTGGACCCACTTTTGATTTTGCGGTCAGGACTTAGTTCAAACAGCAGCTGACTGGCACTGGCAAGCCTCGGGATTGAGCCGAGCTGGCTTCCCAGGAGTCGGGAGTGTTTTGACACGGGGCCTGACCAACGGAGAGGAAAGGTCCCAGCTCAGCCCCCCAAACATCAGTCCCTCTGAGAGTGGGAGGATGAGTTATTTCAGAAAAGTTTCAAATCACAAGAGGAGGGGCAGCACAAGAGAGGGGAAAAGCAAGCAAGCAAACAAACAAACAGCCCAGCAGCACTTTATAGTATTTTTTTATTTCCTGCCTCCACCTTAACAAGCAGACAGCAAAGAGAAATCTGGCAGAAACACTTTGGACCAGAGCCCTGTCCTTTCTGGGACCCCTTGAGTCACTTCCATGGTGTGATAGGGTCTTGAAAGTGGGGGCACAAGTCATGGGTTCCCTATTCAGAACTGTGTAGGTCTTGCTCTAAGCTGGTCAGAAAACTTTTCCTGAGCTGCAAACTCCCCATTACTTACTTGGATTCAGGGACACCTTTCTTTCTTATTTGGTTATTTCTCCATAAAACAAGCAAACAAGAAAGAACGAGCAAGGAAGGATGAGAACATATGAATGGTTCCTTGGGATCAGCCCCCTGCTTGAGTGAGGGTCAGGGATGAGCCAAAAAGGAAAAACTCCAAACCAGAGATACAGACAGAGGCTCCCTCCAGCCAGCTCCAGCTGATGGGCACTCAAAAGAGAGATTTAGAGATTTACTGGAATAGCAAAGATCATGTCCAAACCCTTGCCTAAACCAAGTGGAGTGAGAACTCTGATTGGTTACTGCCACAGAGCATCACCCTGGGCTGAACTGGAGACGCTTTCTCCTGCCACCCCTGCATGGAAACAGGCATTTCTGCAGCACGGATTAGAACTAATTTGTTTTGACAAATAGAGATTTTCTGCTGAGAAAGTGCTGTGTCATGGAGCCCCTGACACTCTGCCAAATAGAGGTGAAACGACCTCAGGGTGAATAGAAATCCAGTCCTTGAACTTAAGATGTTAGCTGATGAAAACATGTACTAATCAATTATTGTCAGTTCATATCTGTTTATGTGAGAGACTGGAAAAAAATGTAGCTATTTTACCTTATCCCTCTTTATTTTATATCTCACAGCAGCTCATGAAATTATTTTATTCATTAAAGACAAAGATCAAAATCCCCGGACAATTGTCTTCTATATGAATTAAAAATCTTATTTTACAAATAGACAAGCTAATAAACTGAAACCTGATTCATCTGATCTTCCAGGGCCATCTTTGGGCTGTAAAGCAAATAAACTCCCTTCTGAGTTTCCAATTGAGGGGTAGGATTTTATATATATATATATATATATATGTGTGTGTAGTTACCTTGCAATGCAGACTGCCTCAATAGTTCTCAAATTCTACAAGGCAGCAAATTCCCTCTGGATATCAAATTGTAGCAGCATATTGCATTGTGAAAACATTTGAGGCAAAAATAGAGGATCCATGAAGGTTTTCCTACATTTATACATATATTTGAGGGCTTTTTTTGTTTGTTGCTTTCATTTCTACCCTATGTTGCCCAATGCTTCGTCTCTTAGGGGCAGATTCCTTCTGCTTACAGAGATTTTATTTACCGCTAAATAGAGGGAAATTATTTTCTAAAATAGCAAAATAGTTCTAGGAGGGACAGAAAATAATCTGTACCATCTGTTTATCAGTCTTATTTACTAAGACAATATTTTTTTTTTATTTTCCCAGGGTTAGCAAATGTCCTGCACAAGTCCTAAACCCACTAATACCCTCAGAATAGCTTTAACTTATTGTTAGGACTGCTATCATGCCATCCTCTCTGTGGTGCTCAGCAATATGAGCAGGAGAAGGAGGAGGTAAGAGTGTGCATGCGTTAGGATGTCACAGCATAAAATCCCTGAAAACTGCTTGACCGAAATAAAATTGAGCTGCTCGGCACAGCGCTGCAAAGACACGAAACTCTGTGTGAATGATGCTAGATAAGAACTGAAGCACCGGTGGTAAAGCATCCTAATTACAAACCTGCGGTGCGGGCGGAATAATGGACAGAGTGGCAGCTCTTGTGGCTGTGTAAAAAGGAGTGGAAGTTTGCATTTTGGTGCCTGTATCTTGAATTGAAAGGGGGGGGGGGAGGTAAAAGAGAGCGAGTAAGAGACTGTGTGTGTGTGTGTGTGTGTGTGTGTGTGTGTGTGTAAAGAACTGTTTTTGGGTCATCATCTTACGCTCTTTGTGATGCACATTCTAATTTAGGCAAAAGGGATGCATCTTTCAAATGCAGATCATGTTTGCATTAGAAGAGCAATGAGAACACTTGTCACTTTCAGAACATTTATGTGCTAGAAGTACTGTTAGCAGAAGAGCAGTTTAGATAAATTCAAGACTTTTTTTTGCTGATCACAAACATTAAGCTTCACACCTGAAACCCTCAACCCCCCGCTGTGCTCTAATCCTAGCACCATTCACCCTTAGAGACTCAAAGTGCTGTGCCACTGCTCTCAAACATTTGATTGCCCTTACTTTGAATGCCACCACCTGCAAAAATGCCTTTTTATTCCCTTTGAGCCTCTTGAGAAGGAAGTAAAAATGATAATTCATGACAAACATTAATTAATTGTTTACAAGATGATCTTTTCTTTTTCTAACTTCTGTTCAGCAGACATGTTGAGCTGCAAGACTCCACGCTTGATGCCAGAGCTTGTCAAGAGGTCTGCATTGTTGTTTATCACTCAGGCATAGGATAGACTGCAGGTCATTGTTTCTGCAGTTCAAGTAGGACTGTCTAGTTCTTGTTTGAAGAATGGAAGTGCCATGCATGAGTTACCCAGTATAAAAGAACTATCGGTTCTAAGGAGGAACAGGGATTTAGCTTCTACTGCAGAGTAAATAAACATTTTTCACCATCTCTCGCTCCATGTGATTTTGGAAAGGTCAAGAGGTGCCATTACAGTATTTTAAAAGCTTCAAATTATGTTTAAATAACGTATCACTAAGCTCAGAGAAATCTTATCAGAATTTAGGAACCTATTGTCGCACTTTTAGTTCTTGAATTCACCATCGGAGGAAGACGTGTTTTGAAAGGAATGTGCTGCTGTTAGGAAGGCTGAGATTACTCAAGGCTGGACATAGCTTCTCCCCCAAGCTAAAGCATAAACCCTTCCTCCCAGCAATGATTTAACTGAGTCCTGAAATTCAAGAATTAGATTGACCAAAGATGTTACAGTTGTAATAATTGACATGAGTATCCCAATGACAGACTAAAAGAAAAAAGTACAGTCACTTAAAGTTATTTAAAAATATAAAACAATGCCACCAAATGTTGATATCTGGGCAGCAAAATTTCTCTCACAGAATTATGCTGCTAAAGGTGAGCAAATAGGTTTGGAAAGGAACTCAGCTGCCACTGCCTGGCTGAATTCATAATAAAGTGTTCTGACCAGCACCTTTACAGATCAAACCTTTTATTTACTCCTTTTTTTTTAATATATATAAACATATGTTTATTTACACACTTGTAAGTACACATCTTGAAAATGTTGCTCTAATCCTCTTGAAAAAAAAACAACCATTCCAAGAACTTTAAACCACATCAAAAAAAGTCTGGCAAAAAAAAAGGTAAAGAGAGTGAAAGGTCTTACTTGTAGGAAGTGTACAGTAATATAGCTTCTCGCTGAACTCTGGTTTCCACATTCCAAATTAGGAGCCCTTAGATCACGGCTGCAAGGCTAAAAATCAATGATATTTTCTGAGTCAATACTAAGGGTTGCACTTAACAGACGTGGAGACTAATAAGGTATGCAGAAGGAGTAAAAGCAGTGCACAAAAAATTCAGGCCTTCGTCTTGGCGACGATCCAGCACAATGATGTTTCAACCAGATTTGAAAAAAAAATAAAAAAAAAATCAATAACATCTGTGGTATAATGGTTAATTAAAGAAGCTCTTCAGCAAAGCTCAAGATGAGAGGCTCGGCCTGAAATTCAGACAGCTGAAGCTTGATTATCAGGAAAGAATGCTTTTTTAGCTATGAGTGGATAGGCCAAAAGCTGCAATGTGTGGAAATGGGGGAAAAATTGCTTTTATTTTAACTTTCTTTAAGTAATCAATACATGGTTTTCACCTGCATTAGGAGCTGTTCAGAGCGAAAACCTCTTTCTATATGTCTGTATAAATATAATGCATTCCCTTTGGAATCTATAGCTTTAGAAAAACCCAGCAAAGATAAGCAGAGTGGCTGCCTGATCTTAATTCACAAATTCTCCACTTTCCCTCCCCAGCCTCAGCGCTTGTGGCTGTGCCTTATGTACAAAATCCATCTTATGGCAGATCCCTTCAGCTACATTATCTTTTGATTTAGTTTAATTTTAAAGGCCCAAGTCTTTTAAAGATCAGTCCTGAAAGAATATAATCAAAGACTGAATATTAAAGCATGAAATCTGCAGTAACCAGATAATTCTATTGTCAACTTCTGCATTTTTCCATTCCCTTCTTTTTTTGGTCATCTCTATCTAAAATATATATGCACAGATTTACAGCAGAAGGGACTATTTTAATCCTTGCCCTGTGTGATATTGGACAGAGGTTTTCAGCTGGTAATTCCTGTGGATTTTATTAGAGAATCTCTTATTTAGAGATTTCACATTACAGAAAATCTACTCTATCTCTTGGCAAGTTGTTCTGAAAGTTAATTAGCATTTTCATAAAACCACCTTTTTTTAGCCTGGATATCTCCTACCTACTTGTGTCTTGGTCTGCAAAGTTCAAGAGCCCTGGGCTGTTACAAATCATTTCTCTGTAGAAATTACAGATCACAGTCATGCCTGGTCTTCATCTTCTTCTGGTAAACTAGAAAAGCTGGGACCTCTTTACACTCTTACAGTAGACAGACTTTTTTAATGTAGATAGATTTCACAGATTTTTTTCTTGTAACTCCTTTTAACTTCAGGCTCTTTCTCAAGGGCAAATAGAAAAAAAACCCTCTTCTTTCAGGGGCAATGTCATCAATGCTTAACATCAGGGCTCCGCCCTCTACTTAGTTTTTTCCCATCCATCCATCCATCCAAAAACTTCCCAGCTGTGAAATCCCTCACTAAGAGCTCAATTATTTTAGCTACAATTATATCAACGCTTTTCTCCAAAATGCATGACCCTTAAAAACAAGAGCAACATTCCTTCTTCCACAGGGTGAAAATAACTTGTACCCCACCATGTTACCACAAAACCTGTTACAGTACAGCTCTGGAAATACAGCAACTCTTTCATTCTGCAATGCTAGGCTAAATCTCTCCCACATATTACAACTATCAGGAACATAATTTTCTGTTTTTCAGGAAATTACAAAATGCAATTCAAACAGATGGCAAAATGTTTTAACTTATCCAACAGATGAAGTTTCAGGCAAAAAAAATTGTTGGGTAAAAATTATTTATTTGAAAAATTTAAACATCTAATTCAAAATTTTATGTTAAACTAATGTGGTGTCTCTTTATGCTGTTTCTTAAAATGTACATAAAATTAACGATCAAGACCTGTTCCAGAATGTTTTAAAAAGTTATTTATACACTAGCACAGTGTTTCCTCTCTTTTTGCTGGGTGCAATCTCTTGAAAGCATTACTTTCTCCAGTCTTTACAAATGTAAGGGAAGCAACATTGCTCATTAAAAATTGTTATAATAAATGAGCTTAATTCATAATAATAAGGATCTAAGAAGGGACGTCATTCTTATTGAATTTTAAGGCACAATGTCAGCGTAGAAATAAAATCAGTAGTTCTGAAAACTCAGAATTTTCAGGGCAGGGCTTCCCAAAACAATCAGGATCAATTTACTTACCCATCCATTTAAATCAATGTTAGCTTTATGGCTGTTTTCAAAGGAAGCAGACCAAAGTCAAGAGAGAGTGCAAAGTAAAATCCTGCCCCCTTAAACTTTCTGTCAGAATTCTTCAGATTCCTCTGGAGTTCAAGTGGAATTTTCCTCAGCAAACAGCATACCCAGTGCAAAGATCTTTTATGTCATCAGCACTGAAGAAATGAAAACATCAGCAAGTACATATTTGGAAATATAACTGCATTCACAGTCAAGACCAAAGGAGACAAACATCATTAAAAAATGGCTGCACCTGATTTATTCCATGTCAGATGATGTCCACTGGTGCATTTGGTTGTATGTGCCAAACTTATTTTGGCATGCAAATTCTTCCTGAATTAAGTTTTATTTGATATCTATATATGACATCCAAAAAACCAAATTATAGTATTTTCTTTTTGGGCAAGAAGCTCCCCATCCCCTCAAGACATATTGCGAAGCATCCCATTAACTGTTTCCTGCCATGATTACAAGCTCCTGCAGGCACTGGACCAATTCCAATTGCCCCGTCTCACACAAGGTGAGAAAGAGCACTGGTGAAGCCTCCTTGTTCTCCCACAGCCTCCAAAAGAGCCAAACACTCCATTAATAAAATAGTTCTGCCTTGTAGACCTCCTCACATGAATTGACAGCTCTCCAATCTACAGCAGCCCCCAGTGAGATCCCTTGCAAGGGTCGTCTGAGCAGGCAGTCTGCCAAGAGATGACACACTGGAATGGTGTCATTTCTAAAGCCAGCTTTAATAATGATCTGGCATTCAGCTAGGTCCATCAGCCCTCCTTCCCACAGTTCCATTTAGGTAATCAAGTAGCTCATTATTATTTGGCATGTGTGGTGCATACTCATTGTTCCAGGCAGAATTCCTCCCAAAAGGAGCAGGGCCCTCAGCCAGATGAATGGTGGCTGTGAGGGCTGCAAGGGCAGGCAGTGGGCCCAGCGCTGGGTGAGGATTTGAGGCAGTCACGTTAGCACTGGGCTTGCCAGTCGTGCTCTCAGGATCATTAAAATTGGCCCAGGAGCCAGAGATCCGGCTGAGAAACTGAGTGAGCCTGAAGTTTGTATGTCATCCACACTGACTGCACTGTGGCAATAGACAGCCTTCAGCTTCCCTGACCTTTGTGGATTCTCCAACAGGACCTCAACACCAAATTGCCTTTGCCTTCCTTTCTCTGAGAAGGTGATAGTGGAACGTGGCTTGTAATTGGTCTACTGAGTACACAGAAAGCATCATTTCTGTCACACCTTGTAGTGTGTGTCCCATAAATGAGTCCCAGAAAGAAAGTCTTTCCTATGATGTGACATCTGTGTCTGACCCAAAACTTAATCAAAAGTAACCTTTGTAAATCTTGACCCATATAATCAGAATATTTTTCCCTTTTCCCTAAAACTTGTTCCCTCATGAACATTTCCGAAATCCACTGGGCATGCAGACACTAGGGGCAGAATGTGCAAAACCTTGAACATGAAACCTGTGTCTAAATTACTGTGTCTGTCCAGTTGGTCTAAACACAGAACTGATATCATTTGGATCTGGTCACAGCACCAGCTTAAACACTTTGCATGGCACTGCTTCCAATTTGAGTTTGATTAAACTGTAACAATGCTTCAAATCTGCTCATTTGCAATGCCCAGGAGTACAGAAGAAAGCTGAACTGCATTTAAGCATAATTTCCATAATTCCTTCAGACCACTGAGACCAAAAAGGAGCTTGTAGAATATTCTTGCATCCCTAGAAACCTTAAAAAGACCAAAAATGTTCTTAACATATGTCTGAGTAAGATACTGAGATAAGGAAAGTCACTGAAATGCTGGCTTTAATGAATCTAGTAATAAGATTTCTAGTAACTTGTTTAATTTGGAGGATTTTTCATCCCTGTCTCTCCTAGAAGGTTGGTTTATAATGTGAAGTGGCAACCTTTGAAACATGGGAAACATACATTCTAGAAAACAAGCAGATCACCAGTGTAACTCACATTCTTTAGCCCACAAAAGTGATACCAAAGGAATCTTTGAGTTGTTGCAAAATTGGGGCAGTGATGTAGAAATGTGAAGCCCCATATTTAATGCCTAACTTCTCTGAGACCAAAGAATAACTACAAATGTGCATTGCAGTGGTTGGCTGAGCTTTCAGGCTGGGATTGCTCTCCTTTGCTTGCTCTGGTCTGAGCAGAGACACACCTGTGTTTCCACTTCTGCTTTAAGCTGCAGATGCCATGATGGATCTTTGCATCAAAGGAGGAAACAACTGGCATGGGATCACCATGAAATTCCAATGTGTTACTGGCTTGATGTTTTTCTCCTGTACGCTAAGGGCAGGTGTGCCAAAGGAACACTTCTGATTGGAATTAACGAAAGAGACAAAATTCAATCATACTCTGCAGTTCAGCCTCTGAAGTCCTACCAGGAAAACATGATTCAGTGTGAGATACTCCCACACTGCTTCAAACGTGCACACATTGATAAGAACATACTTCTGCTAAGTCTGGAGCAACAGAGCAGCTGGCAAAACCAAGAATTAACAGACAAACTGCATTCCAAAAGAGCTCTTGCTCAACAGCCTCTCTAAAAGTACCAAGAGCCACATGCCACACTGATAAAAGATACCTATTTCTTCCTGTTGTTTTCTTACCTCTGTTTTGAATTCTGCAGGTTTTCATGCTTCAGTATTTTGAAGAAGATTGTACAGACTGCAGAGCAAAAAATGACAGGCAAAAGCTGAGAGAGGTGATAGAGTTTAAATAAGGTCTACCTGAGTCAGAAGAGCAGTCAAGCAATGGATCCCCTTAAACAAATTAATCCAAAAGGCAGAAGTTTCAGTTTAGAGAATGTCTGATTCATCTATGCACCAATTCATACATCCAGATTGATGATGTCACCCCCTCCCACAACCACAAAAGAAATACAGCAAGAGGCAGACCTCTGCTATCTTTGCAGAAATTCACTCTTTCGACTTCTGGGAGTTACTCTGGGTTTACAATTAAATAAATGAGAGCAGAATCTAGCCCATGAAACTATAAACTCAGCTGCTATCAGGCAGTCTTAGAATTCACTATTAATATCAGCACTGAGAGCTATTCTGATTACAATTGCAAAAGAATATTTTATATCCACTTTTACTATCTTATTCAAATACAGGAAATGAGTCAATCTCCAGCGAACAGAAAAACCAGTCAGAAGAATTGAAGAGTCATATTATTCAGCATCCAGCTTTGAAGTGAAGGAAAGGAAAACTGATTCCTGCAAATAGTCTGCAAGTGGAACTGTTAACAATTTGCAAAAGGTCATACCCACAGACTCTCAATACAGTGGTTTCAGTTGTTCTCTTCAAAGCACACACTGCCATGTGGATACCCTACTTCACTAAATGCCAAATGAGAGCAAAAACTACTGAATAAAAAATGTCTATCAAAGTCTTCCTGAAGTAATTCAACACGAAGTAACTTGGATGAAGAAAAGTGAGGCTGATACCTGCAATTTGTGTCCTTAAGTACTTCTGTCCAATGCTAACAATAGCTCTCCTCAATTTGGGATTTTTGAGCACTAGTATGTTTTGCATATTTCCTACTTAAAGATGCATTTTCTGTAATAAACAGCTAGACCAAATACACTTGTTTTTCATTATAAACAAAGTAGTTAAAATAGAAACCAAATCACTTGTCCTTCCTTGGTGTCAAGGCTTGAGCTGGCTTTTCTCTTAGAGCTCAGACTCTCTTCTGCTTTAATGAAGTATTACAGACCAAAAAAAAGAGGCACCAGCTAGTTCTACTTTTATCCCTTATTTTTCATTGAAAACATATGCCTTCTAATGCTTTTAAGAAGTTTAGTTCTGAATATCTACATTATGTCCTAGCTTCCATGAATGGGGGAGTGAAGCCATGGAGGTAAGGAACAGATTAAGAAAAGGCTGTACAAGACTATCCAGGACTTTGGATATGAATGTGGGTGCTTGGTTCACTACATGCTTGTAGTGCCATCCACAGCAGAGTGGAAACTACCTGAGATATTTTTATAGAACAGCCACAGCATAAAATGAAGGGGTGCATGAGCCAGGAAATGACAAAGAAAGTCCAAAGAATCATCAGGAAATAACCTTAGTGAGGTTTGAGCTGAGGAAAACTGTGGAGAGGAGCTCTTCCTCTGGGTTTGCATTCAGAAATTGCCACAGCAAGGAAAAAAACCAAGTTTCCTTACCTGATCATTTGCCATTTTATTTTCTTTCAGTGACTGCCCTGGAGATATCCCAGGGAGTCAAGTATCTTACCTGTCCTCTGAAAGAGCAGTGTTCTTGCTCACTGCACTTAGAAAGCCGGGCTGCCATCTCCCCTCCAGCCAGGCACAGGGAGGCTGCTCCGTGAGTTAACAGGGATGGTGCAGCAGAGCCTGAGGTCTGGAGCAAGGCCAGCCACAAAGTTGTGAGCTTCTCATTGGAAAGAGGGGACAAGACATAAAAGGTTGTCTTTATAAGAGAGAATTTAAGCTACAGATATTCCATAATGGATAGAAATATTATTTCTAACATATGATTTCATGTCTTTTAAAACATTGTCATAGGGTACTTTGAGACACTTCAGAAATCCTTTGAAAAAGTGTAAATTACAAATTTGGATGATTCCTCCTAAATATCAATGTTGCAGTTACAGTAGTGTGTGCCTAGGTCCCTTCTGTAGGTCTTACTAATATTTTACATTTAACAGGAGGAAAAATAACTGACAAATCAAATTAATAGAAATCATCAACAATGTGTATTGAACAACCCCTGTAGGTAAATTATAAAATAATTTAGTATGTTAATTGTTTTCAAATGACATCTCAAACTCCAATTATTGAAGTCTGCTTTGTCTCAACAAACCCAGGTTACCAAGGTTCATGTTAACTACAGAGCTCTTCTGATGCCTGAAGTCACTGAGTGGTGGGTGAGACATACGTCTCCCTTCCTCTTCTTTTTTTTTTTTTCTATTTTCTTGTTCAGGATTTGGGTATTTTTAACCTAATGGACAATAAAAGCTTTCCTGGCCCATGGGCAGAGAGAAGCCCAAAGAAGCTCAGGGCAGTTGCAGCTCTTCAGCAGAAACAGGATCATGATTCCCCAGAGGATGGGAGAGGGGCAGGGGCACAGCACAGGCTGAAGCAGCGAGCATGTACATCCTCCTTGCCCTCTGAACACGGGGCACAGCGTGGCTGGGGCTGCACAGGGTGGGGAGCCTGTGCTTCACCCCTCAGAGCTGGGGGGCACAGGGTGGGGAGCCTGTGCTTCACCCTTCAGAGCTCTGACACTGCAGAAGGGCTGAGACTCACATACCTTCCTCTGGGGGCTGGGTGGGAGCTTCCCAGCTCTGTCTCCAGAAGCCTTAGGTTAGCCTACACAGAGACACTCAGGAAAGCTGAATTAACTGAAGAAAGAGATTTAAGAAAATGCATTAAGCTGCAAGAGCTTTGCTCTTGTCTGTTTTAGTAGTAAAGAAGTGTTTTCTGTTTGCTTTCCATTAAACTTAAATTGTCCAATAAAGGATATTTCTTCTTCCTTAAAACCTCCCCTGCCTTCTTCACTTCAGCCCTAAGACTCCTTTGTTTATTAATGAATTAGCTCTAGTGTACCTGTATCAAGGCAATGACACAAAATTCACTTTATAACAAAATAGGAATATATCATTACCCTAATATACAAAGACTTTGAATTGTGAATCTCTTTGGCTAAATGAAACCCTATCTTCCAATAGAATTTAATAGCACATTGGTTAGCTGTTACATGAAGCTGAACCCACAAACTGTCTGTGTTGCAGCAGAATTAAGGAAACTTGACCTAGCCCACAGGGTGTTGTGTCAGGGCTCTCTGGCTCTGCAGCAGGGGGGTGCTGTCACATGAAGCTGAACCCACAAACTGTCTGTGTTGCAGCAGAATTAAGGAAACTTGACCTAGCCCACAGGGTGTTGTGTCAGGGCTCTCTGGCTCTGCAGCAGGGGGTTGCTGTCACACGGCAGCCCATCTTCCTGTGCCTGTGTGAGGGATCCTCAGGGCAGCATCTGCTCACCCACACAGCTGGAGGGGTTCAGATCTGCAGCAAACAACTGATGTGCTGCACACGTGGCCTCAGCACAGCTCAGCTCCCTGAGTTTCCTACCTTTCATCTGTTTATGTCACTGCCCTATTGTCAAAGCCTTGTTTGTTGATTATTAGTTTATGTGGGGAGGTAAAGGAAATGGGTCTCTGGCTTATTAACATTTTTGAGTCTTTGTAAGCATATCCTCTAAAGTTATGGCCTCTCTTTGAAGGTAAATTATATCTTTTCCAGTTTTAATTAACAGTTCATGAGTGGATAAGCTAAATAGCCATTTAGAACTATGGAAATGTAATTGCTCCACCATCTGGTCAGCTGTAATATTTTATGATGACTATATGAAGGAACAAGATCATATTTTTACCACCACAGTAAACCACCATGATGCTTTCAGAGCACAGTTGTGCTGACCTGCATCCTTGAATTAGGAGACCAGCTTCCTGGATGTCATGGCTGATGGCCAGATAAAGTATTATTTATACTTCCCTTCACTTATTTTGAAGTTACTGCTTACAGATGACTTGGCTTAGCTTTGACCTTTGTTAAGTAAGCAGGAACACTGAATGAGGTGTATGGCATTTTAATTTTTCCATATGCAATTCTGATTTCTTCTGCAGCTATGCAGAGTGAAGGCAGAGTTGCCATTCCAAGACCAATGTGATATTCTTTGTATTTACTCTGCTACTCCAAAGGGAAGAAAGAAAAATGCCATTACCATAACAATGCAGAATTCATGTGTCACAACTATAATAGAACTCTATTAACTTGCTGGCTACTGAGTCTTGGCAATTTAAATGTAGCAACACAGTTTTGCTGCAAATGTCTGGTCACGGAGGCCATTCCTTAGACGCTATTGTGGAAAGGGTCTATGGCACTGGAAATGTATTTTTTATTTCTGAAAGGAAGGACAATGGTGAGAAAAACAGAAACATTATCTGCAGAAATTGACTTTTTTCTTTTAAGTGGATGACTGGAAAATATGTAGACCTTAACAATAAGAATGCAAATATCAGACACAGATTTTCCAGATTTAAAACTGTGATGAGGTCTTAGACAAGGACAAATAGTGAAGGGGTGCCATATGCAGAAATGGATATAGGCAAAATTCTGTGAAAGTCCATAGGAACTTTCCCACTGACTTGCAGGATTCCAGACTCCATCCTACACTGGAAAGATCCTAACTATATTTAACAACTGGGACCCAGGCTGTTATTTAGGAGTGCAGTGAAACACATTAACCAGAACACCAGACGCAGTAACAGGATCAATGTAGGGCTCATATTTGTGAAAAAACTGCCAGTGAGACTCGTATGTGAGCTCGACAAGTTGTCAAACAATTCATTCACATAAAGAGTCATGATATTGCACTCTGCAATGTCATTAAATTTTACATAGTGAGAATTAGCACAAAGAAAATATCTAACACACAGTCTGGTGGAATCAACTCCCCTGTGAACTTTCATTCGAGATTTGCTTACTAGCACAGAGAGGATTTTGCTTGTGATTTGCATGTGGAATACATGCATTCTCTTGCCCATCTGAGGAAAGAATCAGCACTTTCAGAACATTTAATTTTTTACCAGCACAAACAGAAATATCAGATTTTACTGAAGTGTTATGGAAGGGCACCCTGAGCCTTCCATGAAACATGACCCTGTGCAAACAACTGGCAGTGATGCAGAACAAGAGGCCCACAGTTACCCAGGCTCCTAATGGCCATGTCTGTGTTAGCATTTGGGTTTGCAGGAGCCCTGAGGTTTTGAAGCCAGTCATCCCCACTTGCGGTGTGTTGGTTCAAACAGGATGGGTTTGGTGCACATGGCTGGACTCCCTCCCTTATCTCATCCATTGCTACTCAGAGCTTCCTGATGCTGCTAGGCTTTGGGTTTGCCTCCCCCATTTCAGACTCTTTTCAGGATGTTTTTTCCTTTCATGAGCAGTGCAGTCCTATGCCACAGCTGGGATCAGTTCCAGGGCTGTGCACTAGAGGGCAATTACAGTCATACATTCGCCCTGCTTCATTACAATAATATTCTTGCAGTAATGTAGAATATGCTGATGCAGATATCCTCAATTACCTGCAGGATCCTGATGACTACAAATCACTCTCTGCAGGCTAGCAAATGGTACTTTTTAGCTGTCTCCATTGTATAAGATAGCTTTGCATTTTGAAATTTACCTGAATATCTTATTTTTATCCACCTAAGAGAGGAGTCTCCTTAAATAATCCCATTTTCCACTGATATCCATTTAGATATTACTTCTTTATCTATCCTTTTTAACTTCAATTTAAGAATGCAACGCCGGTGACTATATGTCTCTATAGCCAGATATTGGAAAACAATTCAGAGTTACAATCGCTCTTTTGTTACATGAGATTTTATTTAAGGTTTTATACATTTTGGTGAGAAATATTCCCAGCTCTGCAGTGAGTAAAGAGATATCTTCTGTAAGAGCCTGATTTAAAACCATTGCTCTCAGTGCATTTTGTTATTTAGTTCAATGAAAACAGAGGAAACTCCAAATGTTGCTTTTCTTGTCAAGACATTAATCAATTTTTAGTTCCTACAAAAAGAAGGGGAGGAGGGACTGTTTGTTTTGGTTGGTTGGTTTGTTTTATTGCTCAGACAAGGACCACGTACAGTTTAGGAGTTTGTTTGTCACCTGCTTTGTGGTGACACTGTGACTCACTCCTTCCTGGCATTATGAGCACAGCAGCCTGCAGGCAGGTGTGATGGAAGCATCTTTAATGTCTGTCAGGAGAACACCTGCCTGTGAGAAACAAAACTTGCTGAGACCTCAAGGAAAATTCTGATTAAGAAAAATTCTTCATGCGAATTACTGGAGACTTAGGTACATGACTGCTGCTGGAGCTGAAGGAGGAGGCAATTGCTAATGGCAATAATACAGTTTTCCAGGATTTGGTCAAGCAGAAGTCATGTGAGCTTTTAGTGAGGCAGTGAGGAACTGAAGATAGATTAGAATATCTTGAATGAACAAAGAGGGAAGAAAGCAGTTTCTGCTCTGCTATTATTCAAGTAAAGCACTATAATGTCTAAAACAACCAATATCTGTTCCAGAATCAATGGGCCCATGTTTCCCACCAAAAAAATGACAGCCGATTTACAACTGTGGGCATCATATATACATACTTCACTGGCATTAGAACTAGGACAGAAATAACTGCTGGCCAAAACCCTCTTCTCACATGAAGACATGAGCCAGGCTGTTCCTTACTCAAGGCCCAGCCTACTTGCTGAGTTTCTCCCACCAGAAACTCCCGGGGCCTGGAGACCCGCACCATGGCCCTAGGGACCAGAGCAGCACCCTTGAGACTTGAGGTGATCCTTTTTACAGTGAAATATGTACTTGGTACTGCTGAGAGAAGTCTGGGCACTGTGCTCTGCTCTAGCTTTTAACTCCCCCACAGCTCAGAGCTCACCTCTACAGACCCCCCCAAGCAGCCCACTCCTCTGTTCAGAGCAGAGGAACCATTCCTGCTGTTGTGTTTTCAAGGAAGTGTGCAACTTGATGCCTCCAGTCCCTGAAGGAGCAACTGTTTCTGTTGGTACTATTCTGTCTGAGCTGAAAATCATCCATCTTCTCCCTTTATACTTAGAGGGGGCTGGGAAAAAATTCTGTATAAAGCTTTCGGCCTGCTATTCTTACTGTTGCATTTCAACCACTTCTCAAATTTAGGGCTGAGTTGCTTGTCAGCTTTCCTTGTGCTACTTAAGACTATGGTCTTCTCTTTTCTCCAGAAAACATAATTTTATTTATAGGCACGTTAGTTACAAGAGGCTCAATGGAAGAAAAGTGAGGGCCTTGAACAAGGAAGAGAAGATGATGGGTGACCAGGACAGGACAAGGAGAAAATATAAGAGTGACATAAAGTTAAAAAACCCAAACAACCAAACACTGAAAATGCAATGCAATATTCAACCAAGTGTCACACTTAGATGGTGCTCCAGATGTCTGCAAATACCCCTGCAAGCTGCAGTTTGGTGAGTTCTCCTTGCATTTCATCCTAATACTAGAACTGGCAAGGCACAGTACAAAAGAAGAAATTCCCCCCTGGGTCATTTTTCTTGTGTGGGGGACAGGGAACAGAAAGGAGTTGAGTGGGGAGAAGAAAGACTTTTGTTGTTCTCCAAATAGCTCTGGGTGCAGACTGCTCTCTTGCTAAAAATATACTAGTGCATAAATAAACCTTGAACAACTTGTGGTGAAGGGGAATTCATTAATTCCTAAAGATTATTAAAGTGATATTAATTATGGATGGGAAAGTCAAACACAATAAGCCCAAAAACGCAACTCAAATCAGAATATGGCTACTATACGGAAAGAATAAACACAAGAAGCAGGAAGGAAAAATTCAAGTGAAAGAATCAATATACTGTGTAAACATTACCATTTGTTGCACTAACAAACTTATCAGCCTTCCATTTCAAACTTAAACCAAATGTTTCTTCTTGAGTTCACAAAATTTCTCAGTTATCATGATTTCTAAATACCAGGGAAAGAGAAATTAAAAAGAAGTGAGATAGTTGAACCCCACAAGCATCCACAGCAATTTAAAGATGACACTCTGCTAAAAAAAACCCACTTTGTTAAAAATGCTCAGTTAAAATCAAGCGTGATTAAGTATGTTTTGAAAACCTCTTATTTGCAATATATTAAAGAGAAAGCAAATATTTTCATGATTTTGAAGCAATGGGAAGACCAAAGTCAGGGTTTCACCTGGTATGCTTTTCCAAGGGAAGTAGAAACTATCTATCAAAATGTCATCTGTTCTCAAGAATAAAAAGGGAAAGAAAGAACAAAGAAAAAAGAATGAAGTTAAAAATAACATTTGTATGGTCCCCAAACTAAATTATTATTTTACCTTAGGTTTCACCTCAGATAGTGATGTAGAAATTGGGAACAAAAGCAGCTTGAATAATGAGGAAAGTATCCAGAAATGTTTAGAATATAATTTTCTATCTTAGCAGGTAGAAGAATTCAAAGAGCTCAATGTGTTCAAGGAAGGTACACCAAATAACTTTCTTGCCAGACTATTGAAGGGATTGATATATGAAATTTTGAGCCCTATGGAAAGGAGTTAAAATAAAAATCTATCAAGTCAGAGAGGGATTGTGTGACTGTAAAAGAGTAAGCATAACACCTGCATCTAAAACAGAAAAAAAAGGAGATATGGGTTACAACAGACCAGTTGTAGCCTGACCTCAGGAGCATGAAAAGGTTTCCAGTGTATAAATGATACACCTCCCTCCCTCCTCCCACCCCCCCTTTTTTTTTTCAAGTAAATAGGCAACTCAGGTCCAAAATACAGCCTTCTGCAATAAATGCCCTCTTTACAACATTCTGGGAATATTCCTTCCATGTTCCTTATTTCTGTCTTTGCCAGGCTCTGACCCCTCTTCCCATATTGGTGTCTTCTGCCCAGGATCTCCCTCCCTCCCTTCCCCTCCTCTTTGGCTTACAAAAGCAGTTGATTCTGTCTTTTCACATGTATTAATTGACATATTACTTATGGGATTGTGTTACCTGGACACCAGTAATTGAAAATTGAAGCACAATATTTTAAAAAGCTGATGTAAAAGGTCTGACATATGGGTCATCCCCATGAAAAAACAGTAATTAGATATAAGACATTTTAAAACATTTGAAAACACAACTTTATTAATAATAAGTCATGCCTTCAATTTCTTGCTAATAATTCCCTTCTGTATAGAATAAGTGGATAAAGTAAAACTGTGACTGCATTATTCAAAAAGCTTTGGGTCTGGCTGCACGTTATTGACAGAATTCCTCCGGAAATACCCTTTCAAGTATTATAATATGTACACATAAGTTTTCCTTTAATGATGTGTGAAATCCAAAGTGCCAGTCATGCTCTGCAGAGGTAATAAAGTTAATTTTTGGCATAAGTGGCAAGTGGAACCAGCACAGCACACCCACACAGCCCACTGCCTCCCCACTCCCTTCCTCACTGGGACTGGCAGGGAAGCAGACCAGACCAGGGATCTGTTTCCATGTTTGTGGAGGAGGAAAGGGACAGCATTTCCACCTCCAGAGCAGATGTATTTCAGTGTCAGCCTCCCACACTCAGCATCAGCATGGCAGCAGACACCTATACCAGCTCATGATTTATCTTGTGCTTTCTCAGGGATTTGCAAGGGAACCATGAATCTGGTTTGCTCCTTCCAAATGCCTTCAATTCTCTTATTTGTGAGAGCTCTCTTATTCTTCTGATTTGATATATCAGCACATATTTTTATCTTTAAATTTTGTTACCACCCACCACATCTTAGGGACTTCTTCTCTGAGCCACCCATCTCCTGAGCAGGCACCTGCCTCTACCTTTACAATTCTCCTAAATATTTGGATTTTCAAATTAAATAGGCCACCTTAAGCATACACCATCCTGTTCAAGTTACCTCAAGAGGCCATGAACAAACAGATGGAGGCTCTGCTGTCCCATTTCTAGTGGAAAGAAGCCCCAATTCCCTATGACAGATCTTCTTTCTGTGCCTCCCCTTATGTCTGCCTGAGGATATTTAATGGGTGGAGAGTCTGAGGAAGAGCAAGGAGGCGTGATCTTTCACAAAAAGCAGAAAAGTTAAAGAATAAAAACCCCAGATCCTCTAGTGTTTAGCACTCAATAGGTAAGCAGGAGAAAGCCAGGTGCAGAAACAACAAGTGTAAGAGAAACAACAGCACAGGTGTAAGAGAAGGGGACAAATCCAAGGTCAACAGGATGCCAAGGCAAGCATGGTAGCTGGCTGTACGAGCCTGATGATGGCCCCAGCCTTGTTCCAGCATCCTCTGGATTAATGTGCCCTCTATCCCCAGTCTCCAGGCTAGGTAGGGTTGACCTGAATTTATCTTCAACACAATCTCTATACTCTTCATCTCTGCAATTTCCTCCTTTCTATCTTACTCCTCAAGTTTCTGCTAAGATTTACTGCTATCACCTAGATTTATTCAAATCTTCCAACATCCCCCTCAATTTAATATAAATGGTGTCCAGCAAACAATCTAGCCTTATTTGCCTCTGTCCCTCTTTGCAGCACTGATATCTACAGCTCCAAGATGAGTGGGATCGACTCTTATGCTTTTATGTTGAGATATGAGTTCATTACTGGTCTGGGAACTTCACTTCCAAAAAGCCTGAGCTCAGCTGCACTGAAGGCCTTTTTGGTGGTGCTGGTAGTTCTAGATGACTGCACAAAAGAGATGGTCAGCATCAGTACCTGAATAAAATGCACTCATCTGAGAGGGCAAGAAGCAAAGGGGTTTGTCCATGTACAAAACAAGAAGGATATGGGATGAGGATCACTATGGAGCTGTCTCTAGCTGGGTACAGAGTTTTGATATAAAGTTGGTGCTTGGAATCTGGTGGGCAAGTGGCAGAATAGTAGAAGCTAGCAGCCTGAAACTTCTTGTACTGCTAACATGAGGAGATGATGCCAGCATGTGATGATCACTGCATAGGTGACAACCCTGCTCAGTTTGGCTGTTATCTTGTGTTCTAACCCCAGTTTGCTGTGCATGGCCCATGCCTGGCATGCAGCAATCTCTTTGGCTTATGTGGTGGAGGACCTGTAAAGAACACTGATGGCTGTGCCAAGCAAAGACTTGCAGCTGGTAGGACAACCCCTGGCCTTTGTTTTTGCAATAGCTGAAGGCTCCTTTATACAAGTTCAAAGGACAAGGGTTTGCCTAAGCATTTTTTACACAGTGATGTTAATTGTAAAATAAAATCACTAATAATTCCGCATGATATCTAGAGTGGGCTGAAGGATTTCCCCAGGAGCCATCAAGGATGTGAAAGAAAGCATGACAGAGAATAGAGGCAGTTTTGGCTACAGCAGTGGGTAGCATAGAAGAGAGTGGCCATATTATTCAACTCTACAGCATCATTATCAGATAAACCACCTAGAAACATTCAGGGGTTTGTGCTCACTGCTGTTTTCAAATTGTTAAAATGCCTCCTGGCTATCCCCAAATACCTCAGCATTTTAAAACAGCAGCTTCTCTTTTCCATCCCAGTCCCTAAAACACATAAACTGCTCTCAACAGTAGAAATCACAGACTCATTTGTCAGCAACTGCAGCCAAAGTTTTCTTCATCCCTTTCCTATAAAAAAAAGACAGAACTTCTGCCATGTAATTGGGAGCTTATAAGAGGAGGCTATTAGCAGAACGCTAAATTTGGGCTATTTCAGAGAAGTGTATCGTTATGTCTGTCGCTTGATTTGTGGCACATGTACAGTTGTAGTTCAAGTTTCCCTGGAATTGGAAAAGAACTCTGCACAAAATGCCAGGGTAAATTTTAGAGTGATTACTAATATGCAGAAGGGGTTGGTTTAAAAACAACAAGCCATGACTTCTAATCAATGCTTGACATGTGTCCAGTTTTCTAAAATTGAAGTGAAAGGTGACACTGGTTATTCGTAACACAATCCAGTCTTATTTATTTGCATCCATGCATTTGAAAATCCAAGTTTACATTTTTAAAGCTAAATAAAGTTGCCTTGTGACACTCACATTGTATCTATTACATATTTCACTTCAAAACCTCATCTCTCCTAAAGCCTCTTCAGTGTGCTTGAAGTAGCACAGCAAAAGAAAAGGAATTTTCAGTTTAACTAGAGCACTGACATTCTGTTACACAATTCGATCTTGTCTATTTACCAGCTCTCAAAAAACAGAAGACACTAAACAAAACAAAACAAAAAAATAATGCTGAATGCATCCAGCCAGCAGTGCCATAGGTGTCTGAATGCATCTGTAGCTTCCCTCTCACTCATCAGTGTAATTGTTGTCATCTTATTCCATTTTTTGATTAGGCTGGTCCGCCAAGCTCCCAGCTTTTCCTGGCCAAACGTTCTTCTGCTGGTTGTCATGGTGACTGCATTGTTAGCGGGGAGAAAGGCTCTGTTGTCTGCCATTGTTCTGTTGTGCTTTAGGTAATGCACGAGGCATCACAAGTGAAGTGGATGGACCTTTTTTGCTCGGCATCATTGCCGAGTATTGAAAATCTCACATAAAAAAGGAGCAAATAGGCCCTGACCAAAGAAATAACCAACTTCTTTTTTTTTTCTTTTTTTTTTTTTTTTAAAGAAAGCACGCATTATTATAAAGAGGTAAAACAGCACTGGCGGTTAACTGAATAATCGAAGAAAATGCTATAGAAATCATATTTATTAAAAGAACAATTGCCATGATTTGGATGTTACTATACAAGAGTAACCATTTGGCAATTTAGCTTGAATATAGTTTTTAAATATTCATTTCTCCAGCTTGCAATGTCATTTAACCTCAGATTCCATTTAGGTTAAAACACTACACTCTAGGAGTTGAATACAATAATTTCGTTTTTTAAATTTTAATCCATGAATAGCTGCTTTTAAAGCAAGCTACCAGAGTTTATTCCATTCTATAACATTCTCAGAGTATGTAATCACTGGTTTTCTTTTTTTTTCCCTAGAAAATGAGGTTTTACTCCAATTTTAATTTAATTGTCTGAAAAAAAATAACAGGCACTACTCATAGGTTGACTTTGACACTCAGAAAATTTCTTTAAGAAACAGAGAAATTACACAAAAAGCCTGCAGAAAGTTCTTCAAAGAAACTTATTTAAATGGATTACCAGACCAGATCTTGCCTTTATAGTGTTATTAATTAACACCTTTTCAACAGCAAATACACATTAAATATTGAAAAACCTAATGCAAATCCCAGCTGCCTTAAAGCAATCAATAGTATATGGTTTGGGAGTCCAGTTTCCAGCCTCTGTTCAAATTCATCTGCTGATCCCATTAAGGGAAATCAGCAGGGTACCTGCACTTCTCTCCCATCATTCCAGGAGAAAAAACACCTTCCAGCAGAGCCTGTCACTGGATGTCACCAAAGTTCCATGAATTTGCAGGAAGAACAGCACAATTTTATCAGAAACACTGGAGAGTCCTAAAAAAGGCAGGTGAGAATAGGTGTGACAACCAACCCAGCTTACCTGCACAGCTGGCAAGGCCAGAGCTGGGCTCAAGCAGCTGTGGATGTGCTCGCTGTCCCTTGTGGAGCCACTGAGGCTCACAGGCTGTGGCTTTAAGCTGCCCAGTACCTCACACACCTGGAGAGACAGAGGTTCACAGCTGCTGGCACAAGCAGCTGAAAAAGCGCCCAGAGTGGCTTAATTTGGGTTGTCACACATACTGACATACATTCTTCCCCTTCAAGTCTGTCAAGTGAGAATGACATTTTTCTTTTTCTTCCTTATTTAGTGAGTTTTTTTTTCCTGATGGGTTTTTGAGACTAGGAGACTGGAGCTATTCCATACCCCATGTTTCTCCTGTACTGGGGATTTCTGGTGGAATGCACAGCACCTAAAAGAAGTTTTTGCCTCTTAAATTCTCAACTATCCATGTGTCAAATTGGGTATCTAAAAAGAAATGGTAGGAGATGCAGATTGCCTTGCAGGAGAATCAATACAAACATATAATCTTAAGAGTAGTTCTTTGACTAATGCCAAAATAATTGAGGCAAAGACGAAAAAAAACATTTGCCATGAATATGAAACTTTTTAATAACTAATGAGTGTTTCAGGAAAACAGTGTGTCCTTTAGAAAAAAAATCATATCACGAAGTTTGTCTGCTTTTAAACCTCAAGAGTGGGGATTCCAGAATAACAAAATTAATTGGACATCCGTGCCACAATGACGTCCCGTGAGTACTACCTCTCCAAATCCCCTGTCATTTCTAAGAAATGTCATTTCTTAGAACTTAGAAACTTAGAAAGTTTTCTAAGAAATGACATTTTTAAGCTAGAGAAACTGGCAGCCTTCATACAAGCTGCCAAGGAACATCAAAGAATAGTGGCTCTGAGTTTGCTGTGGACTCAAGCTGGCCCCAGCAGTTGCTGGGCACAGCAGCAATCCTGCTGTCCTCACTCCTCTGCTCCAGGATGCTCTGGACATTTGCCCAGGACCCTGCATACAAACACCCCTGAGACTGGGTAGTGAATCAGGATTTGTCATGCTCACATACATGCACACAGATTATTTACTTGCACAGCAGCAGCAGGTCTGCACACAGCCTTGCATCAGCTAATGCCAGCTTCATCTATGGCAGAGGTATAATTCCTGCTGAATTCCTAATTCTCTTTTAATTCTATGAAATTACTATATAGCCCAGTTCATTTTACCCTTATTAAATTCAGGAGAGCTTTTCCATAAGGGATAGCTTCAGAAACACTAATATAGGACAATTGCTGTTTTTTGGAGAGCTCTATTGCAAGTGTATTGCCTTCTCAGCTGGAAAGGATGATTACTGATGTCTGAAAAAGGTACTTACAGCTTAGTACACAGTAAACATGTATTCTGTTTTTCTTTTGCTTTGTTAAACAATATAATACATAGCAAAAATCTACAGAAAAAGCAATCAAAACAGACACACTTAAAGAAGAATCCCAAAGCTTCTTAATTTGTACTTCATTCTTTCTGTCAGCATTTCCACCCGCATTCATCACTGAATATTCATTCCCGCTTCTGTCTTTGGGTTGCGTGTGGCAGCAGCCCAGCGGAGTCACACAGGTATTTCCGTGGAACGGGTGACAAAACATCCCTCCCCATCACTGCTGCAGGGCGGGAGGGTCCCCAGCAACTCCCCGGTCTGGTTTGGGAGAGCTGAGCTCCCCACCAACCCCCTTTCCCCCGCCTGATGCGCTGAGAGCTCCCCCTCCTGTCACAGCCAACCTTAACTGCAGTCGACAGATTAATATTATTACCTCATTTTAATTAATTCCTCTCCTCAATTCAAAAAAGCACATCTGGTGCTTTTCAGAGCCAGACAAAGCTTCTTTCCTCCCATCCTCTCCTGAACATCAATTAATAACTTGGCAACAAAAAGAAAAGAAGGGTTTGTTCTCTGTACCTAACAGTCACAAGTGACAGAGAGAAAGAAAAGGGACTTGCTACAGACAGAGGTCAAGGGAAATGACAGAACTGCCAAATCTTCTGTGTTTCTGCTACTCAGCAGAGCTTATTAGTGACACAGCTACTGTGGCTTTGCAGTTTCCAGACCAGGAATTGTCTCACATCTCTCCAACTTGAAGTGCAGGAAAAATGATGTGTAACTTGTCTCACCATTTCAGGCAAGTGGTTAACCATTGGCTCCCAGGCAAGTGCTCAAGACCAGAAGGTGATTTCAGACCTTACTCAAAATATTTCAACTCTCAAATCCACAGTTCACTTTATAAATAGAAGTGATACCTCTTCTCAAATCTCTAAAATCTCCTAATACAAGTAGAAGATATACAGCATCCTGAGCCCCTAGTCTTACACAGCTCTGTGCCTTGCGAACACAACACAGTAACCAGTGGCACAGAAGACAGTGAGGATGAAAAACAATTCCCAGTTCTCCAGAACAGGTGGAATTCTCTTTGACTGGAGAGATAAAAATAAGAGATTTTACCATTAAAAAAAGAAAAAAAAAAGGCGGGAGTTTGGTATGAGAAAGGGCGAAAGTTTGTTACGACCATTTGTGCAACATTGAGAGAAGCAGCACTAAACTCTGACTCTGGGTATCTCCTCACTGGCCTATGGTCTCCCACAAGACAGATCTGCAAGCAGGGAGATGTCAAGGCCAGAGCTGAGCCCAGGATGTGCCCGTGTGGCTGGCACGGTGGGCTGACCAGCATGGGCCATGCATTGTGTGGGCAGCCACTGGTGCTCTGCAGGCGGGAGCTCTGGTGGCCATCAAAGCCTGCTCACCTCAAAGTCACCACTGGACACACACACTCAAACACGGCTCAACATTTGCCACTGAATTTTGTGACTCTTTCCTCTTTTCCAGCCTGACCTCAAGAAAGATACTTGATGCCACAAAAAGCACATTTAACTTTCCAGGATGATAAACATCCATGAGAAGTAAGGAGAAATGCCACTGAGTCAAAACTAAAAGTGAGGTAGAAAGTAAAAGAATAATTTATTAGTCTTTCACAGGGGAACTGGTGTCATATTGCTCTATGTTGACTACATGCAACTCCAGAATCTCAGTTTTTCAGTTCTCATTGCAGAGACAGGCTTTGAAATTACTGACCAAAATGGCTTCCTTCTTTTAAACTCAGCATCATTGCTAACTCAGTAATTGAGATTTGTGACTTGCTTTGGAGCTTGGCTTTGCCTTGGAATTTCATTTTGTTGATGCCTTTATCCCAGCTTTGTAGCAGCTACTTTCTTCCTTTCTTCCACCTTTTTATTTTATCTCCTTTTTTTTCCCCCTCAAAGACATTTAGTGTGGATTGCTCTCATGTGATTTCAGTTCTTCTTTGGAACCTGATTTTTAATGCCCAAATACCTCAGCTACTATTTAAGGTACTAGTACATGAAGTTACACATTTCAAAAATCCAAATAGGCATGAAAATGAGATAAAAACTGTATTTATGCATAATTTATATCAAACACAAACATGTATTTTGTAACAGATGAAATGTCTTCTCACAGGCTGGAATTTTATTAGATATGAGGTGAATTTCATTACAACTAAAAAATTTCAGAACAAAAAAGGGGGGGAAATAGCTAATTGCTGATAAACACAGATTTTAAAAATGCAAAATTTAATTCAACTGTACCAAAATGTAAGTTTCAGCCTACTAGCAGCATGCTCACTCTTAAAACGTGCTTTAAAATTTCTGTTTTATTTTTATTATAGAACTGACTGCCACACAAAACAATGTAAGGGAAAGAGCTGTGTTAGCTAATCTGCTGTAATCCTTTCAAATCTCTGAAAGAACAACAAGCACTTGATAAGCAGGGTCAGGCTGGGGCAGGATTTTGATAGGAGACATCTAAGGAATGTCTAGGTGCTCCAGGAAGGGGATGTGGGTGATTTAGCAAGATGGCTAAATCAGCAAGCTTTCTCCCCCTCCACTTGGGTAAGGAGTAAAGGGAGCAGACCATGTGCAGCAGACAGAGCAGCCTTTCAGGGGAGACAGGTGTGCTACAAGAAATCCCACTCGAGGTATTGTTTTATCAGGCAGTGGCTCTAACAGACACCAACCAGTTCAGGTAAGTACATTTTGCCTTGGTACTGATGAATAAACTATTTCTCACATCCAGTCCTAAAAATTACATGGTGTTGTCAGGTGCTGTTAAGCCATGCCATAAACCATGCTGTTCACCCATTGTCTCGAGCCACTTCTCTCTTACACACTTTGTACATGTTAAAAATGTGTTTCTGCAAAGTGCTTATAAATTGCAGGAATGCCAGCTGCGCCCATTACAGCTATCACCCATGGCAGTTCTAGTGTTGGTTTTAACAGCTGATTATATGTATAATCACCAAAAGCAGATGATAGGAAATACCAGAAAATATTTTTAATTAGCTCCCCACAAAGTTCTCATCTGAACCAGAAATATAAATAAGGTAGAATTATTTTAGAAGGATGTACCTTGCACTTCTGAAATATTATACAGGCTGTGCTGGCAAAAACAACTGCTCTCCAAAAAAATACTAGATTTAAAAGTCAGTACCTGTGACTTACTGAAAGAAATGCAGCAGTTTCAATGAAAAGAGTAAAAACCTCTCAGACCTCATTTTATGCTTTTTTGTTTCCACTGAGCATATTTTAAGACTAATCAGCCTTATAAAAGGTACCACTGTTAATCTACTGTTTGTCTTCATCTTCACTGCAGCTGCTTAGTAGATAGAGAGCAAACAAAACCAGAATAAAGGTCATTCCATTTAAATCCTTCAGAGTGGAAGACAAGGACTAAATTATTGCTGAGAATTACATGAAGGAAAGCCCAAGATAAGATACATATTGTTTATTATTTGCCAGACCCATAGTGGTACTGCATTTACGTATTTGTGGAGGGATTACATTAACATTTTATGAGATTAACTGGGATAGCACAGGGAGATTCTCTGATAAAATATCCACACAAAATAAAAGTACAGACTGTATGTGGCATATATGGATAGTGAGAAATAACCCAAACTCTCCAGCTACCAATCAATTGTAATGCACCAAATATAATTACATTTTTCACATTAAAAACGTAAATAATTTTATTACTTCTGATCATGCAGAGCATGTCTGAACCACACAGGATCATTAAGGTAAAAACCCTAATGGATCATTTTGTTTTCTTTCATAAGACACCTTAAACTCGTACTATCACATTTTTAAGGCAGAAGGAGCAATAGCACAAAAGATCACTTTTCTGTTAATAATAGGAAATCATTCCACAGTAGTCAAATATGACTACAAAACCCACAAAATTTTTCTTCAAATTAGGAAATATCCCCTGGAAGCTGCTCTATAAATAATACATAGTAGGTTTAGTGTAATCTTTACTACGAGAACAGGCGTTCTTTAGAGCCAACAGTAACACCACTTCAAGAAGGAAATGCTGTGTGAAGAGAGGATCTTGCGGCTCTCTCCCACTTTAAAATCAAGTGCACAGGCTCCAGAATATCGCCGGCCCCAGGAGCCCGATGGCTGCAAGGTGTGAGTCAGCTGCCCCGCTCGCCCCTCTCTCTCGAGTGCCACAACGATGTCCCGGGGGCTCCCTGGCTGCCCGGGCTTCCCGCATCAGCCCCCGGAGCCTCACCCAGCGCCCAGGCTGGGCAGAAATCAAATACTGGCCCTAGGCATCCACAAAGGATAAAAAGAGAAGAGGAGCATTTCGGGAGCTTGGAAAGCGCCTCTGCCCACATGTGATGCAGGAGGGGGGTGAGCAGCTCACAGAGTTGTGATCCGCCCTAGGAAATGGGCTCTGGTGAGAGGGGTAACCACTCACACCAACACAAAGTTTGTATCCTTCTTTTTTCAAGCAACAATTTTCACAGGATGTTAGTCTCAAACACCAAATCACTGAAGATTTACAGACAGCCTCAAAAAAATCCTCTTTTCCCCCATCCCTTTCTCCTTCTCTCCTTTCTCCTCACTATACAAGAGATTTTTTTGCTTATCCTGTTTGGTCTCCCAAAACTCCTTCACCCTTTCAAGCTGAGTAGAGAGTGAAGATCCTTTAACCACAGCATTGTCTGTGTCTGTGTTCTGTGAGAGGTGACAGCAGGAACCCAGACCAGGGACATGACCCCCAGGTACCAAGCCATTAGGACTCACTGTGTTTATGGTCACACAAGTGATTCCTTCAGCTTGTTAGGAGCCAGCAAACCTCTGTGAGGGAGTTTTGCCCCAGTCCATCGGATATCTTAGCAGCCCACTGAGTCAATTGGACCATGTTCTTTTGGTCACATCCCTTTTTCTAACAATTCACCTGCATATGTTTAATTTTATGTGGCTCTCCTGGGCTTCGATATCAGTAACTGGATGAATTATAAAAGCAAGCTAAAAGCTGTGGGTCATAAATCTCTCAAGTGCCAATCACTAGCAGTGGAATTTCTAGGAATATCCCCAAACAGAAGATTCAGAGTGAGGCAATGCTAAGCGTGGGGGTTTTCTCCCTTTTTTAAGGAGCACAAAATGAAAAACCCTGCTTTATGTGCTAATCTTCTCTGTAGAGTATGCCTGTTTGCATTGGGAAACCAACTCAGTGTCTGCATTCCCCATGCAAAACACACTTCATTTATCTATTTAGGACATACATAGCTTTAGTGTCACAGTGCTAAGGACTTCCACTAAGGAAATAATGGCTATATACAGTCAACTATTGGGTAAAACAATACTGAAGATAACAGTCTCATTACTAGAGCCACTGAAGAAACACATGAAAATTCTAAAACTGTCAGAGGTGACATCTGCAAATTATGTCACTTGCACTCTTACATCTCTGAAATGTCTTGAAACACTTACACAAAAATGTCACTAACATAATTCACCACAGAAATGTTACAAGGATGACAAGGATGACAGGGCTATATAAGAAAATTGCTAGAAATTCTTAATATAAGGAAAAAAAATTCTTTATGGCATGTAGAAAAGGAGAAAAAGATTATTAGTCACACGCTAACATGCTGAAAGCAGTCTGAATTTACCTTAGTGCAAAAAAAAACCACCGAGCTCCCAGACATGCATTATTTTTTTAGAATATTGGAAATCTAACTAGAGCTCAGGATTTAACACCCTCTGTATCTGGAAACATATGAACATATGTGTCTGTATTTTCATAAGGTCAGAAATTCTTTCCCCCTCATTCCCTGTTCTTTCTGTGAAATGCTGCTGCTGTTTTGTTTATTGTCATAATCATCTGCAATCACGACATTTATGTGTCATTTCAAGTACTAGAATAATAAGAAGACACAGAGGTTTGTGGAGAAAAACAAAAAGTCCTAGGAGGCACAAACGGAGGACGTTGCTTCTAGCCCTCATTGGTTGGAAAGAATTACTAAGAAACAAGTCACCAACAGACATATGTCATCTAATGCATCCACATGCATTTCCATCAGCATGACACCCACCAGTGGTGCTGGCAACTGCTTGAACTTTAATTCTTGATGATGCTAGACTAAGTCTGCAGCATACAGCATTAACAGCAAATTTGGGAAACATATGTAACACCACACAAGAGCTGTTTGTCCAGTTTAATGACATTTTGAAAAAAAAAAGTTGTAGGGCAACACATCAAAAATGGCTTTATGTATTTGTAAAACACTCTTTATTGTTTTATCAAAGTTGACCTAGTAGTTGGGATAAAAAAAAAATGAAAGGAAGAAAAGGATGGTATCCAGCTTACAATTATAACTAAGGAACTAAAAAGTTATTTATTTGCAAATGTTAGTCTCTTGAAAGGAAGTTGCATAGAGATTGAATTAAATAATTTATCTAACAAAGAAGGCATTATATTTGTAACATGTAAATATTGACTGACTTAGCTAATGAGTGGCTGTGTATAAACAGACTCCCTTCTTTATTTCCACTGGAGTCTAGAGCAGACAGCTTTGTATATTTTACAGTCTCTTGTACCTGAGCCAACAATTGATAGCGGAGGAGATCAAAGCCTTGATACAGAGATGCCAAGCAATTTGTGTATAAATGTGCTCCTTAAAAAATGATAAGAACACAAAAGAAGATTTAAGATACTTTTGTCATTGTTTAAATGGTAAATAGCTAATTACTGATGAGTTATGTTAAAGTTGTACACAATGTACCAATAGGATGGAAGTCAAACAAAAGCTTTCTATTTTTCCCCCAGATTTGTAAATGAGAAGATATTTTACACTAAAAACAGCCATGACTCTTTCTGTTATCAAAATTAAAATTTCTTAACTACCTAATTATTTCTTCAGAGTTTATGCAACAGGCTAGGGTGTCATTTTTTCTGCATAATTTAACTAAGGTATTTAAGGAGTCAATAAGGAAAAAAATGCCTTCAGTGTCCATAAGATGCTCACTCATAATGTCTGCTCCACTAAAGTAATTTTTAACACATTAAAGTATACATTGGCACATAGATTGAGAACATTCAGTTCAAGACTCAAGCCTCTTCATGGTTTCTATTGAAGTTATGCTGCCTAATTTCTGAGCAGGCTGAGCATGTTATGTTTCCATAAATCATTGTGTAAAGAAAAGTCAGTTAAAAGTATAAAAGCAATAAGATATATTTTACAACCAGCTTGCTGAGATTGTAGAACTATAGAGAGTACTACAATGTACTACAACTGTACTACAGTGCCTTCAATAATTTGAAAAACTCCACGTATTATGCTTTGGTTCCTATATATTGTCTGAAGGGTTAAATTGTGTGCACAAGTATTTTCTACTTATATAACAAAGTACTTGGCTTCTTCACTTTTTATTATGCAATAGAAGATAACAATTCAGAAGTAAAAATGTAACACTTAACTATGGCTCTTAGAAATGAACATTATAACCCCATCTCTTGAGTTGTTTTCTCACACTGTATCAACAAAATTGGCTAGAACAAAAGGGAAAGGTGAATAATATCTGAACAACAAACACTTATTTACTGCTGTGTAGTACTAGGAGACAGGCAGACTGGAGAGGAACTGAGAAAGGCACCTCTCCATGCAGATGTGTTTTAAAAAGAAAACAACAAAACACTCTCAGTATGAGTGCAGTGTGTGTGCATGTGTGCACACGTGTGTTTGTGTATGTCTGCAGAGCGACAGGAAGGGCTTGTTGGAGGGACTGGAAATACACCCACTCCAGCTTTAAACCAGCCAGCTCCAGCACCAAAAACACAGTGAGCAGTCCAGGAACCAGAGCACATCCCAGCCACTGTGATCTGAGCAGCAACCTCTGGTTTGAGCTCCTGCTGCCATCACACCCCTGCCTCCAACACTGACTGATCTGCAGCAGAGCAGCCTCCCAAGCACAGGCAGAAACCCACAGCACTGCACCCACCACCTCCCTCTTGTCTCTCACACCTTTGCTTTCCCTGTGCTGGGGGGAAATCTGAACATGGATTTCTCTCTCCAGACACGGCTTGCTTTACCCTGGTGTAAAGACATAGGCCTAGAAATCTAGTTTTACTACTTTTTACTCCATTTGCTTTTAATTAAAAAAGTTGCAGGAGTTGAAAATAAATACTGAGTGGGAGTAAGTCCCTTTACTGCTATATACATAAATAGTTGTGCTCGTACTTACTGTACTGCAATCCAATCCCAGGCCAGCAACGGATGAAAAATAAACATCATCAATCATAAAACTAACAGTAAGGCAGAAGTGGGGTTTTGCTGCCAGTTAAATCGAGGTTTGACACGTAAGAGGGACCCTGGTAAGGCACTCTGAGATTTCCAGATGGAAATACAGAAGTTGGGCATGAGTTGAGCAGCAATATTACTGCTACAGGACTATTTTGCATCTCTCACCAAGGGAGGAGAAAGCCCTAATGTAACAGTGGGAATGGGACAGGGGTCCCACACAACAGTGTGGGTACCACAGCTGGGATGCTGAGGGAATATGGAAAAATATTATTATTATTATTCCAGCACCAAATAGGGAATATGGAAATAAGATCAAAGAATCATACTTTAAAATTTAAGAACACCCAGTTAATCTTGAAGATTTGCAAAAGGTGAATTTCCATACTGTTATATGATTCTACAGGTTGTCAATAGTCCTTGCCATCCAATTACTTACATAACTGCCTGGGAAGTAAATGTCTCTCTTTTAATTTTCTTGCAAAATTAAAAGGAAGAAGATAATTAGAAAATTCAAACTAAACACTGATACTGATACCAATTTTAAAATTTCTAACATCAGTGAAACAGGCTGTGTTTTACCGTGTAAGGCATAGAAGCAACATACAATGATTTGACATTTTAAAATAAATATTTTCAATGAAAAATGCTAAAAATAGCTCTTTCTGTATTTAAAGGTCCCATTCAACCATAGATAACCACTAAAACACAAATTCCAACTGCAATCCAGCTACAATGCACACCAAGCACAAAAGCCCTCTAATGATCTTTGATTAGTTCTTTATTAAATTCATCAAGGGAGCAAAGAAAATTTAATAGTCTTCACCATTTGTCATCTTTCTGATTACAGTTTTGATTAGAACTTTCAGCTCTTATTTTCTTTTTTCCTAGTCATGGCTATTACTGTGATATCGCTTCTTTCCTTTAGTTTAAGAAGTATGAGATAGGACAAATGGAACACATTTGCAATTAAATTTGTAAAATATATATGTATTTAACCAGGTGTGTTAATGCCCAAAAAAGCCTAGTTAAGAATATAAGATCTTAAAAATCCAAAACAGCCCTTAATAGAATGTCTCTACACTCATGTCACAAAAATTTTCATAGCCTCAGGTAAGTAATATCTTGCTTAATATCTTAACTAATCAAATACCTTAAAAATACCCTACATACAGATTTCTGTAGAAGAAGAAAAATATTTCCACATTTGAAGAGTAATTTCAAATTTTTAGAAACATTTTTGAGTGTGTTTTACTGTTTGGTATTCAGTGTTGATTCACTTATTTGATACAAACAGAGTTGTTTTACTTTGCATTAGTGATACCTCTATAATTAAAAATTGGAAAGAAACTAATTGAAATGTTCTAAATGGATGAAACAATTCTCACAAAACTAAGCACTATGTCAGTAAAAAATGTGTGCATTTCAATCTCTGTTAGAAATGTTGAAACTTTTATATTCCCAATACAAATCCTTCTCTGTCACCTGCTGTATGAAGCAGGCCCTGATCACTGTGAAGAGTGAAGGGAGTTGCACTTTTCTTATTTAAAAGTATTACTGAAAAAAACCCTTCAGCAGCAAGTAATGGTTTCATTAACTGGTTACATTAAACAGTCACTGGGTAAAATCCTGGAAAACTCCTGGACCAAGGGATAAAGTCAGGAAGCCCATCTTTAGCCCGAGGACGTCCCAAGCACTGGGCTGAAGAGCCAGTATTTCTCTCCATTCTTATATCCCCAGACCAGGGAACCTTTAGGTCTTCCTTAGATCTGAATGTTCAAAAGAAACAGAAGGTCTGAGCTGCACTCCACCCTTTGTGTAGCCTGATAACTCTGCATTTTCAGGATGGTTTTTAATATTATGTCATTACAGGAACTGCTCTACCAAACCAAAATGCTTATGATATATATAATTTGCCTTATTGCAATTCTGCTGAATATTAGGCTCTGTATTTTCCAAATCTGCATTTCCAAGTGCATAAGTGAGAACTTCCACTAGCTAACCTGAGCTCTTTTCATTCCTCACTGGCTGTTTACAATCTCTTATATGATCCAAACAAGCAGGTGATTCTGCAAATGCAAGATGTTATTTTGGATCTTTCCCTTCTGTATGGTGGTGTATTTGTCATGTGGTCCCAAATGCAGCAGTCATTTGTTTGTATCACATTTGGCTTAATAGTCATAGCAAGGGGAAAAATGTGGAGAAAGGCAAGAAATAATGGAGTCATTTAACATTGGTGTTTACAGTAAAATTGGTACATCTTCAGTGCAGCAGTTTCATGATGTGACTTTGTCACTATTAAAGGCTTCATTGTAAAAATAAAGATTTTCAGTCATGAAAAAGCATCATCTTCAGCACACAGACTTGCAGAGCGCCAGAAGTGGTAAAATCTGCAGAGGGGCTGATAGCATCATTGAGAAGTCAAAGTTTTACACCTCCTAACTGTTCTTTATTAGAAAATGATTTATTCATTATAGAATAGGGTTTCAAAATGATGATGGGATTAATCAATATGTCAGAAGAGAAAGTATTGAAATAACTTCACGGTTGGCACAGCCAGTTGTCGGATCAGCTCTCCCTTTCATAGGCACTTGTTATAACAGGCAGGGGGCTAACCCTCTCAGACATGGAGCTAATCAGTCCTTGAAAGTCACTTCATCCAGTGGAGTGGAATAATGTACTCTAGCATCGTTTGTCCACCTCTACCATTTGGAGCAATGTTATTTAGACTGTCCATTTTTGCCTCATCAGCTTCCATTTCAAAGAATTTTTTTTTCCCCCAATGTCATCTTTTATCAGAACATCAGGTTAAATGTATTGTCTCCCACTATCCCCTTTGTAGTGGGCATTGTAAAGACCCGTCTGTGAATATATAGCAAGATAAAGAAAAAGCGGCTGCATAGTTGGAATGGCTGTTCTTTAAGCTTGATTAAGTTCTCACAGAAAGAAAAAAAATCTGGACAAGAAGTAAGATCACGATTAATGACCAAGAACAATATTTCCAGCAAAAAGTTAACTTACTCAGCTTGCTGAACTGCAGGGTCCATTTACAATTACCATGCAGATCGGGTAGCTTCCATCCTCCAGGCAGTGCACGTGCCTGCCCACCCTCTGCAAACAGATGTTCTTTGTGTCATTTTGCAATATTTGTTTCTGCCCTCCTCACCACAGCTGGCTGCCTGCCCTGCCTGCAAGAATTGGTTCTTTTCCCCAGTCTGGGCTGGGCCTAATTGAACATGAATAGATTCCCTGGCCCCAAACGGGATCACTGAACTTGAAGAAGACAAAAGCTGATGGACAAGAACAACAGAATCAACTTTTCTTCACAACCAGCTATGCCTCACTGTCACTAAGTGTTATCAGAAAATTAAATGTTCACAAGGAAAGTTTTTTATAAAAGAGGTATGTCTTTCTCCTAGTACTTGGATATTCCTCCTTGGGAAATTTCCAGGAAATTAATAAAAGTAGGACTGGATGAAACAATGTTGACAATTTGATTGTATTATACACAGAATTCACCTGCTCAGAATTCCTCTTAGTGTGTTAATTCCACTATTTGATTACATTTATTTTGTTTGTAAGGCAAATAGGTTTTGCTCTTGTCATAATACTGTCATTTCAGAAGATCTTTTCTCATGTCTGGAGGAGGCTGGTATCAGCAAGGAAATAGATATTTTTTGACCTTTGTTGATCCAAATCAATTCCTAAAATGAGCACTTAGATGTTTCCTCTTTGTAATGCAGTAACAGCATGCAAGTGGCTACTTTGAAACATTTCTTACTCAATGGCCACCACAGGGCTTCTGGTGACTCCAGCTGTGTCCCTGTGTCTTCCAGTGTTCCCCGTTACCTATAAAAGATCACAAAAAATCAATTTTATTTTGCATAAATGATTGCCTCTTATATATCAATAGCACAAAACACGGTGCATGGGTTTGAGTTAGCACTACCTTCCCTGAGCTGGGAAGAGTCTTGCTGTCATGCAGAGGAGAATATTGATGCCAGCAGGATGTTTTCAAGAGGTTTCTGTGTTTGGGCCATAGTGTAAAAAACATCTTGCTCAATTAGCTTTTTCCTTTTTCAATGTCACTGTGTTCGTAATCACAGTGCATAATATTCTTATTCCTGACCAAACAGTTGAAACAGAAAGGAAGCTAATTTGAAACCAAAGGCAATTCATTATGCACATTTTTCTCTTTTGATTAAAGGATTTGTTCTTTAAAGTAAAAAAAAAATTGGTCTTGTATTGAAAACCAGTGAGCTTTACTTTAAGAAGACAAATAAAACTAAAAAATCAAAATCCCCTCTCACCTTTTCCTGCAGAAGAAGAAATTTTCCATGGACTTTTTATAACTGAACCTACGGGTTTTTTACTTTTATGAATATGTAATTCACATATTTCATCATAGTGTGTGTAATACGTCTGCTAGAGCTTCCTACAACCTTGGTTCTCTGCTGTCCTCCCAGCCAGTGAAGCATAAGCAAAAGTCATTACACTAAAATTAAAAGAAAATGGGGAAGAGGAGAAGGAAGAAACATAACCATCCCGAGTCACATTTGCTGCTTCCATACAGGAATGATTCCTGATACCACTCATTTGAATAGAAAAATGAATTGTGTTTTTTGCTGACCTTTTCCATCTAGTTACAAATGGTGTTACTTGAAAGGCTAACTCAAGTCTTTTGCACTGTGAGAGTAATAATGTATAATGGTACTTATGTGTTGTAAATTAGGCCCTTGCCAACAAACATCCTTTTTAACCAGATACTTACTTTCTTGAATTTCATAATACAGCAGAAATAACCTGTGTGAAACAGGAAATAATCTATGTGGAACAGAAAAATTAAGTTAAAGAAAAGTAACTTTGCTATTCATCAAATATTATTGGGTAGTAATCAGCTTCATTCAACATAACTTTCTAAATAGGAAATAGGAAAAGAGAACAAATTAATTTAAAGTCTTCACATCACAAATCACAACGATGATAAAGAAGATAGGTGCAGATAATGAGATGTGTTGCTTCCAAATATGCCACGTGATCACAAGCTTATTTATATACAGTTAATGTTCTTTGTTTATCCCTTTGTTATGATTCTGCCAGATTTTCGTTTTCTATCTTGCCTGCTGTGATTCTTCATCATTATATGTATTTCTTTCACTGAGAAATCCTGTTAAAATCATTAGTGCTTCTGCATTTGAGTCCGTAAGCAATGTTCACTGAATCATCTACTTTACATCTACATGGAGGAACAAATTGATGCTTAATTGTTTTATGGGAATAATTGATGCTTCAAAGGAGAGTAGGGGACCTTTCTGCAACTCTCCTGTAAAAATTGTTTAAAAGCATTTTAAATTCAATATCTTGACAATTTCTGCCTTAATACATCAGGTGAGATCTTAATTGATAAGTCAGTGGAACTTGTAAGCTGAAATAAATCCCGATAATAGCTGAAGGCTAAATGGAATGGATTGCATATCACCTGTATTATTAATTGAAATAATTAAATTGTTTAAATTAACAAAGCATAGTTAGAAAAGGAAAGTGCAGTTATCTTTCCAAAATGGATATGGCATCCTGAGACTTTGCTCTTGAAGGAGGGGCCCAGAGCAGTGCCCCCCAGCTGCCTGTGCTTCAGTGCTTTCAGCCTCCTGAGTGAGCAGACACTACCCCCTCGCTGTGCTTGCTTACAGCTATCAAATCTCTCCAGTGTCCTCTCCTGTGACTCCCCATCCTAAATGCATTTCAAATCCTAGTACAATGATGGGCAGCTACGTGCCACATTACCTGCTAAGATAGGTGCTTCATGCTGAAGCTGGGGGATATCTGGCTGTTACTATTTTCCTGCAGTCTGACATTACAGTGCAATTGGTGCAATGCTTCTGAAAGACCAGTTCAGTACATTAGCTCTCAAATATGAAAAAATACACTTTCATCATGGAAATTATTCACTTATAGCAGCACTTCAGCAAAACATTGTCCACGCTGACCTTGCAATTATATCACATCTAGTGTGTACTGATTTACATACTGTATGCTTTTCCACCTGTAATTGAGGCTATTAAGCAGAATGCAGAGGCTGAGCTCCACCCTCTGTATCTACCAGATTACACTGGCTACAAGGTGCAAACTCAACAAAACGTGCTGGGGATGCTGCTGCTGAAGCTGCACTACGAGGGTTCATTGCCCAGCAAAGGAACACTCCTGCCTGGCAGATCCCTCTCAGCATCTTTTGTTCAGCAAAGGTTGTTCCATTCCCAGCATAAATCACACAAACTGCTTAGTAAAAAACATTCTAAAATAAGCTAATCTGGAAAAAAGGGAGACACTGTGATGACACAGTCTCATTTTTAGAATTAGACTGGAATTAAAAGTTTAGATTAGATTAGAATTTTTTCGGTAATTTTAATGCTGCTGTTTGAATTGCTCCTTGGAAGAGTATTTCTTTGTATTTTTGGTATTTTGTCAACTGAGTGAGGAATTTCTAAACATGCTGAATTTTTAAACACCAAATCCCTTTTAGATTTAAATAATCATTTGCCCACAGACTCCAGGATTTGGGAATTAATGCGTCAGATTCATCTGGCTCCTGAAAATACCAGCAAATTTAATCACTACTTTCATTCGTATAAAAATACCTTTAAATATTTTATTTTACAACACTTTTTGTTTTGCACACTGTTTGGCTATTAATGTACTGTGAGCTGAGAATAGTAATGGCCTAATTTGCTTCTGAAAACGTGAAAAATGTCTAAATCAGAAATGTCCTGAGGGGAAGGCCCAGGGGAAATAATAATATAAATGTAAAGCCATCTTGAGATCTTAATCTGGAATACTATTTTACATTGTTCTTGCCATATAAAGTAATTATGGGATCAACTATTAGAAGATGTTGAATTAGAGCCTTGGATGGCACCAAAAATCACTGTTGTGAAGGACGGGACAGGACATTTGCATGTGAAAGGATTGTGAATAGTATCTGTAAAGAACTGTGAAATTACTTCCATATTTATTATTATAATTTTGTATCATCACAGTCTCATTTCAGCATGACCTGCAAGAATAGATTAAATTAATGTCATTTTCTCTTCTTGTTAACATCTTTATCACAAGAGCAAGCTGTCACAATTTTAGTGTCTGGAATAGTCTGTGAATTACACAGGGCAGGAGCAGGACCATTTCCCCATTCTGCGCCTTGGTTTGCTCACCTCTCCCAGTTCCTTCCTCCTTCCCCACCTCGCAGAGTGACAATCAACATAAAAGCTCTTTGTATTCTACCCTCCAGTAATAAACAGAAGACAGCCTTCACTATTTTAAACCTCAAGGTAAGTTAAAAATATAGAAGAGCAGAACTGAATGAAAAAACAACGGAGAAAGAGGAGATTTGAAAGGAGGTAAGGTTTAGAATGGATTGCACAAGAAAATGAAAGCAAGTGTATACATACATCTTTAATGTACATACATAGATACATAGAACATACATAGAACACACACTGTCAAAATAATTGTTTTTACACTGATGATAAGAGAAAAATCTGTCTCTAGAACTTCGCTGGGAGTTTTCATGAACAAGTATTTTGTACCTTAGAAAGACCAAATCTCATATGAAAAAAAAATTAAAATTGGGCTTTGGGAATGTTGCCTTGTTATATAAGCATACTATGAGAAATTAGAGATTATGGTTGGTAATTTATGTCTTATTTCTGCCTTCCATTTTCCCATTTCCTTTTTCTTCATCAACTTCAAATAAATGGACAGGAAAGGAATTTCACATCAAGGAATGGACGCCAAGAATTTCAGAACTGAAATTTTGAGACATTTTCAGAATATTTTCCAAAAAATGAAAAAATCTTTGATTTGAATACCTGTTGAACAAAGGGTTCAGGGCTTTGAAGCTAGTCAGTGGACAACTGTGTGGAAATGAACATGGACTCAGGAGAAGCACTATGAGCCACATTTGGTTATTTAAATCTACTCAACATTCAAGGCTTTTGGAAGACCCCATGTCTGCTCCCTTTAGTTTTATTCTGCTTGATAGTGAGCAGCAAGGTGAAAACAATGGCTTAAACAAATAGACAATTTGTTTTAACTGCTAGTGAATGGACTGGGGGTGGCTTCTCCTGAACATTGTTTTCAGTGCTGACAGTGCAGATCATCTTCCTTTCTGACCATTCATCTAACCATTCCTTAACCTCTATCTGCCAAGCTGTTCGGGTTAAAAAGAATATCACAACTTAATACCAAGAGAGCATCTGAACAACAAAGCTGACAGAACTGGGAGTACAGTGATGAAGTTTTGGGCAACATGCTGTTCCTGCTTAGCAGCAAATAAAGTGGTCTGGAGCATAATTTATATGCATAATTCATAAGGGTGCTTCTTAGAGGAAAGTAAAACCAAACCCTCATGGAGTTCCAAAATAATCTCTAATTTCTCTTTGATATGCTGAATATGTTGATGGCTGATTTTTATCAGAGATATTTGGTCTACAAATATCCAAGGGTTATATCTGCAGACCAGTTTCCAGAAGGATTAGAAGAATAAGGCATAATTTGATATAGGTCATGTTGTTGTCAGATGATGGCTTTTTAACATGGTATATTTATATACTAATTCCATTGTATGTAAAGGTGATTACTTATTTAATGAAGAGTCTTCACTGGAACAGAGTTTTGTCACAAGATAATGGTCTCATGCTGTTAACTAAATGGGAAATCATTTACTGTAAAATATATACACTAATTTATGAGATTACCTTGTAGAAGCAAAGATACAGCAACAGGATGTGGGCAAACATAAGAAAATACATTATGAGAAAAGGAATATTTGCTTGTCCATAACAACAAAAATGGTAACACACAAAAAACCCCCTACTTTGTTTCATCTTTGTCCCCAAATATATATACATGTCAAAAGCTAGTTAAATCAATGCATGGTATATGTATTTGTGGGGGAAAAAAAAATCCCTCAATGGTGACTGCTACAGAACTGCAGAACTCAACCCTTCTGCCTCTTGACACTGGTGAATAACAAAAGGTTATATTCCATGAGTTTCTGTGCCTCTTGGCATAGGTACCTTCCACCCCTAAGTACACATGTTCTGCACTCAGCACGTGTTCAAGAAGGGCTCCCAACTCCTCTTTAGGTTCCTCTGTTTCTATTTTCAATATAAATTAATTTGCATATAGGAGTTTCCTAATATTCCTGAATGTGGTGTTAATATACAGCTATAAACTCAAAGTGTTAATCAGGACTAGTGAGGCAAATAATCTCCCCAAGGGGAAAGTGTCAGTTACATAATCAGAATACATTAAAATCTGGTAAACCACATGTTTTTAATAAAACAGAGCAAAATGAAGGGCTGAATTTATAGCCAGTAGACAAAGGTCCCTTAAAAATAGACCTATTAATGCTTCCCACAAGGTCAGATCAAGGATGATGAAATGAGAATTGACCAAACACGAGAGCAATTCCCAGCTAAATAAAAAGCCAGATATTATTTTCTTCACTGACAACAGAAAATGAACATAGAGACAAGAAAGGTTGATCACTGATGCCAAAAATGTGTTTTCCATTCTCTGAGCTTTCTAAAGTCTCTTCTTTTATCCATTTTCTATTTTTCATCATATTGCCATTCTCCCTTTTTTGTCAATGACCTTTCTTCTGTCCAACTCAGCTTCTGTCTAATGACCTGAAGAGGCCTTCTTCACAGCCTGGAAAGCTTTATATTTAAGATCCCCCTCCTTCATTAGAGTGAAAAGTGAACAGCCTCTATGTGCTGGGTGTTAATGAATGTGAAGAAAGATTTTTTTTGTATGTGTTTTACACATTATGTTCTTGACTCCTTGAGGTGCTACAATAAATTGCTGCGCTTCATTTACAAGGAGCGATAACAGAAGCAAAATGAGGATCTGGCAGCAAATTACTTCTCAGTTCACCCTGGGTCAGGCTGCTGGGGCTAATGAGAAGAGGTGCTCTAATTTTAAACTCCTCCTCAACCAAGCTATTCTTGCATTAATGTTCACTGCTATAAATTGTAAAGTCAAATGAAGGAGCACTGTTGAAAATTAACCAGTATTTTTATCTTTTGAGTACCCAATAGAACATATTTTGGCTTCTAAGCCTGGTGGTTATCAAAGGCAGCACAGCTACACCAGCCGCTCCCGCCTCACCACGGCAGGATGCTCCCCACACACACACACACCACTGTTTCTGCCTTTTCTTTACTTGAGAGGCAGAAATGGTATGGCTTTACAACCAGATTATAATTTAACTCAAAGAAGAAGGTGTTTAAAGCCAGCCTTTTTGTGTCGCTTTAACAGGACACTACACACAGACATTAAAATCGTGCAGAATTACTCCATCCATTTAATGCTGCCACATGTTTAATGAATTGTAATTGTGTACATGGAAAGACCCTGTAAATCACTGACCCATTTGTGTCTATGAACTCCTTGTTGCTATAACCCAGAGCAGGATTTGAGTAGTTAATGAGAAACTAATGCAGCACCTGCTTCTCTCATGAAATATCTTCCTAAGCCTGTATTTTGTCAATTTGATAAAATCAAATACAATACAAATAGGAAAAATAAATAAACATAATAAACCCCCCAAATAAATAAACCCCAAACCAAAACTATAGTGGAGGGTTCATAGTCAGGGAGTTACACATCTTTGAAGAACATGATTCCTGATTTTCATGATTGGATTTTTATTGATAACTTGGCACTGACTGCAATGACATTAATATATTTGAAATATATATCGATGGTATGGCATTCATTTTTTGTGAGATGTGTCTGTCCTGGTACATTCTTCCATGAAATTACTACATAACATACAAATTAACCACACTACCCTACTCTAATCATTGTAATCAGTTATGTTTTCATGTGTACATTACTAATATATAAGGTTGTTGTAGTTCTTGTGTGTGGTTTAATTGCTTGTTTTTGCATATCTTGTGTGATTGATGATGTTCTAGAAATCTTTTCCCCGAAAGGAGACTTTCTAAATTACTTTGTTTAGATGCTAATGATTGTATTTCATTAGTGGCCCTCTCATCCAGAATCATCTTTAAATGAATGAATATGCCATAATTAAAAATCTGAATTATGAATTACTTTGAAAGGAGACAACATTGTCCCGATTTCCCACTGCGACTCAGTGTTATTTCAATTATGTAAATATGTTTAATCATTCCCCTTTTGTTTTTCTAATTATTTAATATTAATGTTGCTTTACCCCTTTATTGCTACAAGAAGGGATATGGCATCTTAAATGAGAGTACTTAGACAAGTGATACACAGATGACTAGATTCAAGCAGACATTTACCAGAATGCATAACCCATTTCAAAAACAAACATGCTATTAACATTCATACTAATATAGCAACACTAGCAGTAATTGCCCTCCATGAATGTTTTGTCTTTATAAACCTAATGTATTCACAATGTACAATCTCCAATCAATTTTCCTATCAAACTTAAAATCTATTTGTACAACTTCAGATTCTCTTGAAGTGCAGATTTTAAGTAATGAGATTTCTCTGCCCACAGGCTGCACTTTTTCAGTAGTTTAAAAAACAGATATAAATTATAAAGCATCTGGACATAAGGTCTTCTTTTCTCACTGGAAAAGGCCATTGTATTTTATAGGATAAGCAAGCAAATTATTTCCAGTGAGTCTGAGCAACCTGAAAAAGTTAATGTTCCTGAAAATTACTCATAATACTGCACTGCTACTGAAATTCACAAAAGGAAAGGACTGTGAGGTTAATATCTGTAAAACTGTCAAAATCATAAATCCACATTAGGCATTACACACACTACATAACAGAAAATGAAAATTTATAAATATTTACACATCATGGAAATGCTATATGAGTTTCTAAATAGATTATAGTCTAAACTGAAATAATTTGGCATTTGCTTTGAAACATCCTGAAGTAGAATTCCTAGAAATAATAGTTTCTCACTCCTCAGTAAGACTAGCAACACAAGTTCAGAGCATTGTTTAAAATATGTATTTGCAAATAACCTGATGTATATAACCAGCATAGGACACAGAGAGAAATGTAAGTTTTATTTCTATATTCTTTAAACAACACTACAGTGCTGTGAAAAAGTGAGAACTTATTAGTGGAAGCTAATGTATCGGTTTCAGTTTTTATCAGTAAGAACTTTTATAATATAGAAAAAAATATTTTTAATCATAGGTCTTATATTTTGCCAGTGACCACAGGTCAAAAAGGGTAATGAAATGTGCATGAGTATTATCAGGGAAATCATTCTGCCACTTCCAGTTTGAGTTTATTATTCTCTGCTTTGCAGTTTTTGCAGAGAGAATACTTCCAATTAGCACTGCTGCTCTTTTAGCCTCTGAATTACCCTTGGATTATTCAATACAAAGGAAAAAAAATTGCTAACAACACATTCTTGTTTGGATTCTTTAAAAATAAAATTTTCCATAGGCAAGGACAGGGTAGTCATTTTCCATGGACTTCTCTGTCTGATACAGCCAAAGTGCTCAGCTTTATTCATCACATCACTCTTGCCATTGGATGAAGCTCTGCCTGCAAGTAGATCTGTGCATTTTGTCAAAATCACACACAGGTACAACCAGCTTAGCAAGCTCTCTTACAACATGTATTTTTATGTAGATGTATTTTTTGGCAGCAATTCTTCCAACATCATCTTTAGCGGTGCTGACATTTTCAACCAAAAAAAAATGGCACAAGGTAGCAGCTGCAATTTCTGCTGTATTACTATTTTGTGTGTACGTGTGTGTTTGTGAAACACTGTGTGTATGAAACACTTCATTTCTCTAACTAATTAAAAAAAGAAAAACTGATAGAAGCAACCCCTTAGCGTTTCTGCATAAGAGTTCCAGTGAACTACCTTTTCTTCACAGACCACATCTCTTGAGAGACAATACTTTGAAAAAACAGTCAGAGGAGAAGAGAAGAGAGTAACAGATATAAAACTTTAATGGGCTATGTTAAAAATGAAGAAAGCAAACAGCAGGAAGCTCAGCCTAGCAGGCTCCATTTTATATGTTACATTTTTTACAAACCGGTTTCATTACAAAAATTAGGAATGGTAATTGCGACATATAAATGTAAAGTGTCTCTCTTGGGCCAGCACAGGGGATAAAAACCCCCAACCAAATCCCAAACTATAATGCCACTCTCTGTTCTCAGGATTCTTAAGTATGCAAATAGTTTTTCCACTTAAGATCTCCCAGACACAGATCTGGTCAAAGCAAATTACCCAAACAGTTTGCATTCATCAGAGAGGAAAAGAGATGATAAGGCAGATAAAACCAATGATTGTAGACATTTTGAACAAAAGCCTGCCATTTTACAGAGGAGATTATCTTGTACTCTAATTCTCTAGTTATATTAGTAGCAGAATCTTATTTTCATATTATAAGATAATGTGAGGTGAAATGGTAGATAAAACCTGCCTTCCCTGAAGTGAATGACAAGATTTTAATTGACACAAATGGAGTACTTTTGTTCCAGGGGTTTTACGTCATGTGCAATTTCTTCAGTGGTTTTTTGTACAAATATTAGCCTTTCTAACTGAGTTATTTAGAATTCAGCATTATTCGTGCAGCCTATGTTTCACCTGCTCCCATGGAATTATTCATCTCAAAACAAAAATCATCTAGCAAATCAGCTGTAATTCAACTGTCTTGTATTAATTTTGTGAATAAAATTTTCTTTTTCTTTTACATTGTAGGTAATATGGCCATAATGCATGGAATTATGATGCAGAATGTTACTCTGTGAAATGCTATGTATAATTTATCTTCTAACAAAATACAAAGGTGGAAAAAAATCTTAGTTTTTGTATAAATTCTTATAATCCTTGTCCCATAGATGTCCCCAAACATCAATGGCCTTTCTTACAAACTTTTTTTTGTCAAATCTCTCATTGCTCAACATCTAGGACCAGTTCTTCTGTACCTCTTGAACACCCATGCTTTCTCTGCACAATGGGATGTTGAGCATTCACCTCCTCTCAGCTGAATCCAAGGAGTAAGAATGATGGTGCCATGGAGCTCTGGTTCGTGTGTTAGTGTTACAAACCACCATCCACCATGCAGTAGTAGTGGCCAATTTTAGTAGCTCCATGAGTGCCATCCCAAAATGAGAACGATGACACAGTGGTTAGTTATCTGGGTGAGTATAAAAAATTTTCCAACATGTCTTGGGTGAGAACAAACACACAGATTAGGAATAACAGTACAAATACTTGATGAAAATATCAATGAAGCTTTTTTACAAAAGTAAGGAAGATTAAACAGTAAGACTATAAATAACATGATTAACACGATACACAGAAGCTGAAAAAGCAGGTAAATTTATTGCAAATGGTATTTGGGTTATGCTTCAGTCTTCTGGGTTTATGCAAATATCTCTGACCCATTTGAAGAAAACCCAATAAATTCCTTGTCCTCCCTGCAGGGGACATAAGGAATAATACATTATTATCCTCTCCATAACCATTTGTGATATACTGAAAGACTTGTGTCATGTTCCCTTTTGTATTTCCCATAAATTGATATAGACACATCATGCTTTCCATACAGTTTAGCAAATATTTAGCAAATTCTTTATCAAGCCTATGGCTTCTCTCTCCAGAGACTTGCTTTGTCCTGGAAGCGCCATGTCCAAAGCTGGACCCAGCTAAACAGGGACACCCAGCTCTCGCATCCACAACCTCATGCTCCCATTAACACCTCTCAGAATGAAGTCTGCCTCTTTTTCTGCAAGAATTCCTCCAAATCTTTTCTAGTTCTGCTGCTTTTTACAATCTTTCCTTAATGATCACCACTGGGATCACTTCTGATGCAGTGGATAAAGCTAGTCTGACTCTTACTTGTAAATGGATTTTTCTCAGATCAAAGTCTTAGATTAACCTTTAGGAAAAAATGAGATATTTATAATCTCTAGTTCATTTTAGAACAAACTAATTATTCCAGACCATAACGAGTGACTGGCAGTGTCATTAGTAAAGATTATCACCACTAGCAAAGCCCATTCTATGACAAAAAGCACTTTCTGACAAAAAGCATAAAAACTGAACATTATCACAAAGTTTTTTTAACCTGGTTCTGAAATAAAAACATTAACAGGCATATAAGAAGTTTTAGTAGAATCAGTTTTTAATTGCTTACAGCTTTTTCAACTGCAGATGAGAATATTAAACTCATCAAAACAAGAAAATCTAAAATTTGAATAAGACAAAAGATCTAATTTAACTTCCCTTGTCTCCCCAGAGCAAGTGCTTACATCACTGAGATAGTTCTGGATATGTCCCTGTAATTGCACAAAACATTTAAAAAAGCAGAATCAGAAACAGCTTTAGTTTTATTTTAAGAAAAGGAGTTGGAGGAAACACTTCCTTAGCTGAAGCCATAGGTCAGGGAAAATCAAAGGATCCCAGGCCATGGCAGAAGGCAGATGCCAGGTCAAGGAAGGGCACCCCTGGTCCAGGCTTGGGGTGGTCTGGGCACAGCAATGATGAGCCAGGAGCCCAGAAAATGAATCACAGAATTGTTAGGGCTGGAAATCTGGAGATCACCTTGTGACATGGCTTCTCATCCTGTCGCTGGGTGCCACTGAAAGGACTCTGGCACCATCCTATTGACATCCATCTTTTAAATGCTGATATGCATTGATGAAATCCCCTCTCGGTCTTTTCCTCCTTCTCCTCTCTAGACTGATGAGACCTCACCTATGCTGGCTAAGCTCCTGCCAGGATGGTGAAAAAGGCAGAGACCAAGTGCCAAGTCAGTGCAGCCTCACCATTGATTTAGAGGGTTGAACGTCAGAAGGAATAACTACTATGTACCTAAAATTGCTAGACTCACCATTTCACATGGTAAGAAATGCCTGCTGAGGTTGCACATTGTTTTCAGGGCAGGAGAACCAGATTCAGACTACCAAAAAGAATTGTGGTTTTCTAGTTCAATGGCTGACCTGAGACATGGTGGAAGTTTTTATATTTTATTTTTAAAAGCCTGCCTCTTCAAACATATTTTTTACACCCACTTCCAGATTCAGCATCTTGACTCTGAAGTCAGTTTTAAAATGAGACATCGAGACACATTTACTTTTAAAATATTGAAAGAATCTCAACTTATTTTTGGTCTTTTCTTTGTTCTAACTCATCACCAATTTGAAGCTAATTTTATAGAAAGTTTTGATTCCTTTCAAGACTGTTCCAATGGAAAAGCCATACCTACATATACGTATATGCTTATTCTATTTCCCCTTCTAGCAATAAGACAATGTCTAGAAATAAGACAATTTTTGAGATTTGCTGAACTATTACAATTATGTGGTGAAGCCTTTGATATGAGCCAGGTATTGCTATGCTAAAACTGTTTTTTTACACAAAGAATGTATATATAATTCTTTTTCCCAGAACCCAAAGAGAATAGAAAAGAAACAGTTCATCTGGGCATGCTTCCAAGCCTGTCTTCTCAGACACCGATCTGCTCAAAAGAGCTTGGTCTTGGCTTCTTCCAAGGGGAAATGCCACTCCAAGTTCTCTTGCCTCTCCTGCTGCACCTCTTGCTTTTCTGCTTCCACAGCTGTGTTCCACCCACTGCCTGAGCTCTGCATTACCAAACAATGGCAATTTCCACCATCCTCCAAAAATCATCATCTTAGTCTTTCATATTTCTAGCTATTTTCTACTTTGGACACAGACTTTTCTTTTTCCTTGTTTGCTTTCATAAAGGAGTGTGACTGCCTTCTTTTATTCCGTTGAAATTTAGTGAAACAGTGTGCCAAATAGCTTGTCTATGATTGCCAGAAATAAGCTTGCTGGAAGCCATTCCTTTCAATGCCAAAGACCTGTCCATTGTCCAAGTGGAATACAGACCAGAGATCTTGTGGAACATGTCTCTGATTCATCCCCACTTAACTAACAGTGCTTAGTTGTTTCTTATCCAAAATATCCTCTTAGCCATGACACTGTGCCCTGCATCAGATCTCATCTTCCAATGATGCCTTTGAAACCAAAAGAAGTCTAAAAACCTCAATATTTTTCAAGATACACAATCCAGGAGATCTTTTCATTGCTTGTAGAAACTTTTAAGGTGACAGCTGAGCGAGGGAAGACATACAAATTAAGCTTTTTCTTCAACAAGCTTGAGGAAGGGAAAAGGACAATCCACCACAGTATCTGGTGATGTTGCTGCGAGGGGTTTTGAAAGATCTTGTAGCATGAGGAAGGCAAAGAGATGCTCTGGCAGAGAGGAAATAGCCCTAAGAATGCTGAGCACCTCTCTGGAGTAGCATGGAGAAGCTAATAGCCAACTTTCAAGGTAGCTGAGATGCTGAAGCAACAAAACAATAACAAAAAGAAGCTTGTTTTTAAAACAACCTAAAATTGTGTCCTCTGGTCTTCTATATTTGTCCCCATGGTCACAGACCCCATATTATGTATTCCTTGTCTTAATAGATGAAGTAAAATTAACTGAAATGTTGTGATAAAGCAGGACCACTTAGAAGCACACATGCATACCTTTCCAAGAATGTGTGCAATGCTCCTGCAAGAACTGAGTCCTGATTTTGCAGATAAAAAAAATTTGCTGTCCCCAAGGAGCTGCTGGCAAGCATTGGAAAAATAAGTGAGGTGCAATATTTTAGTGACTAAAATGTTTCCAGACTCCTCGAGAAGTTCTGCCTAGGATGAAACACTATGAAGCTTCTTACCTTAACTAAAAGGGAAAATGAACAGTAAGGAGATCTTCTTTCTCTCCCTTCATCATGAATAGCACACCTATGCACCACTACTAATGTGATAAGACTAAGACTGGGTCCCACTATTCTGCTGAGTAACAGGCACAGGTGAACCAAATTTAAAGAAAATAACCATTTCAGCAACCCCTCAAACCACCATATGAAGTAGGAAATGCAATCACAGACCACCTATCACAGAGCAAACAGCAGATATGACCCCATTAAACCCTGATTTGATATTATGCAAATTTTTCTTTTGTGCATTTCCATCTAGGCTTTGATAATACATGTCTGTGTTAACTCCAAGTGAGAGACACAACCAGGTGGCATTGAGAAGAACAATGTTTGCTGGTAGTAGTGCTAAGAACAACTCCATCAGAAGAGAGCAGCTCAAAGGCCACAGCAATCTCTGGCAAACAGTGTTTTTAAGATGAGTCCCTGATCTAGCCCTTCAGATAGGATGGTCTTCACACCTGAGCTGATGTGAAATACCTACAGCCACACACAGATTTGCAGGGAGGGCAAAGAAGCCGCCAGGTCACTGGTGCTCTCACACCTTGCTGCACCAGCAGCTGGGCAGCTTTCATGTTCAAACTAAAGTACAATAATTAAACCTGCTGCTTTTCCAACCTCTGAACCCTGTTCAGAAACAATGTTTCTTCTACACTGTATTGTCACTAACAGAATCTGTTTTGCTGTCACACAGGAGTGTGGAACCCAGGGCATGGCACAGAATGGTAACACTGACAGCAGGGCTAGAACAATTGTCAAAACTGCTTCTGCCCTGGCAATATGCCACATGTAACTTTGTATTTCACAAGACTTTGCCATTTATAGTGGAGGCCTTATTTCTTCTCATCTTTTAAAGGTTTTGGTATTTTTTTTTCTTTCAGAGAAATGTCATTTATAGGAATAATTTTCAATTTTGACCACCAGCTTGAGATCTGGAAATTTGAGCACTTTTCATCAGTGTTAGCAAGAGTATGGAAAAACTCAACTTTGGGAAAACACCATACTCAGCTTGTTACAACTAAGCTCATGCTATACAGAATCAGCTGGTTAAAATATCTGAATAAACAACTAAATACATCTATGCATTTTGGCACCTGCAAGACATTCTTTGTGGAAATCTACATGGTAGATTACTTAAAGAGCTTTTATAAGGGACACTGACTGTCACAGAGGGCAGACTAGTTATTGTCTAAAATTTCTCCAAAATTTCTCAGCAGTTCTATGTAATTTTTTATGGTGCTACAAGAGAGCAGCTCTCAAGTTGTGGAAACTTGCACTGGGTCAGTGGTGCATGCTGCTCCCAGCTGCAGCATCCTGCTGCTCCCACAGCTCCCAGGCAATTGGCACACAGCAGCAGCAGCCTGCAGCCAGAGCAGAGTACATCACATCCACATTTCTAGTGTTCCTACACATTTCTCTACTTTTAAATGGAAGAAGACAGACATTTTAGCTGCAAGGTATACAGAAATCTTGATAGAGACTGGGAAGTAGGAAGATCCACTAGAACAGTGGGATGAGAAAAAGGAACTTGTGTAGCTGTATTTTCCATAGAGCATTTCTTTCAGTTTTAATGGGAGAGTAAAAAAGAAACTTTGGCTAAATACAGAAAATTCAGTTTTGGTATTGTTGCCTCTGTGACTTGTGTTGCCACCCACCATGGTGGACAAACTTTCCCAGGCTCAGTACAAGGTGGCTTCCTTGCCAACTTAGTCATCACTGCCTGTTGCTTCTACTATATCGCAAGGGTTCCATATTGCTAGAGTTTCACACCTCCTTGATGTTTCTTGTAGGCAGCTCCTCCAGGCACTGACTCCTCCTTGTCCTCACAGCAGCAAACTGACTCCAGCTCCCCTCAGCCAACCCATCCACTCTTCTATAACACTCTTCTGATGGGCTACAGCTGTGGCCTGTTAACATCAGGCCTGCTCCTAATCCTTAGTAATTGGCTCAGCTGCAACTCTTTAGGGGGGTAAGATTATTTTCTATATTACCTTTATTTACTTATATCCTATCCTCCTACAACTGCCAGCCTTGATAATGTATGCCTTACAAAATCATCCTTGCACTGGAGTCAAGCTCAGAGAGAAAAGTAGACAAACAAACTACAACTTCCAGGTGCGAATTACTGGGTACGTAATTTTGGTGGTAAGCTACGGTTTTTGTCCAACCAATGCTTCAATCTTCTACTTATGTTGGAATTTTGCTCAACTCCAGCCTCAACAACTTTGGTCACTAAAAAGGCAACCCTTTCAAACCCCTCACGTGGGTTAGAAATTTCAACATTGTTAAGGAAAGCCTATATTATGAAAAGGGGGAGAGGGGGAAAAGATACAAATTAATCATTGTCTGCCTTACCTGATATTGAAGAAATTTTTCAGGCAGAAGTGTTCAACCAATCTTATAATGAACATTTATTTCTACTCACTCTGTAATTCACAATTCACATTTATATTTGCACCCAACTGCAGAATTCATGGCCCAGCCTCTGCAACTATATTTACAGATATTTTAAATATGAAACAGAACCCCCCAAGAAACAGCACCTCCTTCTTCCATTTCTTCCCCTCCTGCTGAAACCCACCTCAGAAGTCTTTTAAAAGAAAGACTGTGTAATAACTTGCAATCAATCCCAACACCAGTTTTACTGCAGTTACAGCCAAGCTATACTCAGGACCAGATCAAGGGATAAGAAAAAGGTAATTTTCTGTCACCTTTGTTATCCAATCTCATTTGTCACATAGTAAAAAGCAATGAGCTAGTTAAGTTATCAGGACAATTTAGAGGAGTCTTTCTGAATTAGTTATCTGCAAGGAGCCTGACAGCTGTCCCACCAATGGCAGAACTCCACAGTGAAGAAGCAGAATGAAATCACCTCTTCCCACCACAGGACTCCAAATGCACAAGGAAGCTGGAAAAAACATGACTAGTGCAAGGTCACCACATCCAGGACTGGAAATGGTATAAAATCCTGCAATAAGTGTCAAAGATGTGCCTAAAACTTCCAAGATCAGTCTCCTGTTTCTGTCTGTAACAGGCTATCTGTTATGACTTCAGATCCTCAGACCACTACAATGTTATCTTGAGGATAAACAGTAGGACTTTACTATTTCTATAGGAAAATGGATATCTGCTGGGATCTCTGAGGTTCCTCCCTGGCTGTCCCTGGTAGGGACACCTTCTCCTGCTTATTTGTGACCCCAGCGAGCCATCGAAGCTTTCTACAACATTCCAGAAAGCATGAGAGGACAGCACCAGAAAGGTGAAGCAGAGACTAGCACTTGCCAAAGAGCTCTGAAGAGCCCAGAAGTGTTGCAGATCACAGCACAACTCAGAGCTGTTCGAGCTCAGCAAAACCTGGCATACAGCTGATTTCCTTCACAGCCAGGAGGGCTCAAAGCTGAAGGAAGTCACAATTCAAGTATCTTGGAAACATTTTGATGGTCCCATGGACTTCATGGCTATTACTGGCAGCAGAAGCAGAAAAGCTGAATCTCTGGTAGCCTATTTGAGATGAATACATTAGCTGTGGTCAGAGTAACAATCTGGGTAGGAGGAGCTCAGCAGGCAGCAGCCAAGATACAGATCCCTTCCTGACTGGCTTCATCAGATGTATACAACTCTGAAGGGATAAATATCTTAGCAGCTTTTCTGGTAAAGGGCAATTACCAATTCAGCATCACCAACTGGCTAATGAGGAACTGAATTAACAGAGCTGACAAGAGCTCAGTTCCCCCACACTGCTTGGATTATATTGACTAGGAAAAGAGAGCGACATATATCCAATTCATGAAGGTGTGCATTAGACCCACCTAATCTTGCTGCCCAATTTCCATCCCCTTAAACATCACAAGCCCCATGAGATTTTGCACCTATAAGAGATGGAATTGGTTCTACTATAAGTATGATTTAAGTAATTTAAACTTGAATAAAGTATATTATCTAGTTCATAATTAAATTTTAATGCTGTATGTTAACCAAAGCTAAATTAATCAAAACTATTCCACAAAAAGCCAGATAGAAGAAATGGGAACTTTAAGTATGGTTTTAGGCAAGTGGTCTCCTTTATCAGAACCTGGGATTTTGCAATCATTATTTTGTCTTCTTTGTGCCTGAAGCTTTCATTCGCCATGATGGTTTGATCCTTTTTGCCAAGCCTCTTCAGCTGTAGAAAGCTTTGGTTTGCTTTCCAGTTCAGGTTCCTGTCTGCCACTTCTAATCCTCATTTTCCTCATTCTTGCCAGTTAGTCGTCTGATTTCTTTGATCCTTTGTAGAAAACCTTGAACTCCATTTTTATTCAGATTAGAATCCAGCATTGAGAAGTAATGTTTTCTTTTCCTTGTAGATTTGCAGCCTCTAGCTTATTAAATCTTGTTTATTTTTTTCCAAATTCTTCAATTGCTGCACTTGAATTTTCTGTGGTTTCAGGCCATGCTTCTGACCTACACGCAGTATCTGTGACAACAGTTATCAGCCTCTAACAATTGCAAGGGGTGAACATCTTCCATGTCTTCTCTCTCTTTCAGTTCCTAAATGTTGTTTAGGAGGTAATGCTGGTGTACAGCACTGGGAGAGCAGTAAGTTACCCAGCTGCAGCAGGCACTGCTTAGACTCTCACAGATGTGTAGGAAATGAGATCTTTTCAGGTCTTCCATGCACTGAGGTGGGGGAAGCACTCTGAGGATCTCCACTGTTGTATGGGAAGTGCCTAAAAACCCTTGAGAACTTAGGGTGTCCAGGCTGGCATCTCAAGGCACCACCACAGCAGAAATTATAGCTCCATGTGTGTGCCAGAGTACAGCCCTCTACAGGTGACTGGCAAACACAACTCATCCAGCTCATGCTAAAGAGCATGGCACTCGACTTTAGCACAGGTCATCTGGATAAAGATGCTGGTGGACAGTAGGATCCCTTCCTTGCTGTGCCATAATGCTTGTGAATTCTCAGTAGCCAGAATGGTCATCTGAAATATCACTCCAGTGTGATCCAACTGAAGTTTCCTGGAGGTTGCTGTCCACAAATAGGGAGAAAGATTTTTCAGGTGAAACCAGTGGAAGCAGTAAGTTGAGTGGGGTAGCTGAGTTGTGGTCTTATGAGGTGACTCAGCTGCTACAACATCAGTGTTAGCTGCTAATTCCTTGTAGAGAACAAGGTGTTTAATCCTCTATTTGAATGCACCACTGTTCCTTAATTGGTTTAGCAGTATGGCCAGTGCTGCTGCAATTAGAACAAAGGTTCCCTTTGCATAAATCACCTAGCAGTGTATTCTGCATCTCCATGCGTGGGGCAAGAGAGGACATTGAGTCTTTAGCTTCAGAGCAATACAATGTTCTTAGGCCTCCTTTTGAAGAATCCATGAGGATTTTTGGAACCATGATTATTTTCCACCAGAAGGTCCCTCCTAGAGACTTCAATGCCATGAATTTAGGAATTGTTCAGACATTGTTAGTACAGCAGTACTTAGAATTACATGAGATGCTCAGTGTTAAGGATGCTAAGCCAAGGATACCCAAACTTTTGCATTCTTAGACAGACATAAACATGCTGAACACTTCTCTGGGACCTGCCTTTCTCTAAGTAGAACAGACCATGCCTGTACATGAATCCCAAAGCTTCAAATTTTGGCATAGAAAACATCATGGATGCAAAACAGTATTGAACAGGCCTTGCAGATATAGACCTTGAAAAAATAATAATTTCAGATAAGAAAAGGAGAAAAGCTCTTCACACCTTTGCGAAAAGGTTTACAGATTGTAAAGTTTGCAAAAAGGATGAGCTGAGCAGTCACTGGGTTGCATCTGAAAAGTGCTACAGAAGAGCCATTAATTCTGTGTTCTTTATACTCATGCATGGAAGCATGAAAGTCAGAGTTTATGTACATGTTCTTGAAAGATCCTGTTGTTCAGATTTCTGATTTCTCACACGCATGTGCCTCTGGGTCCGGGCTGATGAGTACTCAAGAAACACAATACACTGCAAAACAGAAAATACAGTCCAAACAGACAACATGAAACAATGCCAAGAAGCCATGAACATGCTGATTTAAAACACTGTTAACGAATTTTAAGGACTGCCAAGTTCCCTTAAGTATAGCTAAACAAGAAATTAAAAGCCAAGGGATCATTGCAGAAGTCCTTCTGAATGGGTGTTTTCTATAGGAGGATTAGTTTGTCCAGTAGGACCCATTACTTATCCAGTAAACACCTATATATATATATATATATATACAATTTTTAATTTTTTATTTTGTACCATACATCCGGGAAAAACTGGAGCATTGGTACTGATTCCTTGACCTCTTTTCTCTGATATTCTGACCAGCAATGTAACTAAGCATTCATTCTTTACAGTTTTCATGATACACATGAGACAATGCAGATACCACCCCTGAGTGGGAAAGAGATGTTGAATTAAGTTTTCTTAGTAATTACCCTAAGCAGAGATGATCTTTTGTCTCTTGGTCTTATCTATCAGGTATTAATTCCTTCCCTGGTTCCCTACAGCTGCAGAGTTTTCTTTTCCTAAGCCTCTTTCTCTACCAAATACATTTCTTGCATTTCTTACCTGTATAGAGCTACTGAGCCCTTTGTTGCCATAGTTTCCTTAATTGTTCCCATGTCTGTCCTCTCCTGTTTTCCACAACATGCAATTCAAAAATTTTTGTCAGCCAGGATCTTAATTACTGACATAAATCACCTAAGTTAACAAGAGAGCTGTTAAGGAGACCTTTAACACTCTGATATTTGCAATTTATGGTTTTGATTTAGCCACTTGCTAAGACTTAGCAGAAAACAATTTTCTGTCTTCTAAAGCTTTACTTCATTGTAACCCATACACAGTGTGAAATAAGAAAGAAGCATTCAAAAGCTGAAACCTACAAATATAAAAGCAAGTGTCACCCAATTCTTAAAATGGAGTTTTTCAAACAGCTTGTCTAACTATGGTGTTCCATGTCCCAGTGCCATCTTCACCTCCCCTGGGATCTTCATGCTGTTTAGCAAATCAGGTAAAGCATTTTGTCCAGATGGTAATTTGTGCCCAAAAAATGCATGACTCATGAGGATAGTCAAAGAAGAGGCTAAATAAAAAACAAGGTGGGAAAAGTTCATGTTACTTTTCTTCCATATACTTAGACTACATTCTGGTTCTGAGGCTGGTGGCTGGGGGACAAGCAGGAATAGCCACATTTGCCTGAGTTTCTCTGTCATTGGATTGCACAGATATTAATGTGTACATACATGTCAAGTACTTATTCATTCATAAAGGAAACAAAGCCAAAAGCAAAACAACCACAAAACACCAAACAACTTGTGATTTATTTGACTCATAACCAGAACTTGTAAAGAGAAAGCATTTGAAGCACTAGCAATTCAGTAGGAATATTCTGGGCAGGAAATTTCACCAATGGATAATGACATCTTTAACAGCGACTACAAGATTTAATTTTCATGCAATTTGTTGAACAAGAAGTACCACATGAACAACAGGACACGGGGTGTGTGCAGAGGTGTCGCCCGGTGAGCACACCTCACACACTCCTGCATTTCCCATTGATGTACCACAGCCACGCTGACAGGTATTCCGTACTTTCGGAACGGGAAGCCGAGTGCCGGGCGGCGGAGGCCGGACGAGCAGCGAGCCCTGTACGGCCGTAGCGCAGAGCCCGGCGGTGCCGCGGCCAAAGGCGGGGGCGCAGAGTTTGGAGGCGCTAAAGCCGCGGAAGGGAAACGGCGGGTCCTTGCTCCGCGACCGGCTTGGGGACGCACCGCCACCGCACCTGGCAGCGGCAGGAACTCCCGCTCCCTCCGAGGGACACCCGTCCCGCTCCCCCCGGGGTACACCCGTTCCGCTCCCTCTGAGGCACATCCGTTCCGCTCCCTCGGGGGGACACCCACTCCCTCCGGAGGACACCCGTTCCGCTCCCCCCGGGTCACACCCGTTCTTGCGGCCCGTTCCGCTCCCGCCGCCGCGCCTCGCGCCGCCGTGTCCCTTGTGCAAGGGCGCCATCTGGCGGGAGCGGCGGGTGGCGCCGTCGGGCCTCTGTCCCTCCTCCCCAGAGCACCGGCAGCCGGGCGGCCCCGGGAGGCTGGAGAGCCCCGGGCGGCCGCGGGCAGCCCATGGAAGCTGGGGAGCCCCGGGAAGCACCGGGCAGCCCATGGAAGCTGGGGAGGCGCGGGGAGGCCCGGGCAGCCCCGCGGCCCCGGCTCCGCCAGCAGCACCGCCTTTGAGGCGTCCGGCACCTTGCGGGCCAAAAGAGTAGGAAAGGTGCTGAAGGTGACTCGGCAGCGCGTCGCTGGAAATGCCAGGGCTAGGGCAGGAGACAAGTATGTGTTTTTAATTATTACCTTTTTTTTTCATGGAAAGTATAATTTCGAAGGGGTTTAGTCATAGTTTGTCATAATAGACATCGTCAGGGTCGCGCACGGGATGTTCCCGCATCCCGCTGATCTTCCCGAGAGTAAAACACACAGCGCAAGAGGAGAGAGCCGAGCAGGGGCCGGTTTCTGCGAGCACGGGAGTTCACGGCTCCCAAGTCTCAGCTACTGAAATAACAACTTCAGGGACTAACATAAATGCACGTATAATCATTCACACTCATGAAAAACATTCAGGGAAAGATTCTTATCAGAGGCTGGCGCTTAAGTATTTGGGGACTGGCCGCCCCCTCATTTTCATCATAGGGATGCTGAATTCCTGTTCCTCTAAGGAATTTGTTTAAAAAGCTGCTCAAAGATTTTATGCCTGGATGTTCATGTTTCTCTGCAGCAATTCAGAATTCTCTGTATCCAACAAACCAACAAACCAGTTATGATGCTATTTTATATGCCCATACTTTTCACCTCTTTTTTTTTCTTTTTTTCTTTTTTTTTTTGTCTCTGTCTACTTACTAGTTTCCCTCTTTTAAAAAAAGTGCAACCTGCACACACGCACAAAAACCCCAAACCCAAAAAAACCACAGAAACTTGACCATGCTCTTGGCGAGTCAGAATCTGTAGTAATTTGCCGCTCTCTGCTTCAGAACTGCTGCCTCTGAATTTTAAAATTACTTATCTCAAGAGAAATTGGTATGCTGGCAGAAGAATAAATCTCAATAGCTGTATAAGAATCTGTATTCATTCAATCTCTTGTTGAGGACTTTGCTTTGTAAGACAGTATTTTGTAATATGTCAGGTTTTGCCTCTCTGTTTTGTTGTTTAAACTGATGAGCAATAAGCTACCTTTTCTTTTTATCCTCCATCACTAAAAAGTTAGCAATTTTCCACAACAATAAATGGAGCATAGTAAAAAAAAAGTAAAAATTTACAGTGAAAAATGCTTGGAAAAAAATCTTGAAAAATCATACCTACTCTTGTTTGTAATGTGTGAAATTATTACAAGTATGTTCACTATGAGGACTATTGATAGATTACTCACAATTTAGCTAAATTCAATGAACCACATACTGTGCCCATCTCAGTAGGTGACTCATGCATTTTGTATTTCAAGTATCAAATGTTTGCCAAAAACAGTATTTAAAAAAGTAGGAAAATGGTTCAAAAGGGCTTGTGAATAGGTTGGGACTACCCACAGGCAGCTCTTACTTATGTTCTGACCACTTACGTAGGATTTCATGGCACTGCTGTAGTGTTCTGCTAGAAGTAGTGCTTAGCCACAGCAGCCCCACCTTATGCACTTCATGTCTTTTTCTCCCATATATTGTGCATTCTTTAAATACACACACATTAGAATTTAATGCAATGCTTTAAAGCAGTTGTGTTTTAAAGAGAAAAGCCTGCAGAGTAAACATTTTCCCTACGGAGTTACTGCTCTGTAATTTTATACACATTTCCTAATTTTCCAAGCACCATGCTTTGCCCCTCCAAATTTCAATGTAAAAAAAAAAAGCAAACAAATCAGCAATGTCAAAAGAATAATTTAGCTGATCCCTGAATAATGTATAATCCTATTTTAAATCAAATATTTCAATATAAAGCTCCAGAATCAGGTCCACAAGAAGGAACAGGCTTCAGTCCTCCTGGTGTTGACACCTTTTCACAGTTTCAACACCTGCAGGGTGACAAAGGACGCCACTACATGTTGAAGACTTGGTAGGTTAGCTTAGATTTAGGCAGTTTTCCAAACTCTTTCATACAGAGCTCCGAATGCATCTGCATCTAATTTTTACCTTCAAGTAAGGGTTACCTGATCCCAGAACATTATGCATTGCATATGCACAGCATCCATGTATTATAAATTCTTTTGTGAAAGCAGACAATCATGTGCCTTCGTGGCGTGGGATGAAAGAGGACAATTTTTTTTTTACCAGGGCCTGTGAATTGTACACATTTATAGAGGGTGTGACTTTCAGTGTCTGTTTTCTGGATGCCTTAGAATGGGTGAAATATTTGGTGAGATACTTTTGCATGTTTGATGACTCCTTTAATTCATCACTAATCATTGTCTTCTTTCCCAGCCTTCCTTTGGCACTTTCCCCCATGGGCTGGCTCTGTCCCACAGAGCCCCTTCTGATCCCTGGAGGAGGCCAGTACAGTGGCATCTAAAAAGTGATCAACCCAGAGTTCATGGAATCATAGAGTGATTTCAGTTGGAAGGGCCCTGGGAGATCACCAAGTTCCAACACCCAGCCATGGGCAGGGACACCTGCCACTAAGCCAGGCTCCTCAGGGCCCCATCCAAGCTGGCCTTGAGCACTTACAGGGATGGGGTTCTCTGTGTGACCTGTTCTAGCATCTTATATCCAGTTCCTAACATCTAATCTAAATCTACCCTCTTTTGGTTTAAAGCCATTACCCCCTTGTCCAACCACTGTGTGTCCTTGCAAAAAGCCTCTCTCCTGCTCTCTGGGAGGGGTCCATGGAGCCTTCTCTGCTCTGGCTGAACAATGCCAACTGTCTCAGCCTCTCTTCAGCACCTCTTGAGAGTTGCTCAATCCTTCTGGTCATCTCTGTGGCCTCCCCCTCCTCCATGGGGTCATGTTGACTACGGATATATTAAGTTGATGGAGTCACAACTTCCCTATATATGCAGAAGTGCTACAGTTAAGCATAATATTGACCTCTGAACTTTATTTAATAAATTAAAAACCTAGCATGAAGCATTCATCTCATTCATTGCTTTGTCAACTCCTTCACATTTGTACCCTGTGTTTCTTGCAAAAACTGTCAAAAGAACACATGTGGAAAAGTATTGTGGGAAAACATTTTATTTATTTTAGATTCATTTAATGAGATTTAGCAACCAGGCAGCAAATAGGAAAAACATCAGTATGCCCAGACAATTCTCTAAAGGCCTTTACCAACTGTTTTGTAAGAGGATCATTAGCATCCTGCCTATGAATTACCAAAATTGATTTCTTCATATTGATGTGGGTGAAAGTAATGATACTTGAAGGAAATGTAAAATTTTAAGCAGAGAATGTATACATATTTTGCTGGTAATATAAACTTGCCCAAGTGTTCTGCATTGGGAGTGAATGCATGCACAAGATGTAAAATCTCAAACAACATACAGATTGTATTTTTTAATACTCTAAGATTGAGGCATTGCTCCACTTGGGAAATCATGTTAGTTGTTAAATGATGACAGCTGTAATATTAACATTTTTAACAAGGGGCCAGATTATTGCTTTACTATCCATGCATCATGCTAGAAATGCTTTTTAACATCAGAGACTCAATATTTATCAAGAGAATTTGATTTAGTAATAACCAGTATAACAGTACTCCACAGTTTCCATTAGTTTGATTGAATGTTATATCTGTCTAAGCAAACCAAGCATTAGGCGCTTCAGTGAAAGTCACTTGTCATAGAGAAAAATATAATGCATGAATATTTCATTAGTAGATGAATACCCATAAAAACTTTACTTGAAATGCTTGAAAGCACCTACTGAATGCTTGCCAGTTATCTCATAAAACAGAGATGGTAGTAATGCTGCTGTTGAAACAGGAAAAAATCTATTAGATCATTTAACGTACTAAAACAATTATGGTATAATTATAAGGAACATAATTATATGTTCTTGATGTCTTTAACAGTGCAAGCCTCACTAATTAACATTAGAAATTCAATCAAAACAAATTATGCTTTAAAATTTAAGGATGAACTTAAAGAGAAAGATCACATTTACCAAGTCAAACAAATATAACTTTAAATTCCACCTATAGTAGGCAAACTCTTCATATATATGTTTGCAGTGTCTCTCTCTTTCCATCTTCTGAATGTTACTTAGTGTATTTGGAGATATATTGAGAGAGAGAGAGAGATGTATACATACACTCAAATTACTTACCATTCTTGAGAGCTATAGTGTCAGTTTTGCCTGAGACAAAGTCCAGTTGGGATTCTTGTGGCCTTTAGTTTAAACTTTAAAGGAAGAGATTCATTCTGTTCCTGGTGTATTTGGGTGTTCTCTGCATATACCTGCATTGTGTATAAACTTACTATAAAATTTTAATCTCTGATTCTCCTTGGTTTCTGTTTTACTGTTCTCTGTTGCTTTTCACCTCTCAGGACTATGGGACTTTTTATAGAACAAAAAGCCCACCTGTTTTTGGGAAAACATTCCATTCTTTTAAAAAGTTTAGATATGTCATGTCATTAGGACAGCAAAGAAGATCTGCCCAGATCTTTCCCTGTATTAACTATTCTCTTTGAAAATATCTGTTTTGCAGAACTGGAATTAGCCTAATTGCTTCAATCCTGTTGTCATTCTTGGTTTTCCACTAGAAGGGATTTCTCTGAGGCTCAGAATGGTTCCAGTCAAAATATACAGGTTCTTTTTTTGTTTCTTCCTAAACAAACATTGTGTTTCACATCCAATAGGCATCTATGGCTCTGTCCCAGTTACCACTGTGCTCCAGAGGAAGGATGGGCATGTGCTTGTAGCTCCTGCATCCCTTCAGAGAGGGAGGGGACTTCCAACCAGCTGGGATGCATTTCTCTGGAGATGTCCAGTGGAGCCCAGCTGTGTGAGCAGCACAGCCAGTCAAGGTATACAGAGCAAGAGCACCTGAAAACTTTGCAAATATATAGGGTAATATTTAATCCAAAAGAAACAACTGTCATTTTTCATTTAGTATAAGAGTGTTAGATACAAAAACAAATTTCAAAACATCTGAATTGCTTATGGAGTGGAAATCCCCCATTTTTGGCTAGCTCTTTTCCTAGACTGCTACTGATAGTCTGATAATTCTCAAAAAAATCTTGGTGTGAGGACTATGAGATTTCAAGTCCTTATTGACCATTAGAAAAGCTGGTACTTTAGACCCAAGTATATTCCCAGCAACACTGGACTTTATCAGAGCACATCAGCCACAGCAGTGATCAGTGCCAGTGAAAATGTGCAAATTTTTCACAGAATAATTGCATTGGAGTATTTGAATTCTAAGAAGAAAATTCAGACAACTCCTTGCATAATTTGATTAATCAACACCTCCTCAGTGAATAAAGAGTCTCTCATGCTATTAGAGGTTGAATGGATTCAAGAGCTAGGCTGGAGAATGACAGCAAAAATTGACTGAATAACACAGAAACAAACTTGTCAAGTCCCCCATATATAAGACTGCTTTCTATTTCAGGTTCTATCCCATTCTTCCACAGAACCTAAGATGATGGGATGTCTTGGTCCTCCATATAAGCCCTTTAAATATAGCAGTGTAATGCTTTTGCTTTTATGTGACAAAAGATCCCTGTTGTGGTAGGGCTGCCTGCTCTGCTTTAACCCCTTCACCACACAATGTTTCTCAGCGCAGCTGGAGTATGGAGAAACCCTCTACAGTTTTTCCCTGAGAATTTCTAAACTACATCCCATTCTTTCTGTGAACTGGAGTTTTCAAAACAATTTTATTCACATTTTCACATTCATATGGTCAGCTGTGCAACATGGTAAGCTTCTGTTATTTGGTTTAGTTTGCAAATGTTTTTAGTAAGGCTTACAATAAAATATTTTCCAATGCCTACCATCATCTTTCCTCTTCTGAAGAACCACCAAAATACCTCTGTGGCCCTGGCATGCATTTCGCTGGTATTTGGAATGGCAGCACACAGTGACAAGAAAATAAATGGTAATAAAGAAAAAAATGTTACATCAATTTCACTTTGAAACAAATGATTGCAAAGCAGCTGATTACAACTGGAGAGAAGATGCAGAAAGGTAAAATAGCTGATAGTATCAACTGGAGTGAATTAACTGGGGTGCTCAGGCACAGCCTCAGGAAGAGGATTGACTGTCAGAAGGAGATTTTAGTGGTGTGAAAACTTGCATTGCATGTCTTCAGCCACAGAAGAGCAATCTACCTGGTTTTCCCAAACATTACAAAATCAATCAGGCATTTTCCCAGTCTGTTGTCTGCTGAGAGGGACGGGGAACCCTAGAATGACCAGGAATGAAAAAAGAACAGGAAATCTTTATTGCACACCAGTACATTTTGAAGAAATATACTTATTTCTGATAATTTTTTTCTTAAAAAGGAATTTTTTAAAACACTTTTGGAAGAAAATATAGCACTTATTGTCAATTTGCATATTTGGTAAATAAAGGGAGAAGTGGTAGAAAAGCATTCTGGATGCTGCAGGACACTCAGACTGAGTTTCTCATGGCGTTTTCTTTTCCAAATTTTAGCTAGCTATTACAGTCATTTAAAAGGTAATTTTTAACAGAAATTCCAACCCATGTACTAACAATTTTATTTTTTTCTCTTCTGCTTACAGCCTGCTGTGGCATTAGTTACAGTTGCTTCAATAACTTCCTTTAACATCTTCAGCCTATATATCACCAAGTTAAATATGTCTTGACCAGGTCCAGGAAGGATTTCTGTGGGAATGTGAGGGAGATTTCCAAATCTACTTGTCTGAAAGAGCCTGACTTTCGTTTTCAGATTTGAAAATGTTAAACTATTTTTTCCCAGAGTTACCTGAGATGCACATGTACTGCACATTTCTTCAGTATTTTAAATCTGTAATTAAATGGGTTTAGCAAACAGAAAATCAGTCTAGAAGGTGAATATCCTGGCCTTGAGACCAAATACCCTGAGCCCATGTTAATTTTTATTTCACTGTTGCAAATATAGCTGTACAGCTGTATAGCTGTCTTAGATGCAAGGATTTCAACATCTTGTCAAAGTATTACATCACAGCAGAATTAATATTCTTTAACATATTTTATCTGGTGATCAGGATAAGAAAAAGTAAAGTCCCTCCAAAATAAGCTTACTGCATTCTTAAATTGTTTCTTGCTAAATAGATTTTAATCAATGTTATCCATTCACAAAAATTAGCAATGTGATGCATAACAAAAGCATAATTTGCTGTACTGGGACGGTGACAAAGCAGAGTACTTACTTACCCTGTAATGGCCATTCAGATCAGAAAAGAAAAGGGGAGGCACACCAAACTGATTAAGACACCAGGGCATTCTGACCTAATGCCCAGGATGTTGGAAAAGTGGCTGTTCAATATTCACAGCTGTTAATTCTCACAGTTTCACTGTAAGATAGCACAAATGAAATGGGGGCAAAGTCAATACTGGTGTGCTTAAGTTGATGGCATGGAGACAATGCAGCTATAATATTTTCATGTGTCCACTTATGAACTGTAACTTGTGGTGTATCATTAGACTCTGCAAAGAGGTGCAATAGTAATAAAAGGAGAAAGCAACATCTGTCCTCAGAGCTTACCTTCCCAAGGGACAAGCATGAGAGCAGAAGGAATAGCAGAGGCATTTTGCCAGCTGAAAGAGAACAAAAAGAGTGAGCTACAGGTAAGATGAGAAGAGATGCCATATCTGTCATCCTTCAGGGAGTGCCCAGAGAGGATGGGCTCAGCAGGGAAGTGCCAGCCTCCATAAGGGTAAGTGTCCACCCTCAGCAGTTAAAGCAGGGAGCTGCCCTCAGTGTTGTGCATTTACATTCAAGCAGGAAATCTGACATCACTCTTTAGTCACACTGATGTACCAGGCTGTGATTCATGTCCCTTTAGAGACACTTTCCTACCATAGAATACGGAACTGTGGCCCTTGAGGGAGAATAACAGCATGAAATCTGTGGGTATGTGCTCCTGATGAAATCAGCATTTTCTTCAAACCTTCCTCTGAAGGCCAGAATTTCCGGGACATCACGTGAATGTTCAGCATTTATTTTCATAGTTACTTAGGCAACAAAAAGATTTCAAGATAAGAATTGCAGCTCCGTCATTTCTGACTCGCCCACCTGGAGGACATCCCTGCTCTCCTCAGTAATGCAAGTCTTACCTATTTTATTAACTATTGTATTGCTATTTTATTAACTATTGTATTGCTATTTTATTAACCAAACCAAAAGGTACCACAATGGCAGTGCCCCATTTGCCTTGCTGTGCAGGTTTCAGATGGCACAGAGTTAATTTTTTTCCTAGTAGCTAGTAGTACAGTACTGTGTTTTTTGTATTTAGGATGAAAATAATATTGATAACACACTGTTTTGGCTGTTGCTAAGCAGTGTTTATGCTGACTCAAGGACTTCTCAGCTTCTCACACCTCCCCAGCAGCGAGTCAGCTGCGGGGACACAAGAAACTGAGAGAAGACACAGCCAGGACAGCAGACCCAAAATGACCAAAGAGATATTCCATATCATAGGGCATCACAGACCAAGGGGAAAGGTAGCCTGGGGCCACTGCTCAGAAGCTGGCAGCAGTCCTAGGAATCCTAGGAAATGCTGACTTTCTGAATTCATTGCTTCCTGAAGGCTGACTGGAGGTGTTTAAGCTGATACATTTCACTGTGCATTGCAACATGCAGATATCCAGTTACCAATCCCCAGCAAATGAAGCAATAACCAGCAACATCATTGAATGTCTTAACAGAATTTTCTGAATTTGTCCTGCAAATGTCAATGTACTGGTTGAATCAGCTGATGGCAGCATCCTGATAAAAATTATATTTATTCATTAGTTCTATATCAAGTTAAAGTAAAGCAATTAAAATTCCCATACACGTCCATAGAAAAAGTAGATTTTAAAAAAATTCACTGTGTTGATTAGAAATTTAGCAAAGAATAAGTATTGTTGATTCTAGAAGTCTTTTTTTTACCCTTCAGAGAACAAGTCCTAATGTACTGGAGGTCACATTTCAGATCTAAAATATGGACATAATGAGACTCATTTCTTTTTTACAGTGCTTTAAAATCTCCTGATGAAAAGTGCTATATAAGACCTTGATATTATTATGATTAATGCTCATAATCACCATCTTGTCAGTACTTTTTCCCCTTCTGACCTTCTAGTTTCCATGTAGTAAAAGGCACTTACCTCACTGCTTGATCAAGCTCTTAAGACAGCTCAGGCAGCAGGTTTATGCCTCCTTTCCAGGAGGTGGATTCAAGAATCTACCTAGGTGGCTTGATAAAAGGAATGGGATGTTCTGGAGAAAATATAGAAAAAAATCTAAAAAATCATTGATTCTTATTTATCCAAGGAAGTTTTTCTTCTCCTCAACTCTCAGGCTTTTGTCTCCCTGGGTCGCTCTCCCTTTAGGTAGGACATTCATGGAAATCATTCTGAGTGAATTTATTTGAGATGGGATGCAGTAAGGATAGTGTTTCAGCAGTGAATGTTTCAGCAGCACTCATCCCACTGCAACAATTTCAGGCTTGTGGGCAAAAATTGGGATTATCTCCCTGTTTTATTTTGGGTATTGGGCTTAAGCTGCTGAGATGCAGCCTCATCAGATACAGAACTTGGAGCAATGCTGTGAAGAGAAGTTAGAGTTTAAGGAATTGTGTAAATTACACTTTGGTGCTTTTCTGGTTGTAGTGGCACTGGTGTTTCTCACAGGCTGCAAAACAGCAGCTGGCAGGCTGCAAGTGACCTTTACAGGAGCTGCATCCTTGTGTGAGTTATCAACTCCACAGCCCCACCCTAAAGCAAAATGCAAACTCACGGAATAAAATCCTGGTCTCAGCAGCATTAATGTCAAAACCTCCTCTAGCACTGGACAAATGTCATCTATCCTCTGGCTGTGCAAAATATTCTGGAAAGCTTTGTTCACAGGTAGAAGGACATTGTCTAGGTTTTTTTTTAAATGCACACATTTCAAAATAATGGTCTGAACAAGTTTTTTAATAGATGTCTTTGAAAGTTTAACCACTGGACACTCTTTTCCCAAGAGAAGAAGTCCCATTACCAGCCAGGGCTCATTGAGTGTAAATCCATTTATAATAAGCTTCACTCATACTTTCCTGTAAAAATAAAAAGGATGGTTTTGGTAAAATACTGAAGATGTTTGAATATGAGGTAAGAGCAAATACAAAACTTCTCCTAATTTACTCACATATCTGTAATTGAGCTGCTCCTAAAGAAGAGCATTAATGTGTTCCTTTGAGTGTAGGGTGACAAATTTCTTTCCTACTTAATACTATTCCACTGTGGTGGAATATTAAACTTAAATGAATTATAGCTACTTTAAAATATTTTATTAAACTTATCAATATATTAATCAATATCAATTATCAATTTTTATATTAAATGCTTCAATATAAATGTGGTGATGCTGGACAAACTGCCTATATAAAGAGATATGATTTAATATAATATTCCACTGCCATATACCTATATTAATATATCTCTACACCACTGGAGATATCCAAACTTACAGGAAACTTTAGGAAATGGATGTCCTGAAACAAAGAGATCAAGTAGGGACTTCTCTGTTATTGCAGATTAACTAAATATTGTTTTAGGAACTTGCTTCTTTTCTGTTGCAATGTTTGTTTCTATGTTTCCAGGTAGCATTTCTCCTTATGAAATAGATCAGAATGCGTTAAGAAAACACTTAATGATATTGTAAATAGAACAGCTGAGCAAGATTATCAAGTAAAGCTACTTGATAAAATCAAGTAAAGTTCATTTATTTTTCCTTTCTGTTAGTTCATGTCTTGCTACTGTAAGTAGAACATATTTGCATTCTAGGTAATGTGACTGACCTGGGAATGCCAGTTTCCTGAGTTCTGGCAAGGAGAAATTTGTTACATATTTAAAATGAGCAGAGGTCAGCATTTTCAGGCTATGATCTGGCACTGATAAAGCAGGCTCCCCACCCATGAAACCAATGTAGTGCTTGTGGTGGTATATCCATAACTCTGAGGCAAAACTTCAGTTGATATATTTCCCTCTGGAAAATTGGAATTCATTTCCTAAGTTAATGAAACTACATAATGGTTTTGGCATTAACAAACATATGATCTACATTTTTCACAAAACAATTGACAACTACAAGCATTTTTTAAAAATGCAAATATTTCTAGAAAAACTCACTGAAATAAAATCAGTCAAATTCTGTTTTAAGGAGGAGAACTCCCTAGATTTAACTGAAACTTAAACCAGGAAACTTATATTTGGAATAACTGTGTAAGTATTTATGTTTCTTGCCACTAAAGTTCAAGACAAATTTCCAGAACTACACACATTCAGATGTTTAATGAGGTCTAAAATAATAGTGGTTACACATATTTATAGCTGTTTCGACAAGCTGGTAGGATAATTAGAAGCACATAAACTGAATATCCAGGGAGTAGGCTTTTTGTGCATCAGATTTTCTCTTTTCATGACAATTTTCCAGTGCCAAGGTTCCTACAACAGTCAGAACATCTAAACATTATAAAGAATTAGTAAAATCCACTTTGATAGTTTTCCTCTGAAATTGCCTGTATACAGGCTGATTTCAAACAGGTTAAATATTCAACTGTGGGACAAACCTGCAGATCACTTGGTTTTGTCTTACTCTGCAAGTAGGGGCAGTAGGTGGTATGGGTCTCATATGTTTGCTGTTTTCTTTGCAGCCATCCTTAATGTTGTTTTAGCTTGGGTGTTACTGGAAAAGAGGTGGGGAAAGGGTAGAAGGGAGTTTGATATAAATATCAAATAATATAAATTATTTGAGTAAAAAGTATAAATTTTATTTCTTAAGGTTAATTATCCAAATTAAAAGGCAGGGGAAAGGCCTCTAATTAGCAGTAGTTGCTTAACTGTTACTCAGGAAAGAGGCAAGGAGTTCATGAAAATAATATATGAATAAATATATTCTCATTCTTCAAAATGCCACCCTCACAGTAAATGTTTAAGCAAATATGTAGGCCATTGTAGAGGAACTGACAATAGTGCCATCAGAGCTTGGTCTTTGGAAAATTTTGCCATTCAACAAATTTAATAAGTCCCAAATTCACCTTAAAATCTTCCACTTTTCTTGATAGTCACAGGCAGGTGATCAACCCTTTTCCATGCCAGATCAGTCACTCTCCACTCAGACTCAGATGTTCCTCTGAAATAACCTTGACTTATATTATTTTTACATTTTTCTGTGCATTTTTCTCATTGCTTTGCTGAATTAGTTGTGCTTATTTTTACCTCCCTCTGCCAGCTGCACAGATACCACTAGCTGTGAGACAAAAACCTTCACAGCTGGAAACAGCCTAAAATAAGCACTGGGATGATGCCACAGATACACAGCATCAATTAGCAGTGGGAGCAGCTGTTGCAGCAAGCAAAGACCTTCCTGTGTTTGGTTTGCACCCTTGTCATTTAGCATCAGATGACAGCACTCCTCATCAGGATGCAGTCATTGCACGCGTGCTGCGCAGCATCATCCCAGCACAGGGGGCCAGAATAAGGCTTTGGAGCCACTTCTGTGCAGCACAAGCTCTATTTTGAGACTGTAAGTAGTGCACAGGGAGCTTTTGCTGGCCCTAACACAGCTAAGCACCCCTTATGGGGAGCAAAGCACAATTAGAGCTTAGTCACTGAGGAGCTGCCCTTTTTTTAGGTGGCCCAGATTGATGAGAGTGCTGTGTCATCTCAGTGACTCTGTCCCAAGGACAATACATGGCACAGAGGCCTCAAAGTCACTGATGATGGTGCAGAGCTGAGGGAGTGTTATTTACATGCAGTCATCTTACAAACTGTAGCGAAAATGGTCAGGCTTCTGCTACTTGTCCATGATTCCACGGGGAGACAGACAGAGAGAGGGCAGGGATGATGGGATGAGAAGGAGAAAAATATGGTGCAAGAGAGAGGAAGAGAGAGAGGGACACATTAAACTCAGGTTGTAAATTATGGGCCAGATAATGAGCTTGCTCAATAAATTAGTGTTGTTAAACCAAATACAATTATCCTCCCAGTACTCTCTGTGTATGCAGGTTGATATCCTAAATGTTGTTGTTCCACCAGGAATCCAAGACACCATCACACATCAATCTGTTATAACACTGCCGTGGATCATGAGCAGAATCACTTGAAATTACTTGCCAGCAAGAGTTTCTAAATGATAAAACAAATTTAGGTACTGTGTACAAAGCATTTGGAGGGAACCATAGAATGAAATGCATTGAAATAAGCTTGTCTAAGACAAACTGCAGCTTGGAAACACACAGAAATTTCAGTGCCCTCTAGGAAGAATGCTTTATAGGAGTGATTCTGGTGGACAGGTGACTCACATTAATTCCCTCAAACTCTTCTTCTCTCAATTCTCAATATATGCAAAATTAAACACAAAGATTGTTATGAGATTAAACATAAAGATTATTACAAGATTCCAGTAGGTCTTTAAGAAGTACAAGCAGAGCATAGAAGAAAATAGGGAAATATTCAGCCATATTTTTGTATATACATTGAAATAACATCATCACAAAATACAACACTGTTGTAAAATAAGTTCTTTATCATTGAATTGTTGTATTTAATTCTAAACATAGTCATTTGTCTGAATCCAACCTCAAATTCATTGAGGTTTAATAGTTTTAAATTATTCTTTAAGGGAAATTAGTAATGAAGAGTCAAAATCCTCACAGTTGAATCACCAGGAAAATATGAAGTGAGGCATTTAATCTCAGTTCACAATGGGACAGTTCATCAAGAGAGTTAGTAATCTTTATATTACTCACACAAATAGTAAGAGGTTTAGGGGTTTTTTTTCCTTAGAAAGTATTCCTCTGAGCTCCAGTAAATGCCAATGCCAGACCAGAAGTGCATTTTCCATGCTGAAGTGTTTCGTTCCTCCTGTATTTTAAAGCCTCGGTGAAAATATTAATTACCTCACCATGACTGTTTCACAGACCATAATTCATGTAGCTTCAAAAATTCTCAACAAGAAGACAAAATAAAGTCAAAAACGCCACAATTCCTTCCCTTAACTTGCTAAAAGCAGTCCACAAAACTCAGCCATAATTTGCATCATACACATTGAAAAATGCTTAGACCTTCAAGATATCTATAAAAAAGTTGTTGTAGACACTCAGAGCTGTGCTAATTTTTATACCTAGAGGTATCATGTCTTTGCTAAACCACCTTTATACTGATTGTCTTGCCTGAGACTGTCCAAAATGCTTGAGCCTCTTTTCCTGCTGAAAAGGGTCTGCTTGGTCCCCCACACCCTCCCTCACGTTATGGTGGTGGTGATGTCTTTTTCCCCCATCCCTTGACACCACTGCCAGCATTGGGCTGCTGTCTGTACACAGCCAGCCTCCTCTCATTCTGGAGGAAATGGGTGATGTGAGCTCCTCAGATCAGGCTGGCTCCAGTGGGACAGTCTGTCCAGCTAATGCAAGAGGGTGTGTGTGCCAAACACAAAACCTCAGTGTATGTGGAGTCCAATAATCCTGACAGGGCTCCTTGTCTTTAACATCCTTGCTGTCTGGAGTTATAGACTTTGAATACACTGCATGGAGCCTCTGCTTTTAATACAAATTTATCCTTACACTCTGTGTTACTATTGGTGATGCCAACATAAGCATTTCTATTCTAGTTCTATTATGTAGGGACATTTCCTCCACTGTTTTAGTCATCACATTTCAGCTGAGCTAAAGAGCTGGATTAAATGAGAAATGTTTTGCTCACTGGAGATTACTGGTGCAAATCCAAATGGTTTAAAATAAAAGAAGACTACCTGGTAGAAGTTATTGTATACCTTGTGAAGAGGAAGCTTATGTGCAGGCATCCACACCACAAAATCACTCCCCAGTTAGAATCTGGCCACAGTCCTGTGGCAGTCTCAGATGGCATTCAAGTAACAGAAGAGCATCAGAGACCACATCAATCTTTAATCCACCACAGGTAATCATGTTTGTGCTGTGAAGAACATGTGTGAGTACAGAAGGGCAGGAATGCTGCTACCAGCCCTGTCTGCACTGTGAACAAACTTAGGGCCTCCATTCCTTGAGCTGTCAGTGCAGGGCCTGTCACAAACACTAAATTCACGTAAAAGTGCTGTAAAGTTTTATTAGGGAAAAAACACCCTTTAAACAGTTGGTTCAGTTCTCTGCTGAAGGAAACCTTTCTCCTTGAGCAGTCAAAAGTGCTCAGACCAAGACAAAAGTACATTGGGAAAGTACATTTAGCAGAAACTGGCACCAAGCTAAACAGTAATTTTCACCTCCCAAGTGTCGCTAGCTCAAACTTTGGTTATAAATCAGGTGTGCCCGTGCATTTTCTACACTGAAAACAACAGTCACTGAGTTATGCCTGAGTTTGTGCTTCACTCTTCCACACTCCACACTAAGCCAAGACATATAGCACCATGTTTTAAGTGAAACTGCTCTCAAGAGCTAGTCAAATTAAACTAAACAATGTTACATTGCTCAGTCGGGTTCTCTTCTCTTTTTTTTCCCAAAGAAATAGTATATGATTTTAACTATTACAGCTGAAAACAAAATGAGAATGCCATGCCTTTCTCTTTTATTTTTCACATTCCTGTTCCCACATGGCAGGTAATGCAGCAGTAAAATGACATTAAAATATGTACAAAGATGCATAAGTGCCTTTGGAACTTTGGCCCACTGGGCTTTTGTGGCTAATTTCATATATATTCAGTGTCTGAAAATGTATTAGGATAGATAGATAGATAGATAGATAGATAGATAGATAGATAGATAGATGGATGGATGTACTAAAGAGCCCAAGAGTCTAATTCTGATTTATTTATGCTGAAAATCTGTACACGTCCTGCACAAATAGTATCAAAATAAAGTGAATTGCCCATACACCTTTTTTACAAAAGTAAAATGCTTCCATGTGCTTTTACGCACTATGTATAATTTAAAAGTTGCCTCCATGAATTAGATTCAAGAGGAGTATGCAGGATATTGATACCACTTTAAGAACCCAAATCAAAAATACAACATTCAAATCATCAAAACTTCTGCAAGTTTCCACAAGAGAAACCTACTAGGAGACTGAGTTTCTGCACAAAGAATGAGCAGAAGTGCTCAGGCCCTGAAAGCACTCAGCAGTGTGATATCAATCTCACATCTAAATGCACTGACATTCCCAGAACAGGGAATGTTCCATCTACCTCACCCTCAAGAGCTTACATGTCAGATATATTCCAAGGATGTCTAACCTCAGAAGAAATGTGGCCATTCCCTCATTCCAACCCTTCTTATCCCAGCCAGTAGTAGTAGTAGCAGTATCAGAAGTGTTTCCCTGGGATCAGGAAGGATCAAATCCCCCTTAGACTTCTGTATTTCTGTATTCCATGTAAGCATCTTAACCACCAAACTGCATCCAGCTGCCTGTTCTGCAGAAGCACATCAGAGACACGCCTCACCCTTCACTCGTAATGATGGGTTTACATGGTTATAGAGACTCTTGTTCCTCTTCCCCAAGATGACCTTGGACAGGAGGCAGAGAGGCAATTCAGGAACTGGCAAGGCATGATTCTCTTTTGCTAGTCATGTCCCTAATGCTCCTTGGTATTTCTTCCAAAGGATAATTATAGTTACTCTTCACCCTGCTCCCTAAATTTTTCATCCAGAGAATGTGGGATTGTTGATGTATATTCAGTGTATGGCAAGACACTTGGAAGTTGGATGCTGCCTTGCAAATCCTCCTTCGTAAGTCTCAGCTCAATTGTTTAAGGAACCAGAACTCTAATTTTATTTATTTCATTTTCAGTTAACTCACTTAATTGGTTTATGAGTTTCAACAAATAGAACTCACATGTCCATATACCTTTAGAAGCTGAGTCCTCAGCTGATTTTGAAGCTGTGGATTAGGGTTCTAAATTATTACAAATCCATAGGAAATTTTATCAAATATTATTTCCTTCAGTATTTGCAAAAGACTAAAATAGCTAGAGATAAAAATCCCTAGACCTCATTAAATATTGTAAGGTCTCACTCTTGCCTCTACCCCAAAAACTGTAAAATAGATTATGTAATGTAAGAGCAAGCTATAATTGGATGAAGTGGGACTAAAAAATTGCAGTTTTATGTTCCCCCTAATATTAATTCTCTGCCAAAGCACTTCATTAAATCTCAGTTACAGGTCAGAGTAGCACCATGAAATAGTAGGATATGTTAAATAATTATGTACCAAGCGTGGGTCTCTGTTGCCTCACTTCACTTTGTGAAAAAGGTAAATGTGATTTTGTGAGGCAAAAATTCCATATCCACCAGACATTTATAGATCAGGAGAAGGAAATAGATTTGGCTGCAGGATCCCCTGGTGTTCTTCCTCCATAAAGTATTTTCTCAGGTTACCTATGAAATCAGTGAAGCAATGATACAGCTGTTCCTAAAACATGCAGCTAGAAAAAATTAAAACTAAGGGAAACATATGCCTTTTTTCTTCTTAGATGAAAAAACATCTGATAATTCTTTTGTATTTCCAGTGATTTGACTGAAAAAAGTCAGCTGAGCAGTGTGAGGTAGTAAGGAATCAGGGAATATGTGGGTCTGTGAGGGCAAGCCTGATGCTTGACTCTTCCCTGATGCATGGAAGAGCTCGTACCAAAGAAGGCCAAAGAAGAGCAGCCATACCATGCAATAGCCTCCTTCAGCTTGCAGATCTGAGGTATTCAACCTGGATCTGTGCTCTTGACAGAACAAAGGATCCCAGATCAATGACAGTTTTGGTTTCCACTCTGGCCAGCTGGTGTTGACTAATGCAGGGCATGTTCTACCACAGCAACTACAGCAAGAACTCATTATTTTTTAAGTGAATGGACTGGTTGTTTTGGTGGCTTTTTTTCAATAAACAGTTTAAAAGTTCAAACTACACTATCATCTAGAGTTTATGATTTTTTTTCTCTGATCTACTTTATTAAAATAAAATTGATAGCATTATGTAGAGATGGTTTTATTCAGCTTTTCTGCTGCTGAACACTCAGACTGGATAATTGGCTACCTTATACATACATAGTCTGTATAAAATGTGGTCCTTTACACTCAGCATAATTTGGAGGGAAACGCATCCTAGACAGATGTCTACTCCATGGTTTATAAGAGTATGTGATACCATCCTCACTTCTCACAGCTAAACCCTTGAAAACTGGGAGATTGACAAAGGGACACAAACGTGAAGAGCATTCATTAAAAGATGTAAATAGCCAAGATCTGTGCTGTTTTGTTTCAATCTTCTTTATCCTGTTGAAAACAGGAAAGCCTCCTGTCATGCAGGCTCAGGGATTTTCAGGGCCTGATAAAGGTTAGTGACACTTTCAATTCATGTTTGTTTTCATTCTTCTAATCATGAACCCTGTGTCAGCCTGAGAAACCAGCTGAGCTTAATCCATAACCTTTTACAAGTGAAACATTAACTCACAGCATGTTCTGTTGTCTTTTTAAAGCAATACAAAAGCAAAGGGAGGGGGAAAAAAGAGCCAAACATACATGATAAAACACAGCAGCAACCAAATGTGAAGTTTACTTGAAAGCAGTTACAGTTGTGGACAATAGCATATATTTAGGTCATTAAATTCATCATGTTCAGATGTCATAACTGCTGGTGTTTTTCACAAGAGCATTCAGGACAGAAGAATAGAAGCAATAAATAGGAAGAGCAAAGTAAAGATTATCTAGAATTTTATCCTATGTTTTGACAAATAATCTAACACATTTCAATACCATTATTTTTGATTGGTATTAACTATGGAGAAAATATCCAACTAGTTTCTCCTCTTCCCTTCTGCAGATTAACTCATCCCACTAGTTTGCCCTGCAAGTTTCACCAGGTGAGTGGACAATGCTTTAGGGTTTTGTGGCAATGCAGTGCAGCAGGGTGAGTTTTGTGCAAGGGCAGACTACTGGCCACATATGGCAATCTTCCTGCCACACCAAGCATGTGGAATGGCACACACTGAGCAAACCTGGAGAGAAAAACAGCTCTGACTACAAAGCACACAGGATCAAGGAAGGATAATTATTTCTCCAGCTTGTAAAAGCCATCATGGAGAAAACCTGACCTCCTGTGTCTCTGTTGGATAACAAACACAATACACGTGTATTAAAGAGATTCTCGAGTTACAAACTTTTATTACTCAGAACAAGAAACCATGTTAATTCATCGAGAAAAATAAAGAAACAGCAGTCAGAAGCTGTCTGCAAACAGAACAGTAAGACATAAATAAAAAGGTATCTGATTTAAAAAACCAAACAACCTAAGATGAAAAGGGAGCCCTCAGGAAAAGTGACTATTAAGTTTGAATTAGTGCATGTGCCACAGATAGTTCCTGTGAAAAAGAAACCTAAACACTAGCTTTGTAAAGTATTGCTGATATATCTGAGATTATAAAGAGATGCAAAATAAGGGAGATTTCACAGGATTTATTTTTCTTACCTGAATATCTGTGCTCAAAGCATCTTTGGATTGTCTATGTCTGTGTGATTGGATTTGAAGAATAGGCTGAAAAATTATAGAGGAGAGGGGAAAAAGAGAAAGGGAGAAAGGAAATAACTAAAGTGTAGGCAGAGTGATGTGTACACACATACATATGCAGTAAAATCCTAGAAGGGTCATTTCCTTAGCAAACCAGTTTAAAACATTCAGACATAATTAGAGGAAGTTGACATGTGAAGACAAAAAGTAGAAGGATGTTGCTCCACTGATGATGCACCAGATGTGATGCTGTTGCCCAGCCCAGGCTGCCTGACCATGACATTTTGCCGGTATCTATGTGTCTGCTGGCCACCACAGCATTGAGACTTCCTTGTTTAGCTCAAGGCCAAGAAAATATAAAATGTTGAAGCTGAGGCTCACAGAAACACCAAAGTATTACACTACCTGAAACATGTTACTCTCTTGTGCAGCAAAAAGTTTGGCTTGGAGAGCAGGACCTGCATGCAAATCAGCAGGGAAATCAGTCACTGTGTCTGCCAGGTGCCTTTCCCTCTGTTTTTTCAAAGTTACTGGTTGGACTGGAGGCACAGAGCCACAATCCAACCCTGACTTCAGGAGCAGAGTGCGGAGGGAGACCAGAGTTCCAAGTTCTGCTTAATTACCTGACCTGCTCCTACAACATAACTAATTATTGAGGACATAGTGTAGCATTATCATCAAATCCTGAATAAGTAAAAAGAGGCTTGGGAGGATTAAAAAGGTTTTTATGGCTGGGGAAGTATGTATGAAAGAAAGTTTATTAACAGATGAGGGTGATGAAATTAATTGCAATCCAAAAAACAGGTAAGATAATAGTCTTGCTAAATGAAAAACAGAAAGAAAAATATCAACAGAAAGGTCCACCAAAACAACGATTGGTAGTCACATGTAAGACTCTACAATTTGCTTATACATTTTAAACTTGTTAAATTTAAATTCACAATTAAAATTATTTATACAATTTAAATATTTTGTTCATCCTTATGTATTATGAGAATTAGCTAAGAAATTTATTCACTTACTGATTATTATAACTTCAGAAAGTATATCTGCATATTCAAGCATGACCTGTGATGATGTTGTAGCAGTTTCCAGAGGATTCTCTAGTTTAACTCATATCTTTGTGATCTCACCAATCCATCCATGCATCATCTATCTGATCTTCGTGTTGACTAGCCTTCCCTATGTTATAACTCCCTTAGTGTTTTCTAATTTCTTTTCTGAATGTTTTGCAATTCATAGTTTAAGATTCTCAGCTAGTTTATAAGAGTCCCTTTTTCTTTGGCTATATTTCTACTACTAAAGAGCATTTATCTTTAGGACTTATGTCAGTGTATGTGCTTGTCTTTTCCAACATATTCAGGATGATTCATGTCCCTGGTTAATTGCCCATTCTCATCTCCAGAACTGACTGTATTGCATCTGTCACTGCAGTACAGATTATCATGCTGTTAATGTATCAGTTAAGACAGCCACACCACTGGAAATTCCTGGTCCTTCCATCTTTCAAAATTCTTTCACAGGAGGTTCAAAATGAACTTTATATTCATGTTGAAATGGAATTTTTTTAGTGCCCAGTCCAATGGAATTCCTTCCCATTTGTTCCTCCCACTGGGGTTTGGTACTGATGACAGAGGCCTGTGGTGGGTTCAGTGACATGCTGTTGAATCTGCCAGCATCCCTCTAAACCTTTGAGATAAGAGGTGTCAAGTGCTTTCTAAATAATAAGTAAAATAAGCAATTAGGGAGTGATGATGTTTTTTCAGTTCTGTGATTTCAGCACTGTGAATGGTTTTGTTATTTTCCCTCCTCTGACACAAGCATTCTGTACCATGGCAATATTCTCAGCATTTGCTTCCCATGATCATACAATACAAGGAGATGATTTTTTTTTGAAAGGGATATCAGTAAGATGGCTCAGCTATAACACTGTTACATCCACATTCTTTGTAATGGATTAAAAAATTCCCTTCATCCAGTCACAAATGGCCAATTTAAACATCCATGCACAGTTGCAGATTTTCACACGATCAGCACAAAAGCCGTCAGCCAGATTTTGCAGTTTTGCTGGGGCATTGTCTCTCTGCAATGCTTTCCTGAGCTGCATTTTCAGATCAGCACACATCACAAGTGTACCTTAGTACACTACTACAAGTAGTTGTACCTTAGTAGTAGTACCTATGAACTGTGTGGCCCCAACTTTTTTCTGTATTTGTTGTCTTAGACTGTGAGTAGCTGTACAGGTTGGCAAAGTGAACACTGCATAAGTGCAAACCATTACCTGTGGCAAGTCTGGCCACAGGGACTTTTTTATCATTACTTCTTCTCCCTGCTTCTGAGGTTGCATGCAATTTGCTTTTTCTTGTTTTACCAGCCTTAGATTTATCTGCCCCTTTGCTTCTATGGTTCCTTTATCTGCTCTCTATGTGTGAGCTTATTTTACCATGTCTCACAAGCTCAAACTCTTGCATGACAGCATGGTCCCAAAAGGCCTTAGAGCAGAAACTGAGCTTTACAGACAGTATTTTACTGCATCACAAAATTTTCACTTGTGAATCATTCACAATGCTCACAATGCTCACATTTGGTTCAGACATCAAGTTCTTTCACTTTTTAAACTTCAAAATGTCACTGTCTATTAACATTCAATTTCTGGCTCTGGTTGGGTTTTTTCATTTTAACAGATTATGCTTCTAGGGTGTTAACTGAGGAGAGATTGGGACTGCTCAGGTTACTAGGACCATTATATGAAATTAAATGCCTTTCTGCATTATTGCATAAACCCAGATAAATGTTCTCTATTAGTTTTGAGAATTCCTCTTGCTAATAATCCCAACTCCTGTTACAGGAGTGACTGATGGATTTACTTGACTTTTAATGGGCTTCTCTTGGTCCCAAGAATTAGATCACAGAATCACTAAAACTGGGGATGAGGAGGTGAAACAACAAAACAGAGCAAAGCAGAAATTTCAGAGTCTTGAAGCCGAGAAGTGGGTAATGTTTGGCTTCTAATTCCTTTTGAACTCCTAATATCAGGGCTGAAGGACTGATGATCCCAGTCAGCCTCAATGAGAGCTACTGTATTCTCAGCATCTCTCTGAAAACCTAACCCTCATCATTCAGTCCCCATGTGGTTTAGTTGTTTTTGAACAACTTTGGAACAGGTTTGGAAGCCATGCCTAAGAGCAAGTGGAAAGAACAGGACCAAGCAAGGGGAGAGAAAGCAGCTTTTGAGCACTATGAGATTGTTACTGGTCACTCATTACAGATCTTCAGTTGCAGTTTTTCCAAAGGAAAAAACAAAAGGTCCAACACCTGGTGTGCCCAGGCCGGTGCCTGCTCTCACCCACAGCTGTGCTGAAGTTAGCAATAGTCTGTAATGTCATCTCACTGCTATTTGTTCACTGCCTCAGCCTCCCAGAGGGCTTCCCCCATTTGCCAGATGCAAATTGCAGTAATTAAAACAAAGTCCCCACTACCAGTGCCCTGAGTACAGAACCACGTTTCAGGCTGTGCATTGGGCAGAACTTGAGGCAAACTGAGCCCAAAGTCATGAGGCTCTCTCCATAGTTAGCAGGAGGTGGGGGTTGAAGCCAATGGGTATCCTTGATCTTTAGCATACCATTTATTTCATTACATCTAATTTGGTTGATATTATCAACATTATTACACTGATAGTTGTTTCAACTCAGACTAATTTAATTGATAGAATTCTGTGTCCTTGCTATTATATGAGACAATTAGCTCTCATTAGTTCACATTTCACTCATTTTCCACTGACTGATTGCACTACATACTGATACTTGCTATCAATATGTAATGCAATCAGTCAGAGGAAATGTTGGTATAGTATCTCTAAAAACTATCACACTTAACATTCTGATTGTCTTCAAAGTACCAATATTTTCCTATAACTTAATGGTTTCATAATGCAATGTTTTGTATTAATAACAATCTTTTTAAGGTCACACAGTTAATCACATACTGATTAAACAGTAGTTAACTAATGAGGGTGACAACTTATTAACAAATTGCAGATGATACATTTCCGTTATTCATTGTAACCTTTAAAGAGCAGAGCTAAGACTGAGGGTTGACTTAAAGACTTTTTGCCTCTTTTCATATATCTTCCTAAGGTTTCTTTTCCTGAATTCTAGGCATTATTGTATGCTATTGCCACTGCTGTAGTCCTGCTGTAGCCATATGGACACCTTTAGCAAAGCAAGAACATGCAGCTGATTCTTAGATGCAAAGGTGAAGGGGTTACTTGAATTGTACTACTGTTAATTTATCCTTTAAGCACCTACAGCAGGGAGTCTGTATTGGTAAGGACTGAAGAACAGAGGTCTATCAGATTATTACATCAGAAATGCTAAAGATTCGAAGGAAAGAAAAGCGTAAAAGTGCAACCAGCTTAACATAATCCACTGAGCTTTCACTGAAGTTCACCTCAAAATGCACCAATAATTTGCTCCAAAAATTGCATACCTATATTTCTCTTCTTAAAACTTTGTATACCACTACTCACTGGTGTGAATTTGTAGCCATGTTTTATAAATAAAAACTTCCAGTCCTTATATTTCTATGAAGTATAAAGTCCCTCAAAATGCCATAAAGCACAGATCATTCTGTGAAAAATAACAGTCCAACATTCTTCAATATGTAATTTGTAAATCTCATCTATTCAACAGCAAACACATTTAATCAGCTCTACAGTGAATCTGAAATGGACTGCTAGTCTTGAAAAGTTAACATAAAAGAGCATAAAATAAATGGTTTGCACTTGGGGACTTTAAAAATTCCCTACAAACATATTTTAAAGACTAAATCCAAATTAGTCCTGCAATGCTAAATTTGATGCTAAATAATGACAGAGGACATTTAAATACCATACTTACTATAATAATCTGTGTTTGAATCATGGCTTCCATGAACTGGGCTAAGCCTTTAGACAGAAACTAATTGCTACAAACATTAATTTTCAAGTCCCTTTTGTTTCCTACTGCAGGCACCTCTGGATGCAAAAGGTACCCAATTAGCAGAATTCATGGTTCTGATTGTGCATTGTGGGACTAGTATAAACACTGCTGATTACTATTCCACTGTAATGGTTGATTTTTATTTTTTTTTTTTTCTGATTGCTTAATAAGGCCATCTATTCTGCATCAGACACTGGCAGGGCTGCTGGTAAAATCAGTTAGGTCACTTTTTCTGGTCATAGTAGCAGGAGGAGCCTTGTGATGGTAAGAGATGACTAAAGGCATAATTACAGGCTATTTAACCACATCTGTTTCCCCACTTAACATTGTCTGCTCAAGTTAGTTGTAGTTAAATATATAAAAAGGAAAATAATGGTGAAGACACTAAAAATTACTATTACATGGGTAAAACTCTAGGGTTTGTTATAATTACAGAAAACAGAGTTTACCATGATTTTTAAAAGGCGCTAATTTATATTAGAGAGTTTCTACACACATACGCTCTGGCTGGTTGCTGCCTCTTTTATAGCCTATGTTATTTAAATATCTTTTTGTACAGAAGAATTAGCTGCAACTAGAAAAAAAATTAAGATTACTATCCTTACTTGAATTTTGCTGTATGTCTTCATTCAGTATAGTTACATGACAAGACTCTGTGATTTTGTGTTTAAGAACAAATACACAGAACACCACCAGTTCCTGTCAATGACAATGGGAAGAGCAGAGAACTCTGGGTACCTCCATATGTTTCTCCAGTCATACAGGAATACTGTTTTCATCCTTTTATTTATAAAGGTAAATCACTTGTTGTCATTTCTGAATATATTGCTGCTTCCTGATGAAAAATAGCACATAAATAAATAAGTACTGTCAAAGTCCAGCTTGCACATGCACATGTAGCCTGACCATCCAGAGCAGCAACATGTCTAGCTAACATCAGGACACATGTTCTGTTAGTTACCTGCACTCTTGTTCTGTGTAGATAAATGGCATAATGTAATCAAAATATCCATTGTAACACTGCAGCATTGACAGAACAAGGGAGATAACTTGGTTGGTTGTTGCAAAACTAAGATATTGAAATATCAGAGCAAATATTGATCTTCTTCACATCAGTTGCTACTGACAGGCAGATTTTTAGCTACCACCAGTGCAAAACCCACTGAAAACAGGGAAGTTTTGTCAAAATAAGGCAGGTGTCCTTTCTTGCTCTGACTAGGAGTCCTAGCCCAAGATCATTTCATGCTTTGAAATACACTTAAGGCAATAGAATGACAGTCTATGTCAGGTAGGATTATGGCCCTATTTCTTTTATTTGGGTGGGTTTTAGGGGTTTTTGTTTGGTTGGTTGGTCAGTTGGTTTGGTTTTCAGGTTTGGTTTGGTTTGATTTGGTGTTCATGTTTTTTCAACAGGCCATTGGAAATAAAGGTATAGAAGGAAAAGTTAGTTCTTTTCTTCAGGTTTCCAAATGCTCAGTTGATCTGGGACCTGTTTTTGCTGGATACAGAGGAGGGGAATGATGGAGCTCTGCATCCTCAGTAATGCACTAGCACTACATTTTGTAACCATGAGACCAAAAAGAGTTAGGAATCAAATACTTTAAAAACAAAAATGCAGTAGTAGGAAAGAGGGAGTAAATAAATAGGACAATCCTAACCTCCCAAGTGCATCAGAAAAGAACATCCTTTCAGAGCTGAACATCCCAGGATCAGAAGCAAGAGAGGCTATAAGCAGCAAAGGCACTGGGGTACTCTGCTGCCAAGGAGTTGTTGCTACACTTCATGTGCAGTGCAGTGCAGGCAGAACCTGCTGATTCTATTAAATCTGTAGAGGTTTCTGTTAACACAGGGTATTCCTCTTGTGCAAAATGATCTTTGCTTGGAGATATTTGCTTGGAAACAAGAAGTTATGACAATGCACCTCCCTACTGTGCATGCACTTTTGTACACATGCCCTCACCTATACATATACATGACGTAGGATCAGAAATGTGATTGTGCAGGATTGAGAGATTCACCATTCTGCACTCTGCAGAAGCATCTGTACTTCAATTACATTGCCTATTGCTGGGATTAGACTTCTCATTTTCATCAGATTCTCACTCGTGGTAATAGATTCAACTCTGACCTTATTCTTCATCTATTTCCACCATAAAGGATAAAGAAAATGAGAGCATTGTTCCTGATATCATTATTGCCCTGCTCCATAATTCTGTTTTCTTCTAATACAGAACTACCCTTGTAGCATGCCTTACTCTTCTACTCCCTTCTCTACAGGTTGTCCAACTGCAAGCAGCTAAGACAACATTTCTCCTGTACCTTTCACTCCCTCCCTTTGGATTTTTCAATCCAAAGTCTTGCTCTTGGATTGAAGGCCACATAACAACTTCACTCCTTCGGCTGCACTAGCCAGTCAGGCCTCTTAAAACAATTCTTGCAAAAGAGTAGATTCATTCTTTAACCATTTCTAATGAGCTGTAACTAAACAGGTTTCCATAGCACTATTTACCCTCAGTAATTTTGGATGTTGAAGTTCCCAGTGTCACAGCATCCATTCTGAGGAGAAGGAAAAAAAAGCATAAGGACAAAGAGATATGAATGTGATACAAATAACTATAAGCTAAATTTCTTAACAACTTTTAGCGCAGCCTGAAGTGCCTTGTGTGGTTCCCTGTGTGAACAGCCAATGCACTCAAACCCTGCCCATCATTGTTGTTAAGAAATGGTCAGTCCATTTGCTCCAGTTTCCATATTTCAAGTACCTATCATTATCATTTACCTCTGACCTTCTTTTTCAGCAGATCCTTGCTGGCCTTCATCTCATGAATCAGTTTAGGGGACAGTGCAGCTTCTGCATCTGGAGCACAGCAGCTCTACAGCATTCTTCCTAAGCATGGGCACTGCAGAGACAGGCAGCATCACACACAGAGATGGTGGATCAAGGGGTGAGCATTCCCTGTCAGGAGAGAGAAAGAGGGCTACAGCCATGCAATGCTCATATACTCTGTGTATATGTTCAAATTTCAGGACAAAGTCACCATCAAATGGTTCTGCAGCTCATGTCTCCCATTATCAGCAGGTTCGGGATGAATCCTCTGTTCATGTAGTGGTAATGTGCTTTAATTTAATCAGTCATAAACACAGCAAGTAATCTGTGTCAAGGCACTATTTAAAACACAATTTTATTCACCATTTTCCCTGGGTAGGTAGGCTGAGAATGGTCAGGAGCACCAATACATCTGAGGCTGACAGCTCTGCCAGCTGCTTGACTTCCTGCCCATAACAGTGCAGCTTGCTGGCAGGCAACAGACCTGGGGATCACAGTGGGCAATAGATTTGAGACAGGCAATCACTTCTCTAGCTGCAGTTTTTTCTAATAAATTTATTTCAAGGAAATTAGGCCTAAACAAGTATTTTTTAAATTTAGAGAAACAGAGGTATAATCACTTTTGTCCAAACTCCAATTCTCTCTTGCAATGATGAAGAATTCTTCTTTGAATTGACCTGTGTTTTTTGCAGACAAAACAGCTCAGCAGCTTTGCATGTGTTACTGTTTATTTCCCATAAAAACATTCTAAACCCATTCTCACAGATTTGCTAATCCTTCACACTCACACAATTTTTCTTTTATTCAACTTATTTTTAAAATTACTATTACAAGTTATCATCTTAATGTTTTTCAATAACTGCTTGCCTTGTTTGCTGAAATAGTAGAGAGGGCAGGAAATTGTGACATCAACTATTCTGTACTAATAAACATGAAGAGTGTTTCTGGCTATTACCAGAGTTTTATAATAGACAAGGCAGTATTGGTTGGTTGGGCTTGGGGGAAGAAGAAAAGATGCTGTCAGTTTCTTTGAACTACACTAATAAGTAACAAATTCATCTGGCCTTTGCTAGCTTCAGTTGTTGCAAAGCTTACTCAAATGGTGAATGAGTTCATAGCTGACTCAAAAATATCTCAATTCTTTGGAGATGTGCTTTTAGTATCATTATTGGGTTTTGGAAAGGAATTTATCACTTTTTGAAGCATTTGACATTGAATCACCTGTCTACTGGTGAGACAAAAATAACTGCATCTCATTCACAAGGTCTTTCTTTAGCATCTGTATCTGTATTGTAAAATAAGGGAATGTATTTTGACTTACTCCCTACTCAGCAACATCCATTAATAAACATCTTCTAAAATTATCAGTTTTCACCCCCATTTAAAAAAAACAGATTTTATTTCCTGTAATACTATCCTCACAGCATCTGTCCCTGGTATTACTGTAGATGTTTTTCTCTGACCCTTATCTCTCCTTTTCATTGTTCCTTGCAGCATCCTCTGTTTCATGGCACCCTGTACCTGCAGCCAGTGCTGGCAAAATTAGCAGATAGTTTTGTTTCGCAGAATCCAAAGTGTTTCTCTGGGTATAATGTGCCCAGAAGATATTTTTGTTCCTTAATTTCATCTTGGAAATTTTATATTAATTGTTGAAGCACAGGTATGGTACCTAAGCATTTTTATATATGATTTTGGCTGGTGTTTCATTTTTTGACAAAGTTATTCAGTTAAAATAATATATCATTTTGATATTTTATGATACTTATCTGATCATTCCATAATGAAAATTTTACCTGCCATTATAAATGAAATTTACATTCCTCCTAGTGTTCTTTTACCCCTCTGCTGTAGAACTGCACTGAGTTAGTTTTGAATGTCTTTCTTCCAGAGAGCTGATGACATCATTGGAGCCTTACATGTTTATAGATACCTACCTTATCTCTTGTTCCTTTTCCTGGTCTGAGCTGAACAGTAGGGTTGCTTTTGAAGTTTTGCATGGTATTAATATATGCAAAATATCTCAATCCCCTACTGTAATGGGGAATGGCATTCCCCATTATAGTGCTTTTTTTCCTACCCATTGACTTGACTGACAAAGGTTTAGATTTTCATAAAAGTACATTTTTTTAATAGTATCTAAAGACATTCTGGTTTTGAACTGGGGAGGCAGGGAAGGTCCTCAAAAGCTATGGCATGTTTTTCCATGCATCAGTAGCTTATATCAGCTTATAACCTTAAAAGAATGGCTCTTACAGAAAAATATTAAAATGGCAATGCAACATCAGTACGGGCTTAGTGTTCTCTCTTACAGCCCTGTTGGACATTGCCATTTTCTTGTGAAGATTTAAGGATTTTACAGTTGCTAAATAAGGTTTCTTTCACACCCATGTGATGAGAAGCAGGAATCTAGGGTGCTGCCTTTGCTGCTGTTTAATGTTGTTTTGTTCAGCTTGCTTTGCGCTGATTCACTCTAGGATGGGAGTCACTCTTGCTGCTATACTCAGTCCTCAACCTGAAATCTCCATTTCTCTTCCAGATAGGCTGCTCTCTCTCCTAAGCCTTTCCTGAAAGTACCACTTCCAGAAACACAGCTTAATACAGCACCTGTACTCAGAGACCCTCACATACCCAGGAACTAGAACTCAACCACAATGTACGTGTACTAAAGATGATTCTATATAATTAATAAAGGCACAGAAATATCTCATGTGATTCCCACTGATCATAAATCCTTTTATTAAGCATTTTTAAGACTGAACACTCAGAAAAAGTTTAGATACACAACAAGAAGGTATTTTAAAATCGGTACATTTTTTGGCTTCATACATTGGCTAAGTAAACTTTAAGAAACATATGTAAAAATTATCAAAAAAATTTTTAAACAACAGACAAAGAGTGAATAATATTTTAAAATTAAAGGATGTATTATTATTAATATAGATCCCAATTTCAAACTATATATTTTACAAGAGAAGAGTCTGGACACAGTTTTTTTATTTCCTGTGTAGTTTCTGATTTCTCGTGTTATTTAAATCTATTTAAATCTACGCACTATGCCAAGCAGTGTTACCAAGCAATCAAAATCTGGAAGCATACAAGTGTCACTGAGGACAAAACATATAGATCCTGTATTTTGAAAAGCATGTTACCATTTTGTGTCAAAAATATTATCCAGCAACTTTGTTCCAACTGGATGTCTACCAAAAAAATAAGACAAGTTGAAAATCAGTAGAGTTAAACCCCTTGGAGAGATGTAACACTGTGACTATAATTAAAAAGTTAATAATTATTTTCGTGCTGATAATTACCAAGAATAGTTTGGTATAGCAGTTACAGAGCTCACCTTTCACCTCTGGGTCTTGGGTTCGATTTCTACCTGGGAGTGCATGAAAGGAGTTCAATTATCTCCATCTGCCTTTTAGTGGAAGGATTTTCCACCCCATTCATACTTCAAAAGTAAACAAAAATAAAAATAAATGGACAGGAAAAACATTTTATGCCCCCAACAGCTAATCTGTATGAAGTTCTGGGTGTTATTTTTGATAAAATTTGACAGGAAGAATAATACAGTTTAGACCATTTGGAAAAGACACAAAATGACAGAAAAAAAATGCAAACTGAAAAGAAATCACTATTCCTTCCTCTACCATTCCTTTAAGTATTTTGAGTATAACATACAAAAATTACTGTAGTGTCATAATGTAAAGATAAAACACTCGTTGCTGTGCAACAGCCTCATTGCTATGAATCCAATTTTATCAACACAACACAAACACTTTAGCATGACACTTATCCTATTCAGTCTAACACGTAATGAGAGAAGGAAATAAATTACAGTTTATACGCAGGATTAACAACAGAAGTTCAAAAAAATACATTATAAAGACCCAGTATTTTGGTGCTGGGTTTAATTAGCCCAATTGCCTCCATCTACCTGCTACATATAGCAGGAAAAGAGTAACACTTGCTGGATTACGTAGGGATAATCTAAGCACATGGGTCTCTTAACTTTAGGGTTTCAGAGATTTTATAAAGTTCTGTTCACTTGGCAGGGCATCTCTTTAACATCATGATAATAAGAGCTGGGCAATAGCTGAGCCCCTGATGCAAAGTTATAAGGCATTAAGCCACTGGGAATTTAAGAACCAGTGAAGATTATTGTATCATGAAAAGTGAAATCACAGGGAGTCCTGCAGTGATAGGCAAACATTAAAAAATAAAGATAAAAATTTAACAGCAAATCATTGTTTATGAGACAATGCAATTAGTTTCCATCAGTTACATACCATTTATTATGGTAAACATTGATTTAACCTGTGAGTTGTGCAAGCCTAAAAAAAACCACAAACACCAAAAATCTGCCATGTTTCCATAATAGGCAAAGCTGCATTCCTTAGCTGTATCAAGAAGATAATCCAAAAGGGATTTTATTCCATTCCTATCTGAAAGCAATATCATCATTATCTGTGCTCTCCTTTCTTAAATGTTCTAGATGATGAGATAAAATAGGAAATGAAATAAGATCTAGACATCACAAGGAGTGTATTTGAGAAAATTTAGATTCTAGTACTTTAATACCACTAGACAGAAAAATAAATACAGTTAATGCCTGGAAATGAACAGGAATTCTCCCATGGATTTCAGCAGCATTCAAGAGAAATTTGAAATAAATGGGGCTAATAGCAAGAACATGAGAGTATTCAGCTCAGTTTGGAATTGAAATATGCAGAAAGTGCTGCAGTTACTACAGTAAGACATTCTCATTGCTCCCTTCCTCTCTCCCTTTCCCTGGTTTTTAGTTACAAGTGCTTTGATTTTAAGTCAAAGGGTAAATACTGTGTTTATATATGCTTTGTCCCTTTTCTTTCAGCAGTGTAGGGAGATGTAAGTGGAGCAGAAGGTACTGGGGGTAATGCAGTCAAGCACAAGGCCAAGATTTTTTGAAATCAAGATTCATTAACGCTGCTTCACTAACTGCTTCAGATAGAGGCAGATACACAGGGACAAAATCCTTGCCTTCTGTGGAATATGTCCATGCAGTTTCCTGTGTTTTTTAAATTTTTGTTTAGGTTATGCATTGTTTTATTTTTCTCAGAATTCTCCTGGTACAAATCAAATATATGTCTTACAACTATTACATCTGCTCTGTTTCTTCTGAACACCTTACTTGCTTGATTCCCTCTATGTGGTAAAACCAATTAAAGTCACTAATAGCTTTGTGATTCTTTACACCTTTCCATGGTGAGACAAGGTAACCCTAGGTGGACAAATTAGCTACAAGAGGTTATTTAGATTAATTTAGGTTCTAAAAGACCTCTGAGATCATTGAGTCCAACTGTTAAATCACCACTGCCAAGTCCACCACTAAACCTTGTACCTAAGTGGCACATCCCACCTTTTAAATGTCTTCAGAAGTGGTGACTCGCCCACTTCTCTGAGCAGCCCGAAAAATTTTTTCCTAGTAAGTTTTTTTCCTCCTGCAACACATTTTGAAGCTCTCTCTTGTTGTCCTGTTCCTTGTTGCTTGGGAGAAGAGACCACACCCACCTGGCTACAGCCTCCTCTCAGGCAGCTGTAGAGACCAGGAAGATCAGCCCTGAGCCTCCTTGTCTCCAGCCTGAACACCTCCAGCTCCCTCAGCCCCTCCTCATCAGGTTTGTGCTCCAGAGCTGCCACCAGCTCTGTTGCCCTTCTCTGGACACGCTCCAGCCCCTCAGTGTCTGTCCTGTCAGGAGGGGCCCAGGACTGACCACAGCACTCGAGGTGTGGCCTCACCAGTGCCCAGCACAGGGGGACAGTCGCTGCCCTGCTCCTGCTGGCCATGTTATTTCTGGTGCAGGCCAGGATGCCGTTGGCCTTCTTGGCCACCTGGGTACACGCTGGCTTGTGTCCAGCATCCCCAGGTCCTTTTCCACTTTGCAGCCACCCTGCCCCTGGTCTGGAGCACCGGCTGTTGCAACCCAAGGGCCGGGCCCAGCACTTGGCCTCATTCAGCCTCACACAATTGGCCTCAGCCCGTGGATCCAGCCTGTCCAAATCTGCCTGCAGAGCTTTCCTACCCTCCAGCAGATCAACACCTCCATCCAACTTGGTGTCATCTGCCACCACACTAAGGGTGCACTCAACACCCTCATCCAGATAAAGGTACTAAAAAGGATTGTGCACAAGACTGAGCCCTGGGGAGCACCAGTAGCAATCATGAGCCAAGTGGATTTAGCTGCATTTGACACCACTCTTTGGCATCACCCATTCAGACAGTTCTGTACCCAGCAAACTCTGCACCTGTCAAAGCCATGAGCAGATAGTTTCTCCAGGAGAATGCTGTGGGTAATAGTGTCAAATCCTTTGCTGAAGTCCAAGTAAAAAACATCTTTCCCTCATCTACTACACTCCTCACTTTGACATAAAACATTCATCTATTAACTGAACAGTCATTTATTTAACAACACTAAAGTTTGGCTTCACATAGCTAACAGGAAACTTTATGTGTGAGCCACACTTCCATTTGGCAGAAATATATCTTGTTCACCATTTACCATGTCTACAGTTTCAAATGCTACAATTGTAACACATGAAAATCCTAAGTACCTTACTGAAAATGGACAATTGTGAATTATCCTAGCTTTTCTTTGTAAAGCATCAAGATTGTTCATTCATCCAGTGGCATTTGAAGGTCTTCTTGAGAAGAAAAGCCAAATGAGCCTTGCATTTACTGCTGTGAAATAAATACTGTAGTCCCTGCATCAAAAACCCAATAATATTAGCATTGAAATTGCTAATTATATGGACGTAATAATCTGTCTGGTCATAAAAACACCTGAAAAAAGGAGAAGTACAAGATAATGCTGTGGGTGCTGTAAGATGGAAGGAATGAAAGCGTTTGGAAAGCATCCTGCCCCAAGTCTCACCATAAAAGGACCAGAGTCAGAGAGGAGGGATTGAAAGGCCTTGCTGTGCACATTTATCTTATGTGAGAGGTGTGCACAGGCACAGCACTGCAGGACTGTGCAGCGTGTGACAATCTGCCCATGCCTTGCTGCATTCTCTGGCTGCATTTCACCTGTGGCATTGCCTGTCACATTTTTTAAAAATTACAAACCTGCATCAACAAGAGTCTTACAGCAAAAGTTACCTATCAATTAAAATGTATTTTGAAAACCTTGAAGTGATAAAATGCATAAATCTGCAGGGAATGCCTGAGACACAGGAAGGAATAGGGCAGGGAAGAAGAACCCCCTCAGTTAAACATAATCAAAGGCTTTGATATTAAATGTTCAGCTGCTGTAATGTACCCACAGAGTTTCAAAACAGTTAATACAAGGTTTTCACTCCTTGGGCTTTAAAACAGGAAAAATACTAAACTCCAAGTTAAACTGTGAAAATAGAGAATCCATTAAAGATATTCTCACAGTAGGGTAAAACAGTCCTTCTGTTTAGTGGCTTACAGATAGCAGGTTTGCAGAGCACCTAGTTATCAAGTAAATGACAGATGAAGGAACTTAAAATGGTGATTTCAAATCTGTATTTCTTCAGCCTCGCTCTGTTTAAGAGAAGTTTATATAAAAACTGTTTAGATACCAAAGGATTCTGGCCTTGAATCTCCTTTCACACCTGTTTTATGTGGTTATCTCATGCATTCATGATCCCTTTCAAAAATATAAACATTTCCACTTCCTCAGGTATAGCTTGACATATTTGTGCCCCTGAATCCTCTCATTTCTCAAGAGGAGAGATATGGTGCTAGTGGTCATTACACATGTACTCTGTATTATGTTTTTCTCCACTACTCAATGTCCTTCTTGTTGACTTCATAAGCATTCCAGTACATGTGAGGATATGAGCAAACACAGCATTTCAAGCACAGATGCATTAACACCATGTGTCTTGCAACACTGCTGCTTTTTGTTTGTGCACTTACTCACAATGTTTCACCAATGCCAACCGGGCTTCAACTGGTGACTTTACATTCATTTTTCTTATCTATAAAACTCCATTCATTTCTGAACTTGACTTCTACAGAGCTAGTCTCCAGTTTTTATGCACCCTCTTGATTTTCTTTCCTGTGCCATATACATGACCTTACTCTTGCTTGTATTTAATCTTATTATCAGATGCAATTTTTCGGTCGTGCACCTTCTAAGCAATTTTTTGTTGTTGTTGATTTTGTACGATGAATGTTCTAATCTTCTCCCATATCTTTATTTTCCTTGGAATTATCTCTCTGTTCTAGACCAGCATATGTCCTCACACGTGCAGCCAGCTCCACTGTGAAAGCTGTTGCCTGTTGTGTACTTAACACAAGTTTGTCAAAGGTCCCAGAACAGTCACTTGCTCTGAGACCTGGAATTACACAAAATAGTGGTCTGGGTCATCATTATGCTCAGCTCCCTTCCTTCCACTTTATCCTGCTCATTCTGACATTTCCAGGCCTTAACAGCTGCTTTTCCTATTGGAAAATGTAAAACACTGTGAAGAGGCAGTGGGTGGGCAATACTTCAGTGGAAGAAAACAAGTCTTTACTCTTTCATATGTTGCTCTCCTTTGATGATATCACAGGTCTAACTAAGTACTTTCACACCTACCATCAGTAGGACTCCTGTAAGTTACTCCTCTCTATTCTCTCTTTTTTTTTTTCTTTAAGGTGCAAATTTTACACAGTATTTTCTATAGGCATGAGTTGGGAATTAGGTACCAATTAAGGCCCTGCTTGTCCCAGCAGCTGTCAGTGATGCCTCTGCCAGCAGCCCAGTGCCACAGCACAGGCAGCTGCTCGGCCAGGGTCCGCAGCAGGCTGGCCACAGGATCCTGCCCAGCATGATGGGGATCCCCAGCCCTGCACAGCTCCCACATGGGCTCAGCTGCAGCTCCTAACAGGCAGATTCCACTCAGCACTGAGCCAGCTACACCAGGGACAAGTCAATTGTCTCTGAGGTCTAGCTGAACTAGAAATAACCTTCATTTTTATCTTAACTTTTTCCTTCTTATCACTGCTGCATTTTTTTCTCTCTGTGGAATGACACAAACTTCCCACAAATTTTTTGTTCAGGTAAATGCAGATTTCTTCCACTTGATCAGCATTTTCCTTGTGCCTGAAGAATTATGGTTCACATGAAAATTGAATTTAAATATTTTATGACATTTAAAGTACTGGATGGCCAAAGGAAAAGAAATCTACCTTGGCCTGTCCATCACTCTTGGCAGACCCTGTTCCAGTTCATTTGACATTTTGGCATCTCTAACTGATTTCCTTTGGCAAATCATTGATTGAGTTTTTTAAACACCGGGGTTTTTTCACTGTTTTTTTGGGTTTTTTTTTTTTGGTAAATAAGTATGCATGCTCTACACTACAATATGTTAGCTTGGTTAAAGAGCTTTTCTCTATTTTTCCACAAATACTGTTCTGTTGCAAATGAAGTCGTAGGGCATTGGTTTTCTGCGTGTCTTTGTAAATTGACTCTGCTTTTTGTTGTTGATGTTGTTGTGTGCCCTCCCTCTTCCCTCTGTCTTCTTCATATTTCTATGGCTGGAAGACAAAACTGAGCTGGTTATTGAGACAGTATCATTTATTTGTGTTCTTTAAGCAGGCTGTAGCAGAGCCAGAAGATAATGGGCACCTCATTTATTCAGGCTTTGAATGATCATATTTAATTCCCAGTGACAGCTGTCTTCACCACATTAGCATTGCAAATCAGCACTGTTTTGTAATGGCCTTCTATTGAACATGATTCAATTATGTGTGGTCCGTAGCGAGGCAGGATACGGTCTTAGTATCTATAGCAATATTTCTGCAAGCTGCTGCTCTTTACACTGCTCACATTTAAGCTGTCTGTTTATCACAATGCTTTCCTTGAACTACACTGAACTCTTTTCATTTTGCAGCGAAATAAAGAAGAATGAATATAATTTGTTAAAGCAGTTATCTGGTCAGCTATATTACATACCTTATCTTCTCTACACATGCCTGGAATCAGGAAACACTTGTTAAAATAATTGTTATTATACTTAGAACATTTATGTTGCAAAAGTCATTAAAACAGATTTAAATTACTATACAGTATTAGATGGTATTACATAGTAAAGGTCAATGCTGGCTTGAAGAAAAATTGTAATAACATATCCAACAGGTAAATTTTGTGTTACTGTCATAGTTTTCCAAGAAAAGGGCAGCTAGGTTTAACTTTTATAAAAGAAGTTAAAAGTCATAAATTTTTTTTTAAATTACAGTTTCAAAAGCTTTCAGAAGCCCTATTTCATTTACTGTGGAATGCCTAAATCCTGTGCCCCATACATTCTTCTTTTCCTGCGTTGTGAGCAGGTGTGTGCATGTGACATTTCAGACTATGCTGTTGAAGGCCTGGATTTCAAGACCACAGCTTAAAACATGTGTATGTTTGTTATAACATAAAAACCTTTATAAATTCTGATTCCATCTGTAAGATAAGTTCTCCTATTGTGTTAGGCAGCCTCAAAAAGAAAAGCTTTCTCTGCACAGATTCAGCAAATACATGCTTCAGTCAGTGCAAGGTAAAGCACAAACCTTACTCTTTTCTTCAGGTTTTCCATTCCTATGTTCTCTACAACATCTAGCTTCTTTTCTTGCAGAAATCTCATTATACACAATACAACTGTCTCCAGCCCCAGGGCTCTTAGCATCCTTCATCTCAGTGACAAAGTGCATCTATAGCAGAAATACATTGTTTATTCCACAAACTATAGTGCTGGGCCTTCATTCTAAAGTATTTGCTAGATCAACAAGATGGAAGGATTTTAGTCATACACTGACCTTGAACTGTTTAAAGATACTTTCTAGGTAATTGAACAGAGGAGCTGATATTCCCAGTTTGAGGTTGGCCCAGGCAAAGATGCCCCAGGTGGGGTGGAAGGTGGCAGAAAGCCACACTAACCATACTATTTCCTCCAGTGACACTGCACTGGATGTCACTGTGCATATATCACATTCATCCACTTTTTAAAGGATTGCTTAATGAGTTTTTTTCTTTTTTTAAAATCTTCATTCAAAGCTTTCCTCTCCACTGTCTCCTCCAACAGATTCTGTTTTCTTTTTTGCAAAGATTTGATACATGTTAATTTCTTGATTGCATTTGATTTACAAGATTTTACTACATTTTTGAAACCAAACAGCTTATGTGAAAATAATGACTGCTTCATCACTCACACAGAGGGTCCACTGCATTTTCTTAAAGCAAGATCCATTTGTTGTCCATGACTGGGTTTTTTTATGTATGTACAATTGTACACTCACCTACCTGGGAAACAAACTGGGGTTTATGGAACAGTTTAATTTATTGTTATCATGCCTACTGCATAAAAAAAAAACCCCTATGTATGTACAGGAAAATACCTGTACATGATATTTTGCACATGGTCCTTCATGAAGCCACTCCAAGAGCCTAACAAGAGTCAATTACATCAACAGAGTCTCAGGCCCCAGTCCTAAGAGGTATTTAGATAAATAGTGCTCAGAAATTACATGCAATGTCAAAGTCTGCTCTGGTCAGACATCCAGAAAAGGGAGATGTCTTCATTTATATTACACTGCTTGAGCCTTTCAACTGGCTAAAAACTGTTTATAAAGCTAATTAAATAATACAAATAATGGTTAAGGGAATAAACCATAAATTTTTAGAGTCACATTCTCTAAACTCCTCACAGACAATCAGAGATTTTTAAAAGTTAGGAGGAAGTTGTTCAGGTTTATAATACATTTTTGCTTTTCTTTTTGTAATATTGCCTTGAAAGATTTAAATTAAAACTCTTTTTCTTAACACAAACTAACAACAGCCATAAAACTTTGTCTAAGGATGAATAATAGAACAATGTAAAAGAGCAAAGGAAAGCAAAAGCACGCATTACAAGCTCTACAGGGAAGAACACAGTTAAAGGCTTTATAAAACAAAGTGAAGGAAGAACAAGGTCTTATCTGTGCTCTTCAGTTCTTTCTGAAGAGAGAACTAGTAAATGCTAAAATGGGTATTTCCCCATTTTGGAAAAATGGGAATTCCCAAATTTTGGTAAAATGGGTATTTCCATTGTGCTTAGTAAACAATTGAACTATGTCAGGCATGAAGGAACGTGTATATATCTGTCCTTGGTTTGACTGGGATAGAGTTAACTTTATTTCTAGCAGCTGGTACACTGCTCTGTTTTGGATTCTGTATGAGAATAATGTTGATAACACACTGATATTTTACATGTTGCTATGTGGTGCTTACCCCAAGTCCAGGTCCTTCAGTGTCTCATGCTCTGCCAGTGAGGAGGTACAAAAAGCTGGGAGGGAGCTTGGCCAGGACAGCTGACCAAACTGACCAAGGGAATGTTTGACAATATAGAATGTCATTCCCAATGTATAAATGGGGGAGCTGGATAGGGGGGGACTGAGCTCTGCTTGAGGGCAGGGCATACATCTGTCAGTGGATAGTGAGCAATTCTATTGTGTATCACTTATTCTTCTCGGGGTTTATTACCCTCTCTCATTTTTTATGTTCCTTTTCCTCCTCTGTCTCCTTCTCCCTATTATTATTGTTATTATTATTATGTTTCAGTTACTAAACTGCTCTTATCTCACCCACAGGTTTCACCTTCTTATGATTCTCCCATCCGTCCCACCAAGGAAGAGCATGGAGTGAGTGAGCAGCTGCAGGGTACTTAGTTGCTGGCTGGGGTTAAAATGCAACAATATCAAAATATGTCCCTTTCTTATCACAGGCTTTCATCTCAGAAAAATTGCACTGTGACTAAAAGGGAAGAGCCAGGGGAAAGCCTACACTGTGAGAGGTCCTGGTGGGGCTCCTAGTGGAGCGGAATGCCATGCTGCACCAGTCTGTCATATGGGTCACACTGTATGACCCTTCCAGATCATTCTCAGGTGCTCCTTTTTGAATATGGACTTTTGCACAAAATGTTTTTCACTGTTTCTTTGCCTAGGGAAATGTGATTTCTCTTACCACAGTATCGTCCTCTCATCTAATTTCACACACATACAATCACTGTTAACCCAAATTTGAAACTTACAAACGATTGCACTCCTGCAGCTTTCCTCAAGACCAGCAGTTAGCAATAAAGTCTAAAGGACAGGAATGTGTGTCTGCCCCAGAGGAGCACAAATAGCCTTTGCAGCTGCCAATGCAGCTGGCACAATCAGGAGGTGAGGTGCACATGTGGCACCCACTTGGTCATTGTGGTCACTGCTTGGTTTAGGACTTTGAGGGAGGTGGAAAACGGGCTGCAATACTGGAGACAGTAGACTCTAATCCATAGGCACCCAGGCTCCATTGCCTTTATCACTCAGGAAAAGCTTTTTTACTCTGAAATAAGTAAGTTCTTTTTACATGAAAACTACACAAACAAAACATCACCTCCTGAGGGTGCATTGCTGTTATGTAAGAGTGGTCATGCTTACAGTCAATTACCACAGAAAACCAGGGAGTTTCTTTCTATATTGCTGTATGTAATGGATACTAATGACAACTTCCACCACCTGTCATGTAATTTGGTGTAATTAATGTAATTTGTTCTGGTAATTGTAAGAAGGTCAGGATCAGAGTTCATGAAATATGAATCACTTCCACATATTCAATATTTATCATCCTGTGCTACCCACACATGCCATTATTATACAAATAACTTAATTGAGAAACAATAAAGGTTTCTATAAAATAAAATAAACCTTTCATATAAGTAAGGAAATAAAAAGTAAATCCCTTAACACCTTATTGTTCAGTCAGAGTTACATGTTCGGTAGCATTCATATAGCATAGGCCATGACTCCAAAATCACCTAGAAGTGCCAGCCTTCAAAAATCTTTATTTATCAGCTGCATTGCAGTAACACTGTTTATGCTATTGCCCCTGCCTCAGACGACTTTTTTGCAAAGTACAGAGGAAATTAATGTAAGCATCAATGGTGGAGATAAAGCAACCAGCATTGCTCAGCTTGATCTCAGGAGACTGCACTCATGCACTCATGTATTAGTCTTAGTTAAGAAAAATATTAAGCAGGGATTTGGAGGATAATGGAGTAGATTGGATCTGCTTACAGATACCCCAGCTTAGGGGTGGGTATAGGAACAGTACAGGGGAAAAAACAAATGTGTCTGCCTGGAACTTCAACAAGAAGGTGAAGAAGGCTGGGCGTCAATTAGGTTTTCTAAATCTGATCACAGATTTTCTGGCCTTCCTTCTGCATCTGCATTTTTGATAGTCTTCAGATTTGTTTCTTGATTTGAAAACATGCTTTCTGGTCTATTTCCTGTCTGGTTGCATGTAGTAGTGCTATGTTTTCCTGGAGCTGTTGCTGTTTGTGATGAATGGGAACTACTGGAATAATCTGTAGTGATGCCAATTCACATTCACTTGTAGTGCTGCTGCCCAGATACATGGTAATTGTTCCAGACTAACTGGAGCTTGGTGTTCACCTTCAGTCTTGAAGATAAGGACTTAAGTATGCAGCAAACTGTTGTGAAAAGCCTCGAGAATCAATCAACAGCATAAGTTTAGTGAAGCAAGGGGGGATGGATTTTGCAAAGCAAGGGAATTAAAGGTAATAGAAACACAGGAAGGGAAACCTTTGCAGCAGTATGAAGAATTGTACGAGGAACAAAATTACAAAAAAAGATAAAAATTATGCCATAGTATTGGAGTCACAAGATAATGCCAACTTCTCCTACATTAAAAGAAAGGAAACATTTGAAATGTTGCAGCTAGAATCAAGACAGCCTGAATGGGAAAAATAACCCACATATCACGCCCATCCTATGTGCCTCATTGACAAGTCTAGCAGCATTCTTACTCAGAAAATGAAATTGTAGGCTAGAATTAAAATCAAAGGTTAGTAGTTATCTCTGAATTGAACATGAGTTCACAGGTCTCTTGGAGGCAATACGAGAAAGCTGCTCTAAGATTTCAATTTGGACAAAATAAGTCAAGACTGGCATAGAGAGACAGGCTTGTGAGGCCTCTTCTAACAGGTTGTCGAATTCATATTTTCACAGGCAGATATGTAGTGATATGTAGTGATATAGTTCACCCAGATCATGAGCAAAGGTGTCAGACAGGACTGGTCCCACACTGAGCCCTGGGGAACGCCCTGGTGCCCGACTGCCAGCTGGGTGCAGCTCCTTGCACAGCCACTCCTGGGCCTGGGCACCCAGACAGGTTTTTAGCCAGCAGAAGCACAGAGCACCTGTCCAAGCTTCTCTGGGAGAATGCTGTGGGACACAGTGTCAAAGGCTTTGCTGGAGTCCGGTAGGCAATACCCACAGCCTTTCCCTCATGCACAGGGCAGTCAGCTCACCACAAAGGGGGTCATGCTGCCCTCCCCAGCTTGTCCTGCACATGCCCTGTGATGCACTCCAGGCAATCTGCTCCATAAGCTCCCTTGGCACTGAGCTCAGGCTGGCGGGCCTGTACCTCCTTCCAGCTCTTGTTGTAGGTGAGCATCACAATGGCTGACTTCCTGCTGCCCAATACCTCCCTGGTCAGCCAGAACTGATGGAAAATGATGGAACAATGTCACTAGGTTTCTTGGTGGATCCCATCTGGCCATGCAGACAGCACAGGATCTAGTCAACCCTGAGAATAATTTGAGAAAGTGCAGTGTAACTGTTTGGAAAAGATTCTGCAGTTATTCCATCTACAATCTTTTGCAAGTCAATTCCTTCACCAAATATCCTACCCAAATAAATTTATGTCTTTGTGGTCACTGCTTCTGGAGTTTTTGGGAAACCAAAAGCAATAGTTTCTCAACATTTTCTTAACAGGATTTAATGAAGGCTACTGCAATGAACCATCAGCACTTTTAAAGGCACTACTTATCAATGGTAGTTACTGACAAAAATGGAGTCACTATGGGTAAGGAGGAAATAAATGCCTAGATTTTAAATTGAAAACATGTGTTTGATTCTTTAGATATACAATAGAGATTTTTTTGGGGAAGACATAGTACTATTTAGGGAGAGTATTATATTTTTTTTAATTATTTCCTAAAAGCAGAATGCCAGTAGATAAAGTGGTATCCAAGACATTCATACTTTAAATACATTGTGGCACACAAAATTCAAACAATATACATCACATGTTTTCAACTGCTTAGTCACAGTATTTCAGGGTTCATAAAGTCATATATGTACATTGCTGTATATACCTCATATATGTACATTGTTGTATATACCTGTCCTTTTGTTTCTCTTCATTAGGAATAAACAGTGTAGTTCTGAGCTTAAAGAGAAAATGAGTTAAAAATCAGCAATGTCTTCATCATGAATATTTGTCCTTATCAGAGTGGAGGCTCCTGTAACAACTACTATGTATCTAGGCAGCAGCACTACAAGTGAATTTGAATTAGCATCACTAGATTATTCCAAACAACAACAGCTTCAGGAAAACATAACAGTACCACACGGGGCCAGACAGAGAATATATTAGAAAGCACATTTTTGAATCAAGAAACAAATCTGAAGACTATAAAAAATACAGATGCAGAAGGAAGGCCAGAAAACCTGTGCTCTAATTTAGAAAATCTAGTAGAACTTTTTAATAATATCTGCACAACAAAATCTCTTACTTGTACAACATGAAAGGCTACAATCAGAACATCCATTCAGACAGTTGCCTTGCCAGAGAGTACTGGTGTGTATTAAAAAACCATGCCCTGTCACATTCTCCAACACCGTTACTGCTCTACTACCCTTTAGAAATGTCATGCAATTAATAGAGTATAAGGCATGTTAAAATGTGTTCCATATATAAAAAAGTATGGGGAAACTTAATTAGTATTAGCATGAAGAATATTTTGCATTGTAGCTTCACTGTTTTAATCCTAGAAAATGAGAAGAAATATGCCTGCTCTCTCCCTCCTTCCACCAGTTGTTAATTATCACCAGTATAATTGCATGCAAGCAACACTAGATCCCACTTTTATGTTAAATTGTTGAAGTTTCACAACTAAACACACAAAGAACAAATGTGTTGTTTAATGCATTCATTTTGGGTGAATACTTTAGGAGAAAATTCTATCACCTTTGCTTGAAAATTGAAAAATCTTAGTTCTGACAGCAGAAACTGTACTGTTAAGAGAAAGAGAGCATATCTTTTAAAATATTACAGTCTGAATATTGTTAAAAGAATTGACAACGATTTTCCAGTATTTTGTTCCTAGGTAGGAGAGGAGCTATTGTTTATACCTTACTTATATCAGACTCACTTCAGTGGGTCAGCATTTCTGTGACTGCACAATCCAAAAAGCAGTCTCATTTCAAAAGCCCAAAGCAAATTTGCAGGGATAAGTCACCAAGAAGGCAATTTAAATTTTCCATTTTACCATTCTCAAATGTTTTGAGGAAATATTTCTTCCCTTCATATTAATTTTTATTAAATGAATTTCAAAATTGTTTTATCAACTTAAAATACAAAATCCTTTTCAAGTATGACCAAGATTCAAGTAGATTCATGATCTACTTTTTAACAGTGTGAAGAAATGAAGCCTGTGGGTCTTGGATATTTTACTGAAAATTGCAGAGTAACAGCAGGAGCTGAATCCTGCTCTTTCTTTTCACCCAATACTTACTCTTCGCTAGACCACAGAAAACAAACCTACACAGATACTATTGCACATGAACTGCAAAGAAAGAATTTTTTCATTTTGAATATTCCTACTCCAGCATAAATGCAGATCGCTTTTTTATTCTGGCTTCATCAAAGTGTCATTCCAGGAGCTCAAGAAGCGAGTTCAGCACAGTTCTGCAAATAACCAGTTGATTCCATCAGGTACAAACACACATCAAACATAATCAGAAAGCAATGGGCAGTGACCATGATGCATTAGACATGGCAGAGAGGGCGAGAAAAATGTGAAAAGTTCAAGACAGTAATTTTGAAGTCTAATCCTCACTGATACCTGCATTCAATTTGCATCTCAATTTTTGACACAAATTCCTCAAAGCACCTAAACATGGACACTGAAGCACATGCAATGACACCTGAGCCCTGCTCAGGGAGAAATGTTCTCAGAGTCTGTCCGAGTCTCAAAGATCAGGATGTTTATGCAGTGCCCAAGCCAGTGCTTCTCTTACAGCACAGGCTTGCAGCCTGACAGGAGCATTCAGCCCATGGCACTGTGCAGTACATCCAACAGCACCAGTGTCCACCTCCATGTGGTGTTTCCAGCCAGGCCAGCGTGACACAGCAGACACGCTACTCTTACAGCTGGAACCTGTCCAGATGTGCACAGATCATCCCATGAAACCAGGGCCCTGTCAAATGCTGCCAGAGCTCTTACCCTGGAAACAAGTGTCAGTACAAGTCCCAGCTCCATGAGGAAGCTGCCTGATTGGAGGACACCCATTCAAATGAGCTATGTCATTCTTCAACTTTCAGAAGTTAACATTCAAAAAAAAATACAACAATATCTGTTTATAAATTTGAAATTGCTATAAGAACACTTGGTCCTTGAAAGTTCAGCTCAGTGTTTCAGTTGTTGAAAGCAATTTCAACAGCCAACCTTTCCATTTTCTCTCATTTCTCCCATGGCATGAGCTCTAAGGGCTTCACTCTTCCTCGAGTATTTACGGCTTTTTTTTTTCTTTTTTTAACTCAGTATTCTCAGCAGAGCAAATCCAAACTGTATCTTTCTCAGCTTTGTGACCAGGAGAATCTCATTTTCTCTCCTCAGAAAAAACCCTCAGGATTTTTTCCCTCACTCTCAGTGACAACTCTGAAAACAGAGTTAGCTTTGTAGCTAACAGAAATCTCTGCTTTGAAGACCTTCCAGGTGCCAATTCCAAAATTGAAGTTTTGTTCACACTGGGCCTTGACAGAGAAAGGATCACTGTCACATTAGTTTTGAAGACCAGTGAAGACCCCAACATTCTCCAACCAGGCTGTTTTGTGTTCCCACAGAAATCACACATTTAGTGGAGCAGCTCTTGAAATTTATGGAAGTCTCCACATTCATACAGTAATAAAGAACAAAAACCACCTGGGTTACTGTTCTTCTGGTACTATTTTGTAAACATAAAGATATTGAGAATACTTAACCATTCATTCCTTCCTAATTTTGCTTCACTAAAGCAAAATTAGAGAAAGCATGGAGAAACTGAATTAGCATCCCTTGCTAGATTGTGGAGATATTTGTCCTCCATTTGTCCTTACGCCATGCAATACTTATTCAGTCTCAAGTTGTATATTCTATATTTATTTCTTTTCCTTAGTAACGTTGAAAATATTTGTATACCATTACATCCATGATAAATGTCTAAAAACTGTCATTTAATAGAAGGTTTTGGTTGGATAATTATTGACATATTATTGACTCAGAAGTGTTCAGTTATATGACATTTAATCATGCCACCCAAAAGAAGCCAGATTAGCTTTTATATTGACAATAGGCTGGGATAAAGGATAGCAGAGTCAGAGCTTGCATACTTAGCATTGAATAAACCATATTTTCTAGGCTGCTTTACATAAAAACAGATATGCTAGATCAAACTAAAAACCAAAAGATTTTTCTCAGCTAGTGGCCCACACCTGATGTTAAGGAAAAAAAGAACATATGAAAGACGGAAAGTAGAACAGTAGCTGCCAGCTACTTCTGTTTCAAATAATCCATCTCATGTTTAATAGCTCTTCACGGTCTTTCTTTAAAAAATTGTTTAATCATTTTTTAAACTTATTTGTAATTTTGGCATCCAATGAAAATTAATCTCAACATGTAATATTGTTATGCAGGAAAGAGCTTTCTTTTGTTTGTTTTAAACCTGCTGCCTAATAGTTTCCTTGGGTACCCCACAGTGAGTAATCATTCCCTATTCAGTTCCTTCATGTCATTCATAATTTGCTATTCCTCCCTCACACCCACATTTTGTTGTCTCTTTTCCAAGCTGAGGATTACTGCTACACAGTTATGTCTCACACAAGTTGTCCCCTACCTTAGCCCTCCCTCTCTGCTCTTCTCTCTGCCCTTTCTATGTCTCTTTTCCTCTACATTTCCACAAACAATTTACTATGATTCCATCTCATCAATGTACATATAATGAAGCTTTCTAATGCGTTTTTATTATTATTTCTACTCTTTCCCAGTGCTTCCTAGTATCCTGTTTTTCTTTTGATAGTGGTGGCTGAGATTTGGGCTAATGTCTTAAAGGAATTAATCAGAAGAATTTCGAGATCTTTGCTAATTTAGAGTCCACCACTATGAGCTTCATCATTAAAACTGTTTTTCCCTCAGGAGGTTTACTTAGAATTAATTTAGTCTTTTCTCAACCAACCACTCAACACTAATTCCTTACACAACTCCTTACAATAAGATTTGTCTATCTTGAATAATTTCATATCTGCCAAAAATTGTCTCATTATTTGCACCCTTTGCTAGATCAATTAAGAATATATTGAGTGGCACACAGCTCCATCCATTCATCTACAAAATCTTTTAGAAAACAATAATCTATCCTACTCTTTTTTCCCCCCTGTTTTTTAACCCATTTCTAATTCAGGAATAAATTTATTCCATATCCCATTATTGGAAAGATGGCTGGCAGTATAATCAGAGGAAACTGAGAAGTTATATTCACATCCTAAAAGGAGTTACAGCTGTATGGATATTGTACGGTAAAATGTAGCTGCTGCTCCCTGGATGGAAATGGCTGGCATGCTCCACAAAGATTCCTGATACAACTGTAAGCACCTGCTGAGGGGGATGGAATGGAGGGTGGAGCAGAGTGGAGGCACTATGGGCCAGGCTCTGTTGAAATCCTTGCAGGGAGGGAACCTCGATGGCATTTTTCAGCTGTTAAAGAGCATAGCACCTGTCAGCCAAGGGAGGGGAGAGGTCCTGCTGCTGAGCCAACAGCTGTGGCAAAATCCCTCTCCTAAGATTCATTGGTTCTCTCCCTTGGCTCATTATAGCCTAATTGTAATGTTAACACACAACTCCATCCCAAAGTTATCCATCCCCAAGGTGCAAGCAGTACAGCCACCCCTCACTGGGTATGGGCTCCATATTGTTATGGCTGTGTCTTTAACAGCAAAGCAAGAGAACTGTACGAGTCAGTAATAAAGGTATTTAGAACTCGAGTCACTCAAGCTCCACCTCAACATAAAGAATTAGTATGAAAGTAAGATAAGAATGCAGTGAAAGTTAGGAAAGTCTCCATTTTAACTGCTGGGATCTGTCAATAAGCTGAATCTCTCTTACCCCCATAGGGACTCCTATTGGGTAACAATCATACTCTGTGTGTGTGGAATACTTTTACTGGGGATGAGAGCTTTTCTGTGTATTGCTTTAAATGTGTATTTGCAGTCAGGTATTATCACTGACAATCCCCTAAACTTAACCTGTCACAATTTTATATAACAAAGACTGTTATTCCGTGAACTGTTGCTTTGAGTCCTTCACAGATGCTGGCAGTTGCCAGCAGGGGGTAACACATGCAAATAGAGAGCAAACCCCACTGAGGGGTCGAAAAGTGGGAAGACCAGCTGAGGGGTCTCCCTTAAGCTGCTGGCAAATTTCCCTGGGCCGCCCTCCGATCCTCTGACTCTGCCCCCAGCCTGTAGCACTGCCTGGGGTTGCTGTGACCCAAGGGCAGGACTCAACACCTCACCTCATTGCAGCTAACACAATTGGCCTGGGGCCATGGATCCAGCCGTCCAGATCTCTCCAGAGCTTTCCTTCCCTCCAGCCTGTTAACACTCCCCCCCAAACGAGTGCTTTCTGCAAACTTGCTGAGGGTGCATTTAATCCCCTTGCCCAGATCATGAGCAAAGGTGTCAGACAGGACTGGTCCCACACTGAGCCCTGGGGAACGCCCTGGTGCCCGGCTGCCACCTGGGTGCAGCTCCTTGCACAGCCACTCCTGGGCCTGGGCACCCAGACAGGTTTTTAGCCAGGGGAGAGCACACCTGTCCAAGCTTTGCCAGGAGAATGCTGTGGGACACAGTGTCAAAGGCTTTGCTGGAGTCCAGGTAGACAATATCCACAACCTTTCTACTAGGTGGATCAGCTGCTTGTAAATGTTCAGGCAGTTCAAGCAGGACCTGCCTTTTCTAAACCCGTTCTGGCTAGGCCTGATCCCCAGCTTGTCCTGTACGTGCCCTGTGATGCACTCCAGCTAATCTGGGCCATAACCTTCCCTGGCACCAAGGTCAGGCTGACAGACCCACACCTCCCAGATCTTCCTTTCCTTTCCTTTCCTTTCCTTCCTTCCTTCCTTCCTTCCTTCCTTCCTTCCTTCCTTCCTTCCTTCCTTCCTTCCTTCCTTCCTTCCTTCCTTCCTTCCTTCCTCCCTCCCTCCCTCCCTCCCTCCTTGCAGATAAGCATCACGTTGTCTGATTTCCAATCGTGTGAGACCTCCCCAGTCAACCAGGCTCACCCAGATCACAATGACCTTGATTCAGGGATACAAATAGTGCTTAATAATTTTTTCTCAACAGCTTTTTTTTACCCAAACTGGTTTTGGGGTTTTGTTCCAGCTCAGTGAGCTCCCTTGAAATAAGATCAGAATGAAGATTTGCTTGTTTAACCCAGACATAAATTCACTAAGGCCACCCCAGCACAGTGAGGAATAGTCAGTGTTTGGGAAAAGAGTCTCATATCAAACATGTATTGAATGGTTTAAAACCACTGTGCCACGAAGCAAATATTGAACACAATCCAAAGGTGAATAAAGGTGACTAAACACTATATTTGGGCCTCTTACTTTCTTAAGTGAGTATGAAACCAGGAACAACTTCCAGGACTGCCTGAAATTTAAATAATAGGAGCTGAAGAATGTCAGCACCACTGCCAAGAGGAATTTTCCATCTTGTAATTACATGGATTGCAACCAAAGCCCTCTTCTACGCACTTCACACTAGAAAAGCAATATTTTTCTTTCAAATACACTTAAAATACAATAAAATATTGCACACAACCACGTTATGCAAGCATGTAGAGAAATCAGATTTAGTCAGTCTAAGATATAGACAAGTATCCACAAATCTATGGACACAACATTGAAAATAACTTCAACTACATGTAAATCTGATTTTGCAACAAAGTTATATTAATAGAAAACAAAAAAGGTTTTTTCTTTACTCTCTTCAAAATTAATACATTTTTCTCCATTTCTGTACACTCTGCTCTGTTGATTTTTTTCTGACATTTTTAGATTATTTTTTCTCTTCTTCTCTTGATTGCCCTGTACATTCTTTTATTTGTCTACGTGACTTTCTTCCTCTTTTTAGCCTCTCTTGATTTATTTTGTTGTGTTCAAATAGCAGTGGTACCTAGAACATGGCCTCTGTCTAAGTCAACTTCAGCTAATTTACATTTCTTTCATAAGAGGGCACCCAGGGAATAGAAGCCCTTTTCCCCGATACCTCAGGATCTAGGTGCAGTCTTGTCATAGAACCATCTTAAAACAGTAAGAATAGGACACATAATGGCTTAGGAATCTTTACACCTTTTTGCATTCATAGAAAACAATAGATAACCTCCAGTGCTATCTTCTTTCTTCTCTAGTTTTCCATTTGTTTTGTTCAATATTATGTTGTTATAAAAACAAAATAAAGCTGGTTGTCTCTTTTCTCCAAGTGATACTTCTTATCTCCTTCTATCTCTGTGACACTGGACCATTCATCCAAGCTACTTCCCACACAACAACCAGGAGAACACGGAACCAGGAAACAAGAATGGAAACCACATTTGTCTTGCAAACCCTGTTTGACAATTTCTCCACCAAACTTTGTTTGTGGTTATAAGGACTTCATTTATAGAAAGATGGCCTGTGATGGATATGAAGCCATGTTAACATCAGTGAAATGCCTGAAAACCGTCCTCAGAGAACTTCACACAAATACAGAGCCAGGCTCCAGCTGAGACAAAAGCCAGATAAGTTATCCAGGAATCAAACAATCATTTGCACATTTTTTCTTGCCAACATCATGAGGTTTTCAAGGACAACACTCCACCCTAGTACTCCTGCTCTAATTAACTCACAGTGTAATCAATGGGATGAGTAGCTGTGAAGCTCTGAAGAGATTTTGTCTGTGTGTAAAACATTAGACTGTAAGTTTTTGTTGTTGAATATACATCTATTCACGTAAGCTAACAGGTGTTTGCTCCACTTTCTGCAATTTAAATGTTTAACCTTCAATTCTATTAAAATCTATTGATGAGAAGAGGAGGTTCTTTTAACAGAGTGCTAATAAAGCATTCATGAAGCCTTCTCAAGCATACTCTGCCAATTATTTCTCCATGAGGTTCTTGCAAAAAAAAAAATCTGCCTTAGCTTGTGACAAGTTCTGCATCCCAGAAGTGCCTGAGCTTAAGAAACTCTGCACTTTTTCTTCATTTAGACAAAAGTGCTTCTCTTAGCCAAAACTCCACAAATTCATTAATGAAGAAATACATCACAATGTGTTCTTTTTAGAGGGTGAAATCCGAAGAATATTACAGCTATCAGTTTGTCTAATCATTATCATTTTTTTAAAAGATCAAATTAAATTCCTGGAAGTGAGAGATTCCTCCTTCAGAAATGCTTTAATTAATAATAAAAATAACCATGAATGCTACTGGGAATCAATTAATTGTTTACACTTACTAATAAGTCAAGACATCCAATGCTTCTACAAAAATAGAATAATTGGCCCAATCTTATGTTAATAGATTTTCAACCTTCACAAACATCAAAGTCATAACTTAAGCAGTAAATGCCATAACAAGATTGGTTGTTAGCCTCTTGGGCAATAAAGAGGTGGATTAACTCCTTGAACAGAGTTCTTTATTTTGCCTGTATCTTGGTTAAAGTGTTGGATTGTCACTGATTCTCTTTTTGATTTTTTTTTAGACTGAAATGTCCTTGCCATTAGGAGTTACAGCAATACTATGCACTGCATGGCCTTTGTGACTTGTTATTTATGCACCCATAAATAAAGTTATTTACTAATTGGTTAAATAGTCACAGTATGTTTCTTTCTTTCTAGGGTTCTTGTTATGTTGTCAAAAGAGTTTTGTTTTCCTCTGTGTTGATGTAATGGGGTTTTTTTTCAGTTATTTTGGAATAGCATTGGTAAAGGATTGTCCTGATGCAGCAGAAAATCCAGACACATTTACCTTTGCAATAGGCCTCTGTACATATTTGCCAGATTTCAAGTTATGCCTCATTGTTCCACCTAGCCATATTTCAAATGTAGTCTATTTTCAGTTTTGAGTTGCAGGGGTTTTAGCTGCTCTGCTACTTGCTATGGCATGTTTTCTGTCTAGGGACTCTTCACGTGAAGCCACATGCCATGTCAAAGAAGCAATAACCAACCTCTGTTCAGATTCACTCTAGCACTAAAAAGAAAAGTACATCATGTTTCCCACAGAGACTTTCATTCTGGATTTATTTTGAGTTTCATGTTTAAAACAAAATTATGAGGTCTTGAAAGCAGAAACTACTATGGAATGTGGCAACATGATTTCCAATACACTAATAAAATGTTTTTTAAAAATCTTTTGTTTGTTTCTTGTACTCTTTATTACCTAGATGCGAGATGATTTAGATGGCTGTGTGCTTTTTGTGTCCCACCAGACAAGAAAGCAGTGGCGTACCTGCAAGTCCGACAGGAGGCAGGAGGAAAGGTGCCCTGGTCAAGGGAGCCAGGACACTCAGAGTCCTGTACCCAAAGGAGGAAGCAGCTGCTCCTCATCATCACGTGAAGAGAGGCTCAGTGCTGAATGAGTGAGCATGACAGACAAGACAGAGGTAAACCACATCACATCTTATAAAAGCTTCCAACAACAAGCTACTGAAAACTGCGAGAGGAATCCATGAGCTGAGGCACTGTTGGAACATGTATTAGCACTGCCTTGCTCAGGAGCAATGAGAAATGATTTGATGAAAGTTAATAATTTTTCCCACAGAGAGTTACAAAAGCAAATTGTGCAGCAATTGCTAATATGAAAAAGGACCTGCTAGTCCACTTCAATGCTTACATGTAGTTTGTCTTGTCTTTTCAAGGTGTTCAAGTACACAGACAGTGGGATCAGAGCAGTGATCATTCTCAGCGATAGAGACCTTGTGTTGACAGACATGCCAGAAAAAAGGAGACAGCAGTTGAAAAATATGTATCTCTTTTATAACAAGTTACAAAACTGGCGTGAACTTAAGCTGTAGTTAAAATAGGAAATAGAGTAGCAACACAAAAACATTCTCATCTTCAGAAAAAAAATAAACTAACAGATCATTTTTAAGGTGCGTTAGACAGACAACTGCTCAAAGCAAAAATAAATCTAAACACCATAGTCTAAGCAGGCTAATTTTGACATTTTTAGCAAGGAAATCTCTATGGGCTGTACAAAAATCAGACAGTTCTAACATGGCATGGTGGGATTAGGTAGCTACAAGTTTGCTCAAAGAGAACATTAAGTACTTGCTCTTTGTCTGAGCATGCCTGGTCACCAGAAGGGCTGGAGAAGGAATCATTATGAAATTGCACTGGCCAGAGTATTGAAATACCCTTAACAACTGGCATGGGATCATGTTGGTAGCTGTTTGTGACAGTGGCACTGCACAGTTTTGCTGATCAGAATAATAGCATGCTAACAACTGCAGATTTTAATCCCCCTGCTTCCCTGTTAGTGTCCTGTCAGTGATATTTTGCCATTCCTTCATCTCCCACGGTAACACAATCACATAGGAAAAATTGCCAAACAGAGTTGGCAAAAGAGTTAGGTGACTCTTTTCATTTAGAAAAATTTCAATAATGTAGGTAAGGCTATCTGTGATAGACGGTGAGATATTTCTTTGGGAAAACACACCTTTTACAAGTTTTGTGACTAAAGGAAATGTCCTGAGATATCCAAATGGAAATAAATTTATTGGCTGAATATTTCCAGAATTGTTACATGCAGATATATCTCTTTTTTCATTCCCGTTTGTGAGTTATAGCAGGTCTCTTGCATGAAATCAGAATTCTGAAGGAGCACAGAGAACTGAGTTTTGCTCCTGTGTCTAGGGCTGTGAAAGAGCCACAAGTCTTGCCAAGGCAGGGCTTTCAATGTGACATGTGACATACCACAAAACCACCAAGCAGAACAAAGAGGATTTGAAGAATGGAAACAACCAGCAGCTCTGCAGCAGAAGGGATGCAAAGGGAAACTTATCTCACCATCTCCTTGCAAAAGCTTTTATTTTTGCAAGCCCAATTACCACTAATGCCATATTAAAATGTTATAAAATTGCTTAAAGCATTTCTCAGGACCCTCTGGGATGATATTTCATCTGCTTGCTCTATATCAAAGTGCAGAAAAGTAGCTTGATTGGAATGGGGGGGAAAAACAAAACAAAAAACTATTAGTTGGGTGTTCTAGTGCTGAGGAGCAATGTTATTCTGTATCTTTCTTCATACTTGTATTGTTGAGTGGAAAGATGTAATTATAGACAAAGTGTATCCCCAAAGCAAACTAAACTCATGCACTGCAGGAAGTGAGTTTCCCAGCTTTGAAGCCAAGATGTGGGACTGACAGGTGAGGGGGTTTTAGCACTCCTGGATCACATTGCTCCCTCCATCACATTCACAGTCACTCCGTGACAATTAGCCAGCATAACCAACAGTCATCTCTCACTGTGGTATCATTTCAAATAGAAAAAGTCCTGGTGCAGATATACACTGCAAAGAGTAAATAAAACAAGGTTATTATTCTTTTTCTAAAGAAAAGATATTTTTTAATAAGAATCTTTTAGTAAACAAGACCATAGCCAGGAAACAGTCTTGTTGTTCTCTTTTGATTTAATCTGAATGGAAATGCAGTAACAAATAATATGCATTTTTTAAAAGACCTTTTCAAACCATACAGCTGTCCTTATGCCTCAGAGTTAATTCTTTAATAATTTGCATGAAAAATACTAAGGGCCAGAAAGTGGAGTAGGGCACAGAGGAAAATGAGATTGAGCTTCACTTTCATTATAATCTCTATTCAACTCAAGGAAATATTTGTTGAGGCTGGAAATCTTCCCTTTTCTGAAGTACAATTTCCATTTCAATTTTTTAAAAACCTCAAGTATGCACCAGAAAATAGTGGTGTTTTTCCAACATTATATTTTGGTTATGCTAATTCAGATAGAAAGCAAACACTGTTTTTCAAGTCAGATAGATATTTAAGATGTTTATTTTTTATGTAAATTTTAAGAAATTGCATGCTGTCAGCTTCATGCTTTCTGCTCCCTTCTCTAAGCTGATAAATGCAAAAAGTGTATATCTGCTTGGTGACATTCCCAATATATAAATGCATACTTTCAACAACGACATGTCCTTTCCTAACATTTTTTGGTTTGCATTTAACAAAATAACCGCAAATGTCAGGTATTAGAAGGTTTGAAACAACCTTTTCTATTTTGTTGTCTTTAGAACCCCATCTTTTATTCATGACTTTTCTCTTAGTGCTGGAAGGGAGGCTGTGTTGCTATAGCAATGCCCTGCATATCCTTGTGGATAGCTTACAGTTTCACTTTTTTTAAGCAACAAAGAGCCATTGATACTACATGTTGCCAAAGGTTACAAAAGTTGAATTCTAAAATGGAAATATTTCTTCTATAAGACTACATAGGATATATGCCATGCAAATTCAAACCTTCAAGTAAACATACAGTCCTTTTGTGAATGCAGATGAACCTAACATAGTACTGTTTGGCTTCAATATAATATTTGGAAGAAACGTGTTTAAAATATAATTGCTATCTACTCTTTTCAAGACATAAATGTACCAAAATGTATGACCTACTATTACACCTTTCTGACCTGCAGTATAAATAAAACCTTTCTACATTTTAACAGATCTGGAAAATAAATCACAATCTCATATTCCAATTATGATTTAATAGTAAATACACTTCCAATGTCAGGGAACAGTCACCTTATAGAAGATTCTCTGCCCACAATGGATATTAAATATTGTTGAGTGTCCTTCAAGACTTGTTCAAGTATGGGGGTTTTTCCTACCCTAATTGATTTCTCTTCTGTCAGATTTGACTCACTCAGATAGATGTTTACATAGTACAAATTCAATAACGGTTCAACAAGTTAACTCAAATAAAGAGTTAGAAGGAAAAAAATTAGGGTTACAGGCATAAAAAGAAATTTATACTCATGATTCAGCAGGCAGCAGCAAGTTACTCAGAACAGATCAAAGAAGGTAACATGGGCAAAACATCACCCATCACTACTATGGAGCAGCAAATTAGAGAGGAAATCCAGACTTTTGCACCCTGAGATACCTTCTGTTCTGGTTTTACAGCAGGTGCTGCTGCCTCACTCCCTGATGGGAGGCACGGAACCATCCCAGGCGCCGTTTCCATTGAGCGATTCAGTTCTGTGTGCAATCGCTCCGACACCGCTGCCCGGCAGCACAAGGGCCAGGCTCAATTCCCACACCACTGAAACACTTCAGAGGCAGAGCCGCTCCCCGTTCCACGCAAACCTGGCACAGGAAGGCCACCTCTCGACAGACAGCGACAATGCCACCTGCAGCCCCCCCGTGCCCGGCAGGCTCAGCCCTGCCCGCTCCTCCCTTGCAGGCGGAGGGAGTTCGGGAAAACAGCCATCCTGTCACCCAAAACGTCTGGTTTCCTTTCCACATCTCACCACATTTAGAAAAGGTGCTATAACTACTGCAGGGTAGATCACCACACAGGAAGCAAGGGAATATTTATCAAATATTATCCTGAGCATCCTGAACAATCAGGGCTCTGAACAATCCAACTCCGCTATCAAACAGAGTGGGACATGCAGAGTTAAACTGACTTTGATTCATTGGAGAAAAAAATTGAAAAAAGGAAAAGTAAAAACATACAAGATTCACAGGAGCCAAGACTACTGCCCCAGCAGAGCCTCTAGCAATTTTCCTGACCCTGTCCTCCTCCAGGTGCTCCTGATCCCATGTTCCTTCTGAGAGCCTGGTCTGCTGGAAGTGGTTCTGCTGCTGAGGATCTGGTCAGCTCTGCTGCTCTGCCAACCCACATTTTGCATCAGACCTGTGCAGCACAGTGGGACAGTGACATGGCAAATCCACTCAAGGACTTTGTCCCAAAGGAGCTTTGGCACCTTTTTTCTTTTCTCTGCAAGCCCTGAACAGCAGAATTGGATTATGGTAGCTCCTTTGTCCCAAGGCAAACGAGACTGCTTGAGATTTTCCCAACGTGTTTATAACAGCTCTGTTCTTCCTGGTTTTACAGTTTTATTTTGCAGCTTGTAAAAACCCCTTGGAAGTTTAAGAAGCTGCCAGTAGGAGCAGGTTTCACTGCCACAGTTTACCAGCCTATGTCAGCCATCACTTTCTGAAACAGACTCAGAGGGACAGGAAAGCTCTGAATTCAGATTCCTGGAGAAGCACAGATCTTTGTCCTCCTTTACATCCCCAGCCAGGCACATGAGGAAATGTAAACAACACAAATAAAAGACTAGAGTGCCACAGCATCAGCTCATATTCTCCAGATTACCACAGAACATTTTGCTAAACAAATATTTTAACGTTCCTTTTTTTAAATGATGACAGTTATGCAAAGCTTGCTGGACATTCCTCGCTAGACATCTGCAAGAGCGCTGTTTGTGAGCTGGCTCCCCCATCAGAAATGGTCCACAGAAAGAGTCTTCAGGCCACGACTTCCTTCCCTTGCTTCCTTGACAAACCAGGAGAGTTAGGAGGGCAAGCCCTGCTGTACTCCCCCGGGCAGCTCCTTGCTGCTGTCCTCATGCCCATGCAGCCCCTGTGAGTGCGGCAGAGGCTGCCAGCATGGGGATGCAGACCCAGAATCCAAGCTGGCTGTGAAACCTGTTTGTCTTTTGGCATTTGATGTCACATCCTTTTTCTGAAACATTTTTTCTTCCTACAAGGGGAAATGATGTGTGCAGGGTGATGGGCCAGGAATGCTGTCACAGACATTGCTGTTGAGATAGGGCCAAGGACAGGCAGAACAAAATTCTCCCTGTGCCCCCTCTTGTAAGCTTATCTCAAGTATGTGGTGGAGGCCAGATTTTGCGTGTATGTTGGTTGTGACTTATTGGTCACAATATTGATTTTGAATTCAGGCATGGGCTTATCTCTGATGCAGACACTCCAACCTCTCCACTGAAACGGGAAGCCCCAGTTCCTTTTAAACCCCACAAGTTGGTTTAGCACAGCTTTTCTAGAGCCCCAGTTGTGGGCACCCTGGGCTTACTTTTACCAACAGTTTCCTCTGTCAGATGCCCCTCCCAGAAGCACTGTTGGGTACCAGGGTTTCCAGCAGGATCCATCGCTTTGGCTTCTCACCCGGAGGCATATCACCACAGCACAGATGGCAAAGAAATCCCTGCTTAAAATAAAGTTTTCAGCCTGATACAAGGTGTGCAATACTACGTGCAGCTAATAGACTCTACACATCAACTCCTCCAAAATATTCTACACAGCTTTTATTATTTGCACCTCCAAAACCTAACCATGGGCCACAGCTGAGCTGGAACCCAAACTAGTCAGGCTCACCAAGTCTCCATTTGGAAAAAACCTGCAACTACCACACAAACACACCTGAATCTTTGATGCTCATTCTCTGGGGCTCTCCCTGCTGGCAGGCTGCCTGCTAAATCCAGCCTCAGTGGGTTACACAAAGCAGTTTGAGGTGATTGGGAAATTTTGTCTTGTGGGTTTGTTAAAAATAATTGCCTTTACCAGCCATTTAATATTCTTGAGGATTTTTGTTTCATGAATTGTGGGATTTAGTGTTTGAAAAGTTGCTAGTTCAGTAACAAATTCATTTGTTGTCTTCCTACTTTAACCAAAATTACAACTCCTGGGTTAGTCTGCTTGCTCTAATTTCCACTGTGACAGAACCCAGCATGATAATCTTTCCCCAGTATAGATACCTGTAGATACTCCTCCCAAATTGCGTGCAATATTGAGTGCTGCCTCTCCCTCTTCACAAACCCTCTCCAGTCTTTTTTTCATGCTTCCCTCACATTGCTAGTCTAACTTTTGACCCTTACTCATCGTTCTTCTCCGACACATTCTACAAATGCCTTCTCTACCATATGTCTGCTCTCACAATGCCAAGCCCCACCTCACTATGCTCTTAAAGATGAAGTCTTGGCTTATAACCCTAGAACATAAATGTAAAAGGTACTCCTGGACAACACCAGTTCCATACACAAGATTGGTGCTGGTCAATAAGGAGTTGTCACTGTCTAATTTATAAAAGCCTTATGTGTAATTGTGTTTGTCTTCATTTCTTTGCTGTGTTTGGACATAGTGTTTCATGTTGCAAGTTATACATAAACCGACATGCATTGGACCTCCCTCTGAAGCAGAGATCAGTGCTTATTGACAGATAAAACTCCAGGAAGATGGAGCTGAAGTTAAGATTCCTGATGCAATGTCTTGGGGTAAAATCATTACAGGGCTGAATTGTAACCATTCTAAAAATCAGATTTATAAACTTGGTAAAACCAGGGTAAATCACGCTTAAAACAACTTCAAATATGTGAAAATATCTAGAGTACTGTTATAAGCCCTTTTTATCATATTGAAGGGCCTTACACACTGGCCTGAAGTAACACTAGCTAATAATCATGAGATTCTGATTTGGCACATGTGGTTGTTGAGGTCAAGTTAAGAGACCTGCACCTATTCCATGGAGTGATGCTGAGGATTAGAGTTTTAGCATAGCTTTTTGAGAATTTGTTCTTAAAAGTGTAATAGGAGATGCTATGGCAGACCATGAGAAAATGAAAAAATTCCACAAATGAAAAGGGGCTCATTGATGATGAGTGATTTAGTGCTTCTATGTCCAGTTAAAATTTTTAAAGAAGAATTAATTTTTTATATTTTCTTGATCTCACAAGAAAGGGTATTCTTACAGTCATTCACATAAAAATAAAAGTTTCAGGAAGTTTTTACATTACTAATTTTTTAATTAGTTTCAAATTATTTGCATATTGAAATTCAATATTTTTTGAATAAAAGTGCAACCCTGAGTCTATCACATTTAATGAAGAAAATCTCTGTAGCATTCATATGTGCCAGAGGAATATTTTTCATGTATTAAAGAGCTCTCCAGTGGAGAGATCTGGGTTGCTACCTCTTTCCTAAATCAAACAACATGGCGATAGGAATGTAGGTTTCTACATTTTTGGTGGGAGTCTTGATTACTGATTATAAATAGTTTTAGGAGTTTTCTCCTTACTCTTCCTGTGAAGGCTCCCTAACACCCTAAAATTTGTATTAAACCAAAATAATGGATCAAATTTCGCTGGAATGTGCAAAACTTTTCCTTTCACTTGAAACTTTCTACTGAAAAAAATATCCTATTGGGCACATGAATTATTAATCAAATTAGAGACAGCACTCTTGTGTTCATTTTTAGCTTTGAGAACCATGGTTAAAAACTGAAGAAACATCTTCAGTTAGAAAGAATTCATCTGTTTTATATCAGGATGCTTTACTGTAGAAAGTACTAAAGGATGAAGAATTCTCCTCCTTATTCTCCTGTCCTTTTCAGTTATAGCTGATAATAACAACAACAAAAAAAACCTGACTGAAATCAGTCCCTGGATCCTTCCTTACTCATTGCAGAGTTCTAGATTACCAATAACACCATAAGAACAAATACATGCTGGGAATCCCACAGGCCCATTTGATTCTAACTAGGTTTATGGAGTGTCAAGCAGATAAACTGCCCCTCTGGGATTCCAGTAATGTCTGCAGAAGAGATCTCATAACACCCAATACAGAAACCACTTGGCAAGAAGTGAAAAAAAACCCATCCTTTCTAAAGGACTGGTTTTCCATGTGTCAGGACCCTGATGGAAAAAATCTGTCAGGAAGCAGAGAAAAAAATTACCAAAAAGATTTTTGACAGGTAATTTTAAATCAGAGGGTTTATAGAAGGCAAGAGTGTAACAGAACTAAACTGATCCTGCTGCATGCATAAAACTAGTATTATTTGCAAAGTCGATTTTGAGTAACAAAGTCCTATAATCAATGTATAAAAACAAATTCGAGTTACTCATTGTAGGAAGTCTGGCGAAATCAAAGCCAAGTTTTCAGAAGACTTAGCAGGAGAAGCGATGATTTCTCTAGGGCGATGCGTGCAGTTGAAGTGCAGTGAGATGCAGGCACAGGAGGTGGTGGTGTGCTGCCCCCCAGAGACTGCACTGCTCCTCCCAACTTCGGTTTTTTAGCACTGACAGCATCCTTGAGTCCTTGCTTTGCCCTTGGCCCAAACAGCTCTGTTCCAGTCAGTTCTGAGCTTTGTATGCTTCAATAGGGAGGAAAAGGGATTATTCCTTTTGAGGGAAAGGAATAATCTTCTTTATTGCTACAGCTGAAACTTGATTCTAAAGGCGATAGAGAGATGCAGTGTCCTCTGCTTTTTGTTATTCTATATCTGAAGGTGCCAATTTACCTGCAGTCACAACAAAAAAAATATATTTACTGTTTTCTCATACAGAATCACATGCTACCCATACTTCTTTTTCTGTTTGTGTTTAAAATAACAGCATGAGAGATTTGATGGCACTTTATCTTATCTGCTTAGCAGTCACCAAAACATACTAAGGTAAGGAAGGCTTCCCACTCCTTCCAGAGCTTCTCTTGCTGAGGTCTTGGTTGGTCTTGAAAGAGCTAAATAAATGCTTTTTGCACAACTGCAATGGCACCGAAATGTATACAGAGTCATGGATGTTTATGTTATGTAGGAAATAGTTTTATCACTTTAAAAACAGGGCTAGAATGTAAAACCTCTAGGTTCAAACACTCACAGCTGACACACTGGCTCAGCCTTTCCTGCCATTTTACATATATTTGTCTTTTCATTAGATCTCTCTAATCTCTGAGAAAATAAGTCTCAAGTATCTCCTCCTCTGTTTTATCTGTCTCATTCTCTTTATTTTGGCCCCCATTCCCTTGGTCATTTTCAGAATTCTGAAAGGACTTCTTTCCAATTCTTGTCTTTTCTTCCTAGAACTCTTCTCATATTTTTGATTTCAACTGTACATTTCACAGTCTAGAAGCCAAAGTCTATTCAAAATTAATGAAGTGTGGATTTAAGATGCCCACAGTATTTTTCAACTAGGTTTTACCACTTCAGCATCCATTTTTCACCTCTGCATCCACATTCCTCCCTTTTTCTCTCTGAGGTCTTTAAGGCTAAATCTATTTTAGTAAAAACTCAAAAGTAGAAGAAAACCCTAGAAAAGAATATTTGGTGTAAGGCATTATAGTATCAAGGAATGAAAATTAGTAGTTTCTTTCTTGTCCTTCACCTTCAAAATGGAAATTCGACACTTACAAGAGGCTGAGAGCTTGTCCTATTATCTGCTGCTGCAGAAAGCTCACATGCACCTTGAAGGCGGGAGAAGGGATGTAGAAGAGGCAAGATTAGCTCCATGGGAGACAGACTATCAAGCAAACACACATTATCTGAGTAACAGCTAAGTCCTAAGGGTTTTTCCTGAAGCAAGTGGGAAATGAGATGCAGGATATGTAACTTGAAGTGGCATGTGCCTGGCTTCCCCTAGCTGCAAGACAGTTATGACCCATACAAATTCTTGAGGGGATATTTTCACGACATTGAAAGCAAAGATGCACACACAGATAAATAGCAGAGGTGTATCCCCAAGCAGTTCATCAAATGAGCAGATTTGAACTTGCAAGCCCTACTCGGAGTACGGGATGTTTCTCACAACTCTGTTGGCTGCTCTAACACAGCTCTGTTAATCTTCAAGGAAAACCATTATCCCTTGTCCAAAGGACTACAGGAAGAGCCCACAAAGATGCAAGGACAGGTGTAGTCTCGCACACTATCCCTATTCCAAGCCAAGGAACAGTTCTCAAGCCACTGATCCAGACCAGACCGTCTCAGATGTAGGCCAATACAGAGCTCAGAGCCATTAACTTCCACCTCCAAATTTTTTCCTTAATTGCTGGATAAAAAGGTCTCACTACCTGCTGTCCAACAATTTAACAGAGTAGTTTAACAGTTGCAAATAGCAGCTGTTAATTTCAGCAGACATAAGCTAGAATTAAAACAACAACCACAAAAAATTTTAAGTGTGGTTTGTAATCACCAGCAAAATGCAATAAAACCCCACTTTCAGCAGAAGGAATTTTTATATTTAATGTATATTTTATTTAAGGGAGTGAGAGATACAACAGAGTGTCTGCCCCTTTCCATCTTGAATTCACCAACCTTGGGTCAACATTTGAAAAAGATTGCTACTTTATCAAAATCCCATGCAAAAATAGCCAGATGAGGGAAGTTTTGTCCTACACTTAACTCACTCAGCTGCCTCTGGCACTTCATGTAAGAACAAGGATGTGTGCACTGCATAGGTGAGCAAACAAGAGGGTTTTGTGCATGCTTAGAAGCAAACTGCAGTGATAATCACACCGATTGCAAGCCTGAGGAGAATGCAAAGGCTGCTGTGAGCAGAGCAGGAGCTCAGGTGGTGCTCAGAGCTGCCGTGCCAGCGCAGCACAAGGCACAGGTGATGGGCAGAGGGCAGGGCACAGCACAGCCATGGTGGTAGATGTCCCCTTTCAGTGGAGGAATCAAACCGGTCTGATTGTCACTGTCTGCTTTTGTCCAGCCCTGACCTACACATGGTGCAGAGGGACATCTTTGTCTCACTTCTCTTTGGTCACGGAGTTCATGGAGCTCAATGGGCTGCGGCCGGCAGTCCATTAACGGGGGTGCTGGGCCGCTCCCAGGCCACCCAGGAGCCCCTCTGCATGTTCTCACTGAATGGCTTCACTGGTGGCCCATTCAAATGCGATAATGTCAGAAAAAAGGCTTGAATGGAGGAGCCAATGTACACCATTGCTCAGGCGAAGTGACTGCAGCCTCCAACAAAGCCTCCCCTGTGGCGATGTTAAGCAGAGTTATCAATAGTGCTAAGGCAGAGCAAGAACTAATGCTCCAATCATGTCATCCACAGGTGGCACAGATGGAGCCACTTCAATACAGAAACCACAGGGCAACATTTCCTGGTAATTCTATCCTCTTTCCAGTGCTAACGTACAGAAAAATGTGCAGATGTCATGTGGATCTCTTGTAGTGTGGCAGACCCCCTTCAACCGAGCTCCAAAGGACTTTTTTGTTTCCTGTTCCTTTTACTATTCACACCAACTGCAGGCAATGTTAAATTCTCATTTTGTGGGAAGCAGAAAACTTGGGTTTTAATGTACACATAAATAAATTCCCTTACTTTTTCTTAGCTGCAAGATTGGACCTTGTGAGCAAGAATGGAAACTGCTTCAGTATTCACAACAGTACAGGACACATTGTTACACCATTCCATTCATTCTTAGAGGGCACACTAAGTTATTTTATGTGAAAAAAATTAAATTAAATCAAAACATAATTTGACTCACATCCACTATGAGCATGAATATATATTCTTCTCAGCTGAGTACAATATTCATCTCTAAAATTTCAGAGACAAAACAGAACACAGTAAAAACAGGGCTCCTAACAATTCTGAATGCAACAAGCATCTATACAAAGTGAATTTACAAAGCACATATGAGGCACAGGACTGCCACAGTTTCTGCTCTAATTAACAATTCATAACTTTCTCTGTGAATTTCCGTCAATGTGCAGCCGAAGGGAAGTAAACATCACCATTAAACACATTACTTCTGAACAAGACAGGCACCTTCCTTAAGTGTCTGTCTTGGGCCTAAAGACTTGTATTCATTTTCAAATCCTTCATATGAGACAGAAGGGGAGAAAACAAAACCACTAAAGAAAATTCCTCTGCCTAGGGAAATTCCATCACTCAAAGAGTCTGATAGGATTCATTCCAAAAGGGGTTCCCACAATTACAGGCAATCAGTCAGGACAGGCCACAGGTCATACACGCACACCACTCACCAAAAAGCTTTGCTCAACTCTGAAACTAACCAAAAACCAAAGCCCAGGACCCTGAGTCACACAACACATCAGTGTTCTAGGTCTTTATTCTACAGTGAATTGGTGAACTACAATTCCCAGATAATTTTAGGAAGATAATTAAGCACAGCACTACAAAGGTGAGAGGAAAACTTCCCTAGCAGTCCAACCTGGGTGAAAAAAAAATCTCTTATTTGGACTTTGCCTCTTGTTTGAATCCCTTGGTTACCTGCAGGGGACATCTTCCACTCTAAAGAGACAAAAGAGAAAGTATGGGCCAGAAACACAAAGTAGGGAGTAGACAGTTCTACACAAGAAACAGATTCAACATTTCTCCACTCCAATGCAAAGCAAATCCACTATAATGACAAAATTGAGAAAAAATGCTGAGATTAATGAGATACAGGTAGGATATTCCCTTTGGCATCATGTGGTCTGGTGCATAGATTTACCATCAGAAGATGAGTTATTTTCTGAGCTGCTGTAACTATTTTCAAAATCTATTATTCTGAATACAGAATTCTTTATATCAATACAATCACTGAACTAATATTTTATTTTAGGTCTATGTTTGACAGTCTGGATATGATTTTGATTACTTCCTGATGTGTTCTTCACTTATGGATAACTAAGCTATTGCAATCTCAGGCAGATAACATTAAAAATTGTGGTACAGAGTGATAACATTTTTAAACAATCATTAAATCAGTCTGGGTGTGGGATATGTTTACCTATTGAAAGCAGTAGGAAGGCCTGCTGAAGAAAAGGAGTTTTGCTTTAAATTCTTTAAATATATAGAGAAATTACCATAAGACATTAATGAGCCCTATATAGACATCTATCCATTTACATCAGGTTTTCTATAGCCCTTTGCATGAAACTTTATAAATGTTTGCTTGCTTTTTCTAAGGATTCAACAGACATAAGGAAACGGAAAAGATAACCTGATAAAATAAATGTTTTCCCTAGTACCTTACTGTTAGCTAATTGATAATAATTGTTTTCCACCTCACATCCAGCATACAGAGGTTCCAGGGAATTTAACAGAAATTTTGTCTAAGGTGTCTAACCTGCAGACTTCAAGAACACTTAAAGCAGTGTTCATCATCATTACACATTTTGTAATCACTTCCATTACAGTTGGAACTTCTTAGAGGTTTTCAGTCCAGATTTTTTTGGTGTGTGTGTTTTGACCATAAATGCTGCTATACAATTTCAAAGGGATGCCATAAAATATTCTACCAGAATAACACAACAAGAAACCTTTTCAAACTAATTTTCCCCAAGGAAAACTACATCCACTTAGCGCAGAATCACCTGCTTTTCATTATTTCTGCCTTATTTTTCTCTCTATGTCTATGACCATGAAGGCTCAGCAGACCTCTGTGGAACTTTAAATCAGGAAAGAAACTCCTGCTGTTTTGTATGACTTAGTCTTCAATGCCTTTATAAATGTGTACAAAACCACAAACTGCAATAATTTCACAGCTGGCCTTCTCCTTCCATGTCTCCAATTCAACAGTTCTAAGAATTTCCCTTTCGTGTTGCTGTCCCTCATGGCCAGCAAACTGAGGAACCTGATGCCTCTCCCAGAGGAGTGAGCAGGAGGTTTCAGCACTACCTGGTACAACACAATTTTAACAAAATTTTGGCCTTACTGTGTGTGCCAAAGTGTTTTACAGGACTACATGTATTTTCTTAATTTTTTAAAAATCTTTCTGAATTTCACAATTAATGTCTCCTAGTTGCTTTTCAGAATGTTAGGATTTACAGTGCTGGTTTCTTCTGTTCAGCCAGGTCTTCTCACTACATTATGTGGTAACAGAACATATAGTGAGGACTGGAAGATTTTATGTGTATTGTCTCACCCCTACAAACATGCTTAACACTATCTGTTCCCACTTAAAGGAGTAATTCATTTAACTAAAGCAGGCTTTGGCCAGAATAATTTTTCTTACATTTTAAATATATATTTTTATATATCCAACTATAAAGCAGAATCAATTTCTTCAGTACTGGTTGGTATCTTGAGGAGATGAGGAAAAAAATCAATATTTAATTCTTTCTATTTTAACGAAAAAGAAAAGAATATTTGTGTTCAAAATATTACAGCTGTCTTACAAATAGCTTCATTCCTAATTGGAAGCAGCATCTTCAGTTCTCCATAGTGTGACATTTATCTCTGTGTAATAAAAAATTCTGTGCCTTACAAATTCTGTAATAGGCAGGTCAACCACTTAATATCACATCATTCATGTAAACATACACAGCACTTAAGCTTTACATAGATCTCACATGTTGTCATTTCAAAGGAGTCCAGAACAGAAACAGTAAAAGAAATTAAGCAGTAAGAGAAAATGTGTTCTTTGTTTAATGCAAATGGGCTCCTTTTAAAAGACGTGCTTTTAAAAACCATCATATCACATTAAATAAGTTGCATTTTGGCTACTTGAATTAAATGTCTTTACACTTGTCTGATAATTTAAAAATTAAACTCAAAGAGATTGCTCACAAGTTGAAAATGACAGCTAGTATCAGCAGTGAAACAACTCCACTAGGACAGTCTCGATGACAGAGTTCAGTTCTGTTTGGCTGCACTTGCAGGTTGTCTGCCTGCTGTAAGGATTCCATCAGCCCACCTGCTACAGAGCAAGAAAATAACCCCTGCCCCAGCCTTTGACAATGCAATGCACAATGTACAGTGGTGTACAACAATTTCTGCATTCAATGGGAAAGAAAACAAAACAAAACAAACAACCCCCCACTCCAACCATAAAACAATTGTATCCAGCTTGACAGTGCCTGGAACACAGGAGGTTTTTGGCCTTCCAGGATACAAACATTCTGCAGACCGGGGGGAAGGTGCAGTTCTCCCATCAGCACAGATCAGTTAAATCAGGACTGAGCACATTCCTTAACATTCTGCAACACAAAGGTATGAACAATAGCAACAACAAAATAAACCCTGTTGCAAAGAATGTCTTTGAATAACTTGTAGGAAAAACAGGTGTGGATTTCTATGATTCACAAATACTTAAGAAAATGAGCAGATTTTTAAAAGGTCCCAGATCTCATGACCAGAGGGCTTTTCCATGTACTTAGTCAACTGTGAACTATTAGTATTTTCAGATTCTAATTCCAGGGCAAACTTGAAACAGAGAGAAGTATTTGACTCCAGCTACTGTCCTGCAAGAACTCAGTCTGGGAGTGAATAAGAGTTTCTCCACCAATACTAGAAGCAAGCAAGCAAGCAAGCTCTGCCCTAGTTTAGTAAGCTGTTGACCCAGTTTCCAGCCAGACAAGGGAGAGAGCCTTTCACTGCCTCTGTAATCTATCAACAGTTCACATAAAACCAGAGAGTGGGAGAATCTCACAGGGATCAAAATTCAGATGAGCACCTAGTAGCAGAGGTCTAAGCCTATAGAGAAGCCTCCCCTTTCTCTTTTCTCCCACTTGTGCACAAGAGATGCTCAAAATATTCTTCACTAGACAGGCCAAGAGGCAACCAGTAAAGGGAAGGAAACACTATGGCTGGGGAATTCTTTTTGCAGTGTGATGCTCTTTTCTTTTTATTCCACTTCATCCTAAGGCATCCTACAACTTCCATGCTACCTTCTGCTCCAGTGTGCAAAATTCCCTCCATCATTTCCTCCCATATTGTTCAGTGGAGCATTGGGGTTATTGATGATATTTCCTTTTCCACCTTGCTGGATCTCCTTTTCTGCCTCCTTGTTCTCCATTCACACCAGACAGGAACACACACGTGCTCCCCTCGTCTTTCTTGTTGCAGAGTGCAACAGTAGGCTCTGCTTTTAAGAAAAAGAACTTGAATCAAACCTCTTTTTTTGTACTGCAATATTTTGTCCTTGACAATACATGGCAGAGGAAGGAGAGAGACAAGGCTTCGAGTAACAACCAAAATAATGAGATACTGAGATCATGAAATCATTGAAATAATGAAATCATAAAAATTCTGAGCTGAAATAGTTTTCAAGAGATCATTTAGCCCAGCAGGGTGCATTAATGAAGAAATCTCTCTGCTGACAATATTAGTGGTGGGCTGTTAATACTACCATTCCAGCCCTGCCACTTCTCAACAGAGTATGTGGTCCTTCACAGGCACTTTTTTTCATTTCCCCCTTTAAATCACGCATAGTTTGTACTATCACTTAGCAAAGACCCAGACTAATTCATCTCTCAGAACATGTCACTGGCTTCAGACACACTTTCCCCCTTGGTGAATTTTGATTGGTTCTGGAGACACCTTTGCTCAAGGAATTTCTTGTTCCTGCAAGTCACTCACTGAAGGGAAAGGTTAAGTGAAGGAGTAGACATTCTACTAAGCCCATTGAAATTGCATTTGCTGCATCCAATTGGATTTTTTTCAAGCAGTGCACTGGATTGTTCTGAAGCAAACAAGTGAAAATTCATAGGACACCAAGGCAAAAGAAAGACTGTGGATTTTGCTTACCACCATCACATTGATGGGATTTAAAGAGCACCAGATTAATTACTGCCCTGAGTTTGACTGCTTAGTACATTAGTTGTCCTTCATAGAAAAACACAACCATTGTAATACAAATCTGTACTGGAAATAAAGGTGAAAATACACCATCCAATAACAAAAAATAGCAAAAGTCATCCATCAGAATACCCAGGTCACACAACTATTTTCAAGTGTTCTTTAGCTGAGCAGCAGCACATTCACTGGCTGTTAAAATGAAACAGCTCTAAAAAGGAAAAGCATGTTTCTAAGAGCAAAACATATCAACACAGAGCTCTATCATGCACATTGTATTTCTTCATTTTTTTCAATATGAAGTTGCCACATACTGTTGTTCTAAACTATAAATTACCAATATAAATCCTATGTATGTGGATTTTTTTAATGATAAATTAATCTACTGCACCCAGGAGTGGGATGTTCATAGAACATACGACCCTTGCTGCCAACAGTGGAGCTAATACAATAAAAAAAAAGCTGAGGATAGTATAAAGGATTTTACTTCTCTTCAGATACTGGGAATCCTGAGCTGCACAGCATCAGATGGGGATCCAATCAGTGCTCAGCATGCTGCACTGATCTCTACCCCATTTGGGGCTTTTAAGCTTTTATGGGATTTCCCTCAAACATTGCTATTCATTTCTACTGTCAAACAAAAAGAGCATTCACAGCAGAACTTGTTGCCAGTTTCAGGTAGAGACATGGACATGCGGGTGGTGCGAGTGCCTGGGAGCTGCCTGCACACTCCACCATCAGCTCTCTGGCAACATTCATCCTGTGGCCAAGCAGCTCTGAAAGCAAAGCTAAAAATGCACTGTATAAGCTACTAAAGAAGTGCAGCAGAGGCCTGCAGCTCCTCAGGCAAACTCCCACAACTTGGTCAAGCATCACTAAACTCTTTATTTTTCTGCTCGACTAAAGAATTCTTCACAGCACTCAAAAAAACACACAAAGAAGAAAATGATCAATTATATACATTAAAACTTCTTGCAGCAACCATAAAAATCAAATTTCTAAATATGCCATTATGCACTGAAAACCCTAAAATATGGCCATAATACTCTTTTGCAATTATATCAGGCTACTTCCTATCAGTTTAGAAAAGAATTGGCATAACTGTAGACCACAAGGTATCTATAAAATAGACGGCAGTACTGTGAGTATATAGGATTAATTTTTTAATTAATGCATAAAGCATTATAAAAGTTATGAAAAAAAATTAAAAGGCACAAAACCCTATTCCTGGCTTAAGTTTTCTTGCTCACTAATTTAGATATTAAATACACATACCTAGCATAGTTTTCCAAGCAAATAAGACTGTTTGTCCATCAGTCCTTTCAATCTAAAATGTTCTTTATTGTTTAATTACATCAGACAAGGCAGCAAGGGGGTTCAGAGAAAGCACTTTGCTACAGTGAGTGAGAATTTGTGGGCAGGAGGTAACAGCCTGCATTGTTGTTCCCTTTGGAGGGGGTTAGAGGAGTCCTGAGGGCTGAGGCTAATGTCATTCTTGCTCCTCTTCCACCAACCACAACACTTGCTACTTCTTTCCTTTAAGGCATCAGGAATGCTTCTGCTGCCCAGTCCTGGCTGGAGGGTTTTAACCTTAAGGCCAGGGAAGTGGCTTCCCACTCGCTTTGAAATAGCTCCTTCCAAGGAAAGGATGCCAAATCCCAAAACTGGTGATGTTGAAAAATTTTCTAAATTATTATCACCAACTGTCATTGCTAACATTCTGATTCCGTATGTTTCCAAAGTTAAAACTGAAGATAATGAGATTAGCCTGATACTAGGTATTGGGAGATAGCCCTTGCTGTGATAGCCTTCTTCATAACATAATATAAAATATGAGTGGGATATAGTCAGTCCTCTGTAACAAAAATATTTCTTGTATTATAAAGTAAAATAATAAAGTAACCCACACCCTGAATCCTACATAGCAAGGAAAAAAGATCATTCTATACAATTTCAAACAATACTGAGTTATTTATATCCCAGGAAAGGGAAAAAACCAACCACCACCACCAACAGACCAATCAACCAACCAGAAACCCACAAAGAATGAGCATTATTACTATTATTATTATTATGAAATGAGAAACAATGAGCTTTCCCAAGTTTGTGTGTGAATTTTTTATGATAGAACCCCATTCAGATGAAGCCTGATTAAAAATGTTCATTTGTAGGCAAGTTGGAGTTGGCTGACTACTGCCTAATCATTAGGAATATTTATATGCATCCCAAACTATTTAAAATGCAAACACTGGAATAATTTAAAAAAAACAACAAAACAAAACAAAACAAAACCAAGCAAAAATGCATTTCTCCCAAAAGGCTTTCCTTTGGTTTCTATTTAGAGATATAATGAATACTCCAGTTATACAAGGAGCAAGACCACACAATCAGAGAATGAAAGACCCTGGACAAAGATGAGAATTTAGTAAATGTTGTGCAATAATATATTTTATCATGTCATCTCACAATTTTTTCCATAGGTGCTGAGTTTTAAGCTGTTTATCACAAGAGAATTTTGGAGACAGAAGTTATATACTCACAAAACTGATTTGTGATTTGATTCTTGCTATTAAAATGGTAAAAAGCTTGGAAAGGTCAGCTAGTGTTTACATACCATGCACAGATTTTGCCTTACTGCAGTTATTCTTGTTCTTCAATCCAATGATCATTCCAATAAAACAATCCTTTGAATGACTAAAAACAAGATCCTGCTTCATAGTTTTAAACACAAAATAACTTATTTATTGTGTTGGGCTCAAAATACATTCCATGTAACAGAACTGCCTATTTTGTTAGTTCCAGGGCTCCCCACAACCAAATAGTCTGATAAATCAATGTCAAACACCTTAAACTTCATGGCTTCCCCTCAAGGAAGTGCTATTTTACAAGTGGGGAGAGATGAGTGCAGGGATTAAGAGCCAAACTCTCAGTAGTACCTAGGAACCAAGTAGCCAAGTTTTGCCTAATTTTGAGGCAAGAGCAAACACACAGAGCCATTGCCTGCAGCTGGCTATGCCATCTCTGACTCAAACACACATCCATTTCTGTACAGGCAGAGAAGCTGTGTATGCCAACCTGCAGGGAGTGTTCTCAGCACCAAAGCTCAGCGATTTGCACTTTCAGGAATTTTGCAACTTGTTGAAGTTGTTGCCCATGTTACCATTAATGTTTTCTGGAAGCACTTCAGTGTTTGGTTCCCACCACCATGTAGGGCTTTTTCATATTGAGTAATTTTGCCACTAGACAGCACCCAATGCCTTCTGCTGGATGCCTCCAGCTCAGAAAGCCTGGCAACATATATAAGAAACAAGCCATGTGGGATTAGGCAGAAAATAAACAAACAAATGAAAAACCAAACAAACCCCACATATTTCAGGGACTGGGCTTGCCCTAAATTTCCCATTTCTAGGGTACCACCAGTATTCAGGCCACTCAGCAGGGCAGCAGCCGCACTGAGAACAGATTGAGCTGCTCAACTGCTTGAGGCTTGAAAAACAGGCTGAGAAGAGGCCTGAAAAAGGATCTTCAACTTTGATCCCCCAAGGTTTTGTGCACGTGCCCTTCCCTACCTCTCATTTTATAAGAAAGGCTGGAAATTATTTGGTCTGTTTAAACCAAGTCTGGGATCAAAAGCACATTGAATTAACTCAGCCTTTAGGAAGTTGTAGATGGTTTAGGAGTCAAGAAATTTGTAATAACCTTATTAAGCATAAGAACATCAGTGTAGTGTTAGCTACAGAAAATTAGGAATTCAGTATTTTACCAATGCTGAACAGTGTTGAAGCACAGCACAGTTAATTTAAGGGAAGAGGTAAATTGTGAGTTTTTCGTTACTTGAGATAGTACAAAATTTCTAGTGATAACACTTAAGAGTTTATCAATTACAGTAGACTTTGTAGTTTTGAGAAACTCCAAGCAACTTTGATTGTTGAAAAACTGAAAAACTGTGCCTTCAGAAGTCTTACTCGTGGCAGGTATCCTAAAATATTGAGGATTGAAATGTGTTTAAATACCCTTGACCTAATCCTAACCTTGCTTCCCCCTCTCCCCAAAAAGATGGGGAAAATCAATGCACTTTCCTAGGGTTTGTGGGGAGGTTTCTTTTAAAGACACACTGATAGAGTTTGTTAGCTGGACTAATACTTCAGATGCTTTAGAAATCACTGTAAATACAGCCAAACATAAGAACACACACAGACACACCTGAGGATGAGGCAACTGGTTACTTGAGGAATAAAAGGCAGGCAGATCTCAAGTTCCTACCCCAGAAAATGCTACAAATCAGTCTTTTTCTCCCTTTTCTCCAATTCCCTTTTGGTTTTGAGTGAGGAGGAATATTGAACACACTTTGCCTCTGCAGCAGAGCTGTTTCTGTGTCCATTCAATGTTTCCTCCAGTTTGTTTCCACCCCAAGGTGCAGAGCCCTGGGAATACATGTTAAATCAAGGCTGCTACGTCCTCAGCAGGACTGTAAGAAATTATTCATTCCACATAAAAGCCTGGCAAGCAAATGCAGATGTGCCACATACAGTACTTCCAAGGTCAACAACATGGTCTGTAGAAGGTAGATTCTGATATTTTAGCCATATTTTGGCATAATCATCTGAACTTGAAGTCATACATTGAACTGAATGCAGGATTTCTTTGACTTTTCCTTCACTCTGAAGGAAATAAGGGTAAGAATCATATACTGTAATTCTCTTTTTTTTTCATTTTGAAGGGTAGTGTTGGTAGTGTGATATACAAAGCCAACCAATTTCCATCCACCTCCCAGGGCCACACACTGAGATGTGCTAAATAAGAGATCTTACCATGGAAATAAGCCTCCTCAATTTATAAATAGCAGAATGTAGTCACCTTCAGGGTTAAGCTAACAAAGAGAAGCAACAATCACTGCTACATTTCTGAACTTTAAGTCGTGAAATTTTATGGCAGAAGAATGAGAAAGAAAAATCTGAGGACATGACTTAAACTTCTTTTAAAAGTAAGTAGTGTTTCAAGAGAAACCTCAAAGTGCCCTCTCCTGGCACCTGGCACTAACTGTGGGCTCTGAAACATCCTTACCCTGCAGCACTTACTATCTGGTTAAAAGGAAGTTCTTTTGACACACTTTTTTTGTTAATAAATTGTCTTTATTAGCTATAGAGTGAGGATAAGAAACTGTTTGCATCATTTTATAGAATAAGAAACATTGAAGTGATCTGTTAAAAATTATTTTAAAGTGTAATTAAACTGTTCATACTGTTTAGATTTTTCCAAAAAAGGCATGTGCTTAAGATTCATTTATTGTATTATTAGTATCACATAATATTAATGTTATTAACCTGCAACAGGATTGACGTAAATTTGGACTGCATTAATTACTGCTGATTATTATTGACACCCCTTTTTATAGATTCACCCTAGAAAGCACAACATTTTTGGTTTTAGTTAAGCAAGCACAAGTGCAGTAAGTCAAAACTGCATTAGAAAAATAAACCTGAACCCTCTTTTTATTTCTGGGTTTGGTGTTGCAGGTTAAAACACTCATTGCATTGTCCCACCTTTCCTTAACACTTTTGTCAGTGTGAGAGATGTATTTCATTTTGTTTAATTACATATTTTGTTTCTATGGCAACTAGACAGAATCTAATCCATTTCTGTTCCTTCCTAAGCCTTTACATAGTGATTTTCTTTCACAGTACAGTAGCAAAAGATAATCCTCCTTCAGAACTCTGAGTACTGTTCTTTCCAAATATCCCTTAATTAGTATGCATTAGGATTAAAACCAGTTGTAGTTGTGCTATAACTAAGAGAAACTGTGAGAAAAAAAACCTAACAGGATCCAAACAGAAAATTCAAAACTACCATCAAGTAGCTTCGGCATAAATTTACTGCCACCTGCAGGCAGGCTTTCACCGTCATGGATCTCCAGGGGGATGTAAGCAAATTTGATGCTCCAGCTCTGGCCAATTGATTCAGATTTATTTTACTTATAGGAAAAGAAGAATCCACCAATGTTGCCCTGTTTAATGAAATAATGACTATTATTTTGATTTCTGTTGTCCTATTCCAGCTTGCTTTTATTTGTGAAGACAGTGGTGATGTCTGAAGATATTCCTTCTGTAATAAAGGACACGAATTCTACTGCTGCTAAATACCTCTTGAACAGAGGGCTTTCTGTATTCATCTATTTCTCAAAGAAATTACTATGTTCTAAAACTTAAGCCAGATTTTTAAAAAATCTAGCAAGTCAAATCTTACAAAAAACATCAGGTCTGTGGCTAAAATACCCGTTCTAGGAAAATGTGGACATTGCTGCCTTACTAAAATGGCCTGAGTCCTTCATTCATATTCTTTCATACAGAGAAACCAAACAGAAAGAGTAACATTGACACTTGTGAAGCTTACAAATACCAAATATAAAGTTTACCTACAAGGCCTTTTTTTGAACCCATTACCATCTGAAACAATTCTAACTTATAAAATCATACAGTATTCTCTCCTATCAGAAAGTGATGCTGTCTCAGTCAGTGCCGAGGGTAACTAGGGCTAAATTAATCTAGCCCTAGACTAGGGCTACTGAATCTGTCAGATTATTGTCGGCCTTCAGAACTTTCATGCAACATCTGGGAAAGTTAAATTTCTAGAAGTGAGATCTGCAGGGCTGCCAGCACACTGAAATAAGTCAGCTCAAAATATCAATCTCCAGCTTTTTCCAGAAAAAAAACAGTAATGAGTCTTAAATGGTAGAAGTCACATCTGATCCACCAGGACCATTCTCCATGCAGAGAAACAAAAGCATACATAATGCCATACAACTACATTTCTGTAGTTGTTCTGTCAATTCTGTAAATTACAACTGGCATTTCGAGGAAATGGCAGGTTTACTGAATACATGCAGTGCTTTTCCTTCAATTAAAGACTGCAAATTCCATTCCAGAGGTAATATACTGTCTACCTGGTCTAAATTCCAGTGCTTCTGCCTGGGAATAACACATTTAAGAACTTGCTTAGGAATGAGCACATGTCCTCAGAACAGAGCTTACTTTGGCACATGTAAAAGGCTGTGTGGACAGGGCTGTCATCTGTCAATCTCTCATCCCAGATTTATAGAAAGGTTTGGGTTGAAAGGGACCTCAAAGATCATCCAAGTTTCATCCCCTCTGCCATGGGTAGGGACATCTTCCACTAGACCAGGATGCTCAAAGCCTCATATGGATTAAAGCCCTGAAGATTTTAGCTATTTATATGCAAAGTCTATTGGACATATGATTTCTTTCTCCTTACCTCTCTCCCTTGTCCTCTAAACAAAGGGTGAGGGAAGGGGGAAGGCTGTTCTTTCCCAGTATTAATTGAAGAATAATATAATAATTGAAGAATCTCTCCAGGAGACAGAAAGCTGTAAGCACATCTCTCTTTTGATAAAAGTCTTAACCTATTTTTTAATTTCTACTTAAAAGAAAAAGAACAAAACTGAACAAAACCGAACAAAACCTCATACAGCACAAATCAAACCTACTGTTGGAAGACAGCATAGGTTTCAAAATGAGTGAAAGTTTCAGTACTTCATCATCTCTTACCACTTGATGGGGGTGGTGAGCTACTTACACAGGCCTTGGCTTACAAATAGAGTAAGATGTTCACAAAGTATAAATAGCCCATTTTTATAGTTTAAAAACAAGCATACTACGATAAAGTGCCAAAATTAAAATTATTTGGAAAGTTTAAGACCTGCTTATTATGAAATACCTAAGCTAAACTCCACATAATACTTACACAGTAAGTACTGTCAGGTTAAATCAATCGCATTCCAACTAAATATATCAGATACTTCATTGTGGCAAAGATGAGCAGATCAATTTGCTCTGTGTTTGGCAAAAACCAAACTGCATCTCCTCTGAAACATAACTACTGATAGAGAAGCCTTTTCCACACATGTACAGAAAGTTATTTTTGTCACTCAGTGCCTCTTGTTCTTCACTTACTTAATTCTTCACATATTTCAGAATTCCTTTTGGCATTTCACAGATCTAAATCCAATTTGTAGGTTAAAACAATGCTACCAAAGCTTGAAAAATTTTAATGCAGTAGTGTAAAAGATAAAACAGCTGGACACGAGGCTAACAATGTCTCTACTTCAAAGGACTAAACTCTATGGAAGATCTCTATTACATTTTACGTTGGATCAAGCGAAACATTAACTGTTCAAATATTAAAAAGATACAAAGCATGTACCAAATATGATTCACCTAAGCATGAAATAATTAATCAGTTAATTTGTTAATAGTTATAAACAAAAACCAACCTTACAGCTCTCCCATCACATACACAGAAATGGTGATGTGTCAAAAAGGAAAGCCACAGCTCAGTTTCCTGTACTTCTAGTAATGGAATGGGTAGGTCCCAGTTGTCTGACCCCTAATTCACACTGCTGTGATTATTACCTCTCATGTTGATATGAATTATGTTTACTCTGAATTAAGAAACCACATTCATGAAGTGTCAGTCCAAACTGCAAGGTTCTATGAAGGGAAGTGTTGCTTTGTAGAAGAGAAAAAGCTATAGGAATAATCAACTGCAGCTAGAGAGATGCAAAAAACAGAAGAGGTAAAAAGAAAGAGGTGAATCACAAAACCATTTAGAGTACCCAGCATGGCCTAAATACAAATGATTTCAAGCATTTCAACATTTATGAGATTCTTAGCAGTGCTTATGTTTGATTTATAAGTGTCACAAAATAAAGCTTCCATAAAATATTTTCTAAAAGTTTGTAAAAACCAAAAATGTATACAAACAAACTCTCAAAACTCCAAAGAAAAAGGTGCAAAAGTTTTTTTAAAAAGCCTTAGGCCTTCTGATAATTTAAAAATATTTCCCTTTGCCATTTGGTAGATCAACAATTCCAACAAGACTAGAAAATCAAAGAGCAAAACAACAGAAAAGATGTCCACTACCACAGATCATTTATTTATATACTAAGTTTAAAAATGCAAATATTTAATTACAAAAAGTTTATCAAACAACTGTATACATACAGTCCATATTGTTAAAAGCCAACATGTCAATTGATACTTTATGTACATTTGATTTATAATGTCATACAATTGTAGAAAAGCATCACTCAGCAGAAACTGATTTGGCATTTGGAAGTACTTACCACCCTGCACTAGAAGAGACGATTAATTTATATGTTACAATAAAAATATTTATTTGCTGTGATCATTTAAAGCAAATGGATGCTTTATTTTCTCCAAGAAGAATCATCATAAGTGGAGATTAAAGTGCACATAACCAATGTTAACAATTCTTCAACAATCCCATCTATCATTCTAGTTGCTCGAAGCACATCACAGTAACATCAAGGATTTAGGACTTTTCTCTGTGGCTAAAAGAGCAAGACTTGAAAAGACACTCAGTTTCCTAAGCTGCATGAAATACTTCTGGTGTACAGTAAGATGAAATGGGGTACAGAAATTTTGAAAATAGTGTTTGGTGGAAAACTCAGTGTAAAGTCTCCCAGATACATGACTTCTGGGGAAATATTTTCCTTTCCTAACAAAGATTCATCATATTTCATACAACTGTGGACCAAACATGCAGGCCATGCAACAGCATTTATGTAACCATCCCCCCAGTCGTTCTTTGTGGGCTACATATAACACAGGTTGGAGCAACATTGTCCACCTTATGCATAAATTTTGCTGGCAATCAAGAAAAAACATCACCAATGATTTGTCTGCTATAGAATAGGGTCCTACACTAGAAAAGTGCTCTTCAAAAACATAGTTCAAAATATTGGCTTTGTTTCATTACAAGCAATATAGTAAACCTTACAAAATATAACACAGTCGGTACTAGCAAAGCTGTTGAGGACAATAATTTAAATAAATCAGTACACTTTGGATAAAAGGATGCTTATGCATTTTACAATCTATTCAAAAGCAACAGCTGAGCAGGCTAAATTTACATCCACAAGAGAAGCATGACAGTCACTGAAAATAAATTGAGTCGCTGGTAATTATGGTTATAATTTTTTCACACCAACTGGTCACCAATGGAAAAATAATTTTTTCTAAATTACAAATATGTTAAGTTTTGAAGCATTATACTTGAAGAGCATACTTCACATCTTAGGCACTGGACCCAATTTAGAGGCAAAATATCTGTTAACAGGATTCACCCTCCTCAGGTTTCTGAAGGCCGTCCATATGAAGCTTACATACAGCACGACCAACACACATTAGATACTGCTGGAAATAGATAAGGAATACAAAACACTATTAAATACAATTTTCACCCATGGCACATCACGCATGGCAATACCACTTGTTTCACATCCGGTGAACAACGGTCAGTTGTGGTTATGCTTTATTGAATATTTTCCTTTCTGGAGCTGAGAAATATACAGCTTAGACTTGCTTCCATCCGGTCTTTTAAACCAAACTTCATCATGGTTAATTGTTGTAATTATGGCACTACAGAAAATGAGGGAAGAAGGGTCAGGGGAAGAAAAACAAGAAGAATTTAGAAAGCTCATAAGCTAAAAATAACCTCAAAACTGCAGCTGTATTTCCACACAGTAAATGAAAATATGCATTAGTTGTAAATGCTAGGCCCAAAAGATACTAGCACCACTCTAAGGACAGTTTTAACATAATTCCTTGGAAACTGCAAGTGTCTTTAGTGAAGGTAGTTAATGTTTCAGCCATCTATTTTATTCTCTTACAAGAAAACCCTAACAGGTACAAATACTTTAACTGTTTATAAGAACAACAGTCACACAGAGAAAACACAACAATAAACTATGGGTACATAGTAAAAAAACAAGAAAAGCCTTGAAATTCCATTGAATATGATGTACTTGAAAAAAAGTTGGACAACCTGAAGCCAAGATTTAAAGCACAAAATGTATTAAATTCTTACTCATTATGCCAAGATCACAAGAAATAAACTAAAAGCTGACTTACTGATTCCCTGTTAAATGAGCCCTGTTTCTATGCTCCTTGTAGTAACCTTTAACACAAATAGTGAACAAAACTCCCTCCTCATACCCACAGAAAAAATATCATTTCAAGTACATTGATGGGGACAACAGAAAGCACAAAACCAATGATCAAAACAGTTAATAGAACAAAGATCTATTGCATACTGAGTGTGACAACTCCCTCAAGTCTTAGAAATTGTGGGGGCCTTGAAAACCCAGGAAAGCTCCATCACATGACTGCCCTGTTAAGCATCAGCTTTTAGCTTTTGTCAGACACTGGATACTAAAATCTTTACTTGGCCCAGTACAACTGCTTATTCTGCTAAATTAATCCAGAGGTTTTTTTTAATTTCAGACACAATCTGGAGTTTACTAAAATACCTTCCTGTTTCAGCCCTGAAGAAACACCAAAATCACCAAAATTTGTTCCTCTACACCATACATAAGGAAGAAAAGAAACAGCCAGTTCTACAGTAAACTACTGACCTATAAATTTAAAGTCAATTTTCCTGAGTACATGTGCATATTTAAGTAACATCAGGTTTAGACTTATTTCCCTCATTCAGTAAAAGGTAAGATATATATTTTCTTTTAAATACACTCTGAATTTTAGAATTCGCAAATATTATCCATACAGAGAAAACACATTTATAGATCTTAAACATTCAACCTAATTTGCACTCTAATATTTAGACTGTTCCGAGGAAAAACTTTTCTTAAGAGAACAAAATACCATTAAAAAGTTCCTCTCTTCTTTCAGAGCACTAATCAATGGAAAACAAAGCTTATCTTCAACAGCATGAAGGGTTTTTCCATAATTAAGTATTTTTGGGTCAAATTCTCAAAGCAACAAAATCCCAAGATACTAGGAAAAAAATGACTCCAAGGCTATCAGAAACTAGTAACAGCTTAAATTGTTAAGAGAGACACTTAACTTGTCCTAACTTGACAACCCTTCAATCAATTCCAACCTTTACTATCCTCTTTCACAAGTCAGCACTCAACTCAATACCTGTCTTCCAAGGTGAACTTGTAAATGTCACTGAGGTGGCAGTATTTCCACACAGGCCTTGCTCTCTGATGTCACCATCCTAGTTATTGCTTAACATGAATGCACCGAGCTCCATAAGCTGAATAATCTTTACCTTGTAGGACATTCATCTTTCTTATCAATGCATATCGTCTGCCCTCGTCCGTACCATTCGCCATCATAATAGAGTCTTCCTTCTTCAGATCGAGCACTGTGGAGATGCTTCTCTAATTTGACAGGTGCTAAATTAAGTAATAAAAGTGATTTAGTATTAACTTCACAGAAATCAGTTAGGCAGTTAAACACACTTTCATCAAGTTATTTACATAGAAGAGACATTTTTTCCAACAACAGTCTGTCTTTTAATAATTGAATTGGAAAATTGGAAGCAATATACCTTTTTATTTCCAGTTGGATTATTAAAAGTTATATTTTCATTTTCAAATAGAAGCCATCACCTACGTGCCTATTGTCCCTTCTCCTCCTCACCTTCAAATATGTGATTTTACTTTGCAAGAACATGCTTCTCCCCTCAGTGCCAAATATGCAAATATGAATACCACTGCTTTCCCACAGCTCTGCTTTTTCAGAGTTGTAGCTTGCAGTCAATTTGAGCATCCTTTGAAATGCACTTGAAAGGTGCAGATGCTCTCAGCTTTCTGCTTAATCTTGTGCAAACACTGGCACAGCTTGCTAATATGCATTGCTGTAAACTACCATTAGAAGTCTGAGGGTTTTTTTATAATTTTCTAGAATTTTTGTCACCAGAAGCAACAGCAATCAAGCTACAGGTATCAGCAGCTGAGAGAGGATAAAGACAAAAGCCACATCTTCCAGCTACCTCACCCCATCCTCCATCACTACACCAGTACTGTAACAAATACAATCTGCCTGGATGCAGCTTGCATCATTGGACACAGCAAGTTCTGTCTTGTGAAACTACATCATGTTTACTTACGTTCTGGCTTTACCCTGTGTGGTCCCAGCGTAGCCATTGCCTTGAAACACAAAAGAAAATTAAAGTTAGTCAGCAGGCAGAGTCATTCTGGCTTAACTGCCAGCTTTAGTTATGCAGTAACATGCAGTGGTACTTGCTTTTATATGCAAGTGTACACTTGCATTTACACGCAAAAAATACAGTGAGAATTCTAAAATAAAAATGTGTTCAATGGTGAATGGGTAGCTACATAAAAAAGCATTTTGAAGGTGAAAAAAAATCACCTTCTTTATTAAGTTCTTATTTCAATAACTCAAGCTTTTCTAAATTAAATCCTCAAAATTGCTCTTATGCAATTCTGTCAAGAAAACACAAAATTGCAGTAACTCATTCTGAAAAACAAAATGCTATATGAACAACCTAATCTTTTAATTTATATGTTATAAGCTCACAAATATTAGTTCATGTAAACTCCAGACCACACATAACCTTGAGAAAAAAACAAGCACTGAAGAGGTTTGGGGGGCTCATTTGTTTGCTTTTTTTGGGATTTTAAAAATTTTTTCCAGAAAAGAGAAAGCCCTGGTTTGGGGGGGAAAGCCTAGATCCTGGGTTTAAAATTACGTAGAACTACAGAAAAAAGCTCTAGGGAAAGATATTTTGTGTCTGTTCCTCTGATGTGACAGAAAGAGAAAAGTCAGACAAGTTCTCATGTAAAGGTCACATTTTACTTCTTGTTCAGGAAAGAGGTACAGGGAAAAAACAGCATAGAAACTGACTCAGCCAACTGAGTCAGTGGAATTCACCTAAGTGGATTGCTATTCCATAAACTGGGATGCACTAGGATATCAGGGGAAGCTTTCTGACTGCAGGTGCAAGGCAAGGATAGCATTTCATTACAGCAAGATCCTTTAACAGTGTTACAATATTAAAAAGGCATTATGCAATTAAAAGCTGGATTTATTTTTTCAAATGTATCAATTGACTAAACAAATTTCCTCTAAACCACGACTGTCTCGTAACCTGAGAAAAACACAGCTCCCCATTTTTATGTTAAAAAAGTGTAAGTAAAAAAAAAAGTATAAGTAAAGCACATTTTTTCATGGAAAATTATGGACTTCCCATTTCAAAGATACCCTCTTGCACCCCTTTAAAGGATTCCTCTTTATGATTTGGGTAGAATCAGAAGAAATAGCAATAACACAGCTTGAAGTGAAAGGATTAACTGACTACTGAAGAAATAAACATCTATTTAGTGTTTTGATCATGTAAGAAATCCAGTTACACATTTTTAAATAGCAAAAGGACTAGATATGAACCCAACTAAATCCACAGGCACTGGCACTCATCCTTTCATCTTACCTTCCTTATTGTTGTCCAGTCTTCAAGTATATCAAGGTCTTGTAACATATAAACTATATAAGGCCGTGGAAATGTTAGGGAAAACTCTTTTAAACAGAAATAATAAAAATACTCTAATGTTTGTAGAAAGTTATTAAAAGGTCTGTTCTGCAGATCATTCACAAAAAACATACCAACACAAAGTCAAAGCTCAGTGCAAACATATCCATCTTTGAATTATGCAACCTAGAAGTACACTTTTAAGAATTATTAAAAGAGGTAATAATAGTATGTAGATACTCAGGGTACTGGAGTTCTACATATGGATAGGATAAACAGCTGAGACACAATCATTCCATTCCTAACAGTTCAAAAATTATTCTATTTGCAATAATTCAAATTACAATAAAAACTCATTGCAATTTCAATGTACCACTGCAAAACAGCACCTACACTAGTTTAGATAAAATAATTATTTTTGCAGTATTCTGCATCATGTATCTTCAAGAGAAAAGTATGGTCAGCCCCCATAGTTGAATATCAAATATTTAAAAAACAGGAGGCAAAAAGGCAAAGCTGCCTTCCTTAAACTATCAATTGCAAAGTAAAAAATGTGTATTAGAACAAAATAACTTCAGAACAAAAATTCCATATAGTATAGCTATTCCATTACAATAGTCTTCATTTCCTACTTTGTTTCGACCCATTTCATCTCTGAAAAATAAGCTTAGCAAAAGGTGCTATGAATGTTTAAAAAAAGAATCTCCTACAATGGAGAGCAAGTTTAAACTTAAATTCCCTTTGAAATTTTAGAAATCTTTTAACTACTTTCAATTTTTTTTCTCTAAATAGCAAAAAATTAAAAATGAAAAGCTGGGTAAAATTTCTAGTATTTGCTTTGCACTTATCTGACAAGCTCACAACTATTTCTAAACTACAATCAAAAAGAACAAATTCATTTACTTTAAAACTGAAAGGATTTTTCGCTTTATAAACAGCCTGAAATTGCTGAGATTTTATACCTAATATTAATATATAATTGATTCTGCTTTTGCCTTGTAACTATTTTTCTTCAAGAGTTAGAAAAATCAACTTTTAGAAAAATTTTCTATTTAAAACTAGTAGCTAGGTAAGAGAATCTTAATTTCAATTTTCATTATGGGAGGATGTGTCAACATGGCTTCTCTAATCTGAGTAAGAACAATGTCTGCCATGCAAAAATCAGTTTTGATAATGCATTATCCCTTCAACTTGATATTAATGACATATGTAATAAAATTAGCTATAAAACTGCAAACGCTATTAGAAAGAACAACGATTTCAGTAAAAGGATATCTGATACAACAACAGGTTTCTTCTTATCTGGGCTAAATGGATCCTTCCTTTTCTTCCTGGACTGGAGCTCATCATTCCATAATTCTGAAAAGATATAATAAGAACATGCTATGAATCAGAAACATTTACATGTTTAGCTCTTTTTATAGCAGAAAATATTGTCCAAAACCAAAAAAACAAACATTTTCAGGAGATGCTGTTTCTGAACACAATAAAGGTGTTTATTCAAGATTCAAAGAATTACAAGATTACGTAGACACAGGTTAAGACTCAAAACACACAAGGGATGCTGACAACTATTGAACCAAAACTGAAGTTTAAATTCAACCCCCTGCCCAAAGTCTACAGTTGAACAGCATTCAACCAGACAATCTAAAACTCATCAGACATACCATGCATGTACAGTCAACTAATCAGTACCCTGCAGAAGATTAAAAACAAATAATAAAAAAGCAAACTGAATTTCCAGCCACCTGAGGTAATGTCAATGCTATGTCTGTCTTCTTCAAGTCTTCTAATCTTCTCTTCTAGCTCACTTTGTACAGTATCATATAAGAGAAGCTTCTCACTCTATAAAAGCAAGGTTACAGATTTTTACATTAGTGAGTTCAATGATCTAAATACTGACAATTTAAGGCATCAGTGGAAGCAACATAAGAAAAGCTTTTTCAGAAGCCATAAGGCACATGACATCTCCCTCTATCCACTTTCTTAGTACGAGATCCTAGCTCTTTAAAGACAGCACACTTGCTTAGCACAAGTGAAAATATAATTACATATTTATCAACTACTGGTACCAAGAGTAATTAAAAGCATGCAGCTATCTTTCCAGAACAACTCTTTGCATTTTGACACAAACACAGTATTTTTGTGGATAGAAAAGTTTTATTCACAATGGGTAACTAAAATAGCAGCCTCTAAGCCTCCTTTCATTACAAATCACAAAAGCTAATGTTTTCATGGACAGCCTTTTATAAAGCTATCTCCTACACTAAATTGCACAGTATCTTACAGATCAGTTACTCTTTAGCATGACAACCCACTAAATTCTCTAAAAAAGCAACTTGGAATAAAGCTGAGTTCCAAGCCTTAAGGAAATAACCGCACTGCTCTTTCACAAGCTTGCACATTTCCAAAACTATGCATAGAAAACACAGCCAATTGTTCAATTTCAACATTCACTTTCAGTGAGCAATGTCTTTAACAACTCTAGAAAACAGAGCTTGGACTGACTCAAAAAAAAGTGTAAGCAGCTCAAGACAATGCACCCAGTTATCTGCTACCATGTCTCTGTCAGAAGCTGCTGCTCCCTACAGCCAAATGAGCAATGTCTGCACCTCAGCTGCTCCTGCCCACAGCACAGCAAGCTTCCCTTTACCTGTGTTCAAGCTAGTTTGTAGAGTGAAGCAAATCAGTCAAGGAATGGACAAAGAACCCTATTGCACTAAATGACTGTCACGCTTTACCATTCCCTCAAGTTACAGAGTATTCAAATTCTGGAGACCTCCTTTCACATATTTTTCACATGAAAAATATGTGAAGGCTTTATAAAAAACATTTCCCAGGTGAATTCAAAAGGCAGAAGCCTCTTTACATTTATCTGAAGTGACAATTGAGTGTTACATGTTCTGAAACCATTTTAAAATTAAGCAGTGTTTGTGTTTAGACATGTGTTCTGTTTCATGTAGCTGGTAACAAATAAGGTGTGAAAGCCATTACAGGCATCAGAGGCATTCTTGCTGAATGGTTATATTCCAGAGCAACAGTAATTCTACAAGCAGCATTTCTGACCTAATAGAGCTTTTCCCCCAAGAGACTTGTACTGGATGGTGAATTCTGAATGTTTCCCATAACAGCAAAACAAGGGACAAAGACCACCTCAAACAGGAATACACACCCAAGGCAAATCATTTCATCATGGAGAAGAGACCTTGCAAGTCTTACAGGATTCTGTCCAGCCTCAGGAGTATTCACAGGAGTAAGGACAGCCAGTAATGAGTCATCCTTCATAACACTGAATGTCTTCCCAAGGCATCAAGAAAATGGAAAACTTTTCTAAAATACCCATGCATACTCTTGCTTTATTGCTATAGTAGGTACCAGGAATTATGGAATATAGTGAACCACTCAGAAGAAAACACCTTTAAGCAACTGTAAGGGGGCTCAGGAGTATTATGATGATAAGTATCTAAGCAGCTATGTAAGCATTGGACATACATGTATTGAGTGTTTGTACTACAGTATCCAGTATTTATCCACATGAACAAGAACCTTTATGTTCAAGGAGAGAAATGTATTTTTCTTGTAACTGCTTTTGAAATTACAGCTATATCAGTAGCTTTCTAATGCATCTCAAAAAGACTTCTTTGGTTTTGTTATTAAATGTAAGGCATTTTTTGCTAAAATTATGTCAGATATTTTAGTTACTTTCCTGGTAATCTTTTAATAAAAAAGGTAAAAAATCATGTGGGAATCTATTAATAAGAACTTGATAATGAAAAAATAAGAAGACTTAGCACTATATAGATATATATAGATATACATGCAAAGCCAAACTAATAAAAAGCTCTTCAACAGCCTCATTAACAACTCAGACATGGGTCTTGAAGAAATACTAAGTTAGTTTGCCAGCAACACTAAACTGGGAGGGGCTACTGACTCCCTTAAGGGCAGAGGGGCCCTGCAGAGAGACCTTGACAAATTAGAAAGCTGGGCAATTGCCAACCAAATGAAGTTAAAAAAGAACAAGAGCTGGATTCTGCATCTGGGACAGGGTAACCCTGGATGTACAGACAGACTGGGGAATGAGAGGCTGGAGAACAGCACCATAGAAAGGGATCTGGGGGGTCTGGTTGACAGAAAGCTGAATCTGAGCCAGCAGTGCCCTGGCAGCCAGGAGGGCCCTGGGTACATCAGGCACAGCATCACAGCCAGGCAAGGGAGGGGATTGTGCTGCTCTGCTCTGCCCTGGGGCAGCCTCACCTCCAGGGCTGGGGGCAGTTCTGAGCACCACAGTATCAGAAAGCTATTCAACTACTAGAGAGTGTCCAGAGGAGGGCCAGGAGGATGCTGAAGGCTGTGGAGGGGAAACCACATGAGGAGCAGCTGAGGTCACTTGGTGTGTTCAGCCTGGAGGAGACTGAAGGGAGACCTCATCTGGGTCTTCAATAACCCCACAAGGGGAAGCAGAAGGGCAGGTACCAATCTCTTTACTCTCATGACCAGGGACAGGATTTGAGGAAAAGGCATGAAGCTGAGCCAGGGGAGATTTAGGCTGAGTATCAGGAAAAGGTTCTTCACCCAGAGGCTGGCTGAGCACTAGAAAAGGCTCCCCAGAAAAGTGAACCCAGCTTGTCTGAGGTGTTTGGACAACACTCCTAGGCACATGACTTAATTCTTCAGTGTCCTGCACAGGGCCAGGAATTGGACTAGACAATCTTGATGGGTCCCTTCTAAACCAGAACAATCTATGATTCTGATTTTCAGATGCTTTGAGTAACTTCTTGCATGGACTTAAATATTACACAGAAGTTGCATTCAAATAGCAAATAACAGCAATAATAATAACATGCACTGAACCTGAAAAGCATGACAGACAGTAAAGTTAGATGAGATTAGCTATCAATGTGAAACAGCTGGCACAACCTCACAGTGCTGTCGAGAGGCTTGAATTTCACATTCATATTTGTTCTTCACAGATTCCAGACAAAGCTCTCTATAGATACCTGTAATCAGACAAAGTACAGCAATATTACTTTGTTTAGCAAATATCTGACTTCAGAATTCTATTTTAAGACTTCCTGCAGGTCCCAACATATGCACACAGTAAAAATACAGATATATTACATTAGGCACTTAAGAGTGGCTGGCTGCTTAAAAGAATAAAAATAAGAACAAGTAAATCCTTAATTCTGAAGATCTGAGAAAAACTAAATGCTATTTTAATTCCTTCTCCTGTCAGTCAATAAATTACACCATTGGTCACACTAACTTTAGAAAATACGCCAATTTCATATTTCTGATCAGATTATCCTGAATATTATCAGTTTTCAAACTTAAGTACTGAATGGCCTCTTCTCTTTTCTAATTAGAGTTTAAAATAAGGTTTTGGGGTTGTAAAACAGCTAGAAAACTGATTGAAAGAAAAAAGTTTTACAAATTAGTATTTGGAGTAAGACTTACTTTATAATGCATGACCTTATTACATTACAATAATTAACAACATTGTTCCATTCTTAAAAACAGTCATCTTGTGATTAAGGCACTTCTAAGCATTAGGAGCATTTTTAGATATTTCTGGAAATGTGTCCACTAAGCCAGCTGAAAAAAACCTTAGAGGTACCTGAAATGTAATATCTGGCAAGCATCTACAGAATTTGATTTAATATATTCAATGCATTCAACAGAAAACACTTATATTCCTCCAGATTAGAAACTTGAGGAGTTCAGTTTGCACACACAGTGGTGCTGATCTGCAACTAAAGAACTTCCAAAACCAACTTCCCTTATAGTTCTAACTATAGTTATAACTTATAGTTACTATAAATGAACACTACTAGGGGAACAGAACTACTAGCAGCAATCTCTCTGAAAAACAAACCACCAAGTATTGCATCAATCACCTTTCCACAGTGAAGCTATTCTAGAATTCAAAATGTTCTTTTTTTACATTGCTATGTTATGCTGGCTTTTATTTTCTTAATATTTACGGCTGACTGGTATATTTAGGTCACATATTTATTTGCCTGAAATTGAAAAATATAGGTATGAACCATCCTAGAACAAACAGTTGTTTTTCTGACTTGCTATAATAATCAAGATCCACATTTTGTGTGAATACTGCCTTAGAGAGCCAAGGAACACAAGTTTCTTTTCTAACACAGATGCAACTATATCCCAAGTTTAGCTAAATATAGTTTAGGGGTTTTGTCACCACTTCCTCCCCTTTCCTAGGCAACCATAGGTCCTTATGGGTTACTTGGTGGAACTCAAGTCCTGCTATTACCCACTTCTCTAAAGGCTCTCAAACAGCAGGAGCACATAAGCCAGTTCTGCAGTCTCTTGCTTTCTCTGGAATAATTTTATCAAGGTCATTCAGTTGAGGACAAATGGAAACAAAAACCTCCTATTTTCTAATTTCAGCTTCAAGGAAACTGTTGTTTTTAAGCTGGGCTTTTTTACATTGAAACATGGCTCTCCAATGGTGCTGAAGACCATTCAAGAGAATGTGTAATATCCCATTACCCACCTACATGAAAGCACTGATGGACAGCCACATTTAAAACTGACAGTTAAAAGCCTGGATTAAGATTGCTTTTATATCAAACCTTTGGCAAGTTTAACTGAGATCCTCCTGCAAAGCCTAAGTGGGCTGCTTAGGACTAGTCATGTAGATTTGGGCTAAGAACTTAAAACCCAATAAGGCTGGGTCAGCAGCTGAGAAAAAGCATTACAGATAAGACCTGGCGTGACAGAAATGCAGCAGATCAATAGATTTCAAATTCTCAAAGTCAGAAGTACCAATGAAGACATACTGGTTATTATGAAAAGTATAAGGTGGCCTGCCACTTTTCAGTTAGCCTGCACCATGTTTCTGCTAAATTTCTTAGAAAAGACCCTGCTTCTCTGCCTACAGATCACGGGTGTGTGTCTTTTGGCTCTCTGACAACCTGTGTTATGTAAGCCTTAGACAGCTGAATCCTCCTAATGGACTCAAGCTATAACATGAAACAAATTTACAATAGGGAAGTACAGAACTTTGTCTTCCTATTATATTACCATTTCATATGAATATATGGTTGTATACAAGCAGATAAACGTTCTTCCCTTCTTCTATGAGCACAAAAACCTGTATAAACCTTAGTTTTAATAACTAAAATTCAGTTTAGAGAAAAGCACCAAGGACAAGAGGCTTTTCCTCTTTCCCTAGACAGAACAGAAGGATAGGAACAGAGGAGAAGAGACACAGACTAGAAGAGCAGGAAAAAATATCATCACATTAGACAGCAAACATTTCATGACATAGTACCTACATATCTCTTCAAGAGTGACCATTGTGTAGACTTGATCCCAAACCTCCTGACTAAAAAAATTCTTAGCTTTTACTCAGTAATCTTGTTCTTACTACACAATGACAGGCAGCTATTAAGTGAAACATTTAAAAAAGCCGTATTTTTAGTGGGATGTTATCGGGCAACTTATGCACGGAGGTAAACAGCATATTCATTTTGATTTAAAAACTACTTCATATTTAAAATTATTCTACAATATTTCTAACTTTAAAACACGCTCCTTCAACAATTCTAAAGAAAACAGAAGATTAACCTTAAAATGCATAACAGTTTTATACTTTGAAACAGCAATACTCATTTTACATGCTTACCTGCCACCTTGGTTCGGATTTGCATATTTTCTTGTAATGCTGCCAATGGTTCTAAATATTCAGGTGCTTTTCCAGCTATGACCTCCTGTAGCTTTGCATCCACTTGGCTTAATCTTTCTTTGTAAAGTCTTAAAGTAATAGAAACAAAAGTATGTATTTTATTTAAAATAAAACACAAGTTAGAAGAAATATTTTTAAAAAAAGTATTTGTCATCCCTTGGTTAATGCTAAGGAACACTTAAACAAAATGAGGATTTGCTAGTGTTTGAATTTTCCAGTACATATTTTCTTTTTCAACAACAGTATCCATGTCTACCAAGCCTTTCTAAAAAGCAAATGCAAACAATGAGAAGTGCAGAAAGGATAAAATTAAATGTATCTCCATCTCTAAGGAAGAAAAAAAATTGCACATGTGTTAATAATAAGACATGAATCAACATGGCAGAGGAGAAGAAAAGGTAATACAATGCATAAGAACAAACTAGGTTATGTCATGACAGAGAAAGTCAGTTTGTTGACAGAAATGATCATTCACACTTTATGTCACATATCTGCTCCCACACTACCATAAACTCCTGTAAAAATCTACAAGTTGCATACTATTATAAATATCATGAGATAATTTCTGACACATTACATTCCTGCCGAAAGGAAGCGTAATTAAAATATTTTTACTTTACTTTATGAAATTCAGTCATTCCATAAAAGCAGATATTTTCTGGCAGACAATGAATAAATCTGCCTGCACTTTGACAAATTTAATGTAATATCAATTACAAACATTTCAATCTCAATAAAGCTCCACATACTTGTAACTGTTAGAGTTCCATGTTAGAATCATCAATATAACTAACTTCTCCTGTTCTCATTTTACACCTTGCACCCCACAATCAAAAGGTGCAAAATTAAAGCAAATGTGTACAAACTCTCTAAGTGTTACAAACAAATCAAGTGCTACCTGCTTACATAGACATAACAGATGTCCTTGGGACAAGGATGCTGCTTTTTCCTTATTTAAAGTGCACACGTTAAGTAATTAATTAGACAAAATAAAGTTCATGAATAGTGATCTATCAAGACTTCTGAGAAATAACTGCCTGTTCACCTTGCCACCAGGATTTAGCTGTCAGCTAACACAGCCTGCAGCTGATCAAACCCCAGTTTGCTGGGCTTAACCCTTGACGAGCATGCTCTGCACATGGTGGTTAGCACAGAGCTACAGCAGAATTATTTAGCCCGACCATAAGCTTGGCTGCACAGTGCACCTGACTGGGTCAGTCACTAACATTTGATTACACAGTACCAGGTAGATCAAAGCAAGCAGATATGGACAGGGTGCTGTCAGCACTTGGTACCATGCACTACTTGATGGACTGCAACTATTTGTCCATTACTTTCAAACAATGATTTTTCTAAAATGAATAAATGCTACCAAACTACTGTAAACGCTACTTATCTCATAACATCAAATTCCAGCTTCCCTGAAATAGATGAGGGGACAGACTCAATCATTACACCATCTCTGCTGTTAGTTGTGACAAAAATCCCACCGTTCATGCATCTTTTTCTACTTTCCCAATGTCATCGTTTCCCTAATCACAGCTGCTTCTCCCCATAATCCCTCTTCCATCATTCTAATGCTCCATTTCTGGTATCCCCACCATCACTGTTCTTCCAGCCCACACAAATACCTCTGTATCTGAAACAACCAACTTGTCTCTACAATGCCTTCCTCCATATACCACAGCCCTACCACTTCTCAAACACCATTTATAGGCCTTAAGCCCCCAGAAGTATTTGCTTCCTTCCTCTCAGGACCACCCTCTTTCATATTCACTTCTTACAGATCTGTTTTCACAAATTGTTTTCAGTCATCCAAGCTGTTGAGCAGATGGCTGACAGTTGTGAAAAGCTGACAGTTTTCCAAATGCCAAACCAATCAGTACCAACTGGCTCCAGTACTCATCAGTTGGCTGTATTTCCCAGGTTTTTCCATGCTCAGCCCAAAGAGCAGGACAGTCTTCTCTAGACACTGCAGCAAGGAATTTCTTGTTGGGCAATTCCTTCCAGACCCTATTATTTCCAGACCTCACCGTGTCCTGTTATGCAAAGAAAGTTGTATGTCTCAGCTCGGTAGCAGAAAGAACTATCTCACAATATAAATATGCATCTGAACCATAAGAACAACTAACTTTTCAATTAAAGCATATGGCCCAAGAACAGACCAGGTTTTCTCAAGGTTTCACTTACCAAGTACCTTATTAAGTTAGTTGCCAAAATACCACCAATTTTAAACTTGAACAGATGCACCTAACTTAAAGCAAGTTTTACTTCACATACACTGCTGGAGCATGTCCAGAGCAGGACAATGAAGCTGGTGAAGGGTCTGAAGCACAAGTCCTGTGAGCACAGCTGAGGGAGCTGGGGTTGTTCAGCCTGGGCAAAAGGAGGCTCAGGGAGATCTTACTGCTCTCCACAACTACCTGAAAAATGTCTGCAGCAAGATGAGGGTCAGCCTGTGCTACCTGGTAACAAGAGGCAGGACTAGAGAAAATGGTTGCACCAGGGAGGCTTAGATTGGGTATTAGAAAAAATTTCTTTCAGGCTGACAAAGGAAATTGTGGAATCCTTGAAAATGTTCAAAAATATGCACACACGTGGTGCTTAGAGACATGGCTTCGTGGTGGACCTGGCACTGACAGGTAAATGGTTGGACTTCATTATTTTAGAGATTTTTTCCAACCTTAATGATTTTATGATACAAAAGACAGGCTGTAATACAAATGACAATCACTTTTAAACAACTGTGGCTATTTAGTTTATCTCTTCTTTTTAGTAGGTTTTTACTAGCTACTTATGTAGATATTATGGCAGACTGAGAGATAACAGTATTTTCATTTTATCTTGTACTGGTACCTGGTTTGCAGTAACCACAAGAAACATTGATTGGTACCAACTATAAAAACTACTGTTGTAAAAAAAAAACCAACCTAATTCCTTACTTAGGAAAGACAATGCATTTAGGTCTCTCCCACATATATAAAAGTATGAGAATGATACTGAATGAACAAATAATTAAACAAAATCTCAAATTTCCCTAAAATCCCAGTTTCTTGGTTCTACTAAGGAGTTTGATGTAACAGACCCAGACTAGCCCTTCACAGGAACATTTCAAAACCACCCTTACAGCAAAACAAAAAATACATGAATACACAGAAACATTCTAGAGCAACTGCCTGCAAGTAATTTCAGAATTCCCAGTCCTTACTCTTCTTCAAAAGTAGCATCCACATATATGAAAGACAAGAAACACCAAAAAGCACACAATACTTTCATGGAATGGATCCTCAAACAAGGCACTTGAAACATTGAAATACTTACTGATCTTTAAGGTCTGTAAATTGCTTTTCAAGATTGGACATTTCATCTAAACATTCCATTCTTCTTCTTTCACAGTCCTCATCATCCATTTCTAAGAATAAAAAAAAAAGTTAACAATGTAATATAAACCAAATAAACTGGCTATTTTGTTTCTAGTGAATGCAGAAAGGTGCCTGAATTATAGCCATGAATGTTTCCCTCATATTATTATTCTCATAAAGCAGAATATGAGAAATGACTTGGCACACAAGCTACAAAGAAAGAAACCTAGATCTAACTCTAGAATAAACTCCATAAACAGCAATTCTTCTTCCTCAAAACAGGAAAGAACAGCACTGTAAGACATTAAGAGGGTAATTTCATGACTGAAATACAAAGAACATATAAGAATGCATGAAACAGAAAAACTAAACAATGTATACCACACCAAATGAAAGACAACATTAAGCATGAGCTGTTATAAGTCACCACTGAAAATTCAAGTGTATCCTGGGTTAGTACAAACAAAAGCAATCCCTGGAATATGCACAGTTATATGCACAGTTCAGTGCATATAAAATTTAAGACTTGTTTTATTCATATTCCTAAAAGAAAAAGTAACATGTAATATTGAAACAGGTTTCATCCTGTCCAATTGGAAGAGTTCTTTGAAGTTGAAATATTAATGTAAAAACATATGAAGTTCATTTTAATGAGCATCCAAAATCACTCCAATTAAACAGTTCTTAACCTGAAAAGTCTAGAACACTGCAGACACGTGACTTTATATGTTTTTATGCAGCAAAAGTAGTTAAACTCTTTTCACAGATTTTAATTTATATTCCTGATTCTTTTTTGTAATTTACTTAGGGAGGATAAAGCAACATAAATACACAATTTTTGCCAAAACTTTTGACACTGCCATTGAGACATCCAGTATTACTAAACATCAGCTGTTACCTCCATTGTCCTTTCTTAGACTAGAAAACTGAGAAACTAAAATACAAAATTCTTGACTCTTTCCCAGCCTTCCCAGAAAAAAAAAAAAAAAGAAAAAAGGTTTTGTGAAGCTATATTCAAAAGTCAGGTAAGTGAAAGTGCTTTGTAACAGCAGTACCTGCAGGAATTAGCCCTCAGTTCACAGCTGACCACTGTCACCCAACAGCAGGCATGCAGAAGGCACAGCCGTGCACTCAGGAACTGAACCGGGGCAAACAGGCCAGATGCTTCAGAGAAGGCACTCTCCTAAGGAGCCCTTACTTATGTAAGCAGCTACTCTGGCAAGAGAAATCCTGCCTCCTGACAGAGAGGAAAAGTAGGATCCTAAACCCAGCAGGGATCACTCTTTGAGGCTACAAACAACCCTGAGCTTTTCGCTTCATTGTCACGTACATTTTTCCAACGAACATGTTTAACTGCTTTATGCTGTTTCCTACACCAACTACAGAATGCAGCATCCTTCATTCTTATTGCTCTGCAAAACAGTGTGGCAATTTGTGAAGCTGAGGAGGTGAAAGGAGTAGCTTCAGGGCCACCAGCTGCTTGGAAGGATCCCATTAAATCAGATTGTCTTCTCAGACCTCTCAGCACTTCTTCCTGAAATCATCACAAGCTTTTAAGACTAAAAAACTATACTGACCTTCTCTGCCTGGACATGCAAACAGCAGCCAGCACAGCAATGCCAATCAGTATTACAATGGCAACTATGAGCCACAATTAAAGACCTAGTGCAGGCTGTCATACTACTGCTAGTACAGTCAAAAAGGAAGTTTTAAAAACCACAGGATAACCTGAAGAACTTGAAAGCAGAGCAAGAAAATTTGAAGACAGAACTTAAAAAAAATACAATGAATAGGGAGGGTGGGGGAAGAACATATCAGGCTGTTAAGAGATACTATTTATATTAAAACATTGTTCTCAAATGTAAGGCAAAACCATAATCCCAGAATAAGGCTAAAAATCAAATGAAAGAACAAAGTTTTATGTGAGTGTTGGACACAATATCCAAGCCAAAATCTATTTAGCAATTCATAATTTGGCCAGATTTAAGGAATGTGGCAATCATATTACTCAGAGTTGCCTAAAGCAATTCTGTGCTACAAAAATACAAGTTTCTTTAAAACGTGAAGGCACCTCCCAGAGAAACCAAACAGGAACAAGCACTGAGATACCACAATTTTCCCCTTTATTCTCAAACATGTTTCAAATGTGTTTTGCTATGCTTTCGATTCCAAGTATGTTTTAGGAAGGAGTTCACTCATAAACTCTTCTTAAATTAACGTGGATTTTATTGTTCAGAGAGCACAAAGCAAAGCAAACCAGAACTGTAATCCTGGTTGAGCACACCCACTGTTGGAGGGGAAAGGGACTGCATCTTCCATTTTAAACTTGTGTTGCAAAGAAATTGCTATTCATTGGCATCTGAGGGTACAGCTGACTTTCTTGTAGATAAAGAAATAACACACAGCTCTCTCCCATCTCCTCTCAGCTACAAATTCTCTCAAAAGGCTTTGACTTTCTGCCTAGAAGTCTTCATTCTCCCTATCACTGATACTAAATGTCAATTCACATGCCAAGTTCAATTGTTTCATCTGTATTCTTCCTCCAATAAGATTAACAAAATTATGAAGATTTTCAGAGTCCTGAAATATATTTAATTCCCCACTTACAGAATTTCTTCCTCATGGCCTTAAACAACATTCAGACTATGGAATATGCATTGCTGAAAAAGTAAAATGTTGTAAGATCAAATCTCATGGCTTTCCAATTGATATTAAATCTATATTAAAACAGTTGCTGATTAGGTCCATCTTATCTCAAAACTTCAGATTTACCATACAGTTTCATACTGCAAAAAGTATTTAGGGTACTCTGAAACACTTTCAAAACCACAGTTGCTGTTTCCTACTATACTCAAGTAGTCTAACACAGTAATTAGGGCAACTGGGTTTAAAGATAAAAAATGCATACAGCACTTAAAATGTAACAGCACCTAAAATAGCTTTTTTAATAAGTTGTGGCCTATATAAAGTACTTCAAAAAATGGCCAAATTCTCCTCTGGGATAGTGAGCATAACTTGTGGCTTTTTAAATTCATCCCTAACAAACTATTCTATATCCAAGTCAATAAAACACCTGTTCTAAACACATAACATCAAAATGAACAGGAGAGAAAGAGTGCCAGCTCTCAAGGACGAGTCATGCTTCCTCTAACAGCACCTTTGGTATTCTCAGGCATCAGTGAAGACAGGAAAAAAAGAAGGCTGAATGCAAGTAAAGCAAATGACAAATTTGACAAAAATTTATTACTAATTTCAATTGAGACTTATTCCTTGGAGTGCTAATCATTTTACGTCTGTAGGAACAATATGCTTACAGGAAGTATGTTCATATTGGTCAAGACACTGAGACAAGCATGTAATTTTCTGTCCTCATCACACTTTTAGTACTCCCTTAAAAGCATTTTTCTGTGAAATGCAACAAAAATTATCTGGAGAGCTTCCTGCATTGTTTTAAAGAAACATGAACAGACTACATTCACTTAAAACACACTTATTCCTTCCTAATCCCAGACTCTCAGGCACATGGAATGATTCTTGGGTGTCCTGTGCAGAGTCAGGAGTTGGTCTTAATGATCCTTCTGGGTCCCTTCCAACTCAGCATATGCTACAGCTTTAATTTGGTGATATAGGGGCCTCAGCACTAAATCACTTGAGCTGCCAGAACCATATGTGAGGACTAGAACTGGTCCTGGTCCATATCGACATCAGGACTTTTCTCAATTCACTAACCCTGTCACCCTTCCTTTCCATCCACTGTCTTGCATCTCATTGCTAGTCAAATGAGGCACCACAAACTCCTACCGGTTATCACCTGGTAACGTGTTTTAAGACCAAAGACAGAAAGCAGTAATCACAAGGAAAGTTAGAACAGATAATAACAATATTCTCAATAACACAGTGTAAATTAAGCATAGAAAAAGTGATTCTTTTATAGCTAGATTTCAGCCAATAATGTAATTCAAAACCTACAGTCCACATGGAAACTATGGAAAAAAGAAGGGACCTTTAACTGAGCAGAGGCTGAAGTGATTTGCAAAAGAGGCCAGTGGTATTGGCAGGGTTTCCAATATCCCTCCAAAGACAGGTCTTAAAACACCTAGTTGAAATTCATGAGCTTGCATGGAAACACGCACTTCTATCTGCGTACACACGTGTTCATGTACGCACACGTCTGTATATATGCCAAGGCTTAAGTGGAGACCCCAGCGAGGACGCACTCAAGCGAAGCCGGGCACAAGCCACGGCTCGGCACGGAGCGGAGCAGCGCGGCCCAGCCGGCCCCGGCCGGGTACCAGCCCGCTCCGGAGCGGCGGCTCGGGGCTCGGCGGGGCTCCCCGCCATGCGCCCCGCCCCGTTCCTGCGCCCCGGCCGGTGGCCCCAAGAGGAGCCGCGGAGCCGAAGCAGGGGCTGGGCCGGGGCGGGGTCACGGGGGGAGGGGAAGGGGGGAACATCGACTGCCACCAGAGCCGGGGTGGAACCGGTGTGTCCCCGGGGCAGCACCGAGTGCTGAGGGAGCCGCCGCGGCGCCCTCTCAGTGGCGCTGCCTTGCGGGCGGCTGCGGTACCTGAGCTGTCCCCCTCCTCGGAGACGGACGAGCTCTCGGTCTCCTCCTCCTCAGAGCTGCTGCCCTCGTTCTCTCCGTAGTCCACCTCCATCTCATCGTGATTATTCTCCTTCTTCTCCCGGGAATGGACCGGCATCGTCCCCGCCGCTGCTGTGGAGCCCCGAGCCCGCCCTTCCCGCCGCCGCTCCGCCGCTGCCACCGGCCGCTCCTCCCCGCCCGGTGCCTGCGCGCCCGCCCATTGGCCGAGTCCCGCCGCCGTCCAGCGTCACCCCGCGCGCGGCGTTCTGGGAGTTGTGGTCCGCCCTGAGAGGGCCGGCGGGGCGCTGTGAGGGGCCAGGTGCGTCGCGGCGGCTTTCCGCGCCCCTCTCCTGTCCCGGGACACTCACAGGACTGTTCGGCGCCGAGAGAGGCTTCATCGCGGCCGAGCAGAGTTTTGTACCTGCCCGCGTCTCCCGTAGGACGCCGAGCGAGGCTGTGGCCCGGTGCGGTGTGGGATTCGGTCGTGGCCGTTCCCTGCCGGAGTAGCGGAGGGACGACGCGAGGCCTCACGTGTGCCCCACCACCCTCCCGCCTGGCAAGGCGTCCCTTGTGGCTCGGATCTCCGAAGGGAGAGGTCATTGTGGTTATTGAGGGGAAATTCTTTACTGTGAGGGTGGTTAGGAACTGGAACAGGTTGCCCAGAGAAGCTGTGGATGCCTCATCCCTGGAAGTGCTCCAGGAACTTTTGGAACAAGATGATGTTTAAGGTCCCTTCCAACTCAAACCATTTTATGATTCTATGAATAGTGGCCTCCCTAGCAGAACTTGCTTCTTCTCGAGTGTCATATGCTGTCCTGTAACCAGTGTGATATGCTTTAAACTAAGTCAGACAACTGAAAGCGGCAGCTGTCCACTGAGAGTGGGTATGAGAAGTGACTAAAGAGATAATACTGCAATCTGTGCAGGTTTGGGATCATTGTTTTGGCTTTGAGTATCACTACTTGTCTGTTCATTCACCAATTGCGGTACATAAGACGTACTGAATAGAAATGACAGTTTCTGGAAGAAGCTGGCCAGACTGTGCCCTTGCTCTGAGGGACTGATCAGCTTCAACTCAGGACATAAGCACATACAAGGAAGTGTGGCAGGGATCCCCAGGAGTCCTGAAATACAGCACTGGTTGTGGCCTGCAGGTCAGTGGGGTGTTATCTTTGGGGCCAAGGTGAGCTGGCTTGTACTGCACAGGCTCACTCTTGAAATCTGGGCCAGCTGCAAGAGCAGTAGAAAAGCACAGTGTGTCTCAGTGATGTGATGTGCCACTTCAAAAGAGTTTAAGCTGTGTGTGCCTGGCAGGAGCAGTTCTTCATGTTAAGATCCAAATTTAGTCCCCCTCTGCTGTCTGCCTGGATGTTATGGAGACTACATTGTGAGGCAGTTAATAACTTCTGCATTTCCCTCTGGATTTCCACCTCCATAGCAATAACTGCCCACCTCAACCACAATAACCACTGCTGTTTATTAGTCACTTCTTTTCTCCCACATCTCTGTATATCCTATGCAAGTAATTTCCCTGTATCTCCCCCAAGAGGAGTGTATGTAGGTGTGCCACCTCTTCTCCAAGAGCAGTGAGAGTAAAATTAGACATAACTGACCTCCTGACCTCCCACCCTTCAGTGTGCAAACTCCATCCCTTCTCTTCTTGCTGTCTCTGCCTTTGTAGTCACCCAAGGACACAGCACAACTTGTGCTTTTCCATACCCATTACAATTTACCTTTTTTTTTTTTTTCATAGATCCATAGAATGGTTTCAGATGTAATGGACCTTAAAGATAATCTAGTTTCCAACACCCCTGCCATGGGCAGGGATACCTTCCACTATCTTTAGCTGCTCAGAGCCCCATCCAACCTGGCCTTGAACACTTCGGGGATGGGGTATCCAGAGCTTCTCTCATCACAGTAAAGAATGTCTTCCTAACATGGAACACAAAGCTACGGTTTGTAAAAGAAGTGCAGCCCGCATGGGGATCCCGAGTGCTGTCCCAGATCGGGTTGCTGCGGGTGCCGAGCCCGGCTCTCTCCTGCCCGCACTCCCGCGGCTCTCCCCGCGCCCCGCAGGCGCTCCTGGCTCCCAGCGCCGCGCACGCCCCGCCAGGGCCGCGCCTCGGTAAAAGGGAGCTCGGCCCAGCGTTTCTGGCTTTCTGGCTGCTTAATGGAGCAACAGCAGCTGAACTTGTCCCCAGCTTTTTCCCAGGAAACTTGTGAGTCCCCGAAGCCTGGCCGAGTGCTGGTTCACATAGCTTTAAAAACTGACCAAAGTAGTTACCCGGGTCCATTTCCCCCCCTCCCCAATCTTGTATTTTTTTGATGTAGCCCGGTTAAAAGTTTTAGTAGTGATGTCTGATAGTCAAATGGCTAAAAGGAGCTAGAAGATGGCCTGAAACAACACCAAGAGACATCCCAGAAGAAAACCAGGAAATTTCACCAGCAGGATCGGAATTATTTTTTTAAGATACCTGTAGGGATTTAGAAAGAAAAAAAAAAACAAACCCAAAACACAAAACCAGAAGTAAAAATGTCTAACATTTTACTTACAATCCCCAATTCAAGTGTTGCCTTTTGGATCAGCAAGATAAAAAGATTAGAAATCAAAGGTTCTAGAATAGGAAAAAAAAAAAAAACTATTGGAAAATAGTTGCAGGGAAAGGAATGTCAGGAAAACAGGAAACCTTTGGCTTGATTGTAATTTCCTATTCAAACAGTTGGAACTAGGTCTAAAGGAGCTAAAAATAAACCCCATAAGGAAATCAAAGTTCCCATGCCCTAGTGGAAATCAGCGACCACGATGAGGAGTTAAGACAGAAACTTTTTAAAATAACATACAACTCTACATGCTTCTATTCTGTTTATAGCCAGGAGAGGGGGGAATTACCCAGATAAAGCAATATAAATATCTGTTGTGTGGAGGAAAAAAAAAGAAGTACTGGTTAAGTAAACTTGACTGTCCAAATGCAGTGCTGGAAAATGTAAGAGCAAAGGGTACTTCTGGGCACTGCATATGACACAGGGTTTATGACAGCTTATAGTCTATTTCCAGACTATAAAGCTAATTTATCAGATCTCTTATAAACCCTTAACATCAAAAGTGGCAACATCTATCTTAATCAGCTCTCTAGAGGCATATAGTAGGAGTGGAGAAAGAAGAAATTCCATCTGGCCTGTTAGAGGACTTGCAAGGATTTTTGTTTAGTGTGTATAAATGCATCTATGAATCCAGTCAGCTACCAGAGGACCAGTCTCTGGACTGACCATTTCATCAATGTAATGAATGCAAGTGTTATGTGCCTACAAAGGTGTGATTTTTTTTTTTTTTCTGGATCATGACTTTTACTCTTCATTAGAGTAAAATAACTATTAAGAAGGTGATTGTCATCATCCTCATCTGCTCAGGTCTGCATTTAATGGGGAGGTGGGGATTAACAGCTGGTGGGGTTTTTTTCTGTTATTTTCCAGCAATTAGAAAGAGACCATTAAAAAGGACAGTTGGCAACCATGTAAAAATTCAAAACTGGAAATTCTGTTGAAAACTGGTATTGAAAAAGTTTGGAAGCAATAACAATTATTATAAATAAGATGCTGGCTAGTACAGATGTTGGTATCTCCTTTCACAATTTGGGACACCTTTAGAAAAAGTTGGGAAGGAAAGCTGTAATTTTACACCTAATTTATTGAATAGAGGCAGTCCATTTAGATTCTGGAAAGCAGTTACCGACTTTCTGATTATAAACCTGATTGCCAGCTTTTGTTGTAGTGAGTGTTGCATAGTACCTGAGTGTTTCTGACAAGAAGAAGACTGTAAAGGAAGAAACCAGAAATATACATTATGTGAGTCATTAGGATACAGGTATAGATGAAACCTGGAAGGAGAAGCAGGGCAGGGATGAAAGAGCTTTCGCCATGTGTGCAATATAGTGCACTATATCTTAATGAGTTGGAAATAACTTCTCGTTAGGAGCCTCTCCCATTTCAAAGATGGAGCATGTCACGGACTGGTCATCATAGGTCAGGCTCTTAGGGGTGAGGTCCTCCAAAAGTGACAGAAGAGCCAGAAAGAAGTGGTTGCCCTGGGGTGTTTGGACTCTAGCAAACCAAACCATTCTTTCTATCACTAAAAAATGATGCATTGAATACTTTATTAAATCTAATTCTTCACCCTCATTTTGAAACTGCAATATTAGGAGGTACATCACAAGAACTCTGAAAAGACTATTTTGCATGCAGGTCAAGATCAGCAGCAATTTAAAGTAGCAGTCATGGAGTGCCAGTTATGAGCTATGTTTGAAAGCTATTGGATGATGTTCATTCCTCAGATCATGTTTTTTCTAGGCAGAATACTCTGATATAGGCTGCAAAAAGTGTAAAGTTGTACTAATCAAAATAAACACAAAGAGATATAACCTATTTCTAAAATATCCATTTTCCTCCTGCAGGTGACATAACAGGAGAGATCAGGGCAAACTATTTCTTCTGATATAAAGGAAATAATCTGTACAAAATTCTCTCTCCTCTAGAGGCTGGCAGACATGCAGGGGTTCTTTTGTGCATTTGTCAATATTGCAAAACTATTTCAGAAGTTGGGAAAGAAAAATAAAACATCTCAGTGGTTGAGTGTTTGAGTACTTTTGCTTAAAAGTTGTTGCAACTTCCACTGTGTCAGTATTCACATTTCAAAAGCTCTTTCCTATCAGATATGGGTGCTAGTGCTTACATTGGGACTCAAACATTGTGAGTTGGAGGTGACTTTGCATAGCAAAAGACTAAATTCTCTGGCACTGCTGGCCAGGAATTAGTAATGATTACACCACTTTTAAATAACTTCTACATGTATGAAAGTTTCTGGTCACGACAGGTCCTTTACACCTTCTGTTCTTTGAGCATGGCTGCCACAGTCCTAGCATGCTAAGGAAACAAAACTTAGGTAATGGTTGTCTGTTGGTTTTGGTGGTTTATTTGGTTGGTTTGAGGTTTATTGTTGGTTTTTTTTCAGTTGCACTCTCCCTGCTACTTTTGAAGCCATTGTCTGATTTTGATCTTATATTACATGACAGCATGAGTATTAAAGATACTAAGTTTCTGCATGTTTTGTGAAACAGCATTTGGAACAAAACCTAGTAATGTCCCAGAGAGGGATATGTGTTCACTTAGTTGTTGTCCAAGGGACAGTGTCTTGGTTTGAAAATACAGGTGTCTACTAAGGAAGGCAGGATCTTCTCTTGAAATGGAAAATGTAAACCCTCTCCCTCCAAACTATTATAATTTTGAAATTAAGGGACTCTCAGGCAAAGATATGGGAATAGGAATAACAATTCTTTACTAAGAAAGTTCAAATAAAAATGCAGTAATACAAAAAAACCACTGACAGATTCAGAATACCACCTGACACCCTGTTAGTCAGGGCCTTGGTAGCAGTCCCATTCCATGGTGGCTGCAGCCCTCCTGCAGTGACAGCTGTGGTTCTGTTGAAGCAGTGATCCTTTCAAAGGCTGGAGTTTTCCTCTGCAGCTCCAGTGCTGGTGTAGATGGGCCTGATCTTCCTCTGGGAATCCAGTGGACAAAAGCTCTCCTGGTGTTCCAAATCTCAGATTTTATCCAGGTGGGAATGCTTTGCTCCTCCCCCTGGGCAGAGCATCTCACAATGGGATGATGTGATTTTATCAGTCATGCTGTGAGACTCAGTGGACCACTGACAGAAGGTATCTCCCTGGACTGAGGATGGAATAAACTACACATGTAGTTAAGACTTAACTGCAGTCCAGCCCATCAGGTAGGGGGGACTAAACAGAGGAAGGTTTATGGTTGTGAAGGGAGCTGACTTGTGGCTTTCAGTGGCTAGAATACAAACTTGGAGGAAATCTGGTTTCATCAGTTCTGTAGTTCTTGCAAAAATTTATTCAAACTTATGATCTTTGATGATTGGAAAGACTGCAATGTTCTGGCTTTGTATAACACAGAGTATTAATGCTGATACATTGCTAATGACACAAAAGCAGAGCATAGGCTCATGAAGAGCTCCTTCTCTTAAACACAGAAGTATATAAATTCCAGATTTCATCTGTGAGATACAGAGTTGTGCAAATGCAATGGGCATTCATGGCAACCATCATCTTCATAGGAAGAAGATTTTGTTGAAGGGACAGCTAGCTGTTCCATTATCACTATACTAAAAATATATTAGAGGATCCTGATATTTGACTGCTTAGGTGAAAGTAGCAAACATCTCTAGTATCAATATGTTACACTAGAGTATAAATTGTACAGAATTGTGGTTTTGGCTACTCAAATATCTAGTTATCTAGTTTTGGGAGCCTTTTTCATAAAGTAAATAGCTGCCTATTAAGTAAAAATTTGTTACTCATGATGAACAGGGATACTGCTACACAGGCAAAGCCATGTACTTAGAGGTTTACAGCACAATTTAAAGAGCCTTTTTTCTCAAAAGCAAGACAACCCTCATAGGAAGGACACTGTGAAGCTAAATATGAAAAGATCAGAAGCAGTGACACTTTCAAAAAATTCTTTTAAATTTCTTCTTTTCTTGAAGGACCATGTGGGCAAATAGGTCTTCAGTGCATATACCTCAAAGGGGTCAAGTTTAAGATCTATACTAGCTACCCAAAAGATGGGAAATACTTAGTGAAAATCTGAGTAATTTATCTCACTTTTTATCACGTAACCTTACGTGGTGTAAATATTAGTAAGGCAACATTTCCAGAAACTTAGATATCTGTAGCTGTATCCAAGAATTCAAAACATAATCTATCCATTTGGCATGTTGAACTGTTGAATTAGGCCACAGCTGAAGGGTTTGTGCTTTCTAGGATGTATTAAAAAATACCTATACGTTTTCTGAAGTATTTGGCAACAGCTGAAATCTTAGGAAATCATAAATCCTAGATAAACTGGGAGAAGGTTTTTTCTGGTATGAATGTGATCCAATAGCCCCCTACTACTTTAAATGTCCTATGGGGCCCTGTAGAGGTCACAGAACCACAGAATCTGCTGAGTTGGAAAGGACCTACCAGGATCATCAAGTCCAACTCCTGGTGCTGCTCAGGACTATCCCCAGAGGCACACCATGTGCCTGAGAGAATTATCCAAATGCTTTCTGAAATCTGTCAGGCTTGATGACAGCTAATAGAAGGAGGAAATAAAGTTCTGCAGCATTTAATTGCCTACAGTACTCCTCTAAAAGTTCAGTTAAACTTCGCTATGACAGTCCCCTTGCATCTCATTGATGCAAGAAACATTTTAAAAGTTCTTTCTTTAAAGTGGAAATGCCAAGAATTGGGCACAATAATCGCAGCCTGGAATGCAGCAGAGCCTAACCTCTGCCTAACTACTCCTGCTCTTTTCTAACCTTGTCCTTCATGCATATTCAAAGAACAGAAGTCACATGCTTCAAAGCCAAGCCTTTGCAAGATCATGGCTTTTCCTGTGCACAGAACATGCCCTTCCTGCCTGGTGTGCCTGCACAAGGAGCTTATCTGTAGAAGCCATTATTATCTTGGTTAACACCACTCCCTCCTGTCATTTAATATTTTAGTGATGTCTTGCTCTCTTATTTTTAATCTCGTCTTGAGTTAAAGATCTAAAAAATAATGGAAAAGCAAACAAATTATACAAAGAAAAGATATCTCAAAGTTTTTCAATATGCAGAATTGTGTTTAGAATTAATGAAATTTAGAAATCAAAGCACATTAATCAATATATCGTCAGATCTTAGAAAGCTAAAATGTACTGTGTTATAGTAAACTAAATAATTGTAATACTACATATTAGATAACATTGCTAATCTTCAGATCTTATTTACAGAGATGACAGAATATTTGAAATGCTTTGGGGCAGACCACATAAGCAGGCAGACAACAGAGTCCCTCACTGATGCCCTGCTGACTGTGTTGCCACTGCCCTTGTGCTTAACATTAACTGTTATTCATCATTATTTTAAACATTTGGGTTATGTTATTTATGTGACAGGTCTGTAAATTTTGACAGTTCTTGGAATTTTAAAACAAGTCTCAAATAATGAAATATTTCCAATATTAAAAACTCCAGCTGTTCAAATCACACTCTTAGCTCACAGAAGTGATCCTCAATCCAAAACAGAGCACCAGCGACTGTTTAAAAATGTCCAAGCAAAGTGACACTGGAAAGAGTTATATGATACTACAGCAGATGTCTTTTGGAAAGTCCAAGAATTCTCTATCTCATTAATGCAAACAAACTTTTAGGAGAAACTTGGGACTTTTTCAATGATAGTAATTCAGTCCTCAGCAAGAGTTGCTATGGCACCTCATCCATTTCCCTGTCTGTTGTTGGCCTTGCTGTGAGTTTGTGCATGGGACTGAGCCAAATGTGTTCTCTTGAGCTCATTTGGCTTTGCTGTAGGAGCCGAAGGGACATGACCATCCTGACAGAGCGCAGAAGAAATGAGAATGCCTCAGACCTGCTGGCCCCAGGCGTGCTGATGGTTCGGTCTCGGTGCCAGCACTGCAGCTGAAGGCGTAGGCAGTGAAATCGGGGAGAAGCAGCTTCGGGCTGGAGCTCGGGCTGAAGAGTTGCAGCACTTTGAGCTTCAGTGTGGAAAGAGGAACTGTGAGACACATCGTTGCTGGTTGCACAACTGAGACTTGAGTAAAAGGTTTGGAGTCGCTGCCGTGATGAATACAGTCCCCACCTGGATTTTATTTCCTTAGTGCTCACAGAATTACCCCCTTACCCTGCAGTTTCTCTGTACAGCCAGAGTAGCTGGCTGATATTTTACCTACAAACAGCAGAAGTACAGTTTCCTACGTCAGTTACTGTTGCCGAGCGGCGCAGAGGATCCTGCAGCGGGCCCCTACGTGCCCTGCTCCGGCAGCCGCTCTCCAAGCCCGGCCGGGGCCCGGGAAAGCGCGGCCGGCGCGGTCCCGCCTGGCGCGCCTCGGAGGTGCGCGGGGCAGCGCCGCCGTGACGTCGCGACGCGGTTGCCATGGGGACGCCTGGGGTCGTACCTGACGGCTGTCGTGAAGCAGCGGGAGGAAAGTGAGGGAGGAAGAAGGGGGAGCGCAGGCCCAGTCCGGCCCCCCGGCCCGCGGGGAGTTGGCTCCGCGCCGCGCCCCTCCGCCCTCGCCGCATCGCGCTCGGAGGCCGGAGGAGGAGGTGGCGGCGGCGGCGGCGCTGCCGCCTCTGGCTATGTAGGGGCCCCAGAGCGGGCAGATCCGGAGGCCGCTGTCCGCCTCTGGAGCTCGGCGCGGGGCCGGGCCCGGGGCCGGGCCCGGCGGGATGTTTTCCAAGAAGCCGCACGGGGACGTGCGGAAATCCACGCAGAAGGTGCTGGACACCCGCAAGGACCCACTGACCCGACTCAAGCACCTCCGCGTCCTTATCGGTGAGGCGGCCGGGAGGGGCGAAGGGAGCGGGTCAGCGGGGGCCGCGGGTCCCGGCATGGGAAAGACCGGGAATTGGGAGGGAGCAGCTGGGGCGGGAGGCGGACCCGGGGCTCGGCCCCGGCGAGAGAGCCCACCCGGCGAGCGGGGAAGACCCGCGCCCGGCGTGGCGGGCCCGGCGGGGCGAGGCTGCCGCGATGTGCCGGGGGCTGCGGGACCCCGCGGGCGCGGCGCGGGATGCTTCGCCCGGCGCTTTTGTACCGACACAGGCACGGACGCTTGCGTCTGATCGTGGCATTGCTTTGGGAACTGTGGAAGGAGGCGAAAAAGTGGTGTTCTTCCCGTGTGAATTATTCTCTAGAATACACAAAGTGCTAAGTTGCTGCGCATGAATAAAAGTGGCTGGCGAGCGCAAATGGTGCCTGTAACTCCTGAATCCACTTCCCTTACGTTCTTACAGTACCAATTTATATTTGTGTACATTTTCAAGGTAAGAGCTACAGTATTAATTGCTCACTAGCGTAGATGTGAAGGAGCTTCTATACAGCCAGATTTAAAACACTTTTGGTTTGCTAGTTGGTAAAGGAGGACACACAAGCCCTGAAGGGCTGCTGCAGTTCCATGTGAGCTGCCATTTAACCTGACCAGTGAATTAGAAATTGTGATTATACGGCATAATTGCCTAATGAAAAAAAAACAAGGGGAAGCAAAACCAAACCTGGTTAACCATTCCAAGGTATCTGTTAGTTGCATGTGTTTGTAAAAATCTAAGTCGTTGTCATCAAGCTGTCCTTGAAGAAAGAAGCTTGCTCTGGAGTATCTTTTGGGCGCTCCAGTCCTGGGAATGCGTGTGTTGCTTCTGACAGTTTATCAACACGTGAACAGGGCTGGGTCAAGGGCAACTGCATTCCGTGTTTAGCACAGAGTGCTGAATGGATTATTTTGTGTTCTGCCCACAGTCTGATGGTATTTATGTATCTTGTCCTCCAAAGCTGGATTCTTTCTTTTCAAAGGAAAACGCCTATTGCTCCCTTATTTTGTATTGGTGTTTAAAGGAACAGGTGTTCCCATGTTGCACCATCTGCTACTTCCTGAGTTATTTTCTGCAACATAGTAATTATCTAGACTTGAAATGGAGAATAGTTGTGTAGCTGTCTAAGCGACTTCAGAAGTCAGATGCATCCCCTTGCCTCTCTCAGAACGTTCCACTCTCCCTAACTAGCTGTACTGGGCCAGCTGTGTCTTCCTCTGTGTTGGTTTTTAGCTCGGTTGAAACGTAAGAGGTAAAAAACATTCTAAAGAAAGTAAATACCTTTCTGAATTCAGATTTCCTGGCTAAAGTATGTTGAATATTTCTAGTTTTGCTTTAGTCTACAAAACACTCTGATCTGTTCTAGATTTTGCGTTTATGTTGCTTGCAATTTATTTACAATGGTTTTTCTTCTTCAGCTTTCTTAATAATTGAATTACTTCTGTAAGTTGCAAGGCATAAGCTATGTCAAGCAGACATTCTTATCTAATCTAAGGTTTCTGTTTACTGGCTGTAGGACAGGTTAAATTATCTGGGGATGTTTTCATGTCACCATCTCCCCCCATTGTGTGTCTCAGCTGTTGAAGCACAGCTCCCACACATCCTTTCTCCAAGTTTGGGAGAACACAGTGTGTGAGTGACTGTATAATTAGGGAAAGGTGTAACAGTGCTCTTCAGCTTGTCTCTTTTGGATACATCCACAAGATTTTGTCATTATGTAGATATTCTTAGGTGCATGAGATACAAAAACAAGGCCTTTTCTAGAGCAGAAGTGTAAGGTATTTCCATATATTTTCCCACTGTAGAGCATGAGAAGTGACCATTCCCCTAGAATAAAAATTGCCATATTTCCATGTGTCCAGGGGAGCTGTGTTAGCTATTGCCAACAGACTGTCCGAGGGGATAGGGCAGGAAATCTCAGGTCAGCTGTGTTCAGCATCTTCCTGATGGAAACATTTTTTGTTTACTGCTCTTAGCCGCTGCACACAGGAGACTGGAAGACTATCCGGAAGAGAATTTTCTGCAGTTTCACATCCAGGAGAAGGGAGAGAATGTTCTGTTGTTCTTTAATTTAGAATACTTTCAGCAGGCCTTCAAAGCGTATTGGACCAGAGTTTGTTTTTTCAGGTTTTCTTGCTGTACATTTTAGTCTTTGGTCAACAACAATAAACAGGTATGGCCTTAGTTTCATGGTTAAGACTTGAGAGGAGGAAAGTGAGTATTAGTTCATTTTCCTGCTATTTTACCAAGGCATCTAAAGCAGCAGTTTTCCAGTAAGCCAAAATAATAGAAGAGTCATGAATAGAGGTACCTGCTTGTGAAGTATGGACTGCTGGCTGTCTGCTAGCCAAAGAGAAATCTCAAAAATTTAATTATGGTACAAGACTGAGAGTTGCATCCTCCAAGTCAATAGTGTAAGTCAGGCACCATATAGTCTAAAAATATTTAAATTATTATAATGCCACTTTTGGTAAGGATCAGAAGATACTGAACAATATCAAGCACCTGATATGAAGCTAAATGGATCAATAGCACAAAGGCCTGTGACTGTCATTTTTAACAAATTAAGAGTAGTGTTCATTAGATGGAATCTTTTAAATGTCTTTTACAAAATAACTTAGAGTGCAGTGATTTGTATTCTTTTAGGAAAGTATCCTGTCATTGGTGACAACTCAGGTTAAATTTAGTAAAAAATGCAAATGAGTCTGCATAAGGATATATAGAAAATGTTGTGTCTTTTGTGAAGCAGTGACATACCATTTTATCAAATACCATTGCAGCTTTAGGAGTCTGATTGCTATAGTCAGTGTATAGAAGATTTAGATATGGGAATGACTCAGATGAGAGTAAAACTTTAATATGGAAAGACACTGGAAGCTTTAAAATTCCTTTGTACTGGGACAGAGGGTGAAAAGTACGCAAGCATATATGAGAAAGTCTAGGAAATAACATCTATTAAGGCCTACCAAATCTGAAGTTACAATAAATTATTTTTGTTTTGGAAAGCTCTTGAATGCTAGGCTAGTGATCAGTTATAGGGAATGCTGGAGGGAAATGCATTTCTTGTGGTTTGGGTTTTGGGGTTTTTTTCTGTTTTTGGTTTTTTTTTGTTTGGTTTTTTTTTTTTGTTGTTTTTGGTTTTTTTTTTTTTTTTTGTTTTTGTTTTGTTTTTTTTTCCTTTTTCTGAAACTCTTTAGTAGATAACTGCTCTTTGCCACTTCAGGCCAGTGTCCTGTGTTTTGTTCTCTGATCTGCTTCAGTTTGGCTCCATTCAGCCTTTTTTTGTAATTTGGGAACCAGCGAAAATTCTGTGAAATTCAGGTGACCAAATCAGAATTGGTTGAATTATTTTTAAATACAATATGTGACACATTTATGCATGTCACAGGTATAAGGTTTTTTTAGTAGAAGTTAAAGCCTTTAGGAGACCTCTAAGTAGTAAGAAATATTATTCTTGCTTAGAAATGCTAAGAAGAATTGTAAAGATTGAAGTCTCATATTTTGGGACTTAGCAGTGTGTGAGCACAGGTAATCTGCCTTTCACTGTTATGTTGCTGCAGTATATTTCTTGAAGCAAATGTAACTATCTGAAGTATCTGGTTTCATAGATTTTTATTCTTTTGAGATGTATTCCTTCCTTCCCGTAGGGAAGTGTTTACCCCACCCTTCTCCCTCTGGTTTTTTCTTCTCAGTTCTGGGAAGTGCCTGAGAGTCTCATACAGCTCCCTGGTGCTGATTTGGTCAATGTCTGAGTTTTTAGCAAGCTGCTCTGCTGTCTTGTCTTGCTGTATGCTGGAGATGCTGTGCCAGCTGTGTTTGCTGTGTGTGCCTGCAGCAGCTGGAGCACTGAACCTGGAGTGGGGATGTTGAACGGGGTTCCCTCGGGGTCTGTGTGCAGCAGTGGGGCCTTGCTGGCAGCAAGGCTGCCCCGCTGCAGGTGTGATCGCTGAGGCTTCTCTGGCTTGGAAGGGAGGCACACTGTGTACCTTACAGGGTTAGCTATTGCCTGTACAATGATTTTCCAGAAAAAATATTTATATATATATATATATTTTTAGCAATCCCCAGTCAATTAGCAGCTAATTGCAATTTTTAGGGTCATTAAAATGGAAATAATATTGGATTATTCTTATAGATATTCGCTGTTTCATCAGACTTCAACATCAAAGTAAAATTCTATGATTTTTAAATGGTAATTTTGAAAAGTTTGTGCAATAATCTTTCAAGCTTCAGATCTTGGTTTATATGTCCTTTTGCTAAAACAGTGCTTTAAGCATTCTATAAATAATTAAGACAACTAGGTATGTTACCCTTCATTAGGTCATACGTTAACAATATTGACTTTTCATTTTGATATTAGATATGTTGGTGTGTGACTAAACCTGTAGAATTTGAAGGTTCAGTCTGAATTTGGAAATGTATGTATTTTTTAAAAAAGCTAAAATATCTATTTAATGATTTCTGTAAAATTCTACTGTGTGCAAGTAAATCAAAGGAATCTATGAGTTTAAAATTTTCTTATAGAGCTGAATTCTTAAGATACTTGCTTTCTTGTTGTGTTGGGTTTTTTCCCTTTTCTTTTTTCACTTTTTTGCTGAGTAGAAATTACAGTTTTGTAATCTGTTAATCCAGATTGAAGAAAAAAGGAAATATGTTGTTTCTCATTAATTATTTTATTTGCATCTGATATTTAAAACAATACTTCTTTTATCTCTGGAACCATGGAGAGAATACTTTTAAAATGCAGAAGGACAGAGTATCTAAAGTGTGGGGTGTTTGTTATTATGTTGTTTTGTTATTCTTGGTGGTTGGTTAGCACTGGACATATCATGTAAATAGTCTTTGAAAGGGAAAAGTCAGAATACATGGGACAGAATGAAATAGACTGCATTGGACATGCATTCTGATATATTGTTTAATATTAAACAATACACTTAAAAAGAGATTGCATTCGTTTAAAGGGATTTTAATTTAAGAAATCTATTTCACTGGCAGTTAGCCCTAATGCTTCAGCTGGATGGCATTCATTGGTTTTGCAATTGGTTAGTCTATCTTCAGAGAACATGTCACTGCTCATGTAACTCGGGGATCTGGATGTGAATTACATGCAGGGCTCGGGCTTCATGTTCTGGCACTCTTGACTTAACCCTGAACAAGTTATGTTTTGGTCAGGAGCAGAGGGGGAGGATTTACTCTGCTTTAGTATTTTGGCCTATGTTACACTCGACTTGCAGAGTTCAGCAGTGGCCAGCTGAACTGCAAGGCTGAGGGCTGGAGCCAGATCAAAGCCCCAGGCTAGGCAAAAGGGAGGCTCTGACCCCTTGTTGCAAAGGAAAGGTCTGTGTGGGTTTAGCTTTGACAGTTCGGAATGAAAATACGTGCATTACTGTGGAAGTGTTTGAAGTTGCTTAAATAAAAGCTTAGGTTCTGGAACTCATGTGAATTGTTGTGGAAGTATTTCTGAAGAGTTTTCTAGTGTAACTCAGAATGTGCAAGCGCCGTTAGAGAATTCCCTTGGAAAGCTGGCACTGCTTCTGCTCATTCCTGTAGAGCACTGGTGTTGTACCAGTCTGTGTGCAGATGATGTTCATTGGTTCTGTTAACCTGCTTATTCATTTGTATCTGAAAGATTGTGATCAGGAGTTCAGACTTGTCTGATGCAAAATAGAAGTCCGTTAGAAGATTTTTTTAAGTTATATTCCTTTTTCAGTACAAAAACTTTCAAGAATATTTTCTTTGACAAAATTACCTTTTTTAAAAAATTGGTTTTGCTAAATAGCTGTTGGTTAGATCTGAAACAGTAAGGCTAATGTAAAGCCTTTGTGTAATAGATTTGCTTTTGTGGTCTGTTATCAGGGCTCTTTCACTCTGACAGTCTATTAACTATGCCAGAGCCGCCAGTTAGTTCCCGAGGTTTTCCACTCAACCTTTCTCAGTTACATGCTTTTGTATTCGGGACAGTCCCTATGTAACCGAATCTCTCTACTGTTTTGCTCTAAAGAAACCCTTAAATATTTCAGCATGGAGAATTAAGAATTAATAAGTTTAATTATCCATTGAGAACATGGAAACCTTTGCTTTCTGGTGGCACCAGTTTGTTACAGGAGTTGATACTGACCGTGTCAGTCCATAGCAGGCCTCTGCTTTACAGAAATAGATCCTGAGTTCTGGACGTGTTCCAGGTCATTGTTTGCTGCAGTTGTCAGTTTGGGTTTTGGGAAGGGCAAGGGAAAGTGACTTAAAAGCCAGCAAGTCTTGGAATTAGACAGGATAATGTTTTCATTATACTAAGTGCTCTGACAGTTTTACATATAAGCATAGTATTACATTCTAAAACTCTTAAAATAGAACATAAAATTAGCCACAACTTAATTTGTAATGATACAGAGTGTTTTCTTTGATTTCTGCAATGCAATGTGAACTGATGAAAGTTCAGAACAGTTTAAATATACGTCTAAAATCTGTTTTGGCAGGGTTTGTTTTGTTTTAGGGAGAAAATGGCATGTAAGCACAAAGAGACACAATACTGTGTGAAATTAAAATATTGTAAAGCAAGTAAACTAGTCCTTTTCTGCAAAGGACACAACTTTAAAGGTAAACAATTAAAACATCAAACTTAAAACAAACCCTACCAAAACAAAACAAAAAAAGCACCCTTGAACACAGAGTTAGTATGGAGATCCAATTTGTACCGGTTTTTAAATTAGAGAAAATTATTAAGGAAAAAACAGCAAAGATCGATGTTTCTTGCTTTTGTAAAGCATGAAGAAAACTGCATTTTCTTGACAAACAGCTTTCATGAATTGCTAAAAAACTGGATTTTAGTGTACTGAAACTATGCTTTGTTCAGTAGAAACTTCAGTTTTTACCTCTCTTTGGAATACAGTAGTTTCCAATTTTTCCCTTTCAAATTCTGAGGAACTTTTCCAACTACTTCAAATGGTGCCAGGTCTATTTCTGAATCCTTCCCTCCTCCCAGTCTGGACATAGAAGCGAGAACACAAGGAGTACATTCGTTTGTGTTAGTTACATGATCTGTGGTAGAAGAATATAAAGTTAGTTTGTTTAAAATCAAAAAATAGGAGTGTACTGGAAGTTGTAGAGGAAAGCCTGTTTCTCTTTAATCCCACGTCGCATTAAAAAAGGCTATGTCTCTCTTCTTGTAGAAGACAAAATACTTAATTAGCCAAAGCAGAGGAGCAGCTTCCTGCAAATTCTCAGTTCAGGGCTGTCTGAAAAGGATATGCTGCTTGTAGAGGAAATGACTCTGTTACCTCTGTGTAAAGTGCGTGATACTTTGAGAGAGCATAGAGAAGAGACAGTGAGAATGGTGTTGGAGAAAATGGCTATGACATGAGAATTGAGGAGCTGTTTGTTTAGCTGATAGCAAGGACAGAGGTAAACTGAATATTTTAGAGACATTAGGAAATCCTTAATTAAGGAAGGAAGGTACAACAGCAGCATTTAACTGGAAGTTTAATGGTACAGTAATCAAGGAGAGCAGTTTCTCTCCATGCATTAGTTGTGTGGGTTGTGTTCAGCATAGACAAAGCTGTGAAATGGAGTGATGTGGCCAGATCAAGTCCTCTTAAGGTCTATATAATTATCTTCATGCTGTATCTGCTATTTTTTGCCCTTCTCCTTCTTGCCATAATTCATGTCAGGGTATTAATAATGAATTTCGTACTTCTCAACAAATGCAAGGCTCCAAATTTCTGCACCAGCAGCGTACTGAATCACTGTAGGTGTCCTTTGATGATGAGCAGATGTTCCCTTTTGCTGTAGGTGGCAAGCCTGTCAGATGAACAACTGTTTTCCCTCCCTTAGGAGGAAAGCTGGTTTTCAGTATTAACAAAAGGAGTCAGTGGGATTTTAAGAAAGTATTATTTTCACTTAATAAAATAATAAAATTCCCATTAAATAAAATGTTATATTTTCTTCCATCTGAAGCAATAGTATTTACTACAGAATACAATTGTTGTTAACTGGTTTCAATTTTAAAAACTTTCTTTTGATTTTGCTATCAAGTGTGATCTTAGAAAGGAATCAGAGTGAAATACATTTGCTATAGGAATTGGAAAGTCAAGGAATTTTTTACTCTCCTACTCTTGCAAGCTATAACTGTATTTTGAAGGTATATTTTCAATGTTAATTGGCTGTTAGTGGTAATAATACAGGTCTACCACTGCTCCTTCACACATTTTTTGAGGTGTTTGACACATTTTTCTTAAATAAATACAAAACAAACAAAATTTAAAAAAGGACAAACTTCTGAAATTCCACTTCGCCTTCACTGAAAGGCAAAATGTCTTACCACAGTACCAGCAGTACTTGGCAGTTGTGCATAGGCAATTATGTGGTAAAATGACAGTCACTGTTCAGCTGGTTATGTAGACAAGCCTTCAGTTTGTTGCCTGAAGAATTTAGGAATAGTGTCTCCAAAAATTACTGACTGTTGTGTTGAGTGTTTAAAAGAATACATCAGTTTAGGCATTTGGGATTTTTCTGTTGGTCTGCTTCAGAGCTGACCCATGTCTGAGCAAAGAATGAGGGCCTGTTTCAGGAAACGAAACATTTAACATGCCTGCAAAAATGCAGCATTGCTGTGTTTTGATTGGAAGAGACCCTGTTTAACTGCTTCCTATCCCTTCAGTATTTGGAACTAGTATTTTCTGCAGCTTTGCATTGAGTGAGCCATTCTACTGCTGTCTACATGCAATCCCTGTACAGTTCTATAAAAATATGGACCACAAGATATCTTTTGTCACCCTTCTTTCTCCTGAAAGCCTCGGTCCTTGCTTTTTTTTTTTTTTTAATCCTTTCATCTCAAATTCTAGTATTTTCTTGTCCCTAGCCTAGGACTCACTTAGGGCTCTGCCCGTGAGTGGAAGTGGTTGTAATGCTTGTGCCTATCCTCTAGTGGCTGCTCTATTTCGTGTGCATTTCCCTCTTCAACTGAAAATCATTGTTCAGCTTGTTTGAAGTGGAATTGGTTTTTGTTGTCCTTTAACATTTGCATTTCTAAACTGTAGCAGTTCAGCTACTGATCTGTAGGTGGTGTGGCAATTTCTGCAAACCCGGGCTTTGGTAGGCCTGTGGATGGTCAGGCACATGCTTGCTGCTCTGGACCACTGTTTATTCCAGCTGAGCTGCCTTCCTTAAGAGTTGATCTTGGATGCTGATATAGCACTATCTGCTCCAAGAGCACCCTGGCTCTACTACACTCATTATGCAAGATGTTGGCAGAATGCTGTGCTACGGCAAAAGTTAAATCTGTGTTGGAAATTTTTTCAGCAACATTTGTGTCAAAACTGAGTTAATAGTCCTCTAGAGCTATATAAGAAAACATAACTGAAAATATGCCATGCTTTTGGCCATCCTTTCAGTTCATTGTTCCTGACTTTACCACTTGTATATCCAGTCATGTGAGATGGTAAAGATTGATGTCTTTGAACCTCTAAAAAGGGTTAAACACTCTGTGGTCCAATATAGAATTAAAAGGAGCTTGCACACTCATTGCAAACTCCTTTTGCAATCATCATTGTAGATGATTCTACAGTGAAAAAAGTGTTAGCATCTAAAGTGAAAGGAAGTGTTTCAGTGCATACAGCTGGTGAATGGGTATAAAGGTTTTGTTTGCCTTACCTTCCTGTTTTGCTTTTGTTTGCTACACATCAGTGTTCTGAAAGAGGAGCATTTGTCATTTAAAATGCTGTCTTCCTGTTCCTCTGTGCTTCCATGGTATTGTTTTGTCCACCAAGTTTCTCAAGTCTTATGTAGTTGAATAACAGGACAGGGAGTGTCTAGACAGTTGGTACTAATGCTTGATTGTTTAAAGTGATCACTTTAAAATTAATCTGGATAAATCACTGTGTATTTCTTTATCAGGAATTTGCAGAAAACTATCTAGAGGGTTGTGGGAAGAGAGTCTGAAAAGCTTCCTGGGGTACACATGAAAGCACATTCCCCTACACTTAGAGTGATGTTTCTGCCTCAGGGTATCCCTGGGATCCCATCTTTTGATTTCCCTAGACCACACAATCAAAGGAGTGTAAGGGACTGAGCCAGACTAGAAAGTAAAGTGCATATTGGAACTTGGAGGGAATAAGAAGACATCAGTGGGAATCCAGTGCTGCTGTTTGCATCCTCCCAGTTTATCTATCTCCAGAGCCGGTGTGTTCCTCACTTAACATCTCCCTTCCACTTTCTTTAGTAAGCTTAGTTGTGCTTAGTAATTACAGTTGGAGATTGTGGTCTTTCTGTTGTAGAGTTTGGGCAGTGTCACCAGCTTTATTTCTATTAAATTAACAGTTGAAACCAGATTCATATGTACAGTGCTAGTCCTGATGGAGTTAAGGTTCAGGACTGGCTTTTGTTGGCATTACTGTCATGCCAACAATGGGTGTGCAAGAAGATGCTCCTTCCCTGTTCTAAAATTCACTAGGCGCTTATGGCATGCCATACTGAATTTCTGAATTAGCCTCAGAGTAACGAATGAAAGCTTCAACAGTTTCTTTAATTATTTAGTTATTTATTTAAAAAACAATAATTTTTTCTTTTAAATATCTTCATTTCTTACTGCTGGATAATGGTATGTAGTGGTTCACTCTGAGTATTTGAAATAAATATAAACAATGTTCTGTTCTGTTTTTCAGATAATGCAGAATCAATTGATCTCAAGCAGTTTTTCGACCAACATTTTTCACATATATATTATGTGTTCTTTGAAAACTTTGTGACTATTGAAGTGGGCCTTAAACAAAAAGGTAGGCATTTCAGACAGAACTCTTTTTGTCTTGATGGCTTGTGCCTTTGTTATGAAGTAAAGCAGGGTGCTATAAATAAAGCTCTGTGTGGTCACAAATGACAACATGAGCCATGCAGAATATGTCTAAGAACCAACTTTGCAAATGAAGGCAGAGCAATGAGATACGCACTCAGTGGAGGTGAGCAAAAAGAGTTTGTTCTCCAATGACTGTGTTTGCCCTCTTGCAAAGTGAGGATTCTTAAGGTGTTATACTTTGTATTCTGCAGAATTATCCTTTAACAAGATACTGTGTAACTTAACCTCTCCCAGTCGTGGATGCCATAATAGGAAGTTACGCAAATTGTAGCTGTATTTGTGGAGTATAATTTTTATTTGCAGAAGCAGTGCAAAGCTATGGTTGTATAAATGCAGGTTTTCTTTTTACACGCTTAAGGATCTTTGTTTTGATAATGAAAGTGCATCTTCTATTTATATTTAACTATTTAAACTATTTATTTTTGCAACTAGGTCACAAGTCTCAGAGAGAAGAATTAGATTCTATTCTTTTTATTTTTGAGGTAAGATATTTTGAATATTTTTTTGCTTTAAGTCCTGTTATTCTACAGTTGTCTGTAAATACTTTGCATTTAACTGCATTCCTTCTTACTTTTGCATAGAGCTGAATTTATGTGCTTTGTTTTAAAAATAAAGATTTCACTTGCGGTTTTGCAAGATGTCTTAACTGGAAAAAGATGTTTCTGTGTCTCTAGATAGTGATTACTCTTTGGTGGTGGTATTTCCCCATCATGTATTATACACATTGAAATTCATAGAAAGGTGATCTCTGTTTAGTCATGATATTTTTGACCTTTTGATTGCATATTACCTCTATGAGATACATGGGTGAGAGCTAGTTCATTTGTTCACTAGTTCCTGCATAAAGGAATATTAGGTGATCTGTGCTTTGGAGGCAGTTGCATGTTGTGCTGGAGGGCCACAGCCAGGAAAAATCAGGTTATTTACAAGTTGCAAAAACCTCTGGTGTAAGTGTTGCAAGTCTTGCATGGTAGATTTGGAATTTCTAACTGTGCTCTGTTTCTTGTTTCTGGAGATGATCATTGTATTTGTAGACGTCTTGTCTTCACTGTTTTGCTGTAGCTCATGAGCCCTCAGTTTAGAAGGCTGGAAGCCCATGTTTGCTTGTGCCTCAGGCAAGTTGACAGCTGAACATCCTAACTGAAGCCATTAGAAAGGTGGAATAACAATGCAATCTGTTGTGAAGCAGAGCAGCTGAGACAGACACTGATCCCATTCCATTCCCTATGCTGTAAGCAGCAGTGTCCTTCAGAGGGGTAGTGGAGCCAGAGGACCTGCAGTAACATCTGAAGTCTCCAGTGCAGGACTTACAGGCTGGCAGACCCTTTGGGCTTCTTAGCATTAGGACTGGGGTCACCTTGAAAGGACAACAATGCTTCCAGAGAAAGCATTGTGGGAATTTTCTAAGTTGATGCTTCAGCTTCTGGTCTTTGTCCTCGTGAAAGGGCTGTTTGGTCTTCCAAGGTGATATCTGCAACATACATCCTTGGGTTCTGTTTTTTATAGAAAATTTTACAACTCCTTCCTGAAAGGATTCATCAGAGGTGGCAATTTCATAGTATTGGTAAGTTGATTTTGTTTTCCTCTCCCTTTCATTTTACTTTTTATTAGTAGCTACCAATTCATGGCTACTATGCCACTCATTTCCTTATAGTTTAAGTGGCTTAACGGTGGGTTATGGTCTAGAGAATTTTGCAAGCTAGGTGAAGGAAAATAAAAAAGAAAATAAAAGAAACAGACATAAACCCCTGCCAATGTAATGAATACTCTTCTGTATAGATTTATATTTGGGAATATAGAAATAGAAGAGTGGCTGAGAAAGAACAAGGACAGGTGAAAAGTTTGAAGTTTTAAATATTTTTTTCCTTATTTTCTTTCTCCTAGCAATACATTTAAAAACTGACATGAGATATTTGTAAATGGGGAATGCTGATTTTATGCATTGTGATGACTTGATTTAATGTACACATCTCAAAAATTTTTGGGGAAAAATATTCTATGAGTAAGCCATGAAAGGTGATATTTGACTTTCTTTCCTTCTGGCATTGAGTCAGTTGCTTGAAGGTATCAAGGTCACCAAGATTAAATTGGAGATTGCCAAGGACTTGTTCAAAAGTGACTATCAAGTCTGACCGAGAACTCTGACATTTTACTTAATATAGAAAGAACAAAAGCAAACAAATTTTTTTCTCCCTTTTTTTTTTTTTTAGGGTTGATTTTAAAGAAGCTTCTTCACACTGGAAATTCATTAAAGGTACTGCAAAAAGTTGCATGCAATTTTGTCTACAATACTTGAAAGTACGAATAAGAACATAAGGGCAAATGTTTACAGTAAAAGCCCAGGAATGAGAATCAGATCATGACTTGTGTGTCATGAAAGAATTATTCCAAATCATCAGCTTTATCTCAGTAAAACCACTCACAGTAATAATGTGTTTATATAGTGTAGGCAATGGTTTAAAAGATTTTGCATTAACATAGAAATAAGTACTAACTGTTCATTGTTAGGTCAAGGAAACTGATTCTGGGACTCAGACTACCTTGGAAGTAGAAAATTATCTATGCCAGGGAGGCCTTCTGGTGTGTAGAGTAATTTAAATGCAGCTGCACCATTCCTCTGTAAGCCACCTGCAGGCTTCTCTGGTACTGAAATTCTCCAGTATGAGGGCCAAGAAGGGAGTGCTCTAGGGTTGAAGGAGAAATGGAAGAAGGCAGAAATGGCCCTTCTGATACAGAGAACTCACTCACTCTGTTGTTACAATTAATGAACATAATTAGATATTTTGTTGGTCTTTGTGTTTTCTGAAAAATTCTTGTGGCATCTTGCAGTGGTGTAGTCAAGCGATTGGTTTTCCACGTGTTGGTTTCCTTTCTCTTCTTTCAGAGAAACCCCTGTGAGAAATTCTTTAAGGCAAACAGCAGTGAAGGTGCCAGGCTTGCCCTTGCATTTCATCAGGAGCAGCAGATGTGTTAGTTTCACTCTGCTGATTGCTGGGGGTCATACTGTCTGTCCTCATTTTTTTAATCTCTCCCTTTCTCCTTCTCCCTCCAGGACAAATGGAAATGCTTTTGTTTGTTCTGGCACAAGATAACTTATTCCATGTTTTTTCCTTTAAGATACGTCGAGAGGGTGTGCGTCTCTTTCTTTTGTGGCTCCAAGCACTTCAAAATAACTGTAGTAGAGAACAATTATGGATGTTTTCTTGCTTGATTCCCGGATTTTCATCACCACAATCTGAATATGGCCCCCGAACACTAGATAATCTCATTAACCCTCCCCTTAATGTCCAAGAAAGTAAGTAATTTGGTATTACTACTCAATTCTTGACATAATTCAAATCTTGTCACAGACGAGGCAAGTTGAAGTAGCTGACATACATACATATCCAGGGAGGTAATGGAGCTGAGATGAGTTTCTTAGCAGTTTGTCAGGTCTTCTTCTGTAACAATTTCTGTCTTTTTTGTTGTTGTTCAGAATTAGCTGGTTTTTGTGGTTGTTGGGGTTTTTCCCTCCAAGTAGGTTATTGTAGCTTAATGCATAGTGGTGAAAATAAAGCCACCAATTGTGTGTAATTCTTAAAAACTGCAAGAGGATCCTGCATCTACTGCAAACTTGCACAGGTGAATTCTGCTTGTGTCGAGCACTTGCACTGGCTTTGTTCATCCTCCAGGGAGCAGGCTCTGCAAAGATATTTCTGGTGTGGCCTTCAAGAGAATGAGAGGTTGTTAGGCCAGTGTGTAAGGACAAATGTGTCTGTGTATGACCAGGTAATTAAAGTTGTGGTATTCTTGCAACTTGGAATCTTCAAAAAGAAACAGACCTTGTAAATTGCAAAACTTGAGATCTTAAAGGTTTGCATGAGTGGAAAAGCTTGAGCATTCTGAGATGAGGTTTTTATACTTTCTGGGGTTTTGTTTGTTTGTTTTTAATGATAAGGTCATTATCTTGGCCCTAATCATTAGAGTGAGGATGATTTTTCTCTTAAGATGATTCTTAGGACAGTTTTTTCTTTGTACACTTCAGTATTGAGTGCCTCCTAATTATTCTTGATAGTGGGATTTGAAGCTCATTTATTAATGATTTGCAATTGGATGGGGTCTTTGAATGTAAGTGCAAACTGTGCATTCACATAAATGGGACTAAAAACTTGAACACTTTTTCCACTGAATATTGTGCTTTGCCTTCTTTCCATCTTCTCTTAGTATTTGAGTATCTTATTGCTTGTAAAGGAAAGCAGTGTCTCCATGACTAGTAATTTAATTTGCTGGAACACAGCAGATGAATTTCATGGCAGAATAGCTCTGCAAAAATTTTGCTACCTACTTAAGCCATTTTTGGAATTGTGAAATTCAGTGTGCAAAGAAATTCAGAATGCAAAGATTGAAATGTGAACATCTAACTACAGGAACAGGAGAAAAATCGACTCTGAACTAGCTTCACTGTCGAGGCAAAGAAGGATACAGTAGTAAAACTTAAAGGATATGTAACGGATGAACTGCTAAATGGGAAAATGGTGAAAGATATAAAGATTTGGCATTTGTGTAGCATAAGTGTTACACTGTTGCTTGCATAAATTCCAAACAAAATTTTTAAAAATTTGGGCTTGGCAGGTAGGTTCCAAAAGCGCATAGAGATGACCTATTTATTGTCTGTTGTGCTTTTTATATGTGTAAGACATTAGTTCCATAGTGATTTAGAAGTTAAAATTTCCTGATTTTCATTAATCTATGGGTGGATTGTTGTACCTGTAATTGTCTCTGCTGCTGCAGTGCATTTCTACTTTCATAACTTTGTAGATGTTTATGCTTGAGAAGAAATGGTCTAAATGTTAGATGTACTTCTATTTTTCTTTAAATAGCTCAAGTGACTATAGAAGAAATCACTCCACTTGTTCCTCCACAATCAGGAGATAAAGGACAAGAAGATTTAACAAGCTATTTTTTAGAAGCACTTTTGAAATACATGGTAATTCAGGTACGTTCTTTAGTTTTCAAGCAAACAAGTGTGAAACAATTAACAGCTCTTTGTCCTTTACAGTAAGTTTTTTACTTGTAGCACTGAAAATGCATATAAAGATGTTTTGAAGAATCCTTCCTTGCCACTCCCTGAAAAATAGCCCTTATATTTTTGAAGACAGCTGCCTTTTCTGTGATAAATTGGTAGTATTAAATCTAAATTCCAGTAGGTCATTGAGACAGGTGTCACAGAGCTTGCTTACTATGTGAGTGCTGAAGTAGTTCTCTGAAGTCCCTTTAGAGGCCACTGATAATTGCAAGGGTCTTTGATACTAAGTTGTGATAAAGGACTTTGTGTCACTAAGTTACATGTATATCAGCTAATATGTTGAGTTATATTGGGTGTGAAATATGTGCATATATATTCTGCTCTAGACATCTGTTGCCCTGAAAACAGATCATAAGAGAACTGTGGCCTTTGAGTAAAAAAAAAGAAACTGAAGTCTTGCTTTATATTATTTATGATAGTCTTGGTAGATTACCTAGCTGTGGAGGCAGATGGAGTCTCAGGAACAAAGATGGAAACTGCATATTGTATTTCTACAGGAGCACGTACCATGCTTGGTACTACTTACCATGTAGGAAAACATTTCATAAAGAGGAATGCTTAGCACTCACAGTCCAAGTGCATTTGTGTAACTCAACTTCAAAGTTGTATCTTCTGCTGCTTGTGGTTGAAAAATTTGTTTGTTTAATGTTGCCAATTACACAAATGAATCCAAGTACCTATTATAATGACTATATGGACACTTGTCAAAATGTCTGAAAAGAATTTGTCAAAGAAATATTTTGAATGCCATAGGTAGTTACTCTTTTTTATTAAGCATTTTGAAATACAGAAACAGTTTCATTAAAAACAGTCAATTTGGGCATACTCCCTGCTTTGGCAAGATGACTGCAAAAGCAGGTTTATTTCTGTTGGTTTCAGTATTTTATGTGTTCAAGTTTATTTTGAAACAACATTTTGAGGAGAATGGTGTTTGTTTCATTGACATTTCCCTGTTAGTTACTGCTTCATCTTTCTAAAACAGTTTTTTAAAATATATATGATTTTGTTTCAAAGAAATAACTTAAAAAGAGGACATTTCATCATTGCCTTTTTCTTCTACTTGTAGATATTTACTTTGTCCAAATTCTTGTTTTAAGGTTAAGAGTTTAGAATGGAAGAACAAGGAGAACCAGGAAAAGGGATTTTCATTTTTATTCTCAAATTTTAAGAAATACTACTTACCTTCTATTTTCCCAAACATCTGTAAGGAGACCAGCTTGTATAACCCTATACTTGGTAAGTGTTAACACAGCTGATAAAATCATTACATTTTATCTAATAGTGATGTTATTATCTGCTTAGTGAGAGATGCCTCTGCCCAAATTAAGGGGACAAGACTAAATGCTGGTTCAACATTAGTGACTTTATTTTGTAAAATTGACTGCATGGGGAAAGAAAAGACAGAGGGAGAGGGAGAGAGGGACAAGGAGGGAGAAAGTGTGGAAGCAGAAGCTGGTCACCACCCGTGGATCCAGCCGTGTCTTGTTGGGCCTTCTTCGCCCTGGCCTTGGGATTGGGGAGCATGTCCTGGTTTGTTCATCTGTTAGTAAGTTCTGTGCTGAAAGGGGTGCTGCCTCCACGAGGTCTGCTGCTTACAATCAAATCTTTTCAGTATTTATAAATTTTAGAAACAAAGGAGTAATTGCTAATTGGCAGCAAGTATACAGTTCTCTTATTAATTACTATTCCATCTTCTGTTGGTTAAATGCATCTTATGCTAATTAGTCTGCTTGTTCAGTCTTTCTCTTCTTTTGGGATGGTGGGTTTCTTAGGTTGGTGATACCCCTGTAGAATTACCTTTTACCCAGCTGGAACTGATTTCATCAGAATTGCTGAGATTGTTTTAATAAATTCTTCCATATCTTCTGCCAAATGTTCTTATGGCTCCTAAATTCTGCGTTCTTTGTATCCACTATCAGTAATACATGGTTCTTCCTAAGCTTTGTTAAGCTCCCCCTAGGTTCCAACACCTGGACAGCAGTTCTGCCTTTATCCAGTCCAGGTTCCAGGTGTCCACAGAGGTGTATTTGGGGGAGCTTTGGTGGCCATTGGTGGTCACAGATGCCACCTTCCCATAACTTGGGATGCTACTTCTTTGACTGATGATATGCATATAAGCAGGTGCTTCTTGTCACAGTCTGTCACAGACGGAGAGTGATAACCAGGATGTGCTAACTGGATCTAACTTCTGTCAGGCCTGGAATTAGCACCTCCCTGTCACAAATTCCTCCCTTCTGTGGCCTTACCAATGTTTGAGGCAGGTGATTGTGCTTGCTAACTCTAACAAGACAGTAAAGCAAAGCAGTTTTTGGCTTGAGTCACCTTGCCCATGAAGGGCATTTTCCAAATGTATTTGTCATGAAAGAACATGTTAAGATTCCTGCTGATGATTTTCAGTTCTTTGTGGAAGCCTCTGACCCTTTCATTAGAATCAATCTTGCTCTGTTAACCTGAATGAGGTAAATTAAATGTTCTTGTGAAACGTTTCTCTAATGTTACCATTGCTGATCTCAGTTGGGCTCTGAAGAGAAACTACTCTTGCCAAAATAAAAGGTGTTAGTGTGCTATTCTTTGCGTGTCTTGTTTTTGTCTGTACCGAATGAGTGTTTGGATTACACAGTGCTTGTTCTCATTTTTGACAGGGCAAAGTTAGGTTTTTGTGCGGACTGCATTTTATCAAGAGCTTGCAGTAGGAAAAAAGAAGCCAGGGTTTAGCACAGTCTTCAAAGCTGATGGTGCTAGAATGTATCTTTCCATATAGAGAGTGGAACGTTCAGTGTTTTCTAAGCAAGCCTGAGTTTACGCAGAGTTTTAGCCCATTTTAAACCAGAGTGTTGTTTGCAAGTCTTGATTTTGTTCTCTCAGGTTTGCATGCACCCATGCACATTGGTTGTAGGCCAACAGAGTTCAAACTCCTCTTTGCAAAGCAATACCTTGTACACAGGCTTTAAGTTATCATTTCATCACTTGAGTCACACAGTCACATCACCATTCATCTTATCTGCTGATGCAGCATCTCAGAAGGACTCTCCAGAGTAGTGATCTCCAGGCACAATTCCATATTCTAAAATTAGGCTGTCAGGGAACTTTGTTGAAAAGGTCTTAACTTCTTCTGGTCCATGTACATTTATTTAGATTTGAGAGATGGTTGTGTCAAAGCCATGTTCTCTTGGGAAAGACAAACACTGGGCTTTCTCATCTACAGGAGAAGAACCAGTATAAAAACAGCCATAAGTAACAGTAGAATAAGAGGTTTTGTGCAGATGCTGAAGAAGTTGAGTGATAAAATAGCTACAAGAGGGACAGTAAGCTGTGCTGAGAAAGCAAACCTACTGTTGCTTGATGCTCCAGAACAAGAAATATGGAAATGCTATTTTTCTTTCTGTGAAGATCTTGATTGAGTCTTCCATAGAAGTGTTACTGTAGTCCTCTGTTTTTCTGTGAATGACAAACAAGAAACTTCCAAGGTCTTAGTAAAGAAGAGGACAATGAGAAACAAGAAGAAGTGTGCGCAGATCCCAAGAATTACTGTGAGTGCCTTAGACTGTGCACAGTAAGCAACTATAATGAGGAGTTTTGGAACAATACAGTGATGAAAACAACATAAGCATTGGTAAGTTGAATAATTTTTTCTTCTCAAAGATGTTCTTCTCTGGCATGCATCTTCCCAACCTATTTGAAAATAATCCTGTTCTTGTTCTTAATTTACAGTATTGAGGCAGAAGGCAGGGCAAACTTGGGCACTGAGCCTGCTACTAAGAACAGTTCTCATGCTACTGGTGTAATGTTTAATTTAGGAGAAGCCATGAGGTACAAACCAGAACAGTAGTTTCAGTATGCCAGCATTGATACAGGGCTTTACTGGAGACAGTATGCTGGACTGAGATTTCTTTCCTGATAGGTATGTTGCCTACAGCAACAAGCACCAAGCATTCCCGTTACAAGAAGGCTAAGTATTGTGGCTCCTTCAAATTCTTTAGTATTAGGGACTTAGAAGAGGAATACAGCATTAGAAAAGCCTATGAGATTGTTTTTTGAGGAGGATTGGGGGTTTTTTTTCAAGTTTGGTTTGGTTTTGTTTAGAGATTTTTTTTTTCTTTTTTATGTTTTGGTTTGGGGTTTTTTTTTCTTTGCCTTAGTGTTTATTTTCTTTGTAACGTCTTTGTTAAATATCTGTTGAGATTGAATTAGAAGTTGTTCAGTAAGAGCTACAGATATGACAGTAATATTCCAGGGGCATTGCTTCTTTTGTCATAGTTATGTGCCTTTCTGTGCCATTTCCAAGCCATTTAGATAGGCTCCTTCATTTACAGGGAGACACTAATGTGGGCTGTCCTACAGCAATCTTTAGCTCTTCATTCCTTATGAACCCTTTATTGTCTTAAAAATTAGGCATGGTGAAAGCTTACAGGTGTGCAGTGTGTTTTTGCTAGCCTGTTCACTTTCTACCCTGTGTATGTCTTCCACCACCTTCAACTTCTTTTTCTTTTTGTCATCAGCTCACATCAGGTTCCCAGAGGGGGAAGGGTAGGGGGTGGGGAAAGCCCAAAACACAATAGAAAGAAAACATGGAAAGTTGGGGGAAGGGAATATTTACTCTTGTGCTGTTTGAGTCCATCTAACAAGCTCTCTTTTTTTTGTGTTATGTCTGTGTTCTCATCTGAAGCCTTGATACCTTCTTCCAAGATGAACAGAATTTGAAAATACACGAAGAGCTGGAAGGAGGATACATTTGAAAAGCAGCTGCAGCACATAATGCTGTTGAAACGTGTTAAAGAGGATGTTCTGAGAGGCTATCATCAAACAAGGAAGAGACAGAGTACTGCAAAAACATGTTTACTGCATGTTTAGTCCTTCTGAAAATACTGCCAGTACTGCAGCCTTTGTGCTCTGCTGAATGCTAGTAGATACCAGAGAGAACTTTTTCTATCTTTAAATGCTGTGCTACCAGGCATTTACTTCATTTTTCACAGATTGTACTGTTACACATGCTTGTTTAAGATACCTTAATTTTTAATTTTCTTACTTACCTGCTGCTTTCCACAGAATGAAAACAATGTACTGGAGTTTTATTTTTTGCAGTAAATAAACCATTTGTAAACTCGTCAAAGAGTATTCTGTGTGTTTGTTATGTACTTAGGTACATGGTACACAGGAATCATGGGTTTTTTCCTTTAAAAATAATGCTTTCACTGAAAAATATGGATATAGTTTTGAAGTTCTTACAGGAAACGTTCCTCAGTTTAGCAGCATCATGATGGGTCTATCACTGCTTATGTATGCGGCTTTTGAAATGCCACTGAGATAGACCAATGTGGATATCCTCAGTGCAGGTACTGGATCTTATGTATTTGTAATAGTAACAGGGAAATCTTTAAGCAGTCTGGCAGACACACTGGTTGCACTTTAGATGCCTTAAATAGGCAGTCATAACATAATTGCTTAGACAACAGTTGATTATTTCTTCACTGCTGTCCGGATTTGTCCCCTTGGATTCTAACATCATAAACTGGCAAAGTTACACAGGATCCTTTAAAACAACTCTTAACTTAGCTTTCAGAAGATACGGTCAGGCAATACTTTTGAATTGTTCAGTGTGACTTTTTAAAATCTTCTTTGACTCTCATCATTAGTATCCTTTAACTGCTTTCTGGTTGGCCTGTAAAATCATAGAAAACTACTCCCCTTGTTTATGTACTGCAGGCTACAGAAGAGTTAAGGCAGTGCTGACACAACCATCTCTGTTCAATCTGTATGGATAGGACCATCATTTTGCCATGCTTCCATCTTTTTGCTAGTTGTTTTTTTTTTTTTTTGGATTTTTGTTTGTTTTGGTTTGAGCTTCTTGGGGTTTTTTTTACTGTCACTAGATAGAGATCATGGTACTGAAACACTAGCATCAGGGTGTCCTGACAGCACATATTATAATCAGTCCTCACACAAATGTTTGTCTTTTTATATTGGAGTATATCTCATATTTGCCCCTGTAGGACTAGGACTACGGTGGGTTGGCATACCACTTTCAGAGAAATGTTATTTGCACATGAAAGTGTCATTGCTGCTTCAGGTTGATGATGATAATGCAGAAGTATTCTGCACTATGTCTTGGGCTGTAAAACCCAGAAATGCCATTTTGCAGTGTTAAGTCACAGAAAAATGCACAATTAAAATATCCTATCCATGTGTCCCCCCATGTTGTAGTGCTTTTACCACATATGTCTGCTCCATCCACATTGAGTTAAGTACTGTCATGGTATTTCCTGAAGCAGATTCAGGAGTACCGATGACTTTAGCGCAGTACAGAACCAGAAAGGCTGAACAGTTCTGAACCATCATGGGATGGTGAAAATGGAGTTGTCAGCTCTAGTCCCCAAACCATCACAGTTCCTGCCAGCTGATGTCCCCCTAAGCATCCTTCATTACATTCCTACAAGCCAGTATAGAAGTTATTGCCTCAGTCATCTTGCAGCTAAGTCGTGGGAAAACGTACATACCTGTGGTCTGGCAGCAAAGTCCAGCAAAATTAGCCTGTGCAAATGGGGCCCTAGGTGAAGCTGAAAAGCTCATATGGCTTTGCAGCAGGATTTCTCTGTTCTATTAATCTTTATCCCTTTGCAGGGCCAGAAAAGGCTGTGTTTATTGCATTTGCATTTTGGAATTATGTATCTCCCACTGTAGTCACGATGAGATTTGTAAATATATTAGTTTTATATGAAAATAGTTTTCTTGTATAGGTCATGGTCTAGTTGACAGTTATTTTGCTACTTGCAACTTTGTAATTTTCAATGAAAATTTGAACTAGTGAATTTGCTGAAGTTTATCTTTAAATTTTGAGTATAATGTAGTTTGAAAGAACTTGAAGATAATGAAATGTGTTTACTTACATAGAAAAAAATGTAAGCAGAAATGTAAGGGTATAGAAATCACTTTCAGATAAAAAATTAAAGGTTCCACATAGCAGAAATAAGTTTCTGGCTTTTGGACCAGCAGTGTTGTCTCCATTCAGGAGAAAATTCAAGTGTTTTAATGTCTTACATTTTGATGTCTTACGTGTTCTTGACATTTTCTTTGTTGCATCCATTCCAGTGCATAATGGAATGAGTGGTGCAACAGTGAATGCAACAAAACTGCACCTCTGAAAGTTCATGTGTATTGGTTATAGTTCTAGGATTTCTTTCTTATGCAAATCTTGCTCTCTGCCTATATTTTAAACATGTTGTATTTTCATACAGATATACCACAAATGAGACCAAAGCCACACTACGTAATAGTTAAGAAAGATGCTGAAACCAATGAGGCAATCTATTGCACAAAGGAACCTTTCATTAAGGCTCGTGTTATTGTCATTCGATGGTTGGTGTCTTTCTGGCTTGAGCCAAAACCTCATACAGGACCTCATATTCCTGGGATGGAAGGTGAAAATGTGCCAAAGAATATTCAGGTAAAACCAAATACACAAAAATATATTTGCTTTCATGTTTTTGGTTTAATTGTTATGTCAGCAGTATGCTCTCCTCCAATAATTACAACTAAGGAAAAGTTTAAAAAAAAAGTAATTTCTAAACAAATTGTATGTTTATTAATTCCATTTGAAAGTACCTGCAATGCTGCTTTCTTTTTTCAGATTTTGTGATTTGTTTTTAATCAGCTGGACATTAGAAGCCTTGAAATGCAGTAAATCCTTTTGTTTGTTTGTTTTTTCTTTAATTATTTGTGCTGTTTAAATTATACTTAAATTGTATTGATTTATTGCTGTGCTAAAAATGAACTATGGAATATTTTAATTTTTTTTTTCAGAGAGCAGCTGCTAGCATGGCTTCAAGGGAGGACAGCAAAAATGACAGTACTGATAAGCAGGATAGAAATGCAGAACCAGAACAATCTCATTCTAATACAAGTACTCTAACAGAGAGAGAGCCAAGTTCTTCCAGCCTCTGCAGTATTGATGAAGAGCATTTAACTGATATTGAAATTGTCCGGAAAGTCTTCTCTTCTAAAAGGAACAATGTTAATTTTCTAACTGAGATTTTTCGACAGGTAAAAAAACTCTCTTTAGAATGCAAGAATTTTGATTATGATATTGTATATTTTTATTATGTCATGGTTTTCTTTGAAGATCACTTGTTAAGCAGAACATTATATGAAGTTACAGGTGTTTTTTGTCATCCTGCCTTCAAAAATCAAGAAGCTAACATTCTGAAATACTTTCTCTGTAGAATACCCCTAGTTCCTAATTTTTCTAATTTTTTATCTTTAACAACCAGTTTAGCAACATTTAACTTGGACTTCACAGTTCCCCATAGACAAGAATGTTTAATCTTTTCGTATATCAACACTGTAGGTATTAAAACTCACAGCCAACCAGATTAACATAAGCCTCCTGTGGGAGTCTGCAGCTGTTACAGAGCTGCTTTAGGAGCATCTGAATGTCTTTTCCTTGATAGTGTTCATCAGAAGAGTAGGACAGATGGCTATAAAAGGTAGCAGCTTCTGTTTCTGACTTCACTGCAACCAGAAATGTTAGCTGAGCGTACTCAGAATAGTATTTCTCTAGTGGAAGCTATGAAAACAAATTTAAACTGAGAACATATGCCAGAATATGGAGTCTTTATTAATAGTAATTTAAGAGCTCTGTCTGGGAGAATAGAATAAGATAAACTTTCTTTTTGGCCCATGCTATAGATCAAAGGACAAACCGATTTCTGAATAATAGTAAAGAAAGATATACAAGTTTTCAGTTAAATGCTCAACACTAATTGCTTTAAACAGCTGAACATTTTAAAACTTGTTTATCTGGATGAAGTAAATATTTTTGAATGAGGCAAGTAAATTTCAGAAACTTGTCCACATCCCTTGTAGTCAAGAGCTTGGACACATTACTGAAGGACATAGCAGAGTTTTCCAAATTCAGCTGGCACTCAAGGGTTTACAGAGTCTGAGACATTGAATGTAGAATATAAATTATCAATGGTCTTCTTTTCATTGTCCCCACAGTGAAAAGAAGCAAAGACAATTTTCTTCATTCTTTTCAAAAGTCAGTCTGTGAGTTTATGTAGATTATTTGGATTTCATGTTCAATTGTGAAATCTTATTTACATCATTATTTAGCCAGGAGTTTTCAGTGTAAATTAATTTCTAATACACAAGAGATTTGTAATGTTTCTAAAACATGAGGACTACGTTATTCCTGTCAAGAGGAGGTTTCAGTGGTACTGAGTGGTGGAAAGATTGTCTGTAGAGGACAAGTTTTATGCATTTTAGACTTGAGGGTACAAAAAAAGCGTATGGACTTGCAGGAGAATGTTAGACTTGATGAGGAAGTATAGGCTGAACTTGTCAGTTTAATCCTGTAACACACAGCTGAGTTCTTTTTAGTATGATTGATAATGGAGTGAAATCTCTGTTTCCAGAGTGAACATACCTGTGTTAAGTGGGCCCTCCTTAAAGACATGGGCAACTGGTTTTCATCAGTCACAGCTCAGACCCTGTAAAACTGGGTGTTAGTGTAGTTTATCTGTTCTTCTGAATTTATAATGAGGGCATCATGGTCTTTGGTAAGTGTATTTGTAGTTAGTTAAAAATCTGACTAATGTTAAAAGTTTCTGGTCTATGACTAGTTGTTATCAGCACAGCCAGTACAGAAAACCTTCTGAAGAGGGCAGTGATCAGCCATCACACCAACTCAAATGCATGATTTTTAGAAACCATAATAATGAAATCTTTTCAGGGAGTAATTCACTTTAAGGATACTGTTTTGTAAAATCTTAATTAGCTAAAAATAAGAAGACTACCAGTGTTGTGTGTCACTTGATTTTTTCTCAGTCATTTAGAGCTGGTTTGACTCCACTTTTCCAAATCCTCTGAATGGAAGGATGTTGTAAAAGAAACTTCTGCTCATGTGTTTTACGTATTTTGATGGCTGTTTGGTTCAGCAGGCTAGGTGTGAACTAGATATACCCATATGGATTCTTATCTCTTTTGAAGTATTTCTTGATAAGCTTTCTTGTTTAAATCTGGGGTTTTTTCATGTTTTCAGTTTACATATGAAGAAAGTGAGCAAACATTTAGGTTTGGCAATAGTTTGAATACGGGGATCCAACAGTGGCTTTTTCCACCTTTATCTCTTAAAACTTGCACATTATAGAGCCCAACTTATTTCACATATTGTAATAGTGTTTTTTTCTTTCTTTTTCTACTTGCAGGCATTTCTGTTGCCAATATGTGAAGCAGCTGCCATGAGGAAGGTGGTGAAGGTGTATCAAGAATGGATTCAACAAGAAGACAAACCTTTATTTATGAAAGAACCTGAAGAAATAATGCAGTGCACAGCTGTAGATTGTGATGAAAATGTTGACCATAATTCTTCAGAGAAAGGAAAAGAAAGAGAAGAGGTAAAATGTTATTGGTTAATATTTGTGCATTAATCTGCCAGTAGACAGAGACATGGCTTCCTTGATAGTTTATTTGTGTTTTTCTTTGGTGTCAGAGCATTTATTGGGGAAAATCAATGGTAAAACAATGTATTGGATAGTCTACCAATTTTATCCATTATCTGTAGCTTTTTAATGTGCTTAGTTCAATTTAAAATTTCATATTATTTTGTTAACTGTTTTCAAGATGTGGATTATACAGTATGCCAACTATCAACTGTGTAAAAATTATATACAAATAAAAGGATGACAAAAATAGTAGTTACTTCATTCAGTTACTTTAAGATAATTGCTCCAAGACTCATGAATTATTGTTGTGTCTCAGGTGCATTTGTCTGCTGTTGTTTATTATTTAGTACCTATTATATCATTTTTCCTTTAATATAAAGCCAAAATACTTGTCTAAAACTCTGTGGAATTTTAAGAAAAAATATTTTTCAGGAAAAAGGGATGAACTCCAGTCATGGAGTTAGAAATTCAAACTGGGCAAGAAATGGCTGTTATGAAGACGCTTTGCATAAAACACCTGAAATTGATTCTGAAGAACAGAATGTACGAGCTGGAGTGCAGTCAGTATTGCAGGTATGAAACAGACTTGGTATTTAATTTTATCTAAATTATCTATATGAAATTACCTAAAATTCTTGTTATCAGCACATAAAGAGTGGAATGTAGTGCAATACTTCTGCCAGGGGATCCTATGCATCTCTAAAGCATCTCTAAATTTTAAAAATACTTTATATGCAACAAGTATGATGATAAAGGTTAGACAAATGACATTGGTTCACTATATCTTTATTGACCTGAAGTAGGACAATGTATAGACCAGTGCTGGGTAACACAATAAAAAGAAAAATTAATTTTGCATTGGAACATGCATTGTCCTCTGCATTATATTAGAGAAAAAATAATCCTCATGCTACTGCAACATCTTCAAATAAATATAATTAAGCTGTTATGAGAATATTTAGAGGCTTTTTACTTTTACACTATTCGTCACAAAAGCCTAAACATCCAATGCTGTAGTTTTTCTAATCCTATCAATAAGGTGTACTGGGATATTTTTCATCTTTTTCTGAATTTACAGCATGTTTGAAAAGTTTGCTGAGGTGCCATAACTCTCTGGTGATATCATTAAGGAAAGCAACAGTTGCAGTTGTACCCTAACAAAAGTTTTTTAATAGCTTCTAGGAAATTTGACAGGGTAGAAATCATGTTAATTTCAAATGTTTAGCAAAATGCTTCACTGAAGGTGAAGCTGTGGAAAATTGGGAGGGTATAATTTGAGGGTCTTTGAAATGCTCTTATGGTTATAAAGTGTGTGCATTTTATGTATATATGTGTGCACATAAATTCATATAGGTGGGTATATTACTCTACCCTCCATAATATTCTTATATCCAGCAGAAAATTGATTCTGAGCAAAATAAAGTAATGTGCATTTGCCACTTTACTGTATTCACTTCTACTGTGTGTGACCATGCTAAGTAAAACTCTTTTTTACTACAGCTTGAATAATTTTAGGAATAGTTTTCTTTTGTACTGTACACTGTTATACATATAAATAAACTCTGCAACTGAAATCACTCTTAAATTCAAATACATTAAAATAGTTTAAGCTTCATAATCTTTGTTTTCAACAACATTTTTAGAATATGAAGTGTTACTGAGAAAAGAAATACGAAGTATCTGTATCTGTTTGCAGTATACTACTAAGGCTTACACATCTGACAGTGTCTTGAAGATTATCCATGTTGAAGTTCTTGAAGATTATCCATGTTGAAGTTTTTTAGACAAAGGTTCATTTGACTGCCAAACATCTTTTTTTTTAGCCTGAAACAGAGTCAAGACATCATTCTAACCCAGTACCATGTCTCATTTTGAGAGATTTCCTGACTTGGAACCACGTTTGATTTTCCCTGTGAATCAATGATCCAAGACTTCTGTCTTGAGTTTTTTTCCCATTTAATGCTTGCATAGACTTATTTCTAGGCATTTAGAGTAGGTTAGGTTAATTAGTTGAGGCTAGTGAATGTAAAAGTGCATACTAATAGTTTTTAATTAATAAAAATCCAAAGCTTTCGGTGAAAGGAAGTTGTGACTTAAGTACCAATGACTTCCTGTACATGTTAAAAAAAAATTAAAAATCGAAGTCTGAGATTCAAGTGCTTTCTAAACTTACATTAAAAAATAGTAACACTTCAGTAACTGCTTCTGTAGCTCCTACAGTGTCCCTGCCTACTTTTTTTCATAATTTTCATTCTGAAGGCCCTAATTTACTGCCCACTGAAGTCAGTCACTTTCAGGATAGTGTCCAGTTTCCCACTTTGGGTAAGCCTTACTGATCCCAGTGGGATGAATGCTTTAGTTTCCCAGAACATAATGCAGGCTGTGTCATGCTGAAGCACACACAGTGTACCAGGACTATTTCAAGCAGTTTACCATATATTGTACTAGTCAGTTCCTGGCTTACAGGAACTTTTGTGCAGTGGACTTCTTACTGGGACATTTTTTTCCATCATATTAAACTAATCATATGAGTAGTTTGTTGATTCATCTATGAGACCAAAAATATACAAATAAATTTTGTAGAAAAAATGGGGAAAAGATCAATCTCGTTGTTGCTTAATCATTACTTCACACTGACATATTTAAACATGCACTTCTGTGTGCATGTGCAACCTTGTCTTGTAAAGATTTTCTGTTATAGATTTTTTTTCTTCCTGGTTCTACCAACTGAATTGCTGGAAACATCAAAATCTTTCAGGATCACAACATCCTCTCTTTTCTGTTTACAGGTTTTTATAATAAATTCTTCAAATATATTTTTTCTTGAACCTGCAAATGAATTTAAAGTTCTGCTGGATGAACACACTGATATGTGCAAACGTGTTCTCAATATCTACCGCCACATGGTTGTCCAAGTGACTATGGACAAGAAGACATGGTAAAATGCTAATGCTTTTATCTTAGATTATTGGTTCACAACACAAATGTGAAAATTTACTTGGTAGTAAACACGGTAGAGTGGTATTGGTTATATGAACCAGTTCCTCTAAATCAGTAAATACACAAACTTGAACACCACGGACAACTTAGCACAGGGGAAGTTATCTGCTTTCTTAAAGCTTCTGGTAAGCTCCTAGTTAATTTGTGACAGCTTAGACCTCAGTGCAAAAAGACTAATCTAGGATATACAGACAGTTATTAAGGAGCTACTGATGATTTTTTCCAGGCCATTTTGCCCATGTATCAAAGCATTAAAATATTGAAACACATGAAGCTTCACAGCCTTATTTAAAAATAAACACAAAAGCCCCAGACAAGCATGGATAATTATTACAATCAGGTGTGTGTTGTTCTTGACCTGTAATTGTATACAGGAGTCTGTGTACTGTGTAACTGTGTCACGCCTTTCCAGTTCTTACAGTGCCTAGCAGGTATAAGGGTATAAGAGACCCTGCTTTAAAGGAATTTCTGTTATTTCCCACTCCTTTAAATAGTAGTCTGTCATCAGGTGCTACATTGCCACCATTCTCCATTGCAAGGAAGAAGTAGCAAGGGGATTTCAAATGTCTCATTTATTCAATTTTATCTTGACTTTATCTTCAATCTGTGCTGAACTCTGGGTAAGTAAAGCTGGCACTATGTGTCATGTAAAGCTTGTCTCCTCTTCTGAGGGGCCAATTTAGCTGGCCACTGGGAAATATGGGAGTGATAATAGTAAACAGATTCTACTAGGTTGGTATTTTCTTTCCAGTTTTGCCTCAGCGTAAAGAAGTGACTGTAGATCACAATGGCAAAGATTGTGCCACACAAAATAATTGGTGAAGTATGTTAATGATAATATAAAATCACAAAACCTGTAATTAATGGAAAAAGAAAAATCTCAGATTGGAAAGACAGTTAAAACTTTCCCTCTAATTTCAGGCTTTTGAAGGTGATAGCAGTTGAATTACTTGGAAGAAAATATTACAGGGCAACAGGGATTCCTCACTTTTAAGTGTAAAAAAAGATTGGAATAATTTCTTTTGCAATAACCAAATTAGGCTCTTTGTAATCGTTATGACATTTTTGGAATGTGTTTGAGCAAATAAGGCTTGATTATTACTTTTAAAAATACCTTGGTATATACAGAGGTATAACAAAATGGTAACTCTTAAGTTTAATACTGTTTTGCAGGGAGCAGATGCTACTTGTGCTGCTCAGGGTAACTGAATCTGTGCTGAAAATACCACCCCAAACTTTCTTGCAGTATCAAGGAAGAAAAAACTCCACTTTAGCTGGAAGACTTGCAGGACCTCTTTTCCAGGCAAGTAAACATAAATTCACTTGAATTAATTCAGCCTAATTTTCATGAGTAGATTGGATACGGCAACCACTGTTGGCTAGTTTGTCGTCTTGTATCATTGGTATGTTACCCAGATAATGTGAATAGTGTGGGTCAAAGAGCTGGTTACATTTGTTACTTTCTGTAGCATTATATTTTAATGACACTGTGACAAGAGTATTTCAGGTACTGTAAAATTCAAGAATTGTTGAGTTGGAATAACTGGTGAAGATAACTGTCAGCGTGTGCAGTTTTAGCCTTTTTTTAGCCTGCTGCCATAGCAAAATTAGCTCAAGTCAGCAGGAAATCTTCTGTGTTACCCATGCCTAACTGATGGATTTTTTTATTTCCTAGAGAATTCTGTAATTACTTACAGAAAGCTGTAGCAAATCTTTTCAAAGTTGATAGTGGCAAAGTGCTGTTGTGGTGTGTTCTCAGTGACTAGGATCTGTAGAGTCTCCAGTTACTTTAGCAGAACAAAAAAGAATACACAAATAATGGGTCAAACCAGTTGTTCCTGTATCTAAGTCAGAACCCTGTGTTAACACTTGATAATTCATTAAAAATCTGTGTGTATTGGTGAGGAAAAGAATGTCAGGACTACACAGAAATTTCTGTGGCAGTTTGAAGTTTTCTTTGAAATAGTAACATTTGAGTGTTGTCAACTTATGCTCACAATCCAACTTTTCTCTGTTCTTTTAGACTCTTATAGTAGCTTGGATCAAAGCAAATCTAAATGTGTACATTTCTCGAGAACTTTGGGATGACTTGCTGTCTGTAATGTCATCACTGACATACTGGGAAGAGCTGGCCACTGAGTGGTCACTGACAATGGAGACACTTACTAAAGTATTAGCTAGAAACTTGTATAGCCTGGACCTCAGTGACCTGCCACTGGATAAATTAAGTGAGCAGAAGCAGAAAAAGCACAAAGGCAAAGGTAAGACAAAACTGTATGTACATCATTTGAATTTGAGCTGGTATTGGGCAGAGGATAATTTTGATCTCACTTTTTTTATATACCTAATTAGGCATCTCTATCACTTGAAATAACCCTGTTTCTTTAAGGTAAATCTGCTTTTTTAGAATTGCCACAACATGTTATTTCTGCAAATAGGCACATATGGAATGTAGTTCTTAAAAGTGTGTTGAATTTAAACTAAAATGTTACATCATAGTGGTTTATGTCTTTCTCTTTTTATCAAAGAAATTAAATAGTTGAGTCCCAGTCATAACTTCTTGAAAATAACAAACACTACTCAGCTGGTGAAAACTAAACCATTGCAAGAAAAATTGGAATATTGGTCCTAAAATGTTAAAAGATGAAATGTAAGGTGAACATAGCTTTGTTTGGTACTGACTGATCACTAGCCCTTTGTGAAGACAGGCTAGGTTACAATGAGCGCTTGTGGGCTACATAAGAGAAAGTATAGTTTAATAATCCATGAGTGGTGCCTGTTTTTAAACTGATTCCTAAAAAATGCATAAAATACTCTGTAAGAAATAATATGGGGAGAGGAGGTGGCTTCTTACAATGGCACAGTTCTGGAATTGGTAAGGGACAGGATGTTTGTCTTCCTGGATAGAGGTCTGGATTGAAAGTTTCAAAACCTGGATTGTTTTCTCAGTTTGAAGACACACCTTCTGCTTCGTTTCCACTTTTGTAAACCATGAGCAATGAAAATGTTCTCCTTTAAAAAGTGCATTGTGATCTAATAGTGAGAGGCAGGATTACATTTAGGGTATGTAACAAAGATGTAAAAACATGTTATTTTTAGGCTACTTTTTATGTCTGCAGTCAAATCTGAGGGAAGGTGCTTCCTAGTACTATCTTAGGGTTTGTCAGTGAGAAGCAACCTATGGGGATTCCCTCTCTTAAAGAGGATGTTACTATAGACTTTTTTTTGCTTAAAATATTTCACATACTTCTGTGCCTTGTCTTAAGCAGAGTCATTATTCAGCATTTCGTTTTGGTTTCTGCTGTGTGATAACTGGGCAGAAATACATCTCTCTGTAGTTGCCCTTGAGAGGTCATTCCAGACCATGCATTTTTTGTTTTCCTGTACTACACAGCTTTCTTCTTTTTCTTACTAAGAAACACAGGTTAGACAAAACAAAACAAACACCAAGAAAACAAGCAAACAAAACCCCAAAACAGAGCCAACCCCCCCGCCAAAAAACAAAAAACTCCCAAACAGCAAAAAAAGAGCAGTCTAGTATAGGATAAGAATATGTACAGTTATTTGAATATATACTTTTAAAAGCATTTTGAATCATCTGAGCAACATGAGAAAAGTTTATGTTAACCTTCAGTGACAAAGTTTCAGAGAAATTCTCCATTGCTAAATGTGAGTTATAGAGTCAAGTCCAGCTTTAGAATTAATAGATATCATACAAATTCTGCCAAATTTCTTTGCCCCTGTTTGTTTGTTAATAATAATGAACATGTTGGACTAGAGCTCACTTTTTCCAAAGAGATGCCCCTTTAATGATTGTAATTGTGTCAGTTTGGATTATTAATGAGCTCAATCTGGATAAGGAAATACATCACATATATTCTTTGCTTCACTTTTTTTTTTCCATCTAGCTATTTTTGATAGCTCCTCATATGAGCTGTATTTACTTCAATATAAATGTCAAATCTGAATTTGTTTCATCTTAATCTTACTATAGGATTTTCTGTCAATTTTCAAAGTTCTCTGAGCCTATCATCTATTTTTTTTTCCTTTTGCATTTTGTGTAAAATTATGTTATCCTTATTTCATGTTCCTCAATGTTGCAAAATTACTTGGAAACCTGCGCCCCCAGTATTAATGTTTTGAAATGTATAAATTTGTGTATCTTCTCTGATAGGAGCAGCAAAGGAAAAGTTACATGTAATATCAGACTACAACCTGTGTAAGCCTATTATTTCAGAAAAGAAAATTACAGTAGTTTAATAGCACCAACATTTCTGAAAAAGTTTGAGTATCCCTCAGAGTTAGTGCTGGCTGAGCTTTTGAATTCATACTTGCTTTGGTAACTTAATTTATTCCATCCAGCTTTAAAATTTTTTGAACAAACACATCTGTCTTCTGGAGAAAGCAGAATAGAAGTGAATAGATTTGCAATTTTACTTTGGCAGGAGTTGGGCATGAATTCCCAAAGTCTTCTGTTGATAAGTCCTTTTCCAGAGGCTGGAGCCGGGACCAGCCTGGCCAGGCACCCATGCGGCAGCGCAGTGCCACAACCACCGGCTCTCCGGGAACAGAGAAGGCGAGGAGCATCGTGCGCCAGAAAACTGTTGGTAAGTGACATCTCAGAAAGGCTGAGGAATTAATAACTGACTTCTGCAGCAATGTGGATAGCTTCTTTCCACAAAGCTGTGCTGTCTAGACAAAGGTGTGCTATCTAGAATGATTTGCACATTAGTTAAAGCATAAATTATGCAGCTCTGTGTGCTTTGAGGGTAGCTGAATGGATTGTGTTTACTAGAATTACAGTTATTGTAAATGAAAGTAATGCATTTGCTGTATTAATTCCTAATGAATTTGATCACATGCTTAAGCTGGATTGGAAAATAGTACTATGTATATGAAGGAGAAAAAAGCTGGAGCGGTTTGAGCTATGGTGCTGATAGTTGGGTAAGAGAAGATTTCTTAAGTGTGTGTTTTCATATACTGCAGAAGATGGGTTGAGTATTTTCAAACCATGCAAAGGAAAGTGGGGAAAATATTCATAAATCTGCATAGTTTATTAAATGCGCTGTCTTTTGCTACATACTGAATATTGCAATAATGAAAGATTGACAGATGTAAGCAATTCTCCATTTCTGAAGTCACCTATTTCTGAATTTTATTACTTGCAGATACTCTGCTGTGTTATAAATGAGTTATACTGAACAATGCTTTAGGTGAACTCCTCAAAAGAAGACTTATTTGTGTTCATATAATTTTCTTAGACTATGTTAACAGGAACTGGATTACAAATTTCTTTACTCTGTTGTCTCATCTTGATGATCTCAGTGCTGTTGCTTATATGAAGGAAAGTTAAGCTGATTCTAATTTTGTATTTAAAGAAGAAACTTTTAAGGACTATCTCTTACTTCTTTATAGCAGTAGTATCTTTGGTCATTGTGTGTTGTTGCTTCACTGATACTTCTTGGAAGTAGGTGCATTCTGACACAATTTTAAAAATTTGGGATGCATATCAGCAGTTGAATACATAATTGTGATAGCTTTTCAGAAATTAACATTTTCTTTCTTTTTCCAAAAATATTTGAAGTTAAAGTCTTTAAGTCACAGAGGTTATTTAGGCAAAGTTTCTATTTGACTGTTCCTCAAAATTCTCCATTTTAATTTTTTTTCTCTCCTAAGGCTTTTATGTGGGAGAATTAATTGTGCTGTAAGACATACAGAAATGAGAGAAAATGAAGTCCCTACTCCACCATTTCCTGGTTTTTTTGCACATTCAAATACTACACAGCTTTTCCTCTATCTCATGCTGACAGCACCTAGTTTTCCTCATGGATCACAGATACTTAAAATGTAATTTCTGCTTTTCTGTAGTCTGTGATTAAGTGTAATGGTGATTTTGTTTTAAATCTTAATTGTCTTAACAAGATAAAGTTCATGTTAAAATTTCTCCTTCACAAATTGTTAATATTTCAGATATTGTGTCAGAAGGTTATATTGTTTGATCAATTTGTTAATGCTTTTGTTTTGCCACAATTTGAAAGATGGCTATTTATATGATGTTAGCCTTGAAATGACTGGAATTTATCCTAATCAAGCTATATATTGACCTGGTTAGCAGCAAAGTAATCTGATTTTAGTTTCACTGCACTTTAGCTTCCATGGTTTTGTTCCTTTCCTCCAATTATCTTACATATTTGATATTAATAAGCCAAGTTTGCATTACTGCAACCAGTTAAAATTTCAACTCTATTCATGTTGCAGAATACCAACTGTGGACAAGCATCCCAGCATTGCTGGCATGATTTTAAAAGACGATAAATCCAAAAAGAGTTCCCGGAACCAGAATCCCAAACTCCTCAGTTTTTTTAGAAGTTAATGAGGAAAATGTTACTAAATGTTACATATATCTTAACTGCCTGAAAATAGTTATCTGCTACTGCCTCTCTGGTCTGCAAAGAGAGCTGTTCAGCTGCTTCTTAATTTATGCCATAAATTCAGGGTCCTATAATAAAATAATGATCACAATGAGGAAAATCTAGAACACTTTGCTGGTCAGATCTTTAGTTTATCATTAGGTTTGCAGGCTTAGTCTGGAATTAAGTCAGACCTTAAATATGTTGCATGATATGTGATTTGTATTACATTCCCTTTAATTGTGAGTAATATACTCTTAATATTGGAATGGGGGGATGTGCATGTTGAATATTTTATGGTAAGAAAAAGCTGGAGTTTCTTTTTCATCTGTTTCATGTTGTACACATATTTGTGTACATCTTTGCACCTCTATTTTTTCAGCCATCATCATGCCAGCACACATTTATTGCTGCACAAAATATGTGTGTGTGAGTGTTACTCAAGTAAAAAATCAAAGCTGTTTTGATATGCAGTGTGTACATTTTTAGCTTGAGCTTATTTTAAATAATTTTTGGAAAGGGCCTTTAAGCATAGTATGCATATGGGTTGAAAAATCTGTAAGGTTAGATAAAAGAGTTTTGGTTTAGGCAGCAGGTTCTGGTCCTATAAAAATATTGTGTCAGAAAGAATTTACTCACCTATTGTTCTGCTTTTGTATAGACAATAGTGGAAGGTTATAAACTATCAAATATCTACATGTTCTGATACTGTCTGCCTCCACCTAACTATTTAATTGAATGCAATATGGTGGGAAAAATCCAGTCAAATTAAAAGGAATACTTTATGTCAAGATTTGTAATCAACGCAGTATCCAATATCAAAACCTTTATTTATTTAGAATAATTTAGCCTGGAAAAGATCCTTAATATTTACTATGGGATTTTTATTTTTTCTCTTGCCTACATTCATGTAAGATTCACAGTGGTGAATGTAATGCATCTAACTATAACTATATCCTGAATTTTATTACTGTATCTCTTAATCAAACTGATACTAAAGCCTTACACATAATTGCCTTTTTATAAAAAGTTTCTGTCATACAAAGTTTACTACATACAAAGAACATTGCTTCAGTCTTAAAAGGATTGTCTTTCTGAATTGTTTTTCAAACTGAATTTAAGACTCCACTTAAGTTGTGCTGCATTTGTCAAATATATTTTCTGCTCAATGTGACCTACCCAGGTTATCTGCGTGTTGTTATTGGCAACAATTCTTTAACCTGGTTTTGAAGTGTGATGTGCTCAACTTTCACTGCACTCCATTCACGTACATTTGATTCCCATGCAGATCAGGAGCACTAAGATCCGAAGTCTATATTCCGTGTTGTTTTGAAAATATAGAGAAAAAAATTCAGACTAAGTATTGCAGTGACAATATTTATGCTAGATACTCTGAATTTTCCTTAAAGAATTTTATCAGCAATGATTTTAAAACAAGTTAGGAAATTTACAACAGTATGAAACGAAGCTACTTGAAGCATAGAATATTACTTTAAGAACTTTCGGAGTACTTTGAGGTTGAATGCTGTATTAGTTCTTGCTGTGTCTTACTCTGACAGGGAAAAGCAAATGTGAAAGATTCATTTAAATCTATTAGAAAAGCTGCAGATAGAACCTTGATTGTAATACCACAATTCTTATGTACACCTTTTATTCTGTAGGACTGTTGGCAGGATGTGAGATATGAAAATGTGAATAAATGTCAGTTTGGCAAGATTTATCCAGTATCAATTAAAAGCCAGACCCCATGGATAAAAAAATTAATGCTTTTCATAGTTAAAACATTTCACTTCAGTAATTTCATTTTTAATGTGGAACTATAACAAGCTTTATTGCAAATTTGTCCACACAGAACTGATAATTTTCTCCTTATGATTTTGAATCTCTTTTGGGGAGCGTGAATTCAAGAGTATGGGCACATGTGTGATACATATGTGTGATACATTTTCAGGATAAAATCAAAGGAAACTAGAAAAATACAAATGTAGTACAATTACTTTTCCTGCTAAAAAAATCAAATTCAGAGTGCTTGTGGAGTAACTTTAACTTTGATTTTTCAACCCCTGATGCAGTGGGAAAATGTGTTAATTAGCTTCTTGATTTCAAATGCAAAATCTCTGTAATCGTCATAATAAAGGCATTGTTGCTGCTTTACATAAAAGTTGAAAACTCAGAATGTCTTATGTGTCCACTGATTTTTTTTCTTTCTTACAGCTCTGCCAATACCTGCCGTGCTGAAATGTTTTAATTTTTGAACTTTCTTCCTTTTTATCTTTGTTTTCTCTGTTGCTGCTTTTTCTGTGACACAAGCCTTTCATTATAGTCACTCTTCTTTTTTCCTTCCCCACTTCTTTCTTTTCCTTTTTAAAGCCATGAGAAGCCGATCCATTGGTGAATGTGCTCTGCCATCGGCCTATATACGCAGTGCTAAAAGTGCTCCTGTTCTGATCCATACTTCCAAACCCTTCTTGCCTGATATTGTTCTCACTCCCCTTTCTGATGAGCTTTCAGGTAGTGCCACCTCTGCTAATTTCTGCACCCCCTTTATCACTTTTTTAAACCTTCTGCTTTCAAATTCTGCTAAACCATTAAATTTTTCAAAGTAAAAATACTTTGGGGATGGTGGGAGAGGGGAAGAGATTAAGAATTAATATTTTGAGTTTTGTAAGATACCATGCTATTTTACAATTCATTCTGGAACTGTTAGAAGTTAGTGCTGTGCCAATGTTTATTATCATAAAAGAGAAAATTTGAGAAATCTTTCCGCTTTTCCAATTTATTGGTAAGCAGTAATACCATATCTATCTACCAGAGAGTACAACCAATCTAAAATTTTTATTTTGGATGAGTGAGGGAGGGAAAGGAAGAAATTTTACTTTAATTTGCCATTTACATCTTTCTGTGTAAATTTTTTTAATTCAGTGTCGTAGATGTTGTGTGAACAACCATGATGATAGACTTTAGCTCCCATGAAAAAAGAATAAGGTATCATATAATATCCTTTAGAGTATTCCTGTTTTACATTACTATATAAAAACATGAAAAAAAATCTGTAGTGTGGAATTCTCAGGTGTGATGTTTTGGTGTTATTTTCCAAATGATCAATTTTTTAGGATTGTTGTTTCCTCAACATTGTTTGGTCCAGCAGGCTGGTTGGCTACAAGTTGGACAGTAGCTTACTTTGGATACTTTTCTTTGAACAAATAGATCCAACAACTAGAATTAGCACAGACTTCTAAAATAAGTGTTTTCAGATAAAGTAATTTTTTCTAGATATTGCATAGGTATAAATTTGTGATGTGTTAAAGCTGACTATGCCTTTGTATCAATGAGTGGGAAAAAAAATGAAGGCACAGTGGGAGGACTGTATATAGTCAAAATGGCATACAAATATAAGGACCTCATGACAATAATATTTTATGAAAGATTTTTTTTTTCTTTTCTGTCTCTCCTGCCTGTCTTTGTTACCCAAGAAGTACCAAGAACTGTATCTTCATATCTGTGTTTTGTCATGTGTCACGTGTCACAAAATTCTTATTGTGAAACAGAAACTTGATGCCTTAGTATTCAGCCTGAAAACCTTATTGAAAAATCAAGAAAGTTCGAATAATCCACTCTAGAGAGACCAAACTTTCACAATGAATAATTACAAAGTATTTGAATACAATTCTTGACAATTCTTGAAACAAAATTTAAAAAAATACAAATTATATGTAATAAATAATAAAAGTATGAGTGTAAAGAGTATCTCTTCTGAGATACATGTGATTCTAACTTAGAAGATAGAGATTTTATAGGGATGATATATAAACAACCTATTAGAGAATGTGTCCTACCTGGCCATAGTGTTGTTGGAAATAGTCAGTGCTTAATGAAGACCTTAAGAACACCCACAGAAGGGTTATGAGCTTTCACATGGAAATATTATTTCATCACATAATCACTGCTACTTAATTACCCTTTCTTGAACCAAGCAGAAGTGCTTTTGTAGTCAGTTTTATCATCCATGTTCCTGAAAAGTCCTGGCTTGCAAATTACTTCTAATCTGTCCCAGACCTACTGGCTCTCTTGCTATTATTCTTTATGTTGATAATCATCCAATCCAAAAACTGCATGACCAATGTAATTATAAAAGTTAAGTGATGTTACAGGCCATTGCACTTCTAACATACAAAAAGTCCTAAGCCCTTCCTGATTTTGATGTCTTCTCAAACAAATGAGTGTTGCAGCAGCTTCATGATGTGCCCAAGAATCTTGACCATTGCCAGAAAACTAAAAAGCTCTAGTGAGAAAAAGCAAGCTATTAGGGTGTTGATGGGGAAATAGCAGAGGAAGTGAAACACTGTCCACTGGATCAGAGTGCACTTTGCTCTTTTAATTTTCTGCATTTTTAATTGTGCTCTCTTTCTTCTTCCCTTTTTATTTAAACACGAAGCTTTATCATTTTCTTGCCTTTTCTTCTTACATTAAATATATTATTTTCTGAAAGCCTTCTGTTTCCAGACGTACAACATGTAATTTGGGAAGGAATCTAATTGTTTCTATTGTGTGTTCTAGGTAATGAATGATGTTTAGCTAGTTGTGACAGCTGTTCATCTTATTACAGGATTATATGAATATCCCTGTTATCCAAAATTACTTTACAATCCAACGCAACTTGAAGGAGATGACATTTCAGATTATTCCAGAATAATAGGCTGCCTAATATAAAGGCTTTGGAAGTAGTTTTCAGCTTCTTTTTAGCTGTGAAACTCATCATTGAAAGGTGGACCCACTAAACACTGGTGAATCTGGGCAGGTAGTCTAACAGAAAGCGTTTATGACCAAGCTTTTACCTTATGTACTGTATATTAATTTTCAAGGGTACGGCAGAAAACCTGATTACAATTTGTGAGACATAATTTGAAGGTCAATCAGTAGATTAATAAAATATATTGCAGAAGTTCAATATTGACATCCAGTCATCTAGCATCATAGAGGATGATTTTCCTAAGATTGTAATTCCTTCATGTAGTTTCGGTTATGCTGTATTTCCATGTGCAGAATATTTGCAACTTTTCAAGTAGTATCTGGAAAGTGGAAGTGATTTGTGCTCCAAGGTGTTAAGTTAATAAAGTGATTTTGTATAGTATATCTGTTGCAGATCTGCAGTATTTCTAAAAGACCTTTCCTTTAGCCTGTCAGAATCATAAGAAATTCAGTCTTACATATTTACAAGATAACTAGGGAAATGACCATTCATTTTGTAACCCTTGGGGACTTTCAGGTACAAGACCTGAAAAAAAGTGTCAGTGAGATGTAGACAAGATTCCTAAAAGCAGTGGGCAAACTAATTAGTTGTGGGTGGGAGATTTTTCCTTATCTACTGGGACTAAAAGAGTCGAGTATTAATGTGAAAGGGAGATGCATATTATGCCTTTACAACCTTACTCCCAAATCTTTAAGTAATCGTTTAGATCAAATGGAAAGAAATCATAATTGTAATGTCAGTATGGCTGTAATTATTCTTTAATCCCAGAAACTCACAGAATGCCTGTGTTCTCTTAAAAAACCCCCAATTATTGAAAGCTAAGAAGCAAAACATGGGGTTTTTCATCCACTTCCCAAACAGTCTTTGCATGATGAAATACAAACCTGCCCCAGTGTTATACAGGGATCTTCTATTAGCACTCATGCTGTCTTGTCAGAATGTAGCTCTCCATGAGTTTGTATTTTAGCATATCTGTCTCACACTTGATGCTGAAAAGCTGCCTTCTCTTTCTGCCTTCTAGCAGCAGAAGGAGAGGCAAGGTTGACTTAGGACAGTAGTGATTGTGTGAGATTGGCCAGAGGTACCAATTACAATCTTTTCCTTACTGCACCATATGAGGAATCAGGGCAGTGTTTCTCCTAAGGGTGCTCAGGGTCAGATACACAGGGTCAGCCTGCTGGCACACAAACTCCTTGGGAGTTTCAGGTGTTCCAGTCTGACTGTACACCTGTGTGCAAGGGTGAGCCCTGGTTGTGAAGGAGCAGTTCATGTGGGTTTTTAAATATTGTCTGTGTTTTCAGTGCTGGTATCACAATAACATTTTTCGTTTCCTTCATTTCTTCCCGTTCTATAAAAAAGAAATCTGTATTGGTGCAAGCACATATTTGTTTGAAGATGTGTACTTGTATGTGCTTGTCATGAATATGTGAGCACCTAAAATTAATTTTGGATCAACATTGAAATGAATCTAGCTGAATTTATTTCAATGTGTGGAGCTGCTTTGTGTGCATTGTGAGTTCTCTGTCCGATTTTTTTTAACATCCTAGAAGGTCATGATCACTGCCTGCATGCACAGCATGGAATTACTAGGCTGCTGCTTTAGATAAGGTTGAATTTATAGTAGATTTGAAAAATGCATACTGAGGGCTCAAGATGAGATCACTGTATCACAGTTGCATGTATTAATCTCATATATATCATTGTGCATACTTTTGACTAAATCCTGTGGTCCCTTCTTTACAGCTGTAAGAAATACCTTTAGACTACATTAGCATAACTTGTGTTAATCTCTACCTAAGTCAGTAGGGAGTTTGAAATAACAGTTCCAATGAGAGAGAGACATGATTCATTTCAGAGAGTGTTAATTCATGTAGTTAGTAATAAGTTGAACAAGAACAATGATGGGAAATTCGTTGCTTATCAAAGCTGAAGAGAGAAGGAACAATAGATTCTGCTGTGTTTGATGATTTTTCAGTTAATGTTTGTTTTCTGAGATAGCTTAGGTGTCTGTTCTCTTTTTCCGATATAGATGTCTCAATTTCCTGTCTAATAGCTTCTTTACAGTTCAGTAAACTTTGTATGAGGTCAAACTGTTACTCTCAAATTTTGACTTCTTTGAAAAATTGAGCATGGAAATAGCACTTTTCATCTTCTTGGAACACATGTTTAGTTAAGTGTAGACATATCTCATTCATCTGGTTTATATGCTTTGTTATGAAGGGGAATATAAGAAAATGCAGCTCCATCTCTAATATTCTCAGAAAAGTGTAAGCAGTTCAAAACAGATTTTAAGGTGACTTCAGATTATCAATATTCAATATTACTGAAATATATAGAGATAAATTAATTAATAATATTAAATAGTGATATTTTATATAATATTTAGTAATAATAGAAATATTTTTAAATGTAATTACATACATAGTTACTTTATTTTAACTGTAACACATCAAAGTTAGGGGAGGGAAGGGGGCCTAAATTTTTTCTGTTATTAAGTAAATTCACCATTGCAGTCCTGAAGTTAAATCATCTAGATAGAACAACAAGGTAAGTCTGTTTGTTGTGGCAAATAACTCTTGCTGGTATTCATTTAAGCTATTTACTGTTATCCCTGAATTTGAAAGCATCTCTACAACTTTTTAAGTACTAGGTAATAAAAAATTAATCTAGGGAATAGAGGATTCCATCAAAAAGAAACCAACAGAAAATTGAGTAAACTGGTTTTACCTTGCTCTTTAAGTGCTTATCTCATAAAAGGACTGGAAGGGATAGCAGTTAGTTTACTCGTCTGTAGAGGATATTTACTCTTGCCTACAGTGATAATTTGATAGTATATAGTATTCCTATAACATAGTAGGAAATCTGAAGAGATGCATGAAGGTTCTTTATTTTTGTGGATGATATGAAATGAGCTGAAGATACTTCTGTGCAATTCCTAGGTGATCCATGTTGGAACTGCAGGTTTCATTACAGTTAACTGATTTTTACTGACACTAACATATTAAGAGTCTCAACAGAAACAAGGAATCACTAATTTAAATGGTAATAAATTCTGATATTTTCATAAACAATAGTGGGTTTACTCTAATGTTTGCTATTGTGAAGCTGCAGGATGTTTTTTGGTATCAGAGTACTTAAATTCTGTAATGCTCATAAATGTTACATTGCTGGAGTAAAACTGGAAGAGCAGGAGGTAAGCCTTCATTAGATATTTAGTTTCGTATTTTGAAGATGAGAGACAAAACATTCTTCTGGGGGAAAAGGGTATATCTTTAAATTTTCTGTTGTGTATAGTCATCCTTTTTGTATAGGGCCAGCTCTTCCTTGTAATTTAAAAGCTTTATAGTCCTTAGATGTAAACTGTCAAAATACTTATAATTGTGTTATAGTATTCTTTTGGAAATCACGGTAATTTATATATATACACATATACATATATACATATATACATATTTTAATTAATGATTTGCTACTTCAACAGACAAATTTTCCAAAAAACATCCTTGTTATCTTTGGAATTGCCCATTTTTCTGAAGATGTAAATTCCACAAAGGGAGTACTGCTGTTGAGCTAATTTGTATTCCAATAACCATTTCCTGAACAAGCTAGCTGGGATAATATTGGTTGAATTATTGAACTTATTGGCACAGCTCTAGCTTTAACTGTATTTCCAAATGTTCCATGACCTCACTGTTTGTTCTCATGCATGTTAACATTTAAAACTGTGTTCTGATGGTCTAACTCATTTATATTACATTCTGTACTGGATATTATGTCCGTGTGTTTTTAACACTCTAGTATTGGAAAATGTGTTTATGTTGTACCTAAGAAAACAAGGTTCTGATTTTTTCTGGCTTTTAAAGTCACATCATTAGGATGTAGTGGTAAATATATATTGTCTCTATATGTAAATTTTTGTGCATGTTACATATACTTTTTTCCTACAGACATTGATGATGCTCAAATTCTTCCACGTCCACCTCGAGTAAGACATTTTTCTCAGAGTGAGGATGCTCCAAGTGAAGTTTTTGGTGCATTGAATGAAGAACAGCCTCTGCCACGAAGCAGCAGCACCTCTGACATCCTGGAACCATTTGCAGTTGAACGAGCCAAAGGTGCAGTTCCTGTCATTGACAGTTCATCCCATCATGCTCCAAGCTTACAGAATTCCACTGAGACCTCTTCAATACATAGATCCTCTGAAAGCCATATCACTGATACAAATAGCAGAGAGTCCTCCTTGGAAGTTGGGGATAGTATTTATGACCATCTTTGTCATTTAATAGGGCCGGTAGAATTTGCAAACACTGCCTTTGAACAAAGCCAGTATGTTGACCTTGAAGGTGAAGATGATCTCCTTTCCTCTCTGAGAGAATATCTTATTAAAGAAAAAGAAGAACTTTGCGGTAACTTTGAGATAGATAAATCTGAGACTTCTGCTCATGAAGTTGATACGTCAGTAAGTAGGAACGATAGATTACCACTGGACGGATTAGAAAATAGAGATCAGACTGCTCAATGCACAACTAGCAACACTGTTGCAGAAAGAGCCAATAACACAGAGCTGCTACTAGAACAAAACCCAAGTGGCTTTATAAGTAATATTGCCCCTACTCAAGTAGACTTTTTTACAAGAAATCAAGCACTCAATAAAGCCAGACAGTTAGATATTGATAAACAATATGAAAGTGTGTTTGATCATGGGTCAAGTAGTCCTAGCAGCAAAGAAGGGAAGAGATATCTGTACAGGCAAGCAGCCACTGAAACTGATGTAGATTTAGTTGTGGAAGCACCGGTAGCTGAAAAGCATAAAAGTGCCCCGTGTAATGAAAAAGTGACCAACTCACGTATTGTCCATGCAAAGAAAATTCTTACTAAAGAATTGCCTCACATCACAGGCACAAGCAAACTGGCACCAGCTAAAAGAAGTATATCTGAAACTGTAACTCATAGGGCCAAAATCATGAAAATAACAACTAAAAAAAGAAACAGCGTTCATGTTACTTTTAGGCCATCTACAGAATCCGTTCAGTTTTACAATCCTCTTGAGAACAAAGAGGCTGCTTGGAAAGCAAGACTTCGTAAACTCGGTGGCTTCAGTAGTAGCAGTAGTGGTAGCAGCAATAGCAATACCAGTGCAAGCAGTAGCTCATCAGCTGCAACAGAGCTGGTTAGACCTGGAATATATAGGCATCTAGATGCAGTCAATACTGCTTCAGCTGGCAGCAAGCAAGTTAAGGAATCTGCAGAAACTCAAGCAGCTGTGTTGCAGAAAGAAGGTCTTGCCGTTAGTCAGTTCCAAGGTCGTAGTGCCTTTAGAGCACCAGGTCAGGAGTCGGCACAACAGCAGGGCTCCCTGGGTGGTGTTTATAAAACTGTTGTACATGCTCTTTCGAAGCCGAAGGCAAATGTTTCCCCACAGAGGCAGAACAGAATGCCAGCAGAGGCTCCACTGAGGGATCTGTACAGTCATGTAATGGGCTATTTTGGAAGGAAAGCTGCAGGTGAGCACTAACAGTGTGCAGAGCGCAAAAGGAGAAAGGCAGTACCAGTTTGGCTTAATGCAACTGAAGCAAGCTCTGATAAGCAATCAAAAGGCTTTGGGATGATCACTGCTTTCCCTGTTTGGTTATGCATGCGCCTATAGCCAGCTGATTTTTCTCCCAGCATAAGTTACATTTACATCCTTTAAATTACTAATTTTTCTTTCAAAATATTTAGTTGAACCTCTTTTCTGCTGAAGATCATCAGATTAGGGAAGAGGAAGAGACAGTAAATGACCTAATAAAGGATTAAGCCTTGAGACTTCTGACTTTTTATCTACATTGCAGAGCCTTCAAATTAAGCCTACTGAAGGATTGGCAATGCATATTTTATCAGAATGTGTTATTCCACTCTGACTGTACTTTTTTTGCCAGAAGGACCTGGCTCCCAACCAACTAGGTTGAACTAATTTCTGGTTCATTTAGTGTGTTTTCTTCTTCCTCCTCATCCTCTTCCTCCTTTTCCTCCTCCAAAACAAAGCCAAAAAAGAGCCCCTCAAATTTACATTTGGAAGTCATTTTAGATAGTTTTTAAAAAATAGTCCAAAATAGCAATCTGCTGTTACTGGAATGGTTTCATTACAACAGTTCTCTGAATCTAATCATAAGGTTTTGTTTGAGTCTGTTTCAAAACATGTCATAGGCCTTCCTATATTCATTCATCCAAATGGCTGCAATTAAATCTTGGCAACATCTTCCATTACTTTCTTTTTTTCTTGGAATCTTTGATGTTTGTGAAGGTCTCGTGATGGTCTTTCGCCTGCTAACTACGAGACCTCTGTGGACTGATCAAAAAAGAAGGCTGTGACTCTAGTATACATTGTCTTAGTTCACATAACCGTAAATTATCAATAAATTAACTTTCAGCAGTAATGCAGGTTTCCTTTTTTCCCCATTGTTATGCTGGCATGATTAACAGAGGATTCTGCAATGCATCCTGCATCAAGATGTTAATGCCACCTGAGGGCAGTCTCTGTAAGCACAGCACCTGAGAGCGGTACTGTCACGGGTCTCACAAAAATGATTTGCTGCTCTTCAGAAATTAGACTTCTGAACAAAACATATTTAGGAAGCATCAATGTTAGAAGTACCTGTTATTTAAAATCCAACATTTAACAGAAACTTATTGTTAGAATAAACTGCACTGTGGTCTCATGAAGGGTGACACTGAGGGAAAAATTTGTATAAAGAGAACATGAACTGGCATAACTTGAAGATTTTAAAGGCTAGTATCATAAAGTCAGGTGTAACAGCCACAGCTAAATATGAACAGTATAGTTATATCAAAAAATACTACACTGATAAAGGAGTGAACTTCGTTAATTGCTCATAACCATTGATCATCTAGAGTCAGAAGTTTCATTCCATGCACCAGCATGTAATTATATTGTGTAACATTTTGTTTGCACTATTCATACTAACTGTATACAGTGCCACATTGCCATTTGTCATTTGTATGTGTTACAACCTAGTTTACTTTTTTCCACTACATTGCTTTTCATTAGGAATGCAATGAAGAAGAAGCCTGAAGAAATCACATAATTTTTTTAGAATTTGTTACTTACTTGTGATATGGAGGAAGAACATATGCTTTGTCCTTAAAACATGCATTAACAACTTCGAGTAGTGCTTACCTATAAGCTTCCTGCTCTTAAAGGTGGAATTGGAAATCAACTAACCCCTGCTTAGTGGGAAGAAGAAGCCGTACTAATTCTGAGAGTAGAATCTGCTTTAAAAGAGGAACATTCTTAAAATGCATGTTTGGCAATTTTGATTTTTAAATTTCTGTTAACCAGCAGGTTTTTTCATTTGTTACATTTTGTTTTGAAAATGTCTTGGTGTGCTGTTTAGTATAAATGCTTGTTCATTTGCTTTTAGCTAATAGAGAGGACATGAGTCAAAAGCTGCACCCTATTGATAGTGATATTGGCAGTAGCAATACAAATGTTCCTGACCTCATGGATGAATTTATAGCTGAGAGACTCCGCAGTGGTAATGCACTGGTAAGCCTTTAAACTTGCTGCACTTCAATACTTAAGTCTCCATGTATGTGTAAACTTGTCAATGACATGATAAATCAGTTCACTGAAATCTATTTCTGTGGCTCTTGTGAATCAGAATTAAGAATATTGCTTAATTATTCCTTGCCTTTGGCATAGATTCTTGCCATTTTACAGAATTTGTGTTTTCATATCTATTAAATCTTCATCATAGAAGCAATGCAGAAGTTACTGTCAGATGAATAGTCTCATTGTATTAAACAGCTTTAATTGCACCTGCAAAGATGCCTGCCTGTACATGGACACTTTCAGAATACTAGTTTAAATGTACATTTGCATTCCTGCAGCATGGTATGTAAGTAAGTAGCATGCTGTAGTTCAGTACTGTTCTCTACAGGTATAGTCAGCGCAACAGACTACAAAAATATGCAAATATATATTTTTTTCCTTTTTTTAAATTTCACTTCCAAGTATTGAATAATTTCTCATCAGTGGTGCTCTTCTAATAAAATCCACTTCCCATTTGCCTTCTTCTTACACTTTTCCAAAAGCATCATGTTGTTTGGAATGGCATTCATAATATGAAGTTTAAATCAATTTAAAATTAAGAATTTCTGGTTACTGTTGAATGCTTACAACTGATTTGAAGAGATAAGTGATTATTAAGTAGTAACAAAAGGGAAAATACTAGAAAAAAGTTGCAAATTAAGAACAGAATGCATAACAATTTAAAGGTAGTGTTTCAAAATTATTTAGTTCCTTTTGCTTTATAGTTTTCAAGGTGATTTGAAGACATGCTTCTGTAAGACATACTCCTATAAAAATTGTCATTAGAGAAGTTGGTGATAATAAGGGACAGAAGAAGAATCTTCAAAGTTATTAAAAATTGTTTATTTATCATCATATTTTATAAATGGCAAGAAAGGATCTACAGAGTTTGTCCATATGTATCCTTTTTTTCTCTTTTGTAATGAACATGTTTATGAAACTTGATTGTTGGCACAAAGTATTCTTGTTAGTAAGGCTTGAGTTACACAACAAAATGCTAACTTGTAGTCTACAAAAAAAGTAACTTAGTCTGAAAATTAATAAACCAGAAATCATCACAGCTGGTTCCAGAAGAGAGAAAGGTAGGGATTACTCTTTTTTTGGAGAATTGATACTTTCCTCAGGTAGCAGAAAAGAGCTGAGAGAAAGTTTGAGTAAATACTGAGACTACCACAACTACTGCTCATTTTTTTCAATTAGCACACAACAGACATGCCTCCTTAAAACAGTACCAACTTACTAAGGTTAGTTTTAGATTGTTTTATCTATCGAATACTAAAACCATATCATGAAAAGCCCATTAATCTGAAATTAGTAGTAGAGTAGTAAAAGAACGCAGAACTGACTGGGCCTGATATAAAAGGGAGGCATCTTTAGTCTCATAATGCCTACACATTTCAAGGTGTTTCATAAAATGGCATTTCTGCTTTGATATCTCTTCCCTCTCATGCAAACAGTGCCCTCTGTGGAAAAAAAATGCCTTAAAGAAAGACTTCAAATAGACCACCACCGTACTTCAAAATGAGCAAATGTGCATGTCTTACTTGTTATGTGTGGTCCTTTGTGTCCCAAACCAGTACTGAAGTAGTGTTTTAATCCTAAGAAGATCAATGCATTAATTAGTCAATTAATTTGCTCCTTCTATAAATTAAGTTTTTGATTATAGTATGATGGCCTATAGGCCATTGGGTCTGAAACCAAGGTTAACAAGTTTTCTTAAGTTATTTAGATGTAATATACTTTTTAACTATTTATCTCTCTCATGTCTTACCTACCATGTAGCCCATGCTACTCTGAGTCCTAGACTTTTACATGTGTCCAAAAATCCACTGGGCAAATAAAATTTGTATTTATGAAATTCTGTGACTGCATGGGTTCTCATTTGGGGGTTTGGAAAGTCTTGGTATTTAGAATGATGTCAATTTCTGGTTCAGGTACTTAAAAAACTGTTTGTTACATTCTGATTTCACCAAACATGAGATTGCTTTTTCCATTTTATGTAAATAAGCCGTCCAAGATTGCAAGATAATTTATGTGTCTTCAATGTTTAGAACGTGACAAGAAGAGGAAGCAGCCCTGGCAGCCTGGAAGTTCCTAAGGACCTTCCTGATATATTGAACAAGCAGAACCAAATGCGTCCCGTGGATGACCCAGGCGTGCCTTCCGAGTGGACGTCACCTGCCAGCGCGGGCAGCAGCGACCTCATCAGCTCCGACAGCCACTCCGACTCCTTCAGCGCCTTCCAGTATGAGAGCCGCAAATTTGAAAGCAAGTACCTTTTTCCAAAAGTCATAGCACTTTTGGTTAATGTAGTGCAAATTTCCTTTGTTTCATCTGTTGTTTTATTTTTTTTTCCCCAGATAAAGTTGTATGCCAGCAATTTTCTGTCAAGAGAGATTATTTTGATTTTCCATTGAAATCAATAGCAAGTTAATGAAACAAGGAAGGTTCTTACAAGAGGCTATTGTTTTTTTAGTATACCAAAACAAAAGAGCACTGGAGTACTACTATGCAAAGAGGAGAACATAATTGAACAGAAGTTAGAAAGAAATATTGTCATCTCTGTGGAGCGTATCTATCTGTTTTGCACAAAATATAAAAATTAAAGCTTATTTATCTTGGAAATTGTTTTAATTCTTTTGGAAGTGATTACATAAAAGTTGAAGAAAGGCTTAAGATATTTTTACAGTGGTCTTTGTGTAGCTGTAGATTAATCAAGATATTAAGTGTAATATCATGGTACAATTAGTGTGCTTTGTTAAAATTAGTGTGCTTTGTTTAATAACATAATGCTTTTCATTAATTTTATTTATCTATTCCCACTCTTGTTTAACGGAAGGGGTCATTATGGCTGCTAGGAATTATGACATCATGTGTTATATAAGATAAAAATAATATTTACATAGTAGAATTTTTGGAAGAAATTACAATTTTTATGTATTTCTCCATTATGCAAATAGTCATGGCATTTGAACCTACATTTTGGCCTGACAATTTTTTCATTAATATTAGGATAACATTTGTTAGTGTCATTTGCTGTAAAATTTTTAATTTGAAGTTAGTGCTTTCACAACAAACTTGAATATTTCTTTCAGTTTGTAAATTTTACAAATAAATTCCTTAATGTATGATTGCATTATTTTTGTGTTACTCAGATGTAGATGCACTTACAACAACTAAGCAGATTACAGATTTTCAACAAGAATGTCTTCTGCAGACATCAAGTCATGTATTTATGACAGCAAGGAGTATATTCATAATAGTCAATACTTTCTGCTGTTGTATTTTATTTAAATTTTGCAAGAGAGTGCTAGTAGCATAGAAGATGCACATTCAAGGTTTCTGTTTAGTTTGGCAGTCCTGGGCCTCTGGGTTTTTTTAATATTAGTGATATTCTTATGCTGTAAGTTAATGCAATGCTTTTCTCCTACAGATTTCAGCTTTGGCACTGAGGCAGGGACGCCAGCTTCTACTGAGGTTGATGCAATTTCAGGGCAGCAACAAAGTGCTGAGGAACAAGAAGTGGCCAGTCTAACTACACTCCACATAGATTCAGAAACAAGTAGTCTCAATCAGCAACCATTGTCTGCTGAAGCTGCAACTATTACTGGTAAAGTAGATTTAAAAAAAAAAAAAAGTATTTATTTCAGAAATTTTTCACCCATCCTGAAGAATGCATCTTCCAGCTTCTGCCAAGAATCTATATTCTATTTAAGATTATTCCCTTATTTCAATTACTTTTGATTGCTATTGAAAAGTAATATGTGAAATAACGTAAGTGGAAAACCTTTGTCTGACTTAGTTATCCATGGTCCTAAATGTATTTTAACCCTTCATGAGAAAATCTATATGAGTACCAAGGAGAAACTCTTACATCATAATGTATGCTAGATCTCTTACAAATGTCTTCTATTACTGGTAGTTAAATAATTAATTTCATGAATTGTTTTTGCTTTGGAAGATTTTCACAGTGCTCCTTCAAACCAGTGTATCATATTGAAGTATCTTGGGATTCTTTTATATGCATCCGTCTTAATATCTCTTTATATTGTGAAACTCTTTATGTTGTGAAACTGAGAGGTTTTATTATGCAAAATGTTACTTATTTGGCCATGTAACATCACTTTGCATTTGTATAACTGAAAAGTGATGCAGTTAACCAAAATTGAACGGGCTCCTTTGTGTGAAAGAGAGAATGCTTCTCTATGAGGATGATCTGAAAGAATGATCTCTTACCAGATTTTGTACATGAGGAGTAAAGATGCCCATAGTCATTTTCATACTCCTTGTTCCATAGCTGTTATATGCTACCATTCCTGTTACAACCCTAGTTGTAACAAGCAACAAGTTGCAACAGTTATCTATATTTCTATGAAAGCTTATACCTACATATTGTGTCTTGTTCTCTGTTAGAAATTAAACTCTGCATTTTCAGAGATATGGAAAGACATCTTTACTTCCTCTGCCATAAAAGTGCCCTTCTGCTAATGGTATTAGCTTTCATGGACGTTGTTCAGCTTGTTCCACAATGTTCAGCTTGACTTGTGTTCTCTTCATTTTTCTATTTGCTGTGTGCTTGTTGAAAGTCCTTGCTGTAGATCTGTTCTTTTTCTGTTTGTTTGTATGTTTTTATATGTTAATAACTTCATTACTGTTTGATATTTTTGTCCAAGTGTGCACTATAATTGAATTGATAAGATTGCAATTAGTGACTGAGTTGTCTATTGAGAGATTCTGTGGTTAACTCTTCTTGCTTGAACCACTGTTTTAGAGAGGCAGCTCTTGTGTGTCACATGCATTTAGCTGGGTTTCCTGAGGAAACAATACTTGTGTGATTGTTTCGTCTATCTGATTGTTCCATGCACTCAACAATATTGCAGCCTATTGTCTAATTTTTGCTAAATTGACATATAAGAAAACAAAAGGATGTTATTTTCTTTGATGTTTTATGAAAGATAGGCAGTTATCTAGTGAAAATTCCATATATGCAGACTCTCATGATGGAAGCTGCAATGTGAATTTCACTATATTAGGTGCCAGCAAATCAATGCAGAAATTCAATCTCAAAACACACTTACGATAAACAACTTTTCAGTGGTTCTGCTGATCAGAAAACTATTCTTCCTAAATCTGAAGGGTTTTGGAAGGATAATTTGGTTTTGATTAATGGGCATTACATCATAGTCTAAGTAAATGATAAATTTGACTATTGTCTGCTGTTTACTAGTCCTAGAACAAGTTGTACCTGTGGAAGTCTCAGTCAAGGTTGGATCCACGTATGCTGGAGTATCTTTTAATGACAGACTCCTGTAGTTCTGCAAATTTTCCATACTTGTTTCTGTCCATTCTCTTCCATCATATGAAGATCTCTTTCCCTCCTTCCTCTGCTCCCTGCCTTCCTTGTCTGCTCTTTCCACCTCATTCACTTTCTTTCCCTCTCTATCTCACTCTCTCTCTATTTCTCTCATCCTCATGACTCTTTCTTGCTCCTTTTATGAACTACTTTCATCTATCCCCAGCTAATGAGCAGGATGGAAATGAAGTAAGAAAACACTTCTTTGAACATCTTTGAAGGGTGTGTTTTAGTTTGTCTCTGTAAGCATGTGGAAAACTGTTGGTCAGTAGCAAGTCGCACAAGACAGCAGTCTGTGTGGGAAGCAGTAGTGTCCCTCTATCCTGCATAGAGGTTTTGATTGAAATTGATAGTAAAAGCTTCATTGTCTTAGCCATTTAAAGGAGATAGAGACCTTTGCAGATTAACAGCATAATAAAGATTGTTTTCTGCAATTTCTATTCTGACAACAGCAATAACATTTTCTGTCAAGTTCTTTAAACAATTTGTTCTCTTTATAAGAAAGAACACTTCTCTCAAATAAGAAATGTTCTTCAATTATGCTCACGATAATTTGGGAAAATTACTATTTAAAAGACTCATTTTTCAGTTGCTGTCCCTAAAGTTCACTTTAATACTGAACTTAACACATAATATTTTTGTGTCCCTCTTACATTTATCTAACAATTAAAATTAATAGGAATTCTTTTCCTATTAATTTCACATGTGCTGATGTGTAGAAAAGTTTTGTGAAGATTTCATTCCCTTTTTGTCTGTTGTGTGACTGTTCTGGCTAAACTCAGCTATTTATAAGGATCTCTAGACAAATTCAGGATGTAAAACATAAGATAGTACAGAAGAAAAATACAACTACTTACTCCTTCTCCACAGATCACAGTGGAGACCACATAATTGTCTAGAGAGGTTGCTCAGAGACTTATCACAGAAAAATGCCTTTGTAGCACTGTCATTCAGATGCTTGTTATTTCCTGTTTTACAGGAAATAACACCCTTCTATCTATACAGGACTTTTCCATCCTATGGATTTTCTCAGTTCAATCAGTAGATAAACACTGAAGATTATCAGTTACTGATTTTTTATTTATATATTAACTTGCATGGCTTTATCACCCTGGAAAATCATTTGTTCCAGGAAAATTTTTGCTTAAACTTTCTGCTAGAGAGAAATTCAGGTGAGGGAAATGTGATGAGAAATTTAGCTGGTTCAAAACATTGAAAGTGCTGCAAAACAACCACATTTAAAATTATGTGGACCGAAAATAGAGGTCTGCTAGTCCACTTATCTGTCTCATTTTGATGTTCATCTTTCAGTTTTTCTGCATGTACTTCATTTTCTTTCAGAACACCACTCACAGGGAGATCTGCTTACTGTTTTAGATCTTTTCTTGACCCAATTTGATATATAAAAGCAGCTCAGTTTTCTGTTAATGCTGTATTTAGACAACATTTCATAGCTCAAGAAAATAGAAAAGGCTTTTAAGGTAACTGTTAAAAATTACATTTGCAGGCTCTGAAAGTGCTTCTCCAATCCAATCTGCTCTTGGATCCCGATCACAGACACCCTCTCCTGCCACTCTGCATGCAGATCATATTGAGCAGAAGGATCTGCAGCTGGATGAGAAGCTCCACCACTCTGTTTTACAGACGCCAGATGACCTAGGCAATATCTGGAATAGAAAATACAAACTTGTTCTTTCTTTCTTTTTTCTTTCTAATGCAATGTAGTGAAGTAGCTGATATCACATGAGTTGTAAACAGTCCTGCACAAGGCTATTTCATCTACACTTCAAAAATATTTAATTACAGTGATTGCTTTTAAAAGTAAACAAAAACCTTTTGCATTTTAACCTGCATTTCATTGGAATTTTTGGTGGTGGATTAATAGTCCACATATTAAAATTGTTCTTTTAGTTGCTGAGAATTGTGGGAGCTTAATCTAGCACGTGGCCATGCCATGGACTGTTTTATCGTTGATGTACAAATAATAAGACATAATTTTATAATCTTATCATTTTTCCTTACAAGTTTAGTTCGTTTGCCTTTCATATCTAAACCAATTTGTAATTATGTCAGCTATCTTAGCTGTGGAATTCTGAGATACATTTTCTTTGAAATGTAATGTGAATATTTCTCCCGCATTTGGTCTTATGGAAACAAAAGAGTGTCTGCTATGTATTTCAGACCCTCTTTCTTTAAGTAGCCTACTGATGGACAGAAAGATCATTTTGCTTTGTACTTCAAAATCTACAGCCTAGAAACCAATAGTGTCTCTACCACAGTGACCCAGAAGTTCAAAAGAAGAGTCTATGTGATTAGGCTGAATTCAGATTTAATTTTGATTTTGTATGCCTGTGGGGGCTACAAGATTTTCAGAAGATCCCAATGAATTATCCACCTGAGGGGGTGGAAAGAAGATTCTGAATGCCTGCTGCTCTCAAGCTGGCTCATTATCTAGTATTTTGTGGCTGTTTAGGTAGCTAAGCGTGGCCTGAGTAGACTTGAGCCATCATAATCTACTGAGCATTTCTTTATATGGACAGTCTAGATAAATCATCTTCCACCTAAAAAAGAATGTTTTTTCATATAGCACTGGTGTGTGGAATGAGCTAGGTGTGTGTTAAGACTGTGGTGCTGAGTTACTGAATGTTCCCTCTCCACTCATGCAAATGAACTGTTTAAAGGACAATAGCTAGAGACAAATTTAGTCACTTTTCTCTTCGACTTGCAATAACATGCTTTCCTAGTAGTTTCTGAAAAAAATAGTCTTTATATATTATTAGGAAAAATGTAAAGATGAAAGATAATTTTACTTGAAAGGAGCCAGGTGGGGTTCTGGAGATTCATTGACTTCAAGGAATGTAAGAAAATACTTATAAGAGGAGTGGCCTTACTAGGTCTGTCAGATCTGTATTGGAGCTCCAGCAGTGACCTTAAATGTTATTTCATGAAAGAGTATAAGAAATAGGACAGTTCTTCCTCTACAGAGTTTATAACAGACAAAGCTTAACATACACAGTGTTGAGGTGGCTGACTGGGTAAAAAATAGCTTATTGTGAACACCTGATCATTCCATTTTATGAGGAGTGTGTGTTTGATAGTTGTATCAGAACTTTTCTGGAGAGGTAGATCTCACTATACTTTTTTCCTTCCATTACAGAAACTAGTGAATTCCCCTCAGAATGTTGCAGTGTGATGGCTGGGGGAACACTTACAGGATGGCATGCAGATGTTGCTACTGTGATGTGGAGGAGGATGCTAGGAATTCTGGGAGATGTCAACTGCATAATGGATCCAGAGATTCATGCCCAAGTTTTTGATTATCTGTGTGAACTGTGGCAGAATCTAGCCAAGGTAAAAGAACTGAACTGTTTTCAACAACCTGACCTGTTTGGGTAGGATTTTCAAAAAGAAAAAAATACCGCCTTATATATTTCCCTTAAATAATTCTCTTTCTATTTTGTTTTTAATAATTGCAGATAAGAGACAATCTTGGTATTTCTACAGACAACCTAACTTCACCATCTCCCCCAGTTTTAATTCCACCACTGAGAATTCTAACACCATGGCTCTTCAAGGTAAATTTGAGCAATAAACTGTGAAACAGAAATAAATGTAGAAGAGTGTTTAATGTAATTTTTTAATTTATGAATAATAAATATTGTTCTAAAACTGTAGGCAACAATGCTGACTGATAAATACAAACAAGGAAAGCTACATGCTTATAAGCTTATTTGTAAGACAATGAAACGAAGACAAGATGTTTCTCCAAACAGGGATTTTTTAACTCATTTCTACAATATCATGCACTGTGGACTTCTTCATGTTGATCAAGTAAGTTGATTATGAAATTCAAAATAATATAAATGTTATGACTAACTCTTCTCAAAATTCTCAAGTGTATTTTCATCTGAGTAATTTAACTTTGTTTTGGAAATTAGTGCTTTGACTGATACTTTTTCTAAAAAGAAAACTTTGATAAATGATCCTCATGTTCTTGGTTGTATTCAGAAATGCTTTTTTTGTAGTCCATTTCAAGCAAATATGAGGGCAGAAAAGATACTCTCTCATTTTTTATTGATTGTATGTTACAGATTGAAGTATGCAAGAAAGAGAAGGAAGCAGATCTCTCTAAAGTCTACTGTTCTTCTTACTTGCTCCCTGATGCAACAGTTTAGCTAGTAAATTGTGCTCACTACATTGGAGGATTGTGTTTCTACAGCAAGTATAGGAACCAGCAAACTGAGATGTACTGAGCGTATCTAATCAGTGGGAGTAGACCTTTTTTATAGATTTTGATATTAAGAAGTCTGAAAATATTTCATGGCTTAAATACTTCTTAAACATTTGCAGAAGTGTAAAAAAGTTGGGTTTGTGAACATTTTTGAGGAATGATTGTAGGCATGGGTAGGTCAAAGGTCCAAACAACCCTGTTTTCTTTAACTGGGAAGGATAGAATTAGTCCAAAATTATTCCACAGATGACTATGGATAGGACAGACCTCCAGTTTCTGTCCTGTAACAACCATTAATGCTGCTTTTCTTGCTGCATTGAAGATCCTCCTATGACATGCTGCTATTTAGTTGGATATTACTACTAGTGTAATTAGTATTAGTGGAGAATTATTCAAAGGAGAAAAGGGGAGGGGTGTCTATCTGTAGACTTGGGATTTTTTTACAATTAAAGCATTTTATGCTTTTTTCCAAGTATTTTGAAAAAAATTGCAACATGTACAATGATTTTTGAAAGTGCTTCACTAAGTCTACAAGAACATAATATGCTGTGCTGATTAACTACATACCAGAAATGTTACAAAACACTTTATTATCTTCCTTCAAATTTTGGTTTCATATGGGTATATGTAAGAGGTTTTTAAAATACCTTTAAATACCTTTTTTAAAGTTACAGTCAGGCAATACTTGATGGAGAGGATTAAGTAGTTGTTAAGGTATAATAGCTGGTTATCTTTCTATATCTTTTCTGTACCTATTCAAATGAATGGTTAATCAGTTACAGAACTCTTAAAAGCTGACTGTAAATGAATAGATGAACTGTTGTCTGAGCTTAAATTGATCTATAAAGTATACCAAGTTTACTTACATTGATATGAGTATACTTAAGGATTTTATCTTTTTGTGCTACTCTTCTCTCATTAATGAGTGTCCTACTGGCCACAATGAGTTTTCTTTCTCACATTTTTACTTTCTACTTTTGATAAATACCTACCTTTTTTCTTTCATTTTTCATTTGATTCTTGTTGATACTCTTCCTTTTTTCCCTTTTCCTTCTGCGAGGATATTGTCAATACAATCATCAAGCACTGCTCTCCTCAGTTCTTTTCACTTGGTTTACCTGGTGCTACCATGCTTATTATGGATTTCATTGTAGCAGCAGGAAGAGTGGCTGCTTCTTCTTTCCTCAATGTAAGTATTCATCAGTTAATTCTCATTTACAGGTGACAAAGAATTTGAGAGAATACTGAGCAGTATATTTTTCTTTGACTAGGGTGGTGAATTGACCCCAGAATCCAATGTAGTGTTTATCAAATACAGATAGTGTTAATGGTTTATTCCAGAGCACTACACATGCCTCTCCAGAAAATATGTGAGGAATGCAAAAATTACTGTTGAAGCAGAGAATCTTATTTTAGAGTTACAAAAATTGTGACTGCCATTTTTCTGTGCTTGAAGATGTTTTAAAGTAAATGTCTATTTTTACCATGATTTCATTTTTAAAATTTACTTATTTCCCCATATCTCTGCTATGAAATGACTTTTATGATCAGGCTTGAGAATTCAAATGTGCTAGTGTTTGCAATATTTGGATTTTTTTACACACTTCTGGTTTTGTTACTCAGGCAAGTTCAGCCTTATATAGTAATACTATGTGATAACCTAGGTGCTGTTGGCTGTGCACACTGTACTCTCTCAAATCCCCCATAGTCTTCTCCAATTCTCTGTGAAATTTGACTTTTTCTCCCATCAATCCCTCTCTAACCAGTTACAAAGTCCAGTCTCCCTCAAGGTACTTATCTGAAGCCTCTATCAGCTTCTTACACTGTAGCCTTTCCTATTCAGCAATGTCACTTTTAGTAGTTTTCCACATCCTGGTCAATTAGCTGAACCTAGGACCTGAGCCTAGTTAGCAGTTCAGTCATTTGTCTGTAATCCTAACAATCCTTCTGCCTCCTTTTTACTGTCTTGGAAAACGAGAGCAGGGGTGTGCATGAGTAAAAATCCAAGGAGCTGAGGTCTCTGTTTATTCAGCTTTGCAGGAGCTCAGAATTTCCAGGAGAAAGGAAATGGCTATATACAATTTCAGCCATCATTCTCTTTTAAGGAAGCTAAAAATGTCAGCTTTCTGATTGCAGTAAGAATATATATTTCCCCCCCCCCTTTTTTTTCAGGCACCAAGAGTTGAAGCACAAGTTCTTTTAGGATCTCTAGTCTGTTTTCCCAATTTATATCGTGAACTACCAGCTCTTCACCCAAATATTCCTGACATTGCTGTGTCTCATTTTACAGATGTTAAGGTAGGAATTTTAAAAATATTTGGCTAGTATTCTATTAACCAAATGCATGCCTAATATTGTGCTTTAGCAGACAATATTAAGATTTTAAGATCCTAGAATTTTTTGAAAGTAATTTCAAATAGATCCATAAGACTCAAGATCCTTTAAGGTCTTGTCAAACTTTATACTTCTAAACATACATTACAATTGCTATTAACTTAATAATAAAGTGTTTTCTTATGTTTGTAGAAGGAAATTATACATTATCTCACCCTTTCAAGTCTTCTCTCACTAGGGTGATTTGCAGGTATCACAGATTCAATTAGCTGAGACAAGATTAATTATTTAATTTATTGGGACAATTATATTTATTTCACAACTGGTGAAATCTGCCTGTATTCCTAGAGACTTTGAAAAATTTCTGCACAGCAGTGTGTTCTGTACAGCAGTGTGTTTTTTCTTCAAAATGCAAATATTAGTGGAGTCGTTCCCTTGTCTGTCATGACACAGTCAGGCAGTGTGACAGTATACTGAAACTGCACAGAGCACAGTATGTGTGTCTAAGAAAGGCTCCCCTTAAGTTTTCCAAACTTTTTCAATTTGAGGAGAAATGATGACTTGAGAGCTGCTTTATACCTTGCTCCCCTTTGGAGACTGATTTTGAATTCCTTCTTTCTCATTTCTAATGTAGAATGGTTGTTTACATGAGTTATATTAAGGGCAGCCTACGGCTTTAGGGACTTTTCACTGTCATTGAGTCAAAGTTCTTCTTGACAGCATTCTTAAGGCACTGTAGGCACTTAATCTAGTGCCTAGTTGAAAATATTTTTAAAATCAATTAAATTTTTTGAAAGTGCTTGTTTAAACCTTAAAGTAAAAGATTCTGTCGTACCCTTTAGCACTACCTAAGATAGTTTCAGGGAGCCCTTTACTATTTTCCCCCCCTTGATATTTTATGGAAATGCTTTGACAAGGCAATCCTTGGCTCATCAGGAGAAATTAGGACAGTAACGTCTAGGGTATTCTTGGGGTGGCACAGTAACAAGTATCTGGGACAGGCTTGATATTTGGAGTAGTGGTAAGCAAACAATTCATCTGACGATAACATAGAGGTTCAACTAAGCAATATGCCTGTGTGCTCTATAATAATATTTTGATGCTTTTTGGGATGGAGTTATGTGTAAATCAGTGAATTTTTCCTCTTCATTTTAGGAACTCATAATTAAAACTGTGTTAAGCTCAGCAAGAGAGGAGCCATCTGGTCCTGCACGGTAGGCCAAACAAAAAGAGCTTCTACATTAATAGGTTCTTTTCTTTATTAGGCTGTTTTGAGGTGAATATATTAGAGAGCTTAAAGTAAAAGTTTGTTGCATTTTATTAATGGTTTTCTTCACCACTGTCAAAACTGTAGTCCATGATGTGAATTTAAAATTGTCTGTAATAGAGATATTAAATTAACAAACTGGACTGGGTTGGTCCAGTGTTCTTTCTGTGATAGTGACTGATAGGAAAGGGTGTAAATAAGGGTAAGAGAATAAGCTTTCCCAGCCTACTCTGGTGTTCGGCTTGGGGATTTTCTGGACTAGAGAGGCATTCTTTACTTGGATTAGGACAAGACTATTTATGAGGGAGGGGTAGGGTTTCTTTTATTAGATCACATTATTTAATTTGAAAAACAGAAATAATCCAATGTACATGAATTATTTCCATTAATATGGTGGTATTGACAAGAAGCAGAAAAAACTGAGCTAAGCATTAAACTAGGAATGGTTGCTCTGATGCTTAAACCTAAGCATCTTCATCAAATAAATAACTCTGGAGAGGATTATTACCAGTTTTCTCTCCTAATTTGCTTAGGATTTTATTCCTCCATACCCATCTTCAGAAGCATTCAGTTGCACTGTCCTGTGTATGGGATTTGAACAGGAATCTCTAATGCCTAACAAGGAGGAGTGCATTTGTGTGCTTTATATATTTGGAAAGAGTGAATATATATGTTCAACTAATATATTGTCACATAAAAAATACTAGAAGTACATACCTGAAAAGCTACAATTCTGGGAAAATCAGCTTATTGAACCTTTAAACAGTTTTTTGGAAAACCAAGAGCAGTTTTCATCAGCCCACTTACCTCTTTCTTCATGTGAGCTGATAATATTTCTCAACAGAGGAAAAAGAGGGAATATCCTGAGATCACATTGACTTAATTTTTCGTGTTACAAAACTGCTTTCTAAAAGGCATAACACTCTCCACTTTGCAATTTTTCTTTCAGTGACAATGTACAAAATAGGGTGGGTTTACACTGTAATGTACTATTAAGTCATGTATGTATTTTTGCTCTCTGTAAGCATTTTCATGATTTTATGTAGCCTTAAAATTCTTTTTCTACAGCACAGGCTTCACAGCCACTTCTGTTTCTTTTCTTGGCTACAGTTTTTCCTTCCCAGGTTACATGACCAGCTTTCTTGTTTTCAATTTTGGATTGCTCTCCAATTTTATCCAGGATTTTGAATCCTGAAGTTGTTTCCAAATATTTGTAGACTCTCTTCCTGAAGAAAATAACTAATGGATCGGAGATGGCTTAAGCTAGCTCCTTAACATTTCTGAACAAATTTCATCCATCTGCTGATTTGAACACACTTATCTAAATACTTTTTACCTTTACACTTTTTTTTTCTATTTCTATGAAGAAACAACAAAAGTTAATGTACTAATCACAATATGTATACTGATTCTAGGATTCATGTACCCCTCCTCTATTCATCCTTGTTTATTGTCCATCTAAAACAATGTGAATGTCCATGAGAGAGTAACATTCCTCTCTCATCTCTGTGTCTCAGAAGCTCTAAATATGAGCAGCCTCTTGTGTTAGGAAGGAGGAAGCTCCCACCCCAGTTTTTGCTTTGTCTTAAGAAAAGATAAGAATTTCTCATATGTTGATTCCAGATAATATTTTTAATCAAAACACACATAGAAATGCAGGAGTTCTTGATGTCTTTTGGATTTTTCAATTGCTCAGATGGGTGCCCTTTCCTCTGCCTTCACCAGCATACTTTGGATTTCTTGATAATTTTTAAATGTTTTACAGCACTAGAAAGGTTTTTGTACAGTTGTTTTGGAAATATTAAAAACATATTTGTTGTTATATGTCTTTATCAAAACTTAAGGAATCATAAAAATTACACATTCCTGTAGAATGTTTCTCAACAACTTGTCCTCCAACATTGTTTTGCAGATGTGTTGCTCTTTGTAGCCTTGGAATTTGGATCTGTGAGGAGCTAGTCCATGAATCACATCATCCTCAGATCAAGGAAGCATTGAATGTGATATGTGTTTCTTTAAAGGTGAGAGAATTAAATTTTTACAATGTATGTTGCCTTTATGTGTAAAGATAGTTTGCATTTTCAAAGTCTTAACGACGTTTTAGCACCTTTACCTTGCAGTCTCATTTGCTGTCCTTACAAAAGAGAGAACTCATTAAATTTAATGAGTGGATCTCTGAAATGTCAGAAGTTCTTTACCCTTCTTTAAGTTTAGAGAGAATGATGTGCTGGGAGGATAAGACAGTAGATCTTTATTCTTACAAAATCACTAGCCACTCTAACCTACCACATATTCTCACAACACTCTGTTCATGTTCACTTCTGAGTTCGAGTCATTGAATCATGCAATACTGCTTCTTGGGCCTGGCTAGATATTTAGTGAGAAATGCAGAGTACTTACACCATATGCATGGAAGCACCAGAAATGTTTAATTTGCTGGGGCAGAGTCCTTTTTAATGCTTATTCCAGGAGCTGCATATTTTTGCTTGATGAGAGCTTCTGTTTTCCTACTATTTTAAATCTTTTTGCATTTGTTCTTATTTTATAGAATAATTAGAATATTAGTAAAAACCTTTTGTTTTTATGCAGTTTTCAAATTTGCATGTTTCTGAGCAATAGTTTCAACTTCTAAAATGTTTTCCAGTTTATCTTCAGAACCGTTCTATGTGCTTTTTGTTTGCATCAAAATTCTATGAATAGTCTAGTCTTTCTTTATATACAGATTAATAAAAATTAAAATGTACACCTGTTACGCATGACTTCTGTCGGATGTTGGGGATTATTATTTTCTTTTAAGCAATGGGAATCTGAAAAATATCTTAGCAGATCAGCTGCTCACATCCTGTGAAGCAGGATTTGAGTCTTTGTATAAGGTAGCTGCAGGCCTTTTAGTATTAGACTCTAAATTGCAATTTCCTGTTTTGCAAAATCACATTCATTCTTTGCAGCTCCACTAATACCCTCTTCCAGTGTTTTCCCCTTGGTTTTTAATAAAGCTTAACTTTTGCTTTTTATCAAGTTCCTGTGCAAGTTTGGTGTAAGGCAAATGATGTTTTATCTTGCTGCTCCAATTTATCAATATTTGAACTATTTTTAATCCTGAAATTCATATTAATTTATGTTCTTTTTCTCTGACGCATTTATTAAACCAATTATTTTTATCTCATTTATATTAAACATAAATTACTTTTTGAATGAGAAAACAAAGATCTTTATATTTCTACTTCGCTTTTCTTTGTGTTGGCAAAACCATCCAGTGTACATTGTCTTTTTTTCCAGTTCTGAGCAATGGTATACATTCACAATTCACTTTAATAACGAAATGAAAAGTTCATTAATTTGTCATGGGAGAAATAAATTAGCTCTAATTTGTTACCTTAGCAATCTCCTGGCTACCAAGTAGTCAGAGGTTGGAACTCCCAGAATGGATTATTTTCTTATTTTCAGGAGAAATGAATGGGTAGGGAGCTATAGGCCTAGTCCAACTTACTGATAAGTTCAATTGAACAAATAATATTGAATAGAAATGTTAGCAGCAATTACATGCTGTTTTTTGAAATACCAGAAGCATATTCAGAGCTGCAGTTCAGCAGCTGGCTTTGGATGTGGCTAGTGCTTCTGTGTGCAATACCACTCTGTCTGCATTAACCTCTGCTGGAGCTTGAGCACAAAGGATCCTAACCAGCCATCCAGACCTATGATTTTATTCTGCTTCTCTCAAAAATGCTGCAGATACATCACAAAATTGTCTTGTATAAATCTAGTAAATGAATGCCAAACAATAGGTTATTTTCAAGTATGGACAAGGTTAAATTCCTCATTTAACATCCAAAAAGATGGGACCCTTACAAAAATTAACCTTATGGTAAGACCACCTTTCCAAGAAAAACCCTGAGAGTTGGGAAACAGGAAAAGTGCCAGTTCACTGGTATCTTTTTTCCCCCCGCTGTCGCGTGAGTTCTCAAAAATTACGTTCACAATTTATGCTACTAAATATAAAAGTGGTGAATTCTTATGCTTTATAACATAGGACATTTTCCAGAGACAAAGAATGGCAGGTGGAATGTTTATGGCATCATACAGGTGTTTCCATGGCCACTCTGAAGGTTCTTGTAAAAGAAGTCAAACCAAATAACTGACTTGAAAGGGCTGAATTGTTTCATTACCTGACATGTAGTCAGTGAGGCTGCTTGAGTTCAGGAAAATGTCTTTCCAGAAGCCACAGCTCTTAGAACTGCCTGTTCTAAGGTTCCTGAGTGTTTGTCCTGGTTTAAGCCCAGCTGGAAGTTGAGCACCATGCAGCCACTCGCTCAGTCTTTCTTCCCACCCACTGTAGTGCAATTGCAGGGAGAATCAAGACAAAACTTTTATGTTGAGATGACAACAGTTTAATAATCAAAAGCAAAGTAAAACAGTGCAATAATGGTAAATGATAGCAATGGTAAGAGAAAGGAAAGAAAACCCAAGTGATGCACAATAATTTTCTCACCACCCGCTGACCGATATCCTTTTCCCAACCCCGACCAACCCCCTTTCCAGATAACTCCCCCAGTTTAGGTACTGGGAATGATGTCCTACAGTGTGGAATATCCCTTTGGTCAGTTTGGGTCACCCATCCCAGCCATGTTCCCACCATGAGTTTCTTTTGCTCACCTTCTCATAGGTACAGCATGAGAAAAGAGAAAAAAAAATCCTTGATTTCTGATAAACAGAATTTAGCAAAAAACAAAACATTGGTGTGTTATCAACACCATTCTCATTCCGAATCCACAACACAGCACTGCAAGAGCTGCTGAGAGGAAATTAACTCGACCCTAGTGACAGCATTCTTTTGAAATGTGATATATTGACCATGCTAGGACAGCTCTCTGAAGCACATGAAGGATTTGATCTATTTCAGCCAACCCCCATATTCTTGATCAAAACTTCCTCCCTGATGCTTTTCCCATGATTAAAAAAAAAATTGTGTGCAAGATTAGATTTTAAATTTATTCATATTCATTACTTTATCCTTTACGTGAAGCTTATGTCTCCGCTTAATTTTGTTCCTTTATTAAATTAAAAAAAGAATTCTCTTCAACCAGAGAAAAAGAGAGGTTAACTGATTTGTGTAAACTAGCCAGTAATAATAAAAAATTACTCATTTTTCTTTATTTTAGAGCCTCTTTAGAAAAAGAACCATTAAAATGTAAGAAATGCTTTCTGTTTTTAAGTAGTAAATGGTCAATTATTCTGTGACTCTGAAAAGTTTCCAGGTCTTTTTCTCAGGTATTTTTTTCTTACTTTCAGTGGTCAGGATTTCTATATTAAGCTGCACAAGTTTGTGCACCCCATTTTTCTTCTCCAGTGATTTTGGGGTTTTCTTACAAGCTTGTTAGGATGTTTTGAGCAATCTGGATTTGTTCTCAAGTTCTGTAATGAAGTTGTCATGCTTTCAGTTTGGTTTTTTTGGGGGGGTTTTTTGTTGGTGTTGTTTTTGTTTTTGTTTTTTTTTCTGGTTGCCACTCAAGCTTGAGCATTAGAACCTATACCCTGCTCTTACTGAGCATTTCACAGCATAGAGAGAGGCTGTCTCATGAGGGATAAAAACGTTGTGATAGTCTTGTCATAAAGTTTGTGAAGATTTGGAGATGTGAGATGTTTACTCTTTTGATAAAAGTCATCAACATGAAAGTGAGAAACAGGGAAAGTCAGAGCAAGTGTTAACTACCCATTGTGTACTCAGGTTTCCACCTCCCTGGATGACTTGCAAGAGCCATTCATAGTTTTTCCTTTTGCTTACATAGATAACACAAAAAATGGTAATTAAAGCTTTGTACTCGAGACTTTTCCTTGTGCTTGTACCATTTCTTTTCAAGACTTTAAATGTAAAAATTGATAGCTCTGCTTTGATAAGAAGCACTGACCCAGAACACAGTCTTCTTCCAGTGTATTTTCAGTTTAAGTTTTTTGCCATTCAATACTTTTATTCTAAAATCTTTATTTTCTACTCAGGTTTCATTGTCCAGGCATTTCAGCTTTCTTAAAGCTTTGGGATTTTTAAGTTTTGTGAGATACACCCCTCCCTGAAGGGTTAATAGAAGTGGTCTGAGTAAGAAAAAGGCCTCTGGAGCCAAGAAATTACATCTAAGTGTTTTTACAGCATAATTGCCCTTTTCTGTGTCCAGAAGCAGAGAGCCATCTTGCAGCATATACCTGTGACAGCTTCACTGCTGAATGTAGTGAGATTGAAACAAGTAAAATATGTTCTTACTAATGCAGGAATTCACTTGTTTGTCCTTGCCATTTGCTGCACACCTTAATGTTTTAAAGCAAGTGCAGTGAAGGTAAAAAACTCAATTACACGTCTTGTGCATCAGCAATATAGGGAAACACGTCTCTTAATTTCTGTTTTCCCACTTAGGATTGTAGAACAGGGTGTGCATCCTTCCTAAGAGTGGGGATTTTTGTACAAATGTGTTCCCTTCTGCTTTGACCAGCACAATAACTGTGGAAGGCAGGCTGCAGAGCAGCAGCCTTCTCCTGCCTTTAAAAGAAGAGCAGAGTTAAGCACAGAAGCCAAGGTGAATCCATTTCCATTCCAACATGTGCTGGGCACTGCAGTCACTAGCAGAGAGCAGAACATTTTGGCTCATGTTTAGTACTACAGGCTGTGGTTTGGGCATGGAGCTCATCACCTGCCTTGATTCTCAGCAAAGACCTCTGATTTCAGAACTGTATCCTTGGGGGGCTTTGCAGTGATTCATTAATATTAATAATCATTAAGATAATAAGAAATTATTCTTTCTCCCTGGTTTCATGATATTCTGCTATTCTAGTTAGGAGACACCTCTCCCTTTCCTGGTGTGCATCTAACTGCATGTCTGCCCCAAAACTTTGATGTTAGCTGCTAACATTCGTTTATGAATATAAAGTAGTTCTTTTTGAGTTTTGTAAAATTTAATTTTGTTCCTCTGGTAAATAGATACTTAAGGAGCTACCAGTGAAATTTGTGACCACCCTACCACCTACACGAAACCATTTTGACATTGTTACTGTGCTGTGTTCTCTTTTCCAGTTTCCAAATAAAACAGTAGCCCAAGTTGCCTGCAGTATGCTGAACATGCTGATACATTATGTACATAGGCTTCAACTATATCAAGCTGATTCACCATTAAGAATAATACTAGTAAGTAATTATTTTTAATTGAAATTTTCAATTATTTTAAATTAATCACTACAATGTACTACCCTAAAGTTAAACACTTGAATAGTGACAATTATGTTTTGCAAAATATTGAATTAGTATAAACATAATCTTACTTAACACTAACAATAAGGAATGGCAGCACACATAACTTCCTGACTCCAGTATAGACATGTAATGTGTCTATATCATGCCTGTTTTTTCTCAGAGAAAATGTGTCATGAAAATGTTATCAGTAAAGTACAATTTTTTTCTTAATACTAGATATCTTCAAGCATGTTTATTGAAGTTCAGGAAGAAAATTATTGCTTAAAATATGGTTCTTCAACTTTATTTTGTATATCCATGAAAGAGTTTCAGTATAAAACAAAAATAATATTTTGAATATGCTTCCCGTAACAAGGAGGTAGATAGACTATGGCCTCTGTGAGTCTGAGCCACAGAGGACACCCAGGTTCTTTTCCTGTGAAAGCTTCTTTAGAGATACAGCAAGCATTTCTGTGCTCCTTTGGAGACATATTTTTGATCAAATAGAGACAGGGTGTATGCAAATTCTAGTTCTAAGAAACAATGCAGCTCAGATAGTACCATACACAAACCAGCACCAGATTTCTTCCCACATCCTACAATTGTGTTGAGTCATGTTCTTTTTATGCCTGAATACTTGAGGTAGCTGTGTAATTTCATTGTCCTTAATGCACCTACGTCAGTCAAACAGAACATACTCCTTCAATGTATTCTGCAAAACTCAATTAAAAGTGTTTTTATTTTAAAAAATTGTCAAGAAATATTGTAACTTGTCTCAAATTAATTGTAATAGAATTTAATAATGAATCCAGTATCATGTTAGATTTACCTGCTTAAAAAAATATTTTAAACTTAAATATTTAGGTTGTATTTTAAAAGAAATATGCTAAATTTCCACAGATTCTGATAGCAACTATTACACATCTGCTACCCAGTACAGAAGCTTCCTCTTATGAGCAGGACAAGAGAGTAAGTATTTTTCATTTCTAGTACTTTCTGCCTCCTGAAAGCTGTGTCTCTTCTGAATTAGTTTTGCTGTGGGCCTATTAGGTCACTTAAATTTGGGCATTTTGGTGCAGTTTGTTTCTGACAGCTCCATCCTTCTGGACTACCATTCCCACAAGGAGCTGGAGTTCATCTGTTGTTCATTTTGGTTTTCAGAGCTCTGTTTCATCTTCTGTCTCTGTTTGCAAGAAGTCAGGGGCTATTGTAGTCTACACTCATATGACAAGCTGCCAACTTTTCCACTTGAGGATGCTTTCCATAATTGACCAAGTTTTCCCATGAACTACTGTCAATTGTACATGAAATATCAAATAAAAATTGTCTTACCTATTTTGACAAATGTAGTCCTAATGGGTTTCAAAAAAATTGCTTAAAAATAAAAAGACTCAGTACCCTTCATTATTAGTTTTGTTATACTTTTGAAAGACAAACTTGGAATGCATTATCTGAAACTAGTAAATTAGGTAAATAGATTTGTTTTAAAACTTCTATTTACCTTGAGAAATATTTTAGAGAATCTTGCAGATATTTATCTGAATTGTCTTCTCTTCGACAACTGAGTTTTAAAAATCAAAAACTTATATTTGGTCTGTAAGTTATTGATGATTTGGTGTGGATTTGTGTCTTAATCTAATTCTGTTCCAGAGTCTTTCAAAGCATCCCAAGAGGGAGTTGATTCTTTTGCTAACTGAGTAACCTACAGTACAGGAAGCAGTTGGATTTCTTTCAGATGATAAAATATGATATGGTGCTGCATAACATTATTGATATGTTGTAAAAGACATTATGTGTTATTTATAAAGCACTAAATACAGGGGAATTGGTTCCATTTTGTGTAACCCTTAATTCACTTTACTGTGAAATATATATGCAAAATGGCACATCAGCCTTAATTTGGACCTGTGTTATCTGTCATTTTAAAAACAACAGCCTACAAATCAATTTTGAAAACTGTGGGTATCCTCCTAAGTATAGTATCTGCTCACAGTTATGCCCTGGTGAGAAACTGTTGAATGGATGGCCTTTGTTAAATACCTCTGTAGCCAGTTTTTACTGATGCCATAGTTTTTGAAGATTCAGTGGTTGTCAAGTGGGACCTGCCATTGCTGCAGAAGGTTGACTTTACTGAATTGAAAAAAAAGGCAAAACAGAGAAATAAAATAAAGGGATAAATATGAAATAGCAGGTGCAGGCTTACTTGATTTGTAATGGAAAGTGTTTTTTCCAGTTGGTGGTTTCTTTACTTCTCTGCTTATTGGATTGGATAATGGCCTTGCCATTGAAGACTTTGCTGCAGCCTCTTCATACTACAGGAGCAGAAAATGATAAGACTGAAAGATCTGTTCTTAATTGTATATATAAGGTACATGTTTCTTTGCTCACCTATTAAGAATTTCTATGTATGGAGGTAGTGTCAGTTTCCATGGAAATGAAGGCAAACGTTTTCTGGAAGCTGACCTCCATTCTTCTCCTGAAATATAGACTGCTGGCTCAGTTCTTGTATGTTTCACTGCATCAGCTTGACCTTTGGTATATTTGGAATAGTAGATATTGGTTTACATTTTGGATGGTTAACCAAGCCTTTTTTTTGTATGTCCTATAGATTGCAGATGCTTGTATTGTAGAATATTAACTGTACATTTAATACAAAAGGATGTAATTTTTATATATCAAGCAGTTTCATGTAGCAATGAGAAAAGCAAAAGCACTTCTGCTTTTGTTAGACAGTAAGTTACAATTACTGTCTTTAGGAGCTCAGGAGAAAGGGGTTTTTATCCTTTTTGCAAGGGAAGGGGATTAAAACCTCTAGCAGATTAGACCTAGCATATGTAATTAAAGAAGATAGGACATCTAAAAATAAAGGTAGCCTAATGATTGTTTTGTGAGTTTTCTTTCATTATTGTTAAATTCCACTTTGGTAGTAATAATTTTCTTTGCAGACCAGAGCTTGTTTCTGTAAACATTAAGCATCTAAAATTTTCCAGTGTTTCATCATGCCTGCCTTCTAACAAGTAGATTCTTGAAATGCAAATAAAAATAAACTTCATTTCTTATAAAACTATAAATTTCAGTAGTTAATGTAATGAAATTCTGGTTTCTTTCTAGGTTCTGCACGGATGTGTCTATGGGTCTCAGTGTTTTAGCAACCCAAAATATTTTCCTCTAAGCCTTTCTGATCTGGCATGTATGGATTATGATCCTTTTATGCATTTAGAGAGCTTAAAGGAACCAGAACCACTGCATTCTCCAGACTCTGAGAGGTCTTCTAAACTTCAGCCAGTTACTGAAGGTTTGTCTAATTGCCTAAATACATTTTCTTTAAAAAAAATTTGTATTTAAGTGTTGGTCTACAGCACAGGTTTTCAGCTATATGTGGACACTAGGTAAGAACCATTAGTATGGAATGAGCAAATGTAATTTTTGAGCAATTACCATTTGATTAACTGAAATAAGTATGTTCTGAACAACACCAAAATCGATAGGATATGGATTCTTCTGTGCTCTGTGTATCAGCAGAAGTGTTAAGTTCTGCAACATGGATGAATGTTGCTTTTCATTTTACCTTCAGTAAATTAATTTGATTTTTCCTTATTTTGCTCCTTTTTCTAGAAGAATTTTGGATTTTTGTTCCTGTTTGACATTGCAGTATTGAATGTTTTCCATTAATTTTTTTAGCCTATCGTAATTTTTTGTTGATCTCTTTTTACACAGCTTAAAACCACAGATTTTTTTAAAGAAAGAGAAAATTTCTCTCATCTGGTTAGAACCTTAGGAAACATGGGAATTAGCATTTTCTTCATAATTCAGAAATAAAGAATCAAAAATCTAAGCCACAGAGGACTATCATGTATTATGCAGTGTATCTAGTAAATATCAAATGGTTACATAGGGAAGAAAATTGAAAAAGATGAGATTAAGATACGAGCAACTCTGTGTAGCGCTATTCTGCCTCTGTATTAAGTTGTTCCATTTAGGCTTTTTTAAGGGTATTAAGAACCAGATAAATGCAGCAGTTCTTTGTAGCAGCTGTGTGCTAACAGCAGGTGATTTTGTGGTCTGCAGTGACTACGTGCTGTTTTTTATGTAGAGAAAATGGCTAATCATTGTGCCCTTGTCTAAGGCATGCTTCATCATCCTCAAGTACTTTTTTGGCCAAAGAATTCTAAACATAGAGCTGTCACCTAATAAGCTCAGTATTGGATTGAACAAGACTGATCTGAGAACTACTGGCAGGAGGAGCTGTAATTATTAAATTTACTGAAGAATGAAGCAAGGTACTATAGTTGGCTTTTTGTCAAATGGCTGTGGCCTTATTAGTAAAAAGTAATCATCTGCAGGGTCAGAATGAAAGAGGCTTCCAAGGATTCATTCTGTCCTAATTACAGTCTCACCTATACATATTATGTAAAGCTAATATTTAAAGCATTTGCCAAAATTTACTTCCACTGCATGTTCTATTACAGTGTAGTGAATTGTAGTAGCTTTTTATGCCTGGCATCTTTTGTATTCTGTAATAATCTGTAATTATGGGTTAGAAGCAAATGCTGTGTGGCTTTTTTAATTTGACAATCTGAAAAGACAACCCTGAATAGATTTCTCTTTAAATGAATACAGTTGCACAAAGCCTTAGCATCAATATCTTCATTTTGCATTTCCAACCATGGTCTTTTCTTTTATGATTTCTTGTTAAATTTCTTAATAAAAGTAATTTCAGATGTTCCTTTTATCTCTCCAGATAAATTAAGTTTCAGGGCTCTGGAATTGTAAGTTAGACTGTGAAATTTAATTGGCAGACCTACAGCATTATAACGCAACCCTGGTTCTGCAACCTTGGCACTTCTAGTCCCCATTGCCAGGCAGAGAATAAAATTGGCAGTGCTTGACCGGTTGCACAGCATCTGTTCTCCCTGGCATTGTTGGAGGAGTGAGAGGAGTAAAACTAGTGGGTAACAACCAGTCTGGGTCTCTGTCAAGACCAAGGGTCAATTAGTAAAAGCTAGCAGCAGAACAGAGTGCCAATGGGTCAGCATCTTTTAGCAGAGTAAAAGGGCTATCATAGTACCTTTGTTGAAGGAATGGAAATGAGCAGGGCAGAAGTTACATGGAATTCAGGGAAGTTCTACAAAAACAGGGTAGGAATTGTGAAACTCTTTCCTTAGGCCACAGGCAAAGCTGCAAGTGCTGAAATGACAGAATTCTTAAGACAGGGTGCTTTAATGGATGTGATTGACTTACCCTGTTTTGCCTCCATTGTTCAAGGTCAGATCCATCTCAAGTTTTGTGAATACTTAGCCACAGCATAATCTGTTAGAGGTAGTTGTGATTGGAAGGTTCTAGTAAGCTTAAGATAAGATAAGATACAGTGGTCTACCCGTTATTTATTTGATTGATTTTTACCCCATTATTCATATTTCTCCAAACATATGTTAAAATCTTTGCATAGATTGATTTTTTTTTCTAATATTTTTAAATTTCTAATGAAAAAGCCTTCCCTGCCTGATGTCTAGTCTTAGCTTTTGTTTAAAAAGTAGAAATATAAAGTATTTTTCATATAAGGCTTTGCTGTTTGCCATTTTACTGAAAGGACACAAAATGCACACTTTTAAAAAATACTTGGTACATAGTGCATCTGGATTAACACAGTTTGTGTTTTGTGAGGAATATTTTAGAGATGGGCTCTCTGTTACTGCATGTCTGTATAGCTGAAGTTAACAATTAGAAAGGAATGAGACTTGCTTAAACTAAGGTAAAATACAGGAAATTAAGCTAAGAGGGACACTCTTAGACTCCCTCTAAACATAATGAAAGAAAAATGTTTTTAGAGAGTGATTCATCCCATTGAATTTGAGATTAATCAGTCTGTACAGGTCATCATTCTTTACACATCTAAAATTATAAGGAGAGTTAAATTCCCCCTTCAGTCATTGTTTTTTACTTCTACTACATAACCATAGTTGCTTAAAACTATTCAGCCAAAGCTGAATTAAAAAGTTAATAGCACATCTTAAGGAATCCTTCATTCATGCTACAGATACAGATTAGTAGTGATGGACCTTCAGCCTTTCCACAAAAGAGGTAATTTCAGGACTGAGAAAAATAAATAGTATAACATTTCTTGTAAATTACCCAATGATCATGAACATATTTAAATTACACTGCCCAAGCCAGAGGCAGTACCATTGTGAAGAAAGCAGCAATGTGTTCTCTCAGGAAGACAGGTCAACAAAGCAGTGAGCTGGCTGCCTTAATGTGTAAAGATATGGCTTAGTTTGTAGAATTTGTGGTAAAGCTGTGATGGCTTGCATTATTACATGTTTTCATTTGCCCTCCAGAAAAAAAGAGCATGATTTAGATTCTCATTTTAAGGTTTTAATATATTGAATGTTCAGTTATTCCTGATTGAAGAGATGTGCTTCTAGGAATAAATTAAGTTGCAAAATTAATTTAAAATGTTTATATTTTCAAAATGCATTACTAGGCTTGGGGTTTTTTTCCTTTTTTATTCCTGGGGAAACCATCATCAAAATCAGGTTTTCTGTGTGGCAAAAATTGGCAGACCTACTTTATTTTATTTCAACGTAACAGGTTGCATCTTACAGTCTACTTTTCAGTATACTTCTCTTGATACTTCTAATTAAAGCTTTCTGTGTCACTTTTAGATCAGCAGCATTGTATTCTGAGAGAAGACTTTCATGTAGTGTTCAAATTTTATAAAAGAAACAGTGACAGATCTATGATTTTAATTCAAGTGCAAAGTTTTCAGGGCAAGGCTGTATTAGGACTGAGAATGGATCTTTCAAATTTAAATTAATTGTTCCCCTCTTTGTCTCACTGTGTCACCTTTCCTTTCCCATGTGTCCTTTAGGCTCCTAAGACACACAAAACAAAACCGTGGTCAGAGGCACAAAACAACCGTGGTCAGTTTGAGATCTTCAGGGTTTGGCACACAACAGTAACAGTAATAACATATGCTAGAAGGTCCTTATTTCTTCAGGTTTCTCAGCAGAACTTAACAGGAGGCATTTAACCTTTATAGAGTGGGACTTCAGGTATCTGGAAAGCCTGTGTGTCTCTGCTCCTGGGAACCTGAGCAAAGTATTACCTTATTTATCTCTGCATGGCAAGTGCTAAATACTTGGTATAAATATCCTGATAAAGATGGGCCACCCTCTGCATTGTCCAGGTGCTAGTCAATAATGTGCTGATAAATGATTCTCCAAGCACCCAGCTTATTTTCTCTTTGTTTTTTATAAAATCTGCTTCCAGTTCCTTCTTATGTTTCAGCAGATGGCACTATAACTTAATTTCCTTGTATGCTGCCAGTATCTGGACACATAATTCAGCATCACTGAATGTTTTTGTATTTGTAAATTTTAAACCTCAAGAACGCTATACATGATAAAAATATCTCTAATTTACTTGTATTAATTCTCAAGGCATTAATTTATTAAAATACTTGAATAGATATGAGTTTTAGAATTGTATAAATGTTATATTGATTTTGCCAGCTATTAACTGGATGAAACGTTTCCCTATTTGCAGTTCAGATGGAGTGCTTCCTAAAGAAAGAGAATAGCCAGAATCCCAAACAACTCCTACATGCTGCACCCAAACCTTTTAAGGAAAAAAAAAAAGGCAAATACATACTACCTGTTTATTTTTGCAGTTGCTGAATGCATCCATCTTCAGAAACCGAAGATCTGTAATGTCAGTACCCATGACAAATTTGCCTTTATTTTTCTAGTTAAATCAATTAAGACTTCTGAAACTGAGAAAATTGTTTATTAAACACTGGGTTTTGCAGCTTATGAATATCCAACATAAAGGGAGATGAATTCATTATATTTTACTTCTATGCCCAAGAGGTTCCATATTCTCAGTAAATACTGAATGCAAAAGTAACATCATTCAGCACATTCTGGTGTGATGGATTTTGGTGAGAAAGAAGATGGGAAGCGTTAGCAGCAGTTTTCAATGTTTAGTGTAATTCAAAATACATTATATAATCCTGAGGAGTACAGATTTTTAATCTTCCCTTTGTAAATCCCAAATTCAGGGCATCCATGCCCAGTTACAAGGGAAGGGATACAGAAGACACGTACTTTGCCATTTTGATCTTGTTCCCTCTTCCACCAGTTTTATTCTGCAGTGTAATATTTTTGTGTATGGGTTCTTCAGTGGGTCCCCTGAACCAGTTGATGGTTCTCTGCCTGAAAGAGTCACTTGGTCCAGCTCATGTATTCACATAGAGTATTGACTTGATAAGAATAATTTAGTAACAATATAGTACTGTGTTAGCAGGGTGTGATATGAACATTAAAAATACCTTTTTTAAAATTTAGATGACATAACATGCAAGTGGAAGGGCATGCAGCAAAGAAGGAGGTAGCAAAAACCATGTTGAAATACCAGTGCATGTCATAGGATGAATTTCACATAAGATGGGCACAATTAACTTTTCTTTCTCCCTCCCAAGATTTTCTAACCTGAAGCTTCTTAAAGTGCAGTTGTGGCATGAGATTTCAATTTTAAAAATTTTGATAATGTTAGATCATGTTCAATATAGACAGCCTGGTCTTTGATTTTGTACTTAAAATTATCCAGTGCTATTCTCAAGCTGACCTACAGCTATATGCTCCCCAGGGAAATTAAGATGGATTAGACCTTTTGTGCATCTATCTTCCTTTGTATTTCTCAGTATAATGATGTGTATAAATATAAAAATACACTGCAATTGGAGTGGACATCTTGCAGCACAGTTATGATCTCTACTTCAACAGCAATTCAAGATTTATTTTCACTAGATAAGAAATCATGTATTTTAGAAGAACAGTGCTGATAACAAAGCTATGGCAAAGGAAGTGTAATCTGTAGACATAGACATGGCTGTAAAATAATGGAGATGCTTCTTTAACTATTTTAGGATTTTTCATGCTGTTTATATACAAGAGCAATGGTGACAACATACATATTTTTCTGTTACTGAGCTGCGTGCATCCTCAGCTTGCAGGGCTCATTCTCTCAGGAGGAGACCAAAAGAAACACATAAATCTCAGTGTTGTTTTTTGAACTCCTCTTTTAAAACCTGTGCTCTTTCTCTTGCAGTGAAAACTCACATGCAACAAGGGTTAATTTCTGTGGCTGCTCGTACTGTGATAACACATCTGGTCAACCACTTGGGCCACTATCCTATGAGTGGAGGTCCTGCCATGCTGACCAGTCAAGTGTGTGAAAACAATGACAATCCATACAGTGAAAGTCCCGAGCTTTCTCCTGAGCTTTTTGAGAACCCAAATCTTCAATTCTTTGTATTAAACAATACTTCCCTGGTGTCTTGCATACAAATCCAAGCAGAAGACGACATGCCTGGGGGAGGACTGTCTGCTGGACTTGCATCAGCTAATTCAAATGTTAGAATTATAGTGCGTGATCTGTCTGGCAAATATTCGTGGGATTCGGCCATTTTGTATGGACCATCATCTTTATGTGGATCTTCACAACAAACATCTTTTGCTCTGTCATTATCTCAGCAAGATAAACCAGAAGATGCTCTTCCATCTTTTGAGCATGTGGAGGATGTATCTGCAAGAGATGGAATTACACTCCAAGTTAAAAGGAAATTTAGAGACACTGTACCAACATGGGATACAATTAGGGATGAAGAAGACGCTCTTGATGAGCTGCTGCAGTATTTAGGTGTTACAAGCCCTGAGTGCTTACAGAGAACTGGTGTTTCACTCAACATCCCTGCTCCTCAGCCAGTCTGCATCTCAGAAAAGCAGGAGAACGATGTCATCAATGCAATTCTGAAACAGCACACAGAAGAGAGAGAGTTCGTTGAAAAGCATTTCAATGATGTAAATATGAGGGCTATGGAGCAGGATGAGCCAACCTCACAAAAGCCACAGTCAGCATTTTACTACTGTAGATTACTTCTCAGTATACTAGGAATGAATTCATGGGATAAAAGGTAAAACTACTCATATTTTAAGAACTTTTTTTAAGGAACTGTGTTGTTCTTACCTTCATAATAGAGTTTGTTAAGCCAAAAATATTACAGGCCAGCTAACAAAAGAGAGGGGATGTGCATCTAAGACCTAAATGGCAGCTTTCTTCTGCTTTTCAGCCTGTCATTTAGAGAGACAGAAAGGAGGTATCTGTTGTGTTTATTGTGATTCATAGTCTTTCCTTAGAAAGTGTTGTAAGTCAAATTGAAGGAATCTTGTATTCTCTTTGCTTCCCATGTATGTTGCTGCAAAAATCATTACCTTTCAATGTCAGAATAATACTCAGAAAGTGTCATATTCTCAGCTATTGTGTCGCTGGACAGTGTCCTGCTGCTTTGTCTGCTAAAAGCATGCTTGCATGCAGCCTCAAAGCCTTGCATGTGTATTAGCTAATGAGAAAGATGTGTCCCCTACTATTTATTTCAACACTGGCTGTGCTTGAGTACTGTTTGAATATTGTTTAGAACAGGAGAGAACCATGTTCAATTACAGAAGTAATGTCTCTTAACATTATTATTTTTGTGTGGATGTGGTTAAGTGCATGTCTGCATATACATGGGGGTATGTACAAATATTATAAATTTTATAAATATTAGCGTCCTAGAATTTATGGGTCTTTCTGAAATCTTCTTCTGCCAGTGCTTTCAAATTCCATATTAGAATCATTGATATATTTTCCTGCTATGAAGGGAAATGGATATTCAGTGAAACAAAAATAATCTGTGTCACTGAAGTATCACTGGAGTCAGACAAAACGTTGGTATTACAACCCTTCTTATTTGGGCCTTTAATTCCTCAAGGCAGTCTGGTTTTGAACAGGACTGCTCTTAATTCCACAGTGTTTTGTGGGAAACATCTTAAGCCCAGTTGAAAAGACATGAAAACTGCCTTTCTTTCTCTAACATATTGGTTTCGTTTTTTGTTTAAATTGTTACAGCTGGCTGGGTGATTACTGAGCTAAATTCTGCTTTGCAGTTCAGGGTAGCAAAAGTTCTGTGTTGAATGCACCCACTCCTTACAACAGTAGACTAATGGGAGTGTCTTTTGTCAGTAAACATGTATTTTATGGTTCTTCTGTAGAGAAGAAATGGGTCAGATCCAAGTGGTTGACAGAAGAAAGTAGAAAGAAATAAAGGTTATACTCAGGGCTGTAATGAATGTAGAAGATTTGCTGGAGTAAGAAAAATTGCTTGTATATTTTTTTTTAAGATGTCTTGATTTTCATATGTTAAGAAAGGACTGTTGAAAAGGCAGAAGCATTTGTTGACTGTTCCTGAGTTGACCTGGATATGTTGTTGTACCATTGTTGTACTGTTCTGTATCCATCAGTGAAGAGGTAATAAAAGAGTTACAAATTTCTCTATTTAGAAGGAGCTTTCATCTCCTGAAGAAAAATGAGAAGTTACTTCGAGAACTCAGAAATTTGGACTCAAGACAATGGTAAATTCTTTTAATGACTGCCTACTTACTTGTTCTAAGTGTGCTTTTACTCAAATGGCTCTAATTGCATAGATGTGAGACTTGAGCTAATTTTTTTAATAGATTTTTAAATTATTAATGTAGTTTGAATAGTACTGTAGTTTTTTCTGTTATACTGAAGTTGCATCAATTTTATTTGTAGGGTCAAATTCTGCACGTAAAATATCATGAGATAAACAAATTTCAAAACACCTTATAATTGTAAGCATTTGTGTATGCATAACATTTAAATCTTTTAAAACTTTGATATATCAAAGCCTTCTCATTTAAAGTTTTGGTTGATTGTTCAGCTGTTTCAAATGGTCCCAGTATTTGAAGACACAGGGTTTTAGTTAGAATTGTAGCACAGAATTGAAAACTGACTTATTTTTGTAGAAGTTGAGACAAAACCTAGTGGAAGTTGTAGAAGTGTGAGAAACCATCTCCATTTGTTCCAATGTCTAACAATAACCTGTCAACAGAAAACAGTTAAATGATTATGATCTTTTAAAAATATGTAAAAATGCTTCATTCAGTTGGACAAGCAGCATTTTCACAATGTTCAGAGGGTGCTGTTGTTAATGGGCAGTGCAGTGCGAATAATGCCCACATTACAGGTTTTGCCCATGTCAAAAACCCACCTATTCAATTAGTAGTTGGTACAGGCAGCACCACCCTGCAGCTTAGAAGTGATGGAAGGGGTAAATGCTGCTCATGTATAGCAAAACTTCAGGCTCTAGAGAAGATGACACTAGAAAGGACAGAATGACAAAATGGAAATATAGGAAATACCCAAAAAGAAGCCATATAATTCTATTGTGTTTCCACTATGCATTTTTTATGCTTTAAAAGCCATGCTCTGTGTGTATTGTTTGCATATTTTAATTTCATATTGGTTAAGGCACTGTCATGCATTGACCATTCTGTTTTACAGCCGAGAGACACACAAGATTGCAGTGTTTTATGTTGCTGAGGGACAGGAAGATAAACACTCCATTCTTACGAATACTGGGGGAAGTCAAGCCTATGAGGATTTTGTAGCTGGTCTTGGCTGGGAGGTATTTATTCAATGTTTTTATCCTAGGTGTTTTTACAAAGACAATTACCAATATCTTGATATATTACAAGTCTTTGGCTCTTCAGCATTTCTCACAAGTGCTGAGATACACCGGTTTAAAAATGGGATTTAGAGAAGAATTCCTGGTTTAGTTTCATTAGCATTACTAGCCATTAAAATTCAAGCTCTCAGCAACTGAAGAGAGTCTGTGCAGGCAAAGATAATTCTTTAATGTGCAGTCCTGTACTTGGTTTCACGGACTGATTAGGAGGCATCTTGATTTCCCTGTAAGCTTGTAAAGTGAAGTTTGAGTTGCTCTAATTGGGAACTTCAAAAAGTACAGACAAGCAGCTTCTCACATACTCCCTTCTTCCTGCCTTCCACTGCAGGCATGTGTCAGTTCACACACTCCACTCTACTTCTCTTCCAGCTGTCAGCAATATTGTGATCTACCCCATCATCTATGTGGGCCTGCAGCTCTTTAGTCACTTGTTCAATACTGTCATAAGGATTTCCTTTTTTCCATCTTTCTTTCAGATGCACAGGATTAATTGCCACTGTAAAGTTCCATTTGGCACTGTTGCACAGAATACAGGAATGCTTTGGTTCTGGTTGGCTGTGTAGGAAGCTGCAGGTTTTTTGCTCCTCTTGCAACTTGTGCTCATCAGGAGTGTCCACATGAGTGTCAATCTTATTTGTCCTTTGTATTTCTTTACTCCTTAGGTATAAAAGGACACGACCAGATTAACTGTGTGGATAATGACTCTGACTTTCCCACAGGAACAGAGGAAAACAGCTACAAGTCTGCTGACTTTCATGAACATAGATGTTTATTTCCCACATTTAGGAGGAAAAAAATCAACACTAGTGCCATAAAATATCCTTCTTTAGTGGTTTAATTCTCTTAGGCAGTATTAGCTAGTTTAAAGAGTTGCTAGTTTAAAGAGTTGCTAGTTTGGATTAATAGTCCATAATGAGACAACTAATATTTTAACATTAAATTCTACATCCTTTAGTATCAGGAAAACAAACATATCCCATGCAGGCAGAGATTAAATGTATTCACATCTGAGAAACAACATTTTGTAGTCACTGTTTTAAAGGCAAAGCAGCACATTTAACGTGCTTAGTTCTTTCAGTGTCAGACTATTTCCCATTGATCTAAGACTTAAAAGCTTATTTACAAATAATCAGTTAGTTTCCTGTGAATTTTTTTTAATATTCACAGAATAAAAAATTCTTTAAAAAAATGTATGGATGGTAATAAATTCCCTGGCTGCTACACAGAGTTTTTCCAGAGCTCAGGTCAAGGTTGATGTTGTATCAGAGAATTTTAAAAAATTGAGAAAGCACATGTAAGTGACTACTCTCAAATGATCAGGGAATAATGCAGTAAATATTAGTTACACAATCTTTCCTTTCTTCTAACCTCATCTTTCCAGTAGCTTTTGTGGTGACTGTGGAATATAGAATACTGGTGCACTGCAGTTGATTTCCAGTCTAGTCAGCAAGTCTGAGCTCTTTTAGAAACCAAGTGTAACTATACTTTTGGGAAAAGGATCTTCACTTTTAAAGTTCTGTTAAAAGTGTATTTAAAAGTAAAAGAGTGTATTTATGACCTGATAATTTTCTTTTTTGGTAAAGTTTCATGGTCTTTATTTCTAGGTAAATCTCACAAACCATTGTGGCTTTATGGGAGGACTGCAAAAAAACAAAAGCACTGGATTGACCACTCCATATTTTGCTACCTCAACAGTGGAAGTCATGTTCCATGTGTCAACAAGAATGCCTTCTGATTCAGATGACTCTTTAACAAAAAAGGTAGGTGTTTCTGAATAAAGTGTTCTCTTTATAATAAACCTAGAGAAATTAGAGTCAAATAAAATCCAATAACTTTTTTTAAAAATCCAACAAAACAACAAAACACCATAAAATATCATAACATCTTTACCTGCTAAGTTGGTATATTCTCTGCCAATTTCTAATTTTTCCATACTGGTGATTTTTCCGATCATTGAAATTGTTGGCAAGAACATATGAAAAGTGCAGGAAAGTAATGGTGCAGAAGAAAAAATATTACATCTGAATGATATCTTAGTACTTTTGAAACCTTAGATGCCAATTAAGAAATGTGTGGTGAGTGCTGTCTGAGATGACTTTTTATTCACGTAAGGGTCATGTGCAGGTTATTAACATAATTTTCCCTTTAAAAAAAAAGTTAAAAATATGAAAACGTTGTTTGTTTTATCTAAGGTGTATTGTCCTGGGGGAGGCACAGGTTCTCAACAGCGATATGATCTCTTATAGCTGCATCAAGAAAAAAAATGTTTTTCTGTATTGGTATTTTTTTTCTTTAGAATTTAATAAATTCCGCATTAGTGATAATAAGTTACAGTCTCGAACATGTGTCCTACTATAAATGAACAATTATCTATCCTCAGACTGTCCCCCCATCCTGCATACATACATCTTCAGATGTGCTAATCCATTCACTAGACACGTTAATGAGCACTGGTTGAAGTGTAATATTGGAGGAACTGAAGCTGGTTGACCTCAGCATGGACTTTAATACTTGTAATTAAATTAGATGGGAGACAGTTAGTAAAGAGAGAAATAGCCATGCCTCTGGCAAGCTTCAATTATTAATGACTTCTTTTTCTTTGTGTTCAACTTGAAGAAAAAATATTATTGTTCTTATTATAGACTAACTATGAAATCTAACTTCTCGCTATTCCATCTCAGGTTGGTTTGGTGGGATTTTTTAATTAAAAATGCTTTTGCTTGTGTGCCTATTATGCTGCATCCTTTCTGTTCTTTATTTCCTGAAGTAGATTCAGGGTAATACTAAGGTTGTTAAATGATTTATAGAAGTGATTAATAGCAAAAATAACTCATTTTAAAATTGCTACTGTTGCTACTGTTTTAGTATAGAACAATGTGGGGGGGAGTCTGTTTAAGTTGACTGGCTTCTTTATTTTTTAAACATAAACCTGGTTTTATAAAACACAGCTTGTAATTAACCTTACAATGTTTGTTTATAATCTGTTTGAATTTGATCATTACAAAGTGGTGAAAAGGGGGAAGATGGGTCAAAAATAGTTAATAATTAAGATTAATTAATAGTAAATAATTTGAAAATGCTGTGGACTTCAGCTGAACACAGAAGCAAGATCTCATGTCTGTTTCCAGGAGCATGTCATGAAGGAGCTCAAAGAATGACCAGCAAAGGCATTGGCAAAAGCAGGTGTAATATTCAAGTAAAAGTATGACACTGTTCATTGGCAAGGTTCAGTCTGCTGCTGATGGATTCTTAAAGCTCACAGAGAAAGGTCAGACTGAAATGTAAAATCAATCAATCAGTCTAAAATCAACCAAGTATGGTCTGTGAGGAGGCAGGGATGAAAAAAGAGTATGGATGGGAAAGGATAAGTATAAAAAGCAATGAGGAAGATCGTCCCTGTGAGTCACAAGGTTCAGAGTGGATCCCCTTGCCAAACTCAGTCCCAGACTTGAGCAACAGTTTAGGCTTAAAGCTTTTTCCAGGGTGTGAACTTAACAGCACTTAACATTGATAGCTTAATTTAAACAATTTAACAAAAGGTTCTATAGAATTTACTACAGCACAAGAGAAACTCACCTGTAGGCCTAACTTACTTAGACATATAAAGTATTTAATCTGAGGGCAACATTCATAGTACAGTTGTTGTGGCACATTTTCACTTGCATGCACACAGATCTAAAGGAGTATGTATGAGGTATATGCCTTGTAAAAAATTCTCCTTGAGTTCAGTGAACCACTCATGTCAGATGCATTTGCATCTTCTCATCAAGTGAAGGGGTTGGTCCTTGAGCAGCAGGGCTATCAGCCCAGGCTCCATTGGTGGCATTTGGCAGCAATCCTTGAGAGTTTGCTGCCTCTGCAGGGTGTCCCACTCGGAGATTGCTGGCTGCAGCCGGCAGAGCTCAAATGGTCTCACTTCCAACCACTGTTCGTAGGGCTGCAAGAGAGTTGAATTTAGTCACAGGAATTTTCCATTCTATCCACAGTTGGGGTTGGTAACTTTCTTTGATAGTTTGATTACAACTTCGATTACCAGTTCTGCTTGGACTGTTATTCGTGCAAGAAAAAGAACCTTCCAAGGTTGTTCATTAAAAAACAGGAGCTCATTAGGTAGCACAAGCTCCTGGGACCAGGCAGTGTTTCTGATACACCAAAGAGGAGCTTAGCCCATGTGCTGTTTGTCAAGGCCAAGGCCTAACAAGCTTTTCTAAGGCCAAGGGGGCAGAGAGGGATACACCCCCCCAGAGCACCCTCCATCTACATAGAGCTGTTCTTGCCAGGCAAGGTTCAGGGCTGGTCCAGCCTTCCTGTGACTCAACTTGTGAAAATTGTGTCAGCTGGGCTTCTTCACAATTCCAGCTTGCTCCAAACCTGTTTCTCTCCTGCTTTACCAACAGTCTCACTCATCAGTGATTTGGAATATTTGAAGTCTATGTGGATATTTAGAGTGTATCAATAGATTGAGATTGTATTTGTGGCTCAGATACTGTTGACTGTTAAATCAAGCTACTTTATTTCTGTGTGGGTTTGTTTTCTATTCTTCCTCAGTGTGTTGATTTTGTTCTTTTTCAGCATATTTTCCCAAGAACAGAGGCTTGTGAGCCTCCATCTCTGTTTCTTCTCCCTTTCCCTAACAGTTTTTGGTCCATTCCAATCAAATCTAATAATGTTTAAAAGCTGTTCATTTTGTGTATGTTTAATGATGATATGTTAACTAAAGGAGATAGAGTAGTAAGACTTTTAGTGCTCACACTAAGCAAGTAAAGACTTTGTGGAAAGAAGTATTAGATATCAAGGACCCAGCAGCAAAGAGAGATGTTAAGAAATTCATCCTAAACTTGAAAGAAATATCAGCTGAAGTTTACATCTTGGGATAAATCAGCAAGTGCTACCAAGAGACATGAGTAGGAAAACAGTCTTAATTCATTTACTATTTCTGCAACTATTTATGGTGCTTGGACTGAACATACCAGCAAAAGGATTGTGTTTTATGAAATCAGCTCACACACACTATCAAAATTATTTGAGAGCCATGTGAGTGCTAACATAAACTGTTTGTGACCTTCAGAGAAACTTGGAATTTCAGCTTCTCTACAGGTCTTTCGTGGGATTTTTGTCTGTTTTATTCAATGGGAGAAAAACAAGCAAACTTGCAGTAGTTGTCCTCAAATGGCTGCTGGTTTTTATGTTGTAAATGTGCCTAGAGGTACATGATAGGTTCATCTTATAAATGGAAACTAAATTAAATTAAAACAAAACTTCTTCCTGCCAGTTGAGCCACTGTAAAATCAAGATTCTGCTGTTTCAGGGGCTAAGCCATTTTAAAAACGATTTTCCATCAGTCTTAGAGAGTAGTAAATTAAACTTTTAAGTGTCTTGATACCTCTGAAGCATTTGTTTCTGAGTATATGAACAAGAGCAAAAAAAGACATGAATTCAAGAACCAATGAAAAACTTCTGATTGTGTAATGGAACTTAAGATTGAAATTCATGCATAAAATAACTATTTAATTTGCAAGTACAAAAAGTCTAATGCTGATAATGCAATCCATTCTGGTTTTGTTACAATTAAAGGTTAGAGTAAAAAGTATTTACAATAACCTTACAAGCTTGCAGAGAATATGAGAACTAAATAATGTGAACACTCAATTCACAGAATGAGAAAGGTTATAGAGACACATAAATGAGCTATCACCAGTCTAGTTCCTCCTTCCTTAGGAAAAACTTCCTAAAGGAGTGAAGGCATTGCAAGTGAGAATTTTATACACACAGTATATAAATAAAAAGTAGTCGTGTTGTTAGTGGTTAGAATACTAATCAATCTTGAGCTTTTGGTATATTACACAATTCTAAGTTGTGCATGACATGATCATAACCACATAAAATCATTACAGCTCCCAGAACTTACAGTTTTTCTTATTGTATCACTAACATGTATTGGGAACTTGAAGATTTATAGATGTGAATTATTAGAACAGTATTTTTATCAGTTACAGTTAGACACACATATTGCTAAAAACCCAAACCAAACAAAATTCCTAACACACCATAGTTATTGAGACAAAGTTTTGTGAAAGATTCATCTAGAAGGTGCATGCACTGTAGGCAGTAGTGCTGTTAACATTAAATGGACAAAAGTAGCTGCATAAAGCCATTATTTCATATATCTTTGCTCCTTTTGTTCTTTTTGTAATAAACACTTCAATTTTTGAAGAAGAAAAAAGTTGAGGCTAGCTCTTCTATCAGAAGAAAATATAATAGCTTTTTTCTGCCTCCTTTAGGTAAGTGGGTATTAGAAATTACAGTAATTTTGGCAAGAGTTCAAGGGTTAATGTAACAGATAAATAAAAGGAATTTTCAGTAAATTGAGCCCTGCATTATTTCACTTGTCTTGCCTTTCCAAACCTAACTCATTTAATTTTAAAAAGTAAATACTTAAATTCTTCCTGACAGTGTGCTTTGCTTTTACTATCGTTTATTACTTCAATTATACTTGGTATCACTTAGAACAATCTGCCATTTGGAAATTTCAGTATAGCCTGCAGCTTAGTTTAAAGTCTGGCTGCTATTGTAACATGTACAGCATATGACACTAATGTATCAAAATTAGATTTGATCATCCCTCCTGGTTATATTTATTTCACGTTTCTTTTGTATTCAGTTAACATAAATGTATTAGGAGAGCTGACACATGATGATGGTTATAGAGTAAGAATATTTTAAAGTATTTTGAGTTAAATTTGAAATTTCAGGTAACCTAACAGTCAGTCATTTTTATATATTTGTTCTAATGGAGTAGAGTTTCAAAGCAAGCCTTAAAAAAATCTGTTTGTGTCTTTTATCTCCTCAGGGCTGTCTTCCCGACAGCTCAGGTTTAAAATGGCTAAAACAGAGCTCTTAATCTCTTTCTCATTGCCACCTTTCCCGATCACCACAGATAACATGACTATTGTGCCTGTCACTTGTGCCCAATAGCCTGAAATCATCTTTAATTTGGTCCACTTTCTGGATTCTTACATTCATTCTGTGCTTACGACTCTTCTTTTTCCCACCTAATGTTTCTTCCAACATAGCCTTTCCATGTACACAATTTAAATTTATTCTCTATATGATAAACTGTTGTTTTGATTGCTGAACCTTCCTTTCTCTGGTCTTGATACTGTCATTCTTGAAGAATACTGGTATAAACAACATTTTTCTAACCTTTAACACCTTTTTACGTTTGTAAAACAGCTGCTTTGCATTTGTCCATCTCCATGTTTGTGTCGTGTCTTATGCTTAGATAATAACTCTCTAGGGCAGTGTGATCTGCATTTAGAGTTGTTAGAATACTGGTGTGTAAACTAGAATTGCAGGTGTTTCCAGTGTATCACCAGCTTAAAGTATAACATTATTCTAGAACTTTTTAATTATTTCTATTATTGCAGTGACTTATGTCTCTGGTACTTTGTTAGGCTTACTGTGATGTAAGCACATAAGAACCTGTAAATTCAGGAAAACAAGGTCAGGAAATAAGTGTGAAGACAACTGGTGGTGAGTTTGGAATAACCATTAAACCAGAATTCAGTCTTGACAGCTGTCCATTCTGTGTGCACCATTTTGTTGGATCACACTGGGACCACACCTTCTTGGGAAATCATGGTTTTTTCTGTCCTTAAAGTTTCAATGAGCAGAGGTAGTTGTAGCTCAGTATCCTTCTCCTACTTGTGTCCAGGGCACTGAATTCAGTGAAGCAACCAAGTCAATACAAAGAAATAAGGAATCCAGATTAAAGTTGAAAGAGGTCAGTCTCTGGTTCTCCTGTGGCGTAATAATTACAGTGAATGATAGATTCTCAAAATGTTTGCTGTGCTTGCAGGAGATCTAGGTTGTTTAGCACTGCTGGATTTCAAAGTTCTCAAATGAAAAATTGAGAAGAAATCTAAAATTCTTTTTTCTAAAATGTTTATGCAAAACCCAGCAGATGAAATAGGCCAGAAAAGCTTTTCAAGTCAATTTCAGGTATTTGGTCTTTTCCATGAATCAAGTTTTGTTGATGAGTCAAGTTACCATCATTTGTGCTTTTTCAGAAGCTTTTCTTGCTGACCAAGGTGAGGACATCTGAAAGAAGCCATAAGGAGCACTGTGTTAGTAGTGTCAGAGCTTCTTCTGCAAAAACCCTTGTTTTCTTGTCTATTATTTTTGTCAGACATCTGACCACCTATAATAGAAACAAGGTTTTGATCCTGAGTACTTCTCTTTTTGTTGTATAGCACCCTTCATACTTTACAGGATCATCCACCTACTTACATCCTCTGATTTTGACTCTTAATCCATTACATGTCACAGAGATGCCATTCTACATTTTACTCAAACTGGGTCATTGCCAGACCATTCTTGACAGTAATGATGAGGTGAAATACATTTGACAGGACTTGGAACTCTGAAATAATCTGATACATTTTTCTTTTCCTCTGAAGAAGTTTCTGCTTTCAGCCTGGAATGTATTCTCACATATATATTTAAGCAAACTTTGAAATTGGAAAGAAAGGTCGCTGATGGCTTCAGTATACTTGGCATCCAAAAATATGTGTCCCTTGTCAGTAATCCTGCTGAAATAACCACACAGTACGCTTTTATCACAGCAAAATCTGTTTCAGTCTGATGTGAAAACATGCATCAGTAGTGATGCTCCATCTGGGTAACTTTCATAGAAGTGCAAGAACTCGTATCCTGTCTGATTAACTGCAGGTGTCAGTATCTCAGGTACAGGGGCAACCTTTGACAAATGAAATTCAGAGGCAGTGATGCCCTCAAGAAGCTGCAGTATCTAAACTCTATATGTTTTGGATTTTAAAGCTGTTTATTTGGCATGTACACTGTCACCATCACTTGTTTCTAACAGTCTGTGAGTTTATTGTTTCTGAGTCCAAAGATGGCAAGTAAAGGAGGAAAAATTCTTTTAGTAAATAGTTTGGTCTTGCTGAATTATCAGTGGTGCAGTGCAGTGATGGTGTATCAGCCCCAGTTCTGCTTTTTGGCTGTTGGTTCAATGAGTTCAGTCAGTGCTCCAGATGGCCATCCCTCAATCTAGGATCATGTCGGTTTTTTACATTCCACAACACTTCATGTCCAAACTGATTTTCCTCATGCTTTCTCTTTGGCTGGGCAGCCTCATTCTCCCTGAGCTTTGCACTTCCTTCCAAGCCTGTCAGTCCCTGATACCTTATCATTGTCATGTTTCAACAGCTAGTTTGACTGTCACTTCGCTAAAGAAGCAAAATAGGAATTTTTTTTTTAATCTGAGGTGCAATTCCTTACTGACTTCTCTGGTGATGTAGCCAGTTTAAGATGTGGCAAACCTGCTTTCCACTCCTGTCATGCTTCAAAAAAGGTGCCATCAAGTTGTTTTCTTGGGCTATGAGACCAGTACAATGAAATGGGCTGAATTTAAAACAAAAACCTGGCATATATTGGATCATGTTTGTGATCCATTAAAAAAATTATCTCATGCCTGAAGAGAGAAGTTGGTTAACTGTGACCAAAGAAGAGGAGGCCAAGGATAATGATTTATTAGACAGTGATGCTAGAAGAGACTGAAATGAAGCTGAGCCTTGTATAAACTTAAAAGATAGAACTCTGCCCTGATGATAATCAATGGAAGGGGCTGTTCTGGTGCCACAGTGCAAGGTTTCTTTAATTAATGTTTTGCTGCAAAACTAAAAGGTAAGAAGGAGAAGTTGCCTTCCTGGGGATTTTGGAGGGGTTGGAGGGTTCTTTGTTGTGTATTTTGGAGTTTATGTTATCAAGTCCTCCAAGCTATAGCCAGGAAAGAAAAAACAACTAAGTGTGCTTCTTGTCACTCTCTTACTGTTCTTTATTGACTATTGCTTTCTATAACTACATGAAAGGATGTGGAGGTGAGTCTGCTCTCCCAAGTAACAAGAGACAGTACAAGGAAGCGGCCTCAAGTTACACTTGGGGCAGTTTAGGCTGGATATTAGGAAAAACTTCTAACAGAAAGAGTTGTCAAGCATTGGAACAGGTTACCCAGGGAAGTGGTGGCGTTGTCATCCCTAAAGGTACTTAAAAGATGTGTAGATATGGTGCTTAGTGACATGGTTTAGTGATGGACTTGGCCGTGTTAGGTTAACAGATCGTCTTGATGATCTTGGAGGTCTTTTCCAGCCTAAATGATTCTATGGTTCTAAGGTAGGAGAGGGTCAGTTTTGCAATTAATTGTCTTTTATGGTGTTTGTCATAATAAAGTGGTATCCATGGGTCCTTCAACTGCTGTTTGTTCCTTCAGCCATTTATGTTGCTGTCTTGCTTTATTCTAACCCAGTAAAATAAAGCTCAGTGTAGTGAATGTTGATATAACGAGTTCTTTTGCTGGGTTGGTTTAAGTGTTGGTGCAGGAGTGTCCCCAAATAAGTGTTGTTCAAAGTAATTCAGCCATCTACCCAAGAGGCAAGAACAGCTGGCTTCCAAGGCACCACAGCCATTTTAGAGTAGATGTATGTACAGTCTGGTCCAGACAAAACAAATTACTTGTTGAGCATCAAAGAAGAGATACGGTGTTGAAGCCACCTGTCCTTTGCCCAGTCCAACACTGAGGAAAATCCTTTTTTTTAATAGAAATATAACCCTGTTCTTCAGTCTGATACCATTTAAAGCTAACAGAGAAGAGCAGAGACACCTTCTTTGTATCTTTTTTTTCTCCTTTTTTTGCCTTTTTTTTGCCTTTTTTTTTTTTGAGTCTGCTACTGACAACTGGTGTAGGCCTTCAGATAAGACAAAAGTAGCATTCCAGGAGGTTTTGTAAAATAAAGAAGTGAATAATTGCCATTAAATTTCTCTGAAGACTGTGCATGTGTTTTGCTTTTATTTAAAGTGCAGTTGTGTTTTGAAAGTGCTATGGCAAATTATTGCTTTTTTATGTAGAATAGCTTCTTGTACATGCTCAGAGTGGTGTTTGGATGTTACATGTTAAACAGTGCAGTCCTTCGAATAACATCAAGGTGATTGTTTAACAAGTTCCACCTACCTAAAGCTGTGGAAACAAGCTGAGAACGAGGGTGAAGGCAATTGTCAACAACTGGTGATGCACTAGGAGATAAAAAAGATATTTCAGTTTGAATTTTGAGAAATAACTCTTTCCAGTTAGAGTCTCTCATTTAATAATATGAATGTATTTGATCAGTATACATAAATCCTCTCTACATGATGTGAACATTTGGTATCAGAAGATAATGTTTATCAGGAGGAGTGTGTTGGTTCTTTGATCAGATAATTCCAGAGTGTTCAAGGAATTCCTTAATCTGTTTGTATGATTACATCTGACAATACAGCATGGATTTTGAGGAACGCATTCAGCCATTCTGAGCCAGACCAAGAACCATTTTGTAGTTTGTAGGGGAGCAGGGTGTTATTTTTACAAAGGTGTCCTGGTTTCATGGAAAATGAGCATTTATCTTAGTTATTCTGGGAGCTATGGAGAATGCAGTAGCTATTCTCCTTTAAAAGCTTTTTTGTTGTAGTAGGCAGTTTGGAATTTGGCTAGAATGATGAGGTTAACTTCTCAGATATGTAACTTTTAAACACATCTCCATTCATATACTGTAGAAGTTCATACAGAATTTACTAATTTTCTCCCAGTCAGTGATGGCAATCTTGAACACATGTTAGTAGATCGGGTTGAACTGCTCTGCATTCTTGAAAAATTATCAACAAAATTTTAGCTTCCAGTAGGAAACAGGTATTCATATATCTGTTAATTTAAATAGAAATTACCACCAATTTATAAAAATGTATAGCACAAACCAGTCAACTAATACACTGAAATTGTAAAATAGCTGTTGTGTAATTTGGTTATTTTACTAATTTTTCTTCACTTTTTTTAGTGGGTTTGTCATTTTAAATATGTACATTTAATATAGCTGTATGGCTATAGGATATTAATTAAGAATGTTTAAACTGATGGCATTTTATCTCTGATTTTCCAGCTTAGACATTTAGGAAATGATGAAGTACACATTGTCTGGTCAGAACATACTCGAGATTATAGAAGAGGAATAATTCCAACAGAATTTGGTGATGTTCTTATAGTTATCTATCCCATGAAAAACCATATGTTCAGCATCCAGATCATGAAAAAGCCTGAGGTAAGGGTTTGTTTTCTTTTGCGTTTCCTTCATGTGTTTAACATGACCTGAGTTTTGTTTAGAATCTGAGGTTTGGGTTTAGAATCAACTTTAATTGATCTAACAAGGTGATGTCTTAAGCATGGACAGTTGCAGAGGTGGTTGGAGGGAAAAGGGAGAGCTCAGTGAGTACAGTGCATAGTAAAATAAGTAAGTTGAAATTGCAAAGGCCTGATGCTGTAAAGCATACCTGCTGACAATATAATCTGGAAACAAAGCTAGAATATTCTGTATAGTAATTTAAATATTACAGTAAACTTGTTGAACTTTTTGTATGTTATGTATCAAATTTGTATGTTATGTATCAAACTTGATACATAACCGAGGTTGTTGAATAATGGCCTGTTCTGACTTCCTCCATCCATGTCATATTCCCCTTTTTTCCTCTCAAACCTATTTTTTTACTTTCTTCTTTTCTCCACACGAGAATTTGGAGATTGATTCAGTAAAGCAAGGCCACTCATCCCTTAGGCATAAGAACACACATTCTTTCTAATGACTGTTACTCAAATGTCAGTGCTGGCCCTGTTCTTAAAGCAGTGGTTTAGGGTTGTGAACACTAAACTGACTGAGTAAAAGTAGTCATGAGTATTTGTACTACCTAACTTCTGTGTGTGATGTCATGAATTTCTACACTTTATTAAAATTATTATTACAAGCACTCATATTAATGAATGAGGTATGGCAGAATTAGGATTACCTCATTGTGATTATTTCCTCTATCTATTGATAGGCATGAAATAATAATCAGTCTTGTTACTGTTGGATTACTTCTATTGTTAACTAATAAGTATATTCTTTCTTTTACTATTTTAAGTACAAATAGTTCTATTATTGGGAGCATGCAGGTTAAGAAGGAAAGCAAAAACTGCTTAAAACAGGGATTGTTGTTAGTCCAAAAAGAAGTCCTTGTGTGTGAAAAAAGTGCCTTCCATAAGATTTCCGTTTTTCAAAACTACAGTAAATGACTAATGGCAAAGATAACATGGCGATCTAAAATTCTTTTGCAGCATTTGTTTCCTTTTAGCAGGAAGAATTTTTAGTGTACACTCTGCTCCCTTTGCTGAGCTGATGCACAAACTTTGCTGCTTTTCTCCTGCTTTATGTCAGCAGCTTCAGAACTTTATTCACATGTACAGGAGATTAAGATACTTAATACTGAGTGGTTTTTTTGTTTTGTTTTAATTGCAAAATGATGATGGATTAGAGAGATATGTAATGCCAAAACATAAGATCTATCTGTTCTGTTCACCTTTTGGGGGCTAGCTATACTAAATATTGAGGTTTTCTTTTGATCTCACAAATAAGGTTTTACAATTAGGCTCCAAAGAGGCAAAACTTCCACCACTGATTTCTTCTGTAAAGGGCTTACAGTGTTTTAGTTCAGATAATATAGAGAGGAAGGAGAACAGAAGAAAAAAAATAGAAGGTGAGGGTCAATACACCAGTAACTGTATGCCACTTTCACCCTGGGTTGATCCTTATAGACATGTTAATAACTGGAGCCATGATAAAAAATATTTTAGATTTTGAGTAATTATTTCTTTTGCTACTTGCCATTTGTAATATTATCATCTAGCCTATCAACCTCATAAACATTATATGCATGACTGTTCCTAGGATTTTTGCAGCAAATGCTGGAAATGATCTTTGATGAGACATTCAAATAGTTACTTAATTTTTTTCAAATGCTGTGTTATCTGTTGCCAAGGATATCAAGCAGTTATATGGCTGTATATTTCCACAAGAGAAAAGGTCTGACTTGCAACACAATAACTGGTTTGATTATCTAGCAATGAGGAGGGAAAAAGACATATATTTGAGTGCTCTATTGTTAATGTTGATTGCTAATTGTTATAGCTACGATCTTGTCTTGCTTTATGTTGAACTTCTTAATTTTTTATTCAGGTTCCATTTTTTGGTCCACTCTTTGATGGTGCTATTGTGAATGGAAAGATTCTGCCTATTATGGTTCGTGCAACAGCTATAAATGCAAGCCGTGCATTGAAATCATTAATCCCATTATACCAAAACTTGTATCCTTTCACTCAAATGGTTTCCAAGGCATATACATTCCCTTGCAGTTCTACAGATATGGTATTCATGGGGTCTTTTTTTTTTTCAGATTATTATAGGGAATGTTTTTGGGTTTTTTAATGATGATGTTGCCTTTAGGGAACTTAAACCCATAGAAGAGCATTCAGATGAAGACCAGCATTTTTAAATTAAATAAACAATAGATTAAGTGCTGAAATTTTGCCTGTTTCTAATGTTTTGAAGCATGGACTTGTCATTTTTTGTTAACAAAGTTATTTTAATGACCATTTTGTGAATAGTCTTTCTAAAATAGCAACATCATGATGTTAATAATCTTTCTTTCCTTAACATATTAAGTATTTATCCAGTATAAGTGTGACTTAGTTTTAATTTCTAGTTCAAAGAATGATTTCCTTCAATCTGAGAAGTTTATGAAACTTTCATCATACAGAGTTTGTTATTCAGCTCAGAACACAAAGTCAATGTCAAAATCATGTTAGTATATTTGTAAATGTGTCAGAAAAGGCTGTCTCTTTTCTGGTTTTGTTGTTGGAACTGAAATTGTGTGTTTTGGAGGAGCTGCTCTTGGAAGAATTGATTTATCAACCATAAATTAAAAACATAAGGTAAGTCAGTCACTTACATGCTTTTTCCTTACTTTAGATTGAATTGTTAGTTAAATCAACAAGTTAAAATCAACCTGTTAGTTAAATCATCAAGAAATTTCTGAATTCCATAAACTGAAAGATAAGTTTAAATTTTGATCCAAAAGATTTATAACAAAGTTGTAACTACTAGTTCCTGTCATGTGATAGGTTGTTGCTAAAATACTGATTTTTCTGTGACTGACTGTTAATACTTGCAGAGTTTTGGATTAGATATGATGAAATGGATTTACAGATGAATGATGGATGTGTTTTATGTGATCACATTAAGTGATGTTTGTGCCATTTCTGTAGATGACACATGTTGATTCATTGTGTTTTTGTGTTTGGAAAGGTCCGATCTTTCTGTCATTACTCAAGTAGCTTAGTCAAAGAATTTGAAATGTATTATCATTATCATCATCATCATCAACCATCAAAAGTGATGGTTTAGAGCATTATATTGATGTACAGCGATGAGCAATTGGAAAACAATTTACTTTGAGATAGTAAACTTCCAGTCCCAAAAAAACCCCACAGACTTGTATGTTTAAACATCACAGAATATGAAAGGTTTATTAAATTCCTTGGATATAGCTTGCTAGCTCAATGTCTAGGAATTGGCCAGTTCCATGGAGTTGTGCACTGTATTTTTAATTCAGTTCTCCAAATTGTACTTTTTAATATGTATCAAAGCACAGTCTGTCATTTATGACATAATGTGGCCTCCATTAAAATGCTGATAATATGTCCCCTGGTATGGTTAGCATGGTAAGTGGAAAGCATTATGTGTATTTGATTTTAGATAGCATTGGCTGGTGGGTTTCATGTCACCACTTGGTTAGCTTATGAGGTACCAGTTGACTGGACACTGATATTATAGGGTGGTTTTGTTAAGTCATCAGTGGAATTCTTTTTCCATCTGGCTTGGAGTATCTTATGTTTACTTTTCGGTATAAAGTAATTTAAAAATTAAAATGAGGTTGTGGGAAGTTCTTTAAAACCTGTTTGCTTGGTGTGAAATTAGAAAAAAACTCTGCAGACTTTCCTGGCTTGAATTAGGCTCTGATGGAGTCAATTGTGTCAGTAGAGAACAGCAAAAAATGCTAAACTTCAAAGTCTGGCCTAAGTCTCAGTGATATAAAAACCTCTTGATTAAAAATCAATGGACATGCTCTTGGTGTTCAAGCCATGGCCAGACTTGAGGTCAAGAAGGAATTTTCCTCATACAAGAATGGCTAAGAGTGGTGGATGTTTCCTGTAACATGGACATGGTCTGTTATCCAGGAACATTTGAAAGTTGAATCTAATTATGTTCCTGTGATAGCAGGGAGTTGAAGACATCAAGGACTGTCTTTATTGTCTCCTGCTTTTTTTTCCTCTGGGATGTTTTAGCTGTGGCTTCAGCAGTTCACTTCTGGCTTTTAAGTTTGTAGAGGACTAAAGGGTGTTGGGAACAGGAGTATTTTATGGTCTGTGGTTAAATAGCTTTTTTGGAGACACTACCGGCATTAATGTCTCTTGTGGAACACAGACAGGATTCACTAATCAAGGTGGCCTTTCCTTGTGTTGGAATATTGCTGGAGCAAAGAAAAAGAGGACTCAGAGTGGTGAAAAAAATACATTTGAAGAGGGAGGAAAAAGGGAACAAAAGTGCTATTTTTCAGAAAGTACAGGAAATGGAAAAGTGAATCTGATGGTCAAGGATTTCCACAAGTCCAGGACCGTAAGAGTGTCAGTGAAAGAGGATCCTGAAGTGATGTTCTTGAAACTGATCTTCACTTACTTATGAATCTCTAACATACTGAGCAGTGTTAGTTTATTAGGAATTTGAATGATGGTTAATAGATATCCAGCTGAATGTGGATATCAAGGGCACAAGAGACCTGTCAAAGAAAACAGATGTCAGGCACTACATTTCTTTATTAGCCCTTCTTTTTACAGTAGTAGAGCATCAGAAATAGTTAATTTCAAAGCCAGCATGAGTGTACGGATGTCTCTCTCCCTGCAGGTGTGTGCTTTGTTTTCTGGTACTGTGTAATACTTGGTGAGCACTTTTTGACTTAGTAGGGAGTTAATGATATATATGTAGGCCTGGGCTTATCCATTTTTGAAGAATGTTTCTAATATCACATTGTAGATCTTGTGGTGATGGGTTGTCGGGTTTTCGGCTGTTTGAAGTACCTGGAAAGGCACGGAGTGGCCTTGGGGCAGCCCGCGTATCGAAGGACGAGAAGAGGCTTCAGTTCTTCTTTCGGTTTTTATGTTTATTAATTGTTTATCTAAAAGATGTTCTTTCAGCCCGACAGAGGTCTGCTCAGCAGTCAGCCATGAGCACACTGTGCTGCCCTCCGGGCAGCCACCTATCTTTATACCCATTGTTACGTGTACAATATTTATCATTTTTCCCCAATACCATTTATTCTTATTACCCGGTGCACTTTCAGTAATAACCAATCCAAAAGTGCCACCATCACCAAAGAAGATGGAGGAGAAGAAGAAGAAGAAGAAGGACAGGACACACCCCAATTCCTCCATCTTACTTCTCTAAACCCCCCTGTACATAAATCCTAAACCCTGTGTCTCACCCTCTAATTAACTAATCTTTTCGCCATTCACCCCGGTGAAGCCCTCATCCTTGTCGTCTCCTGTGTAGGGTCAAAGTCCAGCCACCAGACACTTCTGGCAACATTCCAGGACTCCCGAGCCCCCCAAGGGTGGTCTCGGTGGCCCGGCACCTGAGGACTGAGATCCTGAGATCCGGCAATGGGTCACTGTAAACTCTTAATTGAACTGTGTTGATTTGCTTGTGTATGGGATGGGAAAAAATTGGCACTGAGTTTGGCCTTCCTGCTTCCAAGGAGAGCTTATCTACCCTCTGAGACAGTGCATTTTCTAAGTGCAGACCTGACTGAAAAAATCAGCTGTCATTTGCAATCAGCAGGGATATTCAGTCCTCTTCACGTAACCTGATTGCAACTTTTTCCTTAATGCGCTGCTCTGTTAATCACAGTGTGCCAATGGGAGTATGTGAATGCTATAACAATGGTTGCATGGATACCAGAAATTCTGGTCATCTCCCTCTTACAGTCTTCTCCAACTTTGAGTGTGTGTTGTATGGTCTGAAGTAACTTTCTGAGACTGACATATTCTGTCAATCACCTTACTCTTTCTGATGTTATTTTGACCTTTCTGAGAAGATACTTAGATAGCAAAGCACTTCAAAGATTTGACTTGCTTCATGATTTTAAAGGTTTTATCTGCTCTGTTGTTTTTTTCTTTGCTCAGAATACTGTATGTTTCCATATTGTCATGTTCTAAGATTAAAAATTTACTGAATTTATCAGCAAACATTAGTCACCCATGGCAGGTGTCCTGCTGTTTTTGATTCTTGACACACTTATTGCTGCCGCTGTGTGAAGATAATATTGCTATTTTGGGTGGAGTTTTTGCAGTGGTGTGTGGAATTTGCTTTAGTTTCTCCTCCAAGGATTCCCTGGTCCCCCAATAATTTTTGGTAGCCTGGCTGTCTTGTATCAGTACCCCCTCAGGAACAGGTGGCATACATGCTCACAGAAGCAGGTGACAAACACAAAATACTCATGGTGTCTTGCTAATGAAGCAGCAGTAACCCCCTCTCTGTCTCATAGCTGATGTGTTTCTTCTTCTCATTGCATTTGCCTTTCTCTTAAGAGAGAGCATGCTTATCTCCTGAGTATGCTCAAGCTGCACATCTGCTGAGAAAACTTCTAAAACTCATAAATGAAGGTGTAATAATGGGACTAAATGTTGAGAACAATCGTTTTCACTACGATGTAGAATAAGAAAGACAATATTTAGGGGTTGTTAAATATTCTTTTTTTAGTGAATTGCATTGAAATTCTTCATATGAATAGTTTTATTCATGGCTCATGTCTCAGACCAAGCACTTTTTCACATTCTGACTTCAGAATCAACCATGTGTGGGAGATGAATCAATACTAAGTATTTAGAACAGTAGAAGTTGTGACTTCATATAAAATTTTATTTGAGCTTCCTGAATAACAGCAGATGTCAGCCAGATGCCAAGAGATACACCTTGGCATAGTAGGCATCTTCAGTGATCCAACTTTTTGCAATTATTTCAACAAAGCAGGACAAATACTAGAAACCTTGTGAGAGTGAAATTGCAATTGTGAAAAAAAGTGTCACTTTTTTCATTGTGCACAAATTCTAGAGTGTTGACAATCATTGCAAAGTACAGATAGTGCAATTCAGACACTCTCTGTCTTACATAATATTCCCCTGTTATGGATGCTACCTAAGACACACGTAAGAAGCTAAATCCTCTTTAATATCTTTTAAATCTGAAATTTATAGATATTTTAGAATACCTGGAATATGCATGACTGCTTTATCCTTAATCATCATAGCATAATTTTCACTTCTTTCTAATAATCTGCAAAATCTTTGCCCTAGTACCAAGAACTGGCACTTGTTTTTGGAGATTTTTTTGATCACATGAAACCAATTCATTTAAATAGCAAAAAATAATGCTGCTTTAGTTATTCCATCTAAAAAAATGTTTTAGAGTTAATCTTAACCTGAATGACTAGATAAATTAATCTGTGGTATCAAAATTGAAAATTTGACATCCTCCTAACTTTCTTGATATTGTATGACCAATCAGTTGGTACTTGAAGTATTGTTGCTAATCTTTTGACAGTTGTCTTCTAGAGAAAGGGAAGGCACCCCATATGGTGCCTGACAAGGCAGTAACTTATTTATGAATAAAGTAATGTCAGTGAGTGGTTTGTTAAAAGTTTGCGCTGTTTTAGGAGCTGATTGCTCAAAAAAAGCTTTTTTTCTTGAAGTGATGCTCAACTGCCCCAAGAAAGGGTTTTATTAGAACTGGTAGTGTTGCTGTTTGTTGTTCCTGCTGGACCATCTCCTGTCTCAAGATAGAATTGCAGGCCCTGGAAAAGTGAAGAAAGTGTTTTTATTAATGACATAAAGCAAGCAAAGGGTATTCTTCAGATTTCTGGCTACATTTGTTTCACTTAATTAAGAATATTTGTTGTATTTGAATTTTCAAACTGTAACTTGAAAAGATTTTGAAGATTTCTCACTTGTACAGAAAGTTAAAACTGGATAGCACTGATTTTGGCAGTGCCAGTTTCCCTTTCTCCAGGAAGTTTTCTATCCTAAAGCTGCATGAGCATCTCCAAGGAAAAAAGGGAATAGAGTGATACTGCATCAATGACAGCTGTGTATCAAATGGGAGAGGCATAAGGGTTGCTCACTCTCATAGTTTTGGTGTAGTGAAAGGAATAGTGCATAAAATTACAATTGCTCTTCTAATATGTTCTGGTTTAGAATTTTTTTTCATCTGCCATATGCTAAGAATCTGGAAAGTTTGCTGTATTTCTGGCAATACATTTTTGATACAGGACATTTAATAAGATTTTAACATACCTGTTACTCTTTGATTTTTTCCTGTCAACACAGGTGAGAAGATACTAACATTAAAAATAATGCTTGGTACTCTTTTTTTCAAATTACTTTATATATTTCATACAAATAATTACAAATTTCAGAATTTCAGTGGATATTTACTCCATCCCTGATGACTACTACTGTTGTAGCCTTTTCTGATATGTTTTCAAGTAAGACACATAGAGGAGTTCATCATATGACTCCTGCTGGCTTTTTCCAGAAGAAAATACAGTTATTTCTGAAATCTATTTTACTGTTTAGCAGTGAAAATTGTTTTCCTGGTTCGAGCAAGACTCATAAGGTACAGAATATAATGTTTTGAGTTTCCTGTACTTTGAATTTCTCTGGGTGTTCTCCCAGATCCTAGTTCTGCTGACAACTTATTTGATATTTTAATAATTATAAAATGGATTGATTGATTAATTAAATGTCTGCATACAATGATGTAACATGAAAAACTGAAGATTTCCAAGATATGTAGAAGTATATCATGGACTGTTCAAGTATTTTGGTTTTAAGGAATCATGTAACAGTTTCTCTACATATTATAAGAAACCTAAATATAAGACAAAAGTCTTATATCTCTATATATCTCTATAGGGTTGTGTGTGTGTGTGTGTGTGTGTGTGTGTGTGTGTGTGTGTGTGTGTGTGTCTACTTGTAGGTATGCAATGACTGTAATAGCTATATCTTTACCTTTTCTCTACTTTTCCTCTGCAGTAATACATCAAATTAATGTATTTTCCTGTGATTTCACAAGTATTTTTGAATCAAAAGAGGCTGTTGTAAGGAAAATTGCTGGGAAGATAGCAGAAAGATGTAATACCAGATTACTTGTATGGCCATGAATGGCTAAAGTGCTCAGAATGACAAACCAACTAATGCCAAAAAAACCAAAATGCACAGTACTTAAACAACTGCTGCATTTAAGAATTTTCATGTTCAAGATTAATGTTTTGATATGTTATACAGAAAATTAGTACCGTTTGAAATATTTTATGTAAAGGAGTTGGCACAATGGCAACGCAGTGTAATAGAATAATTTAAAATAACTTCTGTGTGAATAACATCATGTTGAAGTTTGCCCAATTAAAAAAAAATAAATAAAAAGAAGGCTAATGAAAAAAGAGTTAAGATTCCAAAGCATAAATTGTGCTATTTATGTTCGTTAAGTAGGGTTTGAAATCCTGTCTTAGGGACATCTTGCCTAACTATATATCTCATGCTGCTCGGTAAATGAGAAGAGTATTGATTGGCATATGCTGCTTAAATCGATCACCTTGACAGCCAGAATTACAGTAATCTGTCAGTATTAATGACTATCTTTCAAGCCTTGATACCTCTCCTTTGCTTGTCTCATCTTGCCTCAGTTCTGTTTGAAGTGCATTTTCTTGAAACCTCTGGTTTTGTCAGGATAGGTACTTTTGTAGGGTTTTTTGTCCCCTGAGTCCAATTTATTGGCTTGATCATGCAATTAGAGTTAAAATGCAGCACCAGGGAGCAAAAGTAGGCAGTGTCCTGAGTAACAATTGGATCTCAGAGGTAGTGCAAGCCTGTTCTCAGCCATCATTTATTAGTTACCTGTTGAAAGAATAGGATTGTTTTGCAATGAATAATTCCAAAGCATCACTTTAAATGCCTTTGATTTTAGCCACTAGAGACAACTGATTGAGCCAACATTAGTGATAGGCTTTTAAACTCTTGCCTTAGTGTTTGTCATAAAGACATGTCAAATAACTGTTGGCAAAATACTTGCAGATGTATGTACCAAGCTGCTGTGTTTGCTAGATTTTCATGCAGTGAACATAATTTCACTAAATTTCACTTGGTTTTCATGTATTTTTAATGTGAGGAGTAAGTTGAAGTGTGACATTGTATTGTTGATCACAACTCCTTGAGTGTAACCATCGAGACAATTCCTGATCCAAGCGGTCCAGCCATCAACTCCGTGTCTCTCAAACTTAGGAACAAGGATATCAGTGTCAGATGCTTTGCACAGATCCAGGTAAATAACATCAGTTACTCTTGGCTCATGTACCAGTGCTGTAACGCTGTTGTAGGAGGCCACCAAATTTGTGCATGATTTGTCCTTAGGACAGCCACATTGGCTGTCTCAAGTCATCACTTTATTTCCCAATGTGTCTCATTATAGTTCCCAGGAAGATCTGCTCCATGACCTTGCAGGCATGGAACTGCTTGGCCTGAAGCGCATTTTAAAGGGGTACAGTTTAAGCACATGGGTTTAATAGTGCTGTTTTTATCACAAGATATCTACAACATATTTCAGTCAGCAGTACAGATTTATTTATTAGCTACTCTTCCCTAATGAAATGCGTGAGACTCTCTTGGAAGTGGTAAAACACAAAATATCAAGTTAGCAAAACTGATTGACTGTAGTAATGTTGTTTTCTACTATTAATTGCACTTATAAAGACCTTAGTGCTCTGTTGATGTTGTAGACACTTATGGAGGGGACTCAAATCTTTTTGTACTATTTGAAAAAATATATTCTAGATTCTTTTACTTCTACGTTCTTTCATAAATATAATTTACCCATCTGAAGGAGAAATATTGGTTCTATTGATTTCTCAACAAAATATGGGTAGGCTTATGCTGGTGGCATTCTGTTTTAGGATAGAAGGAGGGCAGTGAGCTATCCTGAAATGCAGTGACCTGCTTTATCAGCCTCTTTATCTGCCTCTAGAGCTTCTGAGTCTGGATATGTCAGTACAGATCCCTTGTGGGAAGAGAATTTTTCTTTTAACATATAAAAATATGTTACAACATATTTTTAAGGAAGGAAATGTTTGCGTGTTGTTAGCTGAAAATTAGTAGTGGAATCACTCTTTCATTACAAAATGTGTTTTTAAAGTCTATAAATCCCTTTTTAAAAAATAAATTTTGCAGGGGGAAGGCTATGAGTCCTTAAACTGGAATGAGAAAGATAAACTAATCCAATGTTACACAGAGTTGATTGCCATGTGTGTAACACAAAGTGACAGGTTTTTTGTTAATACCTACTTAACCTTATTAATTAATTAAACATTTTGGGTAACAAAAGCCCTTTGTTAAAATGTTAAGACTCTTGCTCCCTTAAGGTGTTAAAATTCATACAGATTTCTTTGATAGCTGTCAGAAGTCTGTGAATAAAAGCCTGGAAGACTAAACTATTTTTCCTTACATTCCAGAGATGTAAAGAAATAATTTTAAACTATTTAAGCCCTGGTTTTAAGTTACAAAAACCAGCATTGTGTATTGGTTTTGTCCTTTACTTTTCATAAATTCACCCTCATAAGATGATAGGGGATGTGCAAACAACTTGCAAGGTTTGTATTTTAAAACACTAAAAACCATGTATATATAAAAATAAGTATGTGGCATTCCATATGGTTGATTCTGATATTTAAATTGGTGGGAAACATGGGAAATTATTTCTAGCAACCCAGACTGGCAAAACTGTAATGGTTTTGAGATAGAGTGATGTTTTGGGGTGAGTTGAATAAGATATTGGCAAACTGTTTCTGCATCATTCTGCATATGGTAATCAAAACAGTTGGGGCATGCTTTCCAGTGCCAACAAAGGGATTAGAAGATCTTAGGTACCAAAAAAAAAAAAAATAGATTAAATAGAAACAAGCACATTGGTTGGCTTCATCCTTCTACAGGTCTGTATTTCAGTTACTGAAAAAGGGCTTGTATGTAATACCTGGCAGTATGTGGAAATATCTAGCTGGAGATGGAATGCACTTCATGTAAAAATATTCACCAGGGTCAAAATTATAACAAAAAAGATTATAGTTTATTCTGTATGTGCCACGTAGTAGAAAAATGGAATAAGCTAACATAAAGCAAGGATTAAAAGTTAGTGTTACAGTAATTGGAGTTACCATATGGCAGTCCGAAGGACGTGAGTCCTAATCATAGCCTGGCCAATCAAATTAATCTCAATATACTTTCTAGGCATTGAGAAAATAGTTTAATTGCTGATTAGCTGCAGCTGAATAAATCCATGGGTCACAAATACATCTATCTCCTCCTGAATGCTTCTCCTCCCAAACACAGAAGAATGCATGCTATTAGAAAATCGTTTAATTTCAGCTTGCTAAACCATAGTTACCATCCATCTGTTCATGCCAATTGTGGAAAAAGGTCAGTTTTCAGCAAAGCCATGCACTTCACAGAAGGTATGTGAAGTGAAATTTCACAGGGGACATGATGGATCCTGATTCCTAGTGATAAACCTTAGGGGCCAGCAGGGTTGGCATATGGTTCAGCATGATATGAAGGCTTGGGTTCCCTGGCTTCACTTCTTTGGCGTGGAACTGATAAAACCTGGCTCTTAAGTATTGTTTCACTGGACACCAATCATGGGCAGCAGGAACTGCCCACTTAACTCTCTGTGGGAAGGAAGGCCAGGCTGTGTTCACAATAGTACCATTGTAGTGCTGCAGACTGCTCTCAGCAGCTTGACGGCATTAGGGAGGAGAGCGATTAGCTACTTTGCTAATTGCTGTTCACAATATAAAAAAAGGGAAATAACTGAAAATTCGTATTTGTTTCCTTCATTTAAATAGAAGCCTGACTTTGAGGTTTTAAAATCATTCTTAAAATTGACTTAAGCCCTCAATAGAGGCTGGTAAGTAGATTATCTGCTACTGGTACTGCAGCAACCCAAAGGAAAGAGAAAACATTCTCATCAAGTATAAAATTTTTAAAGGTAGTTGTAAAGTTCATTAAAGTACAGATTGGAATTAAGGACAGAATTTCTTATTAGAGAAGTTGCCTTTGTTGCTAGTAGTGTGGAATGGAAAATGAACACATGCCTGTATGTGCAGTCTTTTTACTGGACAGTATTTAATAGTAATATAATTTATATTTGTGTAATTTTGCAGTTTGGAGTGATTTCCTCATGCAAATGCATTCACTGTTTTTCTCATCAATTAATGTGTCTATATATACAGAGTAGGTATATAAAGCAGAAATTTAAATACTTGAATATGTGAAAACAGTGAGCTTAAGCATTCATGCTAATACCAGACAGCAGAGAATTAGTTTTGCTTCTGTATTCTTTACACCTATCAACCTTAATTACTTGAGTTAAAACTGATGTAATGATGGACGTCAGATTGAGGATGAATCCCTCTCCCAGCATCAGGAGTTACTTTATGGGGTTGCAGTTCCCCTCTGGCCTATAGTATTCCTCATTTATTGCAGTCATCACTTCAGCCCAAACCTTAACATCTTTTGTTGGTATGTTTGGTACAACAGCTTTACTAAACTTCAGCGCCACGGCCGCAGCCCTGTGCCTCCCCTGCTGCCTCCTGCAAGCCCACAGCTGCCAGGTGACCGCAGGAGCAGCGCTCCGTCACTCTGAGAGAGCCCAGAGCCGTGGCAGCTGTGATGGGCTTCTAAACAATTAGCACAACATACCTTATGGACTCATTGATTCCCATCTTGGATACATTAGTAAGACAAATCCTTCCTGTAAGTTGGAGTGGGAATTCTGCCTGCTTATGGGTTTCAGCACTGTTTTCTTCACTATTTTGCCTTCATGTCCATAGCCTGTTACTGAAACCTGCATGAGTGTAGTATTTTTAAATACTGTCATTATTCTTTTAACCACCCAGCTAAAGTTATAGTGCTGAGGTGTTCATCCTTCCCATCCTGGTAGCCATTTGATCTGACTTTTTAAATAAAATGCAGTTCAGGGTTTGTAGAACTGTCAATACACTATAAATGGTACCAAAACTGATACTTTCTGCTATATGTTTGTATTAGTATGGTCCTGCTGTATTTCAAACAGATAATTCATTGAATGCCCATTCTTCCTCTTACTGCAGAGTAGATTATATTTAAGTCAAGATTAATGGATAGATTCTGATGTTAAAACCCAGTCTCTGAGCCTTTCATTCCCTAGAGGCATATAGTGCATTAGTTTAAGCCAATGTGCTGCTTATCATAGATACTCTGACACGGTCTTAAATGACAGTTTACTGTACTTTGTAGCTCCTTACTCTGGTAATAAAATCACTATATTGTGTTCTTGGTAATTACAATATTAAATAGAAACTTAATTGGATTACTGCACATTTAGATACAGATAGTTCTTAAGTAATTGTCCACTGTAAAATTTCTGATACTCATTTTTTCTCTCATGCAGTGTGTTCTGTCAGAGTCTAAGCTTAATATGTAGTTCAGTCACCTTAGATGAAAAAGTGGTGAAAAGACATCTGCAGTGGGATTTTTTGGTGCAAATGAGTATCTTTTATCATACAGGTTTTCTCTTAAACCTTTGTTGGTTTTCGAATCCTTCTATAAGATGTTCCTGTTTGCCAAAGTTCTTAAAATGAAATAACTTATGGGTTCTACAGAGTTGATGAATTTTATAAGTAGTCTTAATTCAGATTTTTTTTCCCTTAATTTTGAAATTCCAAAAAGTCTGACCATAATTTTGGTCATTTTTACTGCCTAAGCAGATGAACAGAATTAAAATTAATTCAGTAAAGAATATTTTTCTGTTATTATCTGAAAAAGAACCCCAGCTTTTTTATATAGTTTTATATCGTTTTATATCCTAAAGACAATACTGAAATTAAAATTTATTTTAAGTTCAGTTCACTTGCACTTTAATTCCACATATCTTTATAAGCCTTCTGTGAAGGACCTTGGTGCAGAGTGGTTACATTTTTCATTCCATAATTGAGTGTTTTTAAGTGGTTAAGCGCAGTCCAAATTTTATCCAATTCCAGCTTGTGTTAATGGTGCTCCACTCACACTGCCTTAGCACCTGTTATGGATTTTGAGTCATCTGGCAGCCCGTGGGACTTAGATAAAGAAGTACCAGGTGTCCTGCCTGTCTCTTAATTGAGACGCAATGTAAACAATATAGACTTGGCAATATGGTTATAGAAATGGATTAAAGCCCAGCTTTGTCTGCTCTGATGAATCACAGCTTTTTCTTCCTAGAAGATGTTATAAACCACTGATGAATTTAGTGAGCTGTAAGATTTTGTGGAACAGCATAAAAGTAAACAATGCATCAAGGATTTTCCTAGAAGGACAGTTTTGCAGAATGTTAAATGTGTTGAGTCTTTTAATGAAAATGTATGCATCAATTAGAATTTCTTGCAGTAATTTAGCAATTTTGAAACTGCCCACACTAGAAAAATTAAGATTCTTACATAAATTCAGATAAAGTCAATGCCTTTCCATATGTAGTGTGTTGGTAAACTAGGCAGAAAACAATACCATTTACTTGAAAACGCTCAGTGGCTGCAACTTCATCTAGCCTACACTTACATTGCAGGACTTTTAACCATATAACCATGGAGCAGATAGAATGTAAATTATCTCCTTTAACTGTAATATAAGTAATTTTAAACAAAAAATGTCCTCCAAATGGTAAAAATGCCTGATAACAGTTAATTTATCACAGATTTATTTAACTGCTCAGTAGTGTAAAAACTTAAAAGCAATTTTCATTATATTCATTCAAAGGATGATGCAACTATGTTTTGGAAACAAATTGCAATATTTGAATAATGGAATTAGTTTGTATAAATTTATCTATTATAGGTTCCTTTATTTTCTTCATGAAGGAGTGTACCTAAGAAATTGCCTCAAAAAGCCCTTTGCAGTTATAGCTTGATTTGAAAAAGAATGTTATTAAATATGTTAGATAATACATTTTAGGCTTCCTTAAATTCTACAGTCTGTTACTTGTTTTTCATATATATTCTCATTTTATTAGTGAGATATTTACATTAATTAGTAGATTGTAACATATACATTACTTATTAAAACTATTGATTTTGGATAATTTATAGAGCCCGTTCTGCAGTTTTAAAATGTTATCACCAAATGCAACATACTAATTTACTTTTGACATACATTTTTCATTTCTCTGAGGTTTATGTTCTATTTTTGTGAGTAAGAAAATATATTGGTACATTTTATTGCAGGAGAGCTGTCTTGAAAAAGTGGTTCAATAGGGAAAAAATCACCTTAAAAGACTTTAAAATTTTTCATTTTCACCAGCTTAGTAGTATCTAGAATAGTAATTTTTTTTCTTCTCTTTCATCTAAGTAACTTGCATGAGATATGAGGAGAATGAACTGAATTCTGCCTTATGAATCATTGGTGTTGTGGCTAAGTCCAGTTGTATGTGCAGAAGCTTCTTTCATTTACAGCATAGCTCTGTAAACAGGTGCACCTAGCTAAATATTTATTTGCCATTTTCAATATTGACAGTATTTAAGAAACACAAAAGAACCCAGACTGACTTTGACATATCAAGGTGACTTGAGTAAACAGAAGATGCAGCTGGAAGAAAATAAACCCTCTTTATTTGTATACTGTGCAAACTAGATGTGGAAATTACTGAAATGCAATAAATAGAGAACACCATGATACCACTTCTACAGAGTCACTTTTCAGAATAGAAGAGAACTTTAACTATTCCTCTCAGTTGATACTGATCACCCACCTACATACAAAATGCTGCTACTTGCAGGGCTTCCAGCCCTGGATCAATAGCAGCCCAACTTACATCCTTAACTCTAAGAGCCAACAAAGACTACAAATTGCTGTGACTCAGTATGAGTTCAGCTGGTGTGACAACCACTGCACAGTCTCTTCTTTTAGAGTGAGATTTCCCAGAAAAAAAAATTCAATTTCTGTGATGTGTGGGGGTTTTGTCTTGTCTTCCTGTAGAAGTCAAATTCTGCTGGGACTAAGTTTTCCTTTCGGCTTAAAACCTTGATCCTAACCTGTACTTGTTATCTTTATAGGGGATGCCATTCTCCTTTCACACTTCGATGTAAGGAATTGAAATTTACTAGGAAAGATGTGCCAAATAAAATCAATTCTTTCATCATTTTAAGTATCTCAAACTGTAGCAATTTATTCTGTGGGGTTTGCACACCTTTTCAGGCCAGAGAGCAAAAAACTTAAAATCTCCTACCAACATATGCTCTTCACTGTGCTTCACTGTTTCTTTTTTTACTTTGGTCCCTAATATCCTAGGAGCATTTTTGTATGTTGACCATACTACAGATTTGGGGTTTTTTCCTATAAAAAATGATTGATGCCTCTAAATTTGCTGAGGAGGAAAATGTAATAAACCAGAGAGTTCCTTCTTGTATGGCTTTTCTTAAAATATTATCAATCTCTTTTATGTAAATTGTGTGTGTATGCAATTAAAAACCTCTTGCAAATGTCCATTTATCCTACAAGAAAGTATCTCTGGGAGTAGGATTTTCATTTTCCAGGTAAGGATGGAGCAGCAGTTCAGTTTCTTTGTGTCTTAAATTATTTTCCAAATGCCTGGCAAACAAAGTCATACTCTCCACAATCATATCAATATATATTGACTTCTTAGGTGATTTTGCTAACAGTTGGAACTGCCAGGGATGCAGCTGTACATGCATTTCTGAGAGGAGTTTGTAATTTAACCTGAAAAAAATCCATCTTGCTATTTGGAAATGCATGTTCTAGCTTTTTTCCTAGGAGGTATATCAAGACAATCATTAAAACCCTGTCTTTTTTTCTTTGCTCTGGAACCAAAGCATCTACATACCAATATGCAGTTATATCATGGTATACTGCACATGTATACTAGACATTTATACAAATACATAAGTATGAGGAGGGAAGATTTATGAATAAAGCTTTCATAAAAGTGTCTTAATTCAACACTGCTGGAATTTTTCTTTATTTCATAAAATAAGATTTCTTCTTACTCACAGGAAACATAGATGCTCATCTTTACAGTCTAATCATTATGGTACTTTCTTGGGAGAGGAAAGTCCCTGGATAGGGACTTTCCAGTCCATGCTCAGGAACCATTTATCAAATGGTTTTTGGAGCAGGCAGCAGAACTTCTTCTCCAGCTCATTTGAGAATCTAACACTTAGTTGTTCTGGTAACAGATTGATTACATAGTTGTGAAGTGCTTTATCCTTAAATAAACTCTTGGAAATCTTATTCTATGTTTAAACAATTTTTTTCTTCATTTTTTTCCAGCTTCAGGTTAATGTCATTTTAGGATTGGTATTCCGTCAATGACTGTAGCAGTAGTCATCCATCCACTCCTTAACTAAAAAATATTAGATGTATTGTAATGCATTTTTGTCAGCTGTAAAACTGAGAAGTGTGAAGAAGAATGGAAAGAAAATGTGTAGTCAGAATGACAGAGTAAATTGTAAAAAATCAATAATCATAGTGACGGGAGAGTTTGGGGGAAGGTAGAGTTTGGAAATTGTTTGTGGACACTTGTGGAGACCTGATGCTACACATAAGCCACATAGAAGAAGGTACAAAAGTGTCTTTCCAAAAGGTCAAGATTAGTGAGAGTGACTACATTAACTGACTGGAGGTGAGTGGTTTTGGTAAAATGGATGGAATAGGTATGGACTGTAAAGTTCAAATTAGTAGCCTGCATTTGCACTAGGGAGTGGCAGACTGATGGCAGTGTCTGAGAGAATGCATCATCTAAGAACTACATCCAGAAAGTGGATTCTGCAGTGCTCTGAGTAGATTATAAAAGGATTAAAAATGCATTTATTTAGGCCAGAGAAAAGGATATGGCAGTAACTGAGATGTGAGGTAAGAGCCTAGGTAATTTGTTCAGATAGAAGGCTAGAAAAAGTTTTAGCTTAGATTATGCATAAAGAGTCTGCAGATGTAGATGTATTTTGCCATAGGAATCTAAAGCTTGGAAGTGATACAATCAACAGAGATGGAGAGCTATTAGGTGAAGACATGAAATTATATTTTTCAGAAAGATTGGGCATAAGTAGGTGATCTGACAGCCAGGCTTTCAGTGCATGTTCCCAAGTGCAAATCAACAGGTCTAATAATGGAAAGTACAGTATTTTCAAATAATACATCTTTTCAGATAATTATTAATAGGAATAATTACAGATTTAGAGAATAAGTAAAATGGAGCCTAATGTAAATGAAATATTGGCTGAAGTGACTCCAACCTGAGTGACCTATAAAGATATGATTCCTAATTTTCTTCTGGTACTGACTCTATTTTTCAGAACTTGTTCTTCTGAAGAAGTATAATGAAGTAAATTTTTTTGTTATGTTTTTTGCAGTTATGCATCTGCAAGTTTTTAGCTGACACATTTGGGCGAATGCCGGCACAATTAATGTATATCGTACATTTTTATTCATTCTGTTTTGTTCCAGTTAGCACCTTCTTCAGAAGCAGACAGCTCACAATACTGTTGTTTAGGTGTTTTGTCACTCTCTGTGCCAGTCTTTCTCCATTGGTTTGTCTGTGCATCCTTCCCATTCCATCTTAATTGCTGATGCCAGTGGCAACATCCACTTGAAGTAAGAATACAGCTTGCATTGCCCTATTATTAGTAGCCATTGAGTTTGTATGTGCCACTCAATCTGTAAGTGCTAATAAGTCTTTCCTAGAGATCAGTGTTTTAAAGAAATAAATGTCTAGCCTATTAGAAGTAATGTAGAAATTAGCTTCCATGGGTTTATGGTCACTCTTGCAGACAGTTGCATTCAAATAGAGTGTAGAACTAGATTATCTTAGCCACAAAAGCAAGTAGAATTGGAGTTTCAAAATAACTAGGATGTTCTCAAAATACAAATTACTAGAAGATAAAAGTATCTCATATCTGCAGTCTCTAATATAGAAACAGAGTTCTTCTGAGGAGAGTCTGTAATTTCTCAGTGCGGAGCAAAGCAAGCTTTGGATTTGGAGTTTGCCTCAGATTTTTTTTTGTTTTTAAGGTGGGTTAGGTTTTTAGCAAGCTGCAGATGGTTTTGTGGATTGTTAGAATGAGCAGCAACCCAGCTAGCTGAATTATTTTTCTCTTGGTGTGTACTAAGTGTGCATTTGAATTAGACTTGTAGAACTGATATAAGCATATCCTCTTCACTGTCTAACAAAAACATCATTATTGTCCTCAATCAGCATCTATCTCAAGACTTCTATATTTGGTTAGGAGATTGTACCAAGATTAGAGAAAAAGAATGTCCTTGTCATGTTCAAAGCAGTAACTTTCCTTCATTTTGCCTTATTTGTGTATAAGCTTTGGATATAATAGAATAAACTAAAAGGTTTCCTTTAGAGACCTCTGAAAGTAGAGCATTTTAAAAGCAAGTAGGTGTCTCTACCCTACTTTTTCATGAAGCATTTTACCCATTCAAGCAGACTTTCAAAAACAGCTTGTTTTGATAGCAGCCTGCTCTCCTGTGGGCCTTCAGCCTTTGCTTCCTGGCAGCACCTTTGGTGCGAAAAGAGAGTGATCAATTGGGAGACTATCAGTGCCAGCATGCATAGAGTGATAAGTTAACACACCACTGGGAATTTCTAGGGCCCACCAAGATACTTCACTTCTAATGTGCTAACAAGCTCATTTTTCTACCTCTTGCCTCTTCAGTTATTTTTTTTTTCTCAGAAGAGCTTAGAAGTTGAGTGCATCAGGCATAATGAAAAGCTCTGTAGGAGGGAGAAGCAATAACCCCATTTTTCCCTTTTCAGCCAAATAGAAAATTAGTTTCTGGTAATACACAAAGGCCAGTATTTTTTGTGCAAGGGGCACTGCTGTGAATCAAAGGACTCTATTAACTGCAGAAAATTCAGCAGCTGTGAATCTCCCCCAATGAAAAAAAAGTGCTTTTCAACAAGTTGTGAGATACGTAGTATTATTTAGACTTCAACCATCAGTTTCATCCTCTACCACTTATACATAGCCTCTTAAAAACTGTGCAATATTACTGTCCTCTGTTCAGGCTCAATACTGTGTTTATCTCCCAACCTAAGAATCATTACAATGGGAGATTTTTATATTTTCTCTTGTCCCAGTGCTTCTATTTTAGCTTGTCCAAACTGAGGCTTCTGCTGTGGTTCAGCTGTCTCTGGATTCAGAAGGAATTCAGAGCGCAGATTTTGGAGAGAAAACTGTTTCCCAGTTTCACTATGTAACCTAGTTATGGTCTAAGGAAATATTATAGAAATAATTTTATTCACTGAAACTTGTTTCTACATAATATAGTCTCTATATTTTTTCATGTTTAGATAGACTAAAATCTACAGTAAATATTGTACAGAAAAAATTGCAAAAAATTAGTAGGAAAAGTTCTGTAATTGTAGAAATGTTGTTTTGTAAGATAATATGAAGGTTATTGTTCCTAACTTTCACTGGGTGTTGGGAATTTTATTGCTTATCATAACTGAAAATAGTATAATTATTTTAAATTTTATCACAAGTAATTAAAAATGCTTATCATGTATAATACATGAGTTTCTGTGTTTGGATTGCTAAAAAATACGTGCAATGTAAGTATTATCTCCATTTCACAGGTGGTGAAATTGAGTCAGAAAAATAGGTTCCTCACTGTCCCAGATTCCCCCCAAAAGAACAACAGACCTAAGACCCCCAAATTTTAAAGAAACCTATTTTGAGTGCATTCCTCCACAGCATGCTGATTTGTTTTGGTTTTTTTTTTTTTTTGAAAACAGAACTATGTAAGTAGAAAATTGTCTCACTATCTGCAAATAAAATATGAAAAAAAAGTGGGCACAAATGTAAATGTCAGGGAAAATTTTTGATTGTTCTGTGTTTGCGTAAGATAGCTGGAGAAGGTTTCCCTCATTCAATATACTGAGTCCAGCTGGAGAACTCTGAAAGTTGTGTGAGAAAAGGTTAACTGATTTCTCAGTTCAGCAACTATACAACATGAAGTCAGCATGGTGTTTTTTCTTGATAATTGTATGTTGCTGCCTGCTGCTCTACATTTTGACAGCCATTTCCATAGTTGCTTTCATGAACAGCAGAAATATTCTCTCTTTTTCTCGCTCTCTCTGTGCTTACAGCACAGTTGGGCCTGCTGGAACAAGAAGCGTGGAGAGGGTTCTTCAAAAACAACACCACTTCAAGATACCAGTCTCTTGTCAGTAATACTGGAGGGGGAGAACACAGGAAGAATAAGAAGTACAGTATTTTACTATCAGTGCCCTGCCAACACCCTGTTAACCAGTGTTTAAGGGTCCTGTGGATTCTTTACAGATATTCTTGCTTGGTTTAATGACATAATTGAGAAGGTGTTTTTCCCAATACTGAAATTTCACTATATTTGTCTTAAATATGTGTGTGTTTAGGGATTATGAAAGCAGTTTATTATGGAAAAGTGCAAAGTAATTTGTTTTGTTAATGCTAAGGTATGTTTTATGCTCCATCTGAAAATTGAAATGTTTTTATATTTAATTGTGACCAGAATACAGGCAAATCAGTTACTTAAACATTGTTGTTATTTGTAAACAGTTTCAGGAAGTTCTGCATCAGACATGAAAAGAATACAGTTAAACCATAAGGTTTACATTAATCATGTGTATCTTACACTTAATATTATGTCAATGCATCAGACAATATCACAGTCATACAAAGAATTAAAAATAAGTGTGTACACTGAAATACATTATAGGTATTTAACTAAAACAAAAATTCTGAATTACTAGGCAATGATATTTAGCAGTTACAGTACGTGATATAAATTCATCCTTAATTCTTGGCTAACTCAGCTACGAGGAGAGAGCACGATACCTGCAAACAATTGTTCAACATCATCTAGAGCCTACAACATTTGAAGATTTTGCTGCTCAGGTTTTTTGCCCAGCACCTTATCACCATTTGCCCTCAGAGACGGGTAAGAAGTAACAAACAGTTCTCATAAAATCTTAAACTTGAAATGCAGTATCCTTACTTATAAAGACTAAAAATTCAGACCTTTGCACATCATGAAGAGTTACCATTAATTGGAAAGAATATACGTTTGAGAATGTGGGCAGAGTTGACTTTAAATCTTCATTCTGTTTTCTGGCATCATAAGCCAATACCTAGCATTAAGATTTGGCAAGATGCTTTAATATAGCAACCAGACCCTGTATTTTTATCTCCTGTATAAAGTCTGCTTGGAAACATTGGTACTGTCATGTAGGCTGGTTAAGGTAGAAACATTTTTAAGTGCACCTTCTTCATAAGACAGTTTCAAGGCTCACTACATGTTTAGAATGTAAAGTTTTAAACTGAAAATCTGAGCCTTGCAATCTTAATTTTGTTCCCATGTTATTAATCACTAAGTTGGTTTTAAGGTAGTTTTTACTTTCCAGTAAAATACCTGTTTTATAAGAGGATGCTGCATTTTTTTGTTACTAATAAGAAAATCGATAAAAGAAAATGAGTAACTCAAGGCCTTCCTGTTCTGACATTTCTTGAACTCCTTATGATTATTTCATTATTTTATTTCCCCTCTTTTTAGATCATTAAATATCAGTTCTGTTTATCTGAAGGTAAGACAAAGTGTCCAAAAAAACCCTTTGTTCCTCTTACTTTTACTAGAACACTAAGCTTGTAACCAAATTGTATGCAAACTTTCCTTGTTGCCCTTGTTCACACTAAAAAGAATTTCACACTGATTGAGAAATGACCACTACATCTTCTAAAAGTTTTAGTCTTTTACTAACCTCAGGTCTGCATGAAGCACTAACACTGGTTCTGGGATTAAGGTAACTAATGATAGAGACAGTTGTTGAATGAGTAACACTTTATTGTGTTGACCTTTGTTTCTCAGCATGAACAAGTAGTACTGGATGGCAGTGGTGTGTTTTGTACCCTGTACTGTCTTTCATTGATGTTGTAAGACATTCTGCAGTGATAACCTAGGAGAGATGGAGAAGAAGAATGTGTAACTCTTGAAATCCCCTGTTCAGAAAAACCTTATTTAATGATAATCAAAGTGCTTCCATGGAAAAACTTGTAAATCTAAATGAAATAAATTTTGTAAGAATAGTTTGGCAAGTTGTTATCTGGAAATTTGTTTCTCACTTCCAAAATATATACAGAAATTAATTATTAATTATGATCTTTATTATCAATTAAGAATTATTATAGGACTACAAAAAGAATGACTGAAAGATGTTAAAATGTTGAGGCTCCTTTAAAATACAAGCAATAACTAGAAATGAGGTGCAGTTTCAAACTATAAAAAGTGGTATAATTATGCTAACAGAAATAGTTGAGACCAAAGGCATACAAAATTAAGTAATTTAATTAAAGCAGTATAAAAATTAGTAACATAATTTAAAGTATGAAAACATTTGAATAAGAAAAAGCTGTAACTAGAAATATTAAAACCAAACAAACATTTAAAACAGTAACGAGATATACCAATCCTTGCCACATTTCATGTCAAGGGACCTAGTGAATATTCAGCACCAGACACTTTTGTATGGCTAGTATATATTCTATATTCTAGTGCACTTGTTGAAGTTCTGCCCATTCATTTTAAGAAGTCTCATTCCAAGCCAAGTTGTTCTGCCCTCTTCTTCTAATTCATTCTTTCAGGGTGAAGCAAGACTGCTTTTCTGCTAGTTTGGGGGCTCAGAGTACACTTCTCTACAGCGGCGGTTCCTGTATTCTTTTAAAATTGGTATTCTCTAGCATGATCTGAAAGGAGATTATGATTTTTAGAAACTTGGTTTTAACTTAACCTTTCTATCAAAGTTAATAATCTTCTATAGGAATCTCATTAATAGGAGTTTGTGATGTGTTTCACATCTGCACACAAGCATGTGTGTGTCTGCATACCATGAAACATGATGTCCTGTCCTGGGAGCCACATTCTTCTGGACCTTGCACTGTGCAGTGGAAGTGACCAAGACATCAGTGTCAGGAGCAGCCAGAGCTTCCTAGGACAGATGTGCAGCACACTGTGACCCAGCCTGGCCCCACCTCTGCCTGACTGAGCTTGCATTTCAGCCAAGAGAAGCTGGGGATGCTCTGGCCGTCCTGCTTGCAGCCTGATCCCTGTTCCATCCCTGCTCCTGGAACTCTGATACTCAGCTCCAGCACAGAGTGCCTGGAGCAGCACTGAGCCATCTGCCCCCAAGCTGACTCTAGAGGGCACAAACCCTACAGCCTGAGGCAGGTGTAAAATATCACTGCCAGAAAGGTCACCCCAGGGCTTGGGGTCAGCCTGGAAACCACTGGTTTCCAGTTCTAGCAGAGGCAGACCTGTGAGCTACGTTGCTGCAGATGACCCAAATTTCTGAGGGAGTGTGATCCCAAAGAAGAGTTCACCAGCAGTGCTATTGAAAAAATAGATACCCCTAAATTTCCAGGGGCCCTGCAACAGGTGGATTTCTTAAAAGAGGTGCAGAGCACTGAACTGTGCCAGGATTACACACAGAAGTGGTGCTGGAGTCCTGTCTGGGAATCCACATGCATTTATCACCCTCAAGGTGACTCAGACAAAACCTTGCAGGCTCCCAGCCAGATGTCCATGTCATCTGAAAATTTCTAACCAGCTTCTAAGAATACATCACATTTTTTAAAAACAAAATATTTCATTTGTGTATGAGGCTTCTTTTAATAAAGTTATTGACCAGAAGAGGCTAAGAAAAAAAATCCACATTTTAGCTATTACAGATATAATTATTTTAATGGATCATTATCTCAGTGATTACAACTTCTGAATATGTTTAATTTTATAAAGTACTCTCCTTTTTTTGAAAATACATTTTTTCATCTAAGAAAGATCTTAGAAACTATGAGTCTGCTACAGCCCATCACCATGTGTTACCATTTTGTTGTTGTTGTGATCCCATTGGCCATTTTTTCCATTTGAGCTATGAGAATCAGAGCAAATAGAGAACATGCCTTTCAGTAACAAACTGTGTTTTCTCAGATGGACTTATTTTATCAAAGGCTCAGACATCAGCAAAAGCTGTTTCCTTTTTTATTGTGACTGCTCTTCAGTACAATGTGATTGTGGCAGCTGCTGGTTTATCTAGAAGCTTAGTTTGCCCTGTCAAAATATCTGACAAGTCCACCTTTCCATGTGTAGGAACCTGACTAGTGTAGTGAATGTGTACATTTAAAGAAATTGAGATTTACCTGTGCTTAATCACAGAATGCAATTCAGTTGCCTCTGTTTTTTACCTTGTGCTGTTTCTGTTACATTGAGTAACTGGAAATACTCTGCTAAGTAGGGTAACACGTCCTATGCAGATATTGAGTGAACCAGATCTCTGTGACAACAGAATAGGTTGAGGGAACTGTCAATGATAAGCTCAATTATATTGAAGGCCATATTGACCTCATGATGCTAACATTCTGATCTTTTAAATGTACTCATGTCTTAGGTTCCTTTTTTCTGTTTTCTTTTGTTCCCTTTCTTCCTACTAGGACTAGTACCTTATTACAGTACATTTCTGAAGAGGCCCCTCTACATTCATCATAGTATATTCCTTGTGACAAAAGCATCAGGCTTTTTGGTCCCAACAATCATTCCTGCCTTTTCAAGCCTGTATTCAGAACAGTTCTGCTGCCCCACTCCCAGAGTAAGACTAAGTGGGGTTGCCACCATACAGTCAGGGAAGCAGGGGAGTGTAGAGGTAATGATGGTTTCAGCCTTGCACAATTAAAAATCTAGTTCAACAGCTTGTATTTTCTTCTGCTCCTTCTTTGCTGTGAAACGTTGAAACTAATAATCTTTTTGGCCCTGTACCACCACTTCACAGATGAGAATGATGGTGATTTTGTCACTGTAGAAGGATCTGAGTCACACTTTGTGGTGGTTTGTAATTGGAAGTGAAGCTGAAATACAGAAGTGAGGGCTCTGTGTCTAGAAGGGTTGGAAGAACTTGTCATTATCCTTTCTCCAGTACAAACTTGGGATTCTTTTTTTTCATTCCAAATCAGAGCAAAACCTCTAAACTTAGTGGCTTTTTCCAAAGAATTCACGTTGGAATGGCTAAAGCTGAAACCTTATGCATTTTTGAACTATTATGTTGTCATCTTATTGCAAAAGTTCCATACCTTCTTGGTCATTGTTCATGGGCAGCTCCTCATAGCACTGACTCCTTCACAGCACAGCCAACAAACTCCAACTCTTCCCTCACCCAGCTAGCCCACTCTTTTGTAGCACTTGTATTATTGGACACAGCTGTGGCCTGTTAAGGGCAGGCCTGTTCCTAATCTTTGTGATTAGTGCAGCTGCAACTCCTCAGGTGTGAGACTGCCTTCTGCACTATCTTTATTTTCTTACATTCTGTCTCTCCACACTGTTGTCCTAAAGTCAACCACTTGGGTGAAGGTACACTCAGCACTTTGAGATAGTAAATTCAGTGTGGACTGCTAGAAACCCAAACAGATCAACTTTCTACATTTAATGAAATGAGTCTACTGAAAAAAATAGTATGGTTGTTCAATTAAAAAGCATCCCATGCATACACACAAGGGGACAAAAAAATTTTAATCCTGACATTTTCTAGTTTTTTAATTTTTTTACTTTATTTTCTTGTGACGTTTGCCTTGTGTAATTACTTCAATTTTTGTTTTAAAGTATAGGACAAAACAGAATTTCTAAAACACTGATTACCAGCCCCAGGATACATAAGCAAACTGCAACCTCTAGACTGACCACCTCCTGCAGACTGAAATAGGACATTAGTTTGTAGGAATGGTAAGCTCTCTTAGCTCTGCCTCAGTCTCCACTAGTGGAAAGACTGGGAATTTAGCCAGAGGGTTTCTCTGGTTTTTGGCAGAGAAAAATAGACTTACCTTACAGACATAGTTCCAGCTAGGTTTTGAAGAGCATTTTTCACTGGACATGGTCTTGGCTGATGTTTTGCCAGAAACTTAATCTTATTTTGCTGTCTTCTTTCTCATGCCTCTTAGTTCTCTCTCTTCTACCCAGTTCTGGTCTCCCAGGTCGTTAGACCATCTCACCTTTTTGCCTTGCTTTCTACATCTGCTTCTCTCTTCCTTTCCTCATTTCACAAAATCAGTGAAAGACGTAACTGACTTGATTCTAGCAAGGCTGCTAAGCATGATGGACAACTTGGCCAGATTTGGTCTGAAATATATAAGAGTGGCAAAGGGCACAAGCTGTACAAAAATGATTGCCCTCTTCCTTGAAGGTCAGGTGGGACATGCTGAAGTATCTCAGAAGACCATCAAAATTTACCAACATGCACAAATGATTTTCCCCTATGGTCACTCGCAGACATAGCACTCGGGGCAGTGCTGATCCAGACAATGAGGTGTGATAAAGCCAGAAGAACTGAGAGTAGTCTTACCATGCAGCGCTTTCAGGCCTCTCCTTTGAAAGTCAAAACTGATGTGCAAGATTAGTCATGGCAGCGCATATCTTCTGTTACCTCCAGATTACTCCATCTCACTCACTTCTAATTTAGTCTGTGTGTAGTTAGGATTCCATTTTAGATTTGAATAGTTGATTTCTGAATCAAATAACCAAGATACTATCATTAGAAGATACTAAATTTTTCAAATGGACTTTGAAAATCTCGCATTTCAACTTTGTTGACCCACCTCCTTGTTCAGAGGCAATTGAAATGGCTTTGCATTATGGCCCCAAAATATCATAGCTGATCAAGCTATGGTATTTGTCACTTGTCAAATCTAAGAGGAGAAAAATATGGATCACTTCCCAATGTTTTCTGCCTCTTAAAAGTCCAAAGACATTTGCTTTGTTTATTTTTAGCTCTTTCTGACTCCACATCATTTGTCCATAAAGCCTTCATATATAACCCTATTTTTATATTTTGGATAACTAAATATATTGTTGTGGTTTAAGAATGGTATTTTCCAATTCGGTATTCCCACTGAGACCATTCCAAACCATATGCTGGTTTTATCACTCCCCCTTCCCTCAGTTGCTGGAGAGGAGAACTGGAGACATTAAAGGCACGGGTTGAGATAACAATTTACTGGAAACAGCAATAAGATAAGAAAATGAACAGCAGCAACAACAATATCAATACTAATGACAGAAGGTACAAGAAAGAGGCAAACAATTGTCATGGACACAGACACACCCCATCGCTGGCAAATGACACCAAGTTGCATAGAATAACCTTTGTGTCCTGGCCATGCTGCCTTCTGGCTGCTGCAAAAAAGAACCCTGTCCTGGCCAGAGCCAGGACATTTTCCACCCTTTGTTCTATACCATCTCCAATATGCCCAGATCCTGCACCTTTTGACTATTACGTGTATCGTCATATCTACATAAGCATGAGTGCCATTTCCGTGGGCAATGACCATCCCTCCAAGGTGTCTGTTGACTTCCTTTAGTTGATGACTGTGGGTTCAGTCCATCCTAGATGTCTTCCAGGGCAGGAGGATTGGTGGTTGTCAGGTGGTTGCAAGCTGCACCAGGAGCTCACAATTGGAGCAGTTCATATTCACTGTCCACGGTAGTTCTGGCATACACTGGCAGCGCCGTCAGCAACCATTTCTATACAATTCAACATTTCAGACTGTTCTAACCCAAAAATCAAATTCCCTGGAGCTACACATTGTGTTTCCCTGTCCCAAGTGCACCCATGTCCTTGAGCAAAAACAATCCCATGGATGGGTTTGTCTTTGCTTGAGGCAGGATTAATCCAAACTGTCTTCCCTAACGCATTTCTCATATGCTCCGCAGGGACTTTATATCCATCTGCAGTACACTGAGGTTTTGATTGGCCTGTGCTAAATGCATATCCCAGTGTCGACGGTCTCACCACCCATTGCTTTCAATGTAGTTTTTAGCAGTCCACTGTACCATTCCTGATTGCCAGAGACTGGTGCAGGATAGGGACTATGATGCCCCAGGTGTGTATGAGGATATTTTTGAAATGAGTCCCATTGTCCAGCTCTGTTCTTTTGGGGGTGCTATGTCACCCCATTTGCTGTTTCCAGGATGGTGTTCTGGGCAGTGATGTGAGGCACAGGGTGTGTCCCAGCCATTCACTGTTGTCTCCACCATTGTCAGCACATAGCACTTGTCTAGGCTGGTTTGTGGGAGTGCAATGTAATCAAACTGCCAGGCCTGCTCACATTTTTATTTCAGCCCTCGTCCCCCACACCAGAGAGGCTTTACCCATTTAGCCTGACCGATTGCAGTTCATGTTTCATGGTTATAGTGTCCACTGGGATATAGTGTCCACTCCTCAGTCACAAGCCCATCTGGATGTTGCATCTCTTCCTTGATGACCTGAGGTGTTAGGGGCCCACCAAGTCAGAGATCATTCACCCTTATGTTCCAGTCCAGATGCACCTGAGACACTTAAATCATGGCAGCCCAATCCACCTGTCCATTCTTGAAGGTTCTTCAGTAGCCCAACTCCAACCCCCCATGTAATCAGCTACCAGAAAATGAAGAAGGATATGCTCTCCTCACTGATGGTTCCCAGCATTTTGTAGGGATACATCAAAAATGGAAGGATGACGTGTGGAGTCCTACATGGCGAGTCACAGAAGCTATTGAGGGACAAGGTAGATCAAGTCAGGGTGCAGAGCTGAAGGCCATCCAGCTGGCCTCAGGTGAACGAGAGGAATGGCCTCTACACTGACTCGTGCATGGTGGCAAATGCTCTGTGGCTACAACAGTGTAAAAAGGGTGATTGGCAGTGCAGAAGGAAACCATCTGGGCCACTGAACTGTGGCAAGACATCACTGCCTGGGTAGAGAAGTTGGCTGTAAAAGTACATCATGTAGATGCACACACATCTTCTGTATTGCTCCTCTCTGGAGCTGCCACAGCATTCTCCTTGCAAATATTCTGTCACTTTACCAGGCTTGTGTAGGTGAACTGCTAAATCATTGGAGAAGAGAATTTCCCCAAAAACTGGCCCATTCTCTCCTGCATTCTGTGCTACTGATGACCATCCACCCTCAGGGCAGATCTCTGAATGACCTCCCAAGAAATCTCTGGCCTGACTCTAAATACGATGTAGACTGCACTGAGGAGAAGTGGCAGACTTAGCAACAAGAATATGCTTTCCTTAACATCCAACAGGAATTCAAAATTCTCAGAAGCTGTTTTAAGAGGTCTGAAGGAGGAAAAGGGGGTGAAAAGCTGGGAAAATCATCTTCCCCATTTCCCGCCACAGACTGGATGTGATTATTGATGGGCCCCCAGAGCTAATGCCTGAGTAAGGATAGAAGGGAAACACTGAATACACATCCCAAATGACCTTCATTGCCCTTTATTTTACCATGTCATAAACTGATACTCCATAGTACAGCAACAAAGCAATCCTAATCCCTCTCCATGCTCTGAAAAAGAGCACCATTATGAGCACATAGTGGATATACAAAAACATGTACAGGGTTAGGTACCACACCCACACGAGCAGACCAAGCAACATTGTGACCAGTAGGTTTGGACCTAATGCAACAGATCAGATCAGATTAGGTCAAATTATTTTTCAACTCACTCTGGGCAGAACTATTGTTGTCTCAACCCTTGGTGCCTCACATTGGGCACCAAAGAAGGCTGTTGTGTTTTAGGAATGGTATTCTCCAATTCCACCTTCCCACTGAACCCATGTGCTGCTCCAAACCATGTGCTGCTCTATCACTCCCCTTCTCCTGTGCAGGCTGGAGAGGAGAATTGCAGGCATAAAAGGTAAAGCTGAAGAGATAAGAACAATATTTACTGGAAGCATCAATGAGATAAGAAAACATACAGTAACAACAACAGTGCTAGAGGGTACAAGAAAGAGGCCAACAGTTTGATGTAGGAGGTGAACTGCCCCACAATAATACCCAACCACTCCCTCCACCACACTACACTGACCCAGAGGTGAGCCTTTCCCCAATAAATGGCACAGGATGCTATAGAATAACCTCCAGGTCCTAGCCATACCCCTTCCTGACTACCGCAAAAATTACCCCTTCCTGACCAGGACCAGGACAATTGTGGAGAGAGATAAAGATAATAGCATTTTATACTGAAAATTTTAAAACTCCAAAGGGGAAGCAAAGTCTGCAAAATTTTTATATAATATATTTAATATCCCCGTGTGTGTGTGAATGTATGTATGTATATATATGCTTATCTAAAATCCAAAGAAGTTTAGTTACTAATTAATCTGTTAATTTCTGTCAGACTTTAAATCTATTTTAAGTGCTGTTGTTCTTCACTCTTCTGGTGTGGTATGTTCAGATGTGAAAATCACTTTACATGACTTCTGTTCTTCAATAGCTCTAAGTTTCTTTTTAAAAAATGTTGTTATATGTGAATTTGTGCTTGTGTCCACAGGAATTAGAAACAAAATTTTAAGCTACAACTGGAATAATACTTTAATTGAAATAATGGGGCAGACTGAGGTTTTCTTTTTCCAAAAGCCCATGATAAAATTTCACACTAGGGTTTAACCCTTCAATGCAGACTGGCTATCTTAAAACTAGCTGCTTTTGCTCCATGATTTCAGGAGTATCATGTTAAGACTGGCTATAATTTTAATGTATTCAGAACTGTGAAACAGCTGGAGAACAGAAGCCATATATCAAGTTGCCATTTGTTTTTCCTTATCAGTTGTGTGTATGTGTGTGAGTATTTACCTGTTTTCACCAATGTTAAGCTAGCATTTCAGACAGTGTTTAGGATGTATCTCAGTTGCTATTAATAAGGTTGTTGGATCTGGATAATGTTATAGAATTCTTTTCTTTCTCTCTCCCTTCCTTTTTTTTCTTGTAATGCTTAGTTGGTAAGTATGATGCCGTATTTCAGAGCTGTTGCTTCATTGCACATAACTAACTCATCACTCTCTTTAACCTGTAGCATGAGCAGCAATTGCATAATGAAATTCGAAATTCCGTTTTCTGTGCTCATCTGTTAATACCCTTCAATCTCTGCGGTTCGTGTCTCATGTCTCACACCTGTTATCTTTTATCTTTTCTCCTCCCCCTTCCTCACTTCTTTCCACTCCTCCTTCCTCATCACTTCTTCATTCTCAACAAAGAAAGAAATGCTGTGATATTTCTTCTCCTTCCAAAACCTCCACTAGAAAGCATTGGCCACATCAAGGTAAAGGGCAAAGGCTTGAAACGGAAGGTCTTTCACGCTAGCTGTGAATGGTATGCTGTGCAAAACAACAACGGTTATTTTCTATTCTCTAATTTCCACCATTTGAAATGCTTTAATTTCTTGTAAAATCAGAACAAGATAGAATTTCAGAAAATGCGAATGCATGTTTCCCTGCTTGCCTTTTCTATAAGGCACAGTGAGTCAGGCATTATCATGCTTTTCCAGATTGTTTGGCAGTGAAGTACCTAGTTCATGAACAAAATTACTGTCACCAGCTGGGGAACAAATAACAGCCCTTTCTCTCCCCTGTCACTCTGATGGGTCGTGTCAGTTTGAAGATAGAAAGTACCATGCTCTTGCTCTGGAGCAGGCAGGTGAGGTACCAGGCAAGAACAGCCAGATTGCTAGATACCACAGGATTATGACAATCTTTTAAATTTGCTCCTAGATTTCTTACCTTATGACCTCACTTGATTTTAGTGGAATCTTTCAAGATAAATCATGACCAATTTTGAATGATTTTTCCACCCTTTATTTGTGAAATGTATACTGAGGCAGAGAGATCTTCAGTGCTGATTATTGCATTATTATTTTAAAGAATTACCAGTAATAGCATGATGTGGAAGAAATAGCAAGTGATTTCTGGCTTACTGCAGTCCACAGGGGTTTCCCCATTGACACCTGCAGGACCAGGCTTCTGTCTCTAAATTATATGGGTTAGAAGCCTTCAGAGGCAACTGTGGTAGTTGAGTTCAATCACACTGCCAGTGGCTGTAAATGACTAATGAAAATGCAGTTTAGTTTTATAGATGGGAGTTAATAGTATTAATTTTCTATAGCATGGGAAGGAGAATGTAATTTTGATTTCATATTTTCTCCTTTTCCTTTTGTATGTCTATGGAAGAAGATTTGGAGACAGGCTGTTGGTAGGAAAGAGCTCTGTCCCCTTGCAGTGAGGACTCTGGGGCCACTGGAGCATAGCTCTGGGCACTGGGCTGATGAATTACATATCATTGTCTCAAATTCATCTTGTTCCTTTTACAAAGAAACGTTAACATATAGTGCATCCAGTTAGTACAATCTGTTCAAGCTTCTGCCTTGTGGGCCCAGTAGGAATTTGCCTTTTGAAGCACAAACTAAAGTTGGTATGGGAGAAGATGTTTTGCTCTCTCAGTTGGCCCCCAATTCACTCCACCTCTTCAGCAGCATTCCTAGAGCTCCCTTCATGTGCAATGAGCTGTTAACCTTCATGTTCTCATTAAAGACTGGATTCTTCTGGGTTGTGGTTTGACTAATGATTCCCCATCCCTGCAAGGGAACTGGAGCTGTTTGTTTTCCTGGTTAGCGGGAAAACATTGCCCACTTCAGTGCTGCCTCAATTGCTCAGAGCAAGGGGGTTCTGCAGTCCCATAGCTCAGTGGTTTCTGCAATCATCTTTCCTATAGGGGTGGATTTGTGGCAGTTGTTAATTCCATGAGCAATACCACCACCCACAGCTGATAAGGGGCTAGGAGATGCTGTGGCAGTGACAGCAGCACTGAAACTCCTGTCAGCCCCTTGCTAAGAGATCCCGTGCTGCGAGTGTGGCAGGCGGCACTGACGCCTCCGATTCTTGCTGTCCTCTGCAGGCTTCTGCCCAGAGACTCAGCCGGGAGAAACTCCAGCAGCAGCAACAGCACAGGTGGATGGAACAGACTTAGCCTCTCCAATGTCTCCTCGGACTAGCAAGAGCCGCATGTCCATGAAGCTGCGCCGCTCCTCCGGCTCAGCCAACAAGTCCTAAGGGGCGAGAGGAGATGCCTGCAGCTTTCTAGTGAGGAGCACTGGCCACCCTTCCCGCAGCCACTCACCGCCTTCGGGGCTTTACTGCTCACGCCGTGCATTCAAGGATAATGTCTCAAATGTGTGTGCACCCGTGCCCTGCATACTCCTTTTCTGTATGTTTATTTTAAACAGTGACACTGGAATTTTACTTTAATAATTTAGCTTTTTTTTTTTTTTATCAAACTCCAGTCAGCCTTTTTTTTCCTTTGCAGTGCAGTTTGTACCCTGCACCTTTTACCTACTTGGATGATTATGGATGATTAACTTTGGGTTTTAACTCTGGTTGATCTTGAGTCAACATGGAATTAGAGACTGCAGTTGGATTACACTATATTTATTATGCCCCATTGCAATTTTCTCTGTAACAAAGAAAGAAATATGTACAATTTGAAAATGAATGTACAATTTTAAATTGAGGTTGCATTTGTAAAGTCTTTGTCAGATGTCACAATGTTAATGCACAAGATGTGTACAGATTATTTATGTTGAGGATAAAATAGTTCAATGGCGTTTCAAGTATCACAGAATCCAATGAAATAATTTGCTCACAGCACCCTTTCATCATAAAGCGATGTATCATTTCTTAATTCTGCAGATAATCTATGCCAGAAAAAAAAAATCACTGTTCTGAAATTCTATTTATGCTCGGCTTCCAAATATTTTTATAATGTTTGCTTTTCCAAGTGGTGTCAATAGTAAATGCCATTGAGTTTCATGAGTTTTAGCCATTATCATTATGCTGTTTCATCTAGATGTATATTCTTTTTTCTTACATTAAAAAAAGAATAAAAACAAACACTTTCCTGATAGAAATTCATTGCTGTGATGATGGGTCCTAGGGAAGAAAAGGGAACATGCTCCGGGAGCCTGGCCTGAAATGCTGATAATTTCAACCTTGTGAGCGCAGATTAGTACATGAATTCCACCCACCCAGAGGTATTTTCCTACAGAAAATTAAATGCTCACATTTCGAGTCTAGTAAACAACAAAATGCTGTTAACAAAATGTAGCATGGCATCGGTACTAACTGCATGTGTAAATATATGGGCAACAATAAAAAAAGAAATTATGTATTGTCATTCATGTAGTATCTACAAATTTGTAATGGTTGAAGAGAAAACATGTTATTTAATAATCCAATAAAATTATTCTTACCACCTTTTGTATATTAGTTATTCACTTCCCTGATTAGATTCTTAGTCCAATTTATAGAAGAATTGTGTATTACATGCACATGAAGCAGTTAAATGCAATACACAGCTTAGTTTTCCTTTGTATTAAAAAAGCACACACAAGTTCTCAAGAATGCCCAACTGAAAACTTTTCCCCAGATCTAGAAAATAGATTGCATGGAGCTCTGCAGGTAATACAAAACATAGGCTGTTCCCTCTGGCAGGCTGGTTGTTCAGGTGCCAATTGTAGGAGCAGTTAATAATCATCACATTTGGGTCTGCAGCCCTTCATCTTCGACTACACAAGGAGAGAAAGTGGAACCATGATTTAAAAAAACAAAAAACTAATGACTTTCCAGGGGCAAACTCATTTAATTCCATAAACAGGCATTTTTACCTAAGTCTCTGTTGTCAACAAACGACCGAAAAATGCACAACTTAAATTAACATGCTTTATTTTTGGCATATTAGTGAATTGCAAGTTTAGCCTCCTTTGTCAGAAAGCAAATCTTGGCTGCATTAGGTTATATTGTATTAATTCATTTGTCCAGGTTCTGGAACTAAAATGACAAAGTCCGTGAAGCACATTTGACATAAAGCACTTATCGCTTGCTCGCAGCCTTTGGGCATGGTACATCCTTTGTTGTGTGTAGGAAAATATAAAACTACAGAAATAATTGCTTTAGAGGATGCTAATTGAGAGATTGAAATATTTTGCATGCTCACATCAGAGGGAGTGTTAGAACAAAGACTACAACTGGGATCAGTTTGGTTCTTCAGAAGTCACCAGCTGACCCATTTTGCCCTGCTGAATTCAAGAAAGGCATGAGCTTTCTTTTAAATCTTTTATTGAATTTTCTTGCCCTTATTTTTAAACTCATCTACTACCACATTTAGAAACAAGCACTCATGGAAAAAAATAAACAAACAAACAAACAAATAAATAAATACTGGCTGAAGTGTCAGTAGCTGGTAAATTCAACAGCATTTCAAAGCATTTGACCAGAGCATTGTCAAAGCCGGGGAACACACACCGCGGGTTGCTTTGCTAAAGGTAGGTGTCGTTGGGGAGAAGGAAGGTAGCCTATCACCTGTGCTTTAGCAACATGTCTAAAGATTGCTTCGTGTCCTAATTTCAGCTGCTCACAAGACTCGGAGGAGCTCACATCAAAAGCGCAGCTCACAGGAGAGAGGTCGGAGGCCGCTGGGAAGGCGAGCGGCACACGCGGTGCTTTCCGCTGCCCGCGGTGCAAGGGCCGGCGGGGCCACACGCTGCCCACCGAGCCCACCCGGCCCGGCCCGGCGGCACCGGCCCGCCCTCCCGGCTGCTGCCCGCGCCGCGCTAGCGAGCCACGAACGGGGCGCAGCAGCTTTGGGAACGGGCAGCTGCCGGAGACGCGAGTTTTGCCTACCACACAGTTGCTAGAGGACAGAGACACAGAGTAAGCAGGAGATGCGTACTTAGCTATAGATCAACACCTTGTATTTCAATTAAGCAGACAGCACGATTAATTTCCCATACGTTTTGCTAGCTATTATGTGACTTGACACTGACTTAATATGAACATTTACCTTCTCAGCTACCTTAGAGTACACCACGAATGCTGAAGCTCGAGGGCTAAGGCTACGAAAACAAGGTCACTAGATCAGGCTCCTTTTCTCACGAAAAATAATTCCTCTCTTTAGATACCCTATATACAACCGTAATTCTCCCCGTCGTTACGGAAGGTACTGGCGGTACCGGCGGGTGGGCCGCCACCCGACGCCTCGGCACTGCCCGCCTCCCGGCCGGTGCCGGCGGGGCTTCTCGCCTGTTGCCGCCGTCCCCCGGCCGCCCCGGTGGCTGTGGAGCTGCGGGGCTCGCCCTGAGCGCTGCCGGCAGCGCGGCCCCTGGCCCAACACGCCGCCGTGCCGGCCGGGTGCGCGTCGCTGCTCCGGCCGGGAGTCACCGGGCGGCCCCTCCGACGTATTAGCCGTGAGAGCCGCGACTTTCCATAGGAATTGCAGCGTGGCCAGGGCTCGCTCGGCTAGCCCGGGCTCTCGGAGCAGTCCCACCGGGGCGGCCGCGGGCCTAGCAGCCCGGCCGGACGGGCACCTGGAGCAGCAGGACCTGCCTGCTCTCCGGCGGGTGGCACTTGCTGGCGTGCCGCGCCAGCCCGGGCGCGCTGAAGAAGGTGGCGGGGCAGTGTTTGCAGGGGAAACCCTGCCGCTCGCCGCCCGCCGCGCCGCTCTCGGGGACCCCGGCGGGAGGCGGCGGCGGCAGCAGCAGCTCCTCCCGCACGGCGTGCCACAGCCGGTGCTTGTCCCTGATGTCCGCCGAGGGGAAGCGAGCGCCGCAGAGGTGGCAGGCGAAGGTGAGGGGCCCGCGCTCCGGCGGGCCGAAGGCGGCGGGCCGCGCTGCCCCGTGGGTGCCCAGGTGCTTGCGGAGGTAAGCCTGCCGCCGGAACCGCTTCTGGCAGCAGGGGCAGGCGAACGCCTCCCCGCCGGGGCCGCCGCCCGCACCGGGAGCGCCGCCGTGAGCTGGGCCGGGGCTGGCGCCGGGGGCGGCCGGGGCGCTGTCCGCGCCGCCGCGGTGCTGACGGGTCCCCGGCGGCGGCTGGGGCGCGGCGGGGCCGCGGGGCCGCCGCTCGGGGCTGTTCTCCTTGCCCGGCGGGGCGGAGGCGGCGCCTTCGGTGCTGGGGCCGGGACGCGGCTTGTGCCAGCGGCGGTGCGAGGCCAGGTTGGCGGGGCAGCTGAAGATCTTGTGGCACTCGGGGCAGCGGTACTCGACGCGTACGATGCGGGAGCAGCGGTGCTGGGCCAGCGCCAGCGGGTCCGCGTACTGCTCTTTGCACAGCTGGCAGATGAACTCGCCCAGCGGCGTGCGCCCCGTCGGCGGCCCCGGCCGGCCCTCGGGCCCCTCCTCTTTGATGCGCAGCCCCAGCACGGGCGAGGTGGTCACCTCGTCGGCGAAGCTCAGCTTCCGCGTGGCCTTGCCCTTCTTGGCCGGCGCCTTGGCCCGGGACGGCCGCTTCATCGCGGGCACCGACGGCAGCGGCGGGGCCGGCAGCGGGGTGCGCGGCTGCAGCAGCAGCTTCTCGGCGGGCGGGAAGGAGGCGGCCAGGGGGAAGGACTCGGCGGAGGCGGGGGAGCTGAGGCACCGCTCGAAGAGAGCCGCCCGCGGCCCCGCCGCGCTGCACGGCCCCGGAGCCCCCCAGGCGGCCGGAGCCTCCGGCGGGGTGAGCCCGGGGCCGCCGCAGCCGCCGCCGGGGGGCCACGTCGCGGGGCAAGCGGCGACGGCTCCCTCCTCCTCCTCGCCCTTCTCCTCCTCCGCTCCCTGTCTAGCGGCGGGGCCGCTCTCGCCGGCGGGCGGCGGGGCCGGCGGCGTGGGCGGAGGGTCCCGGTCAGGGTCCCGCTCCCGCGGGCGCGCCCGGTAGGAGCCGCCGGGTCTCCGGCTGCGCTTGACGAGGAAGCCGCGCGGCATGGCGGGGCGGTGCGGGGCAGCGGGAGCGCGGCACGGCCCGCAGCCCGCCCGGCCTTTATACCCCCGGCGCCCGCTCCCGCCCGGGCGTCATCCTCCCTCCGGCGGCGGCGGCCAATGAGGAGTTGGGGCCGGCGCTGGCGGCGGGGCCGGAGCTGGCCGGGGCTGCCGCCGCCGGGCGGGCGCGCTCGGGCCGCGGGGACGGGCGGGTGCCTCGGGGAGCGCAGCCCGCACCCTGCGAGACCGAGGGGGGCGTGGGGCCGGAATGGCTCCCCGGTGGGACAGACCCCGAGCTGGGTCACAGGCGCTGCCGCCTCGGCCGAGGGGCTCGAGCAGGAGCGTCTGTCGTGGGTGTTCGTGCGGTGCCTCCATCGCTGCCCGGGCGCACGGACCGCCCTGCGCATCCTTCCGCTGAAGCGAGCCGGAGCCGGGAACTGGCTCCGTCCTTCTGCACAGCCACATCAGGAGTTTTCCCAGAAGTAGCCAGAAAGCTCCGGCATTGCGGTGAGCTCCCAATGCAAGAGCAGGGCTGCCGGGCTGCCGCCGCCGCGTAAAATGCTAAATCACGGCTCTGCGTAGTGGCCATGACTGGTCCCTTGGCAGCCTCGCCCGCGGGCAGCCTCCCGAGCTCAGGGGAGGCAAGGCTGACGTGTGGTACTGTTGTACTGCACTGAGACGCGGTTCTTACATGGTACCGCAAACTGCAAACGCGGCCGAACCTCCCCCCGTCCCGCCCGGTGCAACTCCCGGCCCGTTCTGGGCGCCTGAGCCGGGCGGCAGCTGCTGCGCCCCTGGGGCAAGGCAGGGGCCGTGTTTGCCGAAGCACAATCGCCTTTTAGGGGAACCGAGCGCCCTGGCAGCGGGGGCTCAGCAGCCCCGCCGGCCCCACCGCGCGGCACCAGCGTCTCCTGCTGCCCCCGAGCCCGGCCTTGGGGCAGGACCGGGCTGTCCCAGCGCAGACCCGCTGCCCGCAGTATACACGAGATGGCGTGCCATCGGGAATGACCGCGGCTCCCTCGGGGACCAGGCACAGACGGCCCTCGCCAGGGCAGGACTCACTGCTGGAAGCATCGCCCAGCCGGAGGAAGGAGAGAGCACCAGGAGAAAGGGAGGAACAGCACCTCTGGTTCGACGGGCTTTCCAAATGTGGAAGAAAGATGTGAAGCCTTCATGCAAGACCAGAATTCCTCCCGCTGCTCAAAATTCTCTCAAACCACTTCTCTGTGTAAGTGCTCCAATTATATTTGCTTAGCAAAGTCTTAATCATGTTTTACATTACTCTCCCATTTTCCTCCATTTTCATGGTTGCACTGGATCTCGGATTAGATTATATAGTCCATGGGCCAGAGATCACCCTTTGTTAGTAGGAGCCTCTGTAACTGGGACCAATGAGCCAGGCTTTCATGCACTTAGGTCACTTGACTGACTGGCTGATTTTTACCCAAAATTTTTCTACCCTTGTAGCTGGACTTTCCAGCTACATTTCTCACTGAATAACTGGATCTCTGGTTACAGATCCACTGTTCCTCCAAGCAATATGTAAATAGTTCTTTCAGTTTCCCCTTGTAAACAATATTCCCATTAACATCCCATTCATTTTCTTTTGTCACATTGCAAAAATAGTCTGTGGTAGGAATGTCTAGTTCTGGAATGTCCAGTTCAGTTTCCAATCCTAAGAGGTGAGAAATCCAACAATGCCTTTTCCAGCCCAGGAGTATCTGGAGGTAAAGTCCCCATTGGAAAGCACATGTATTGAGTGATTACTGAAACTCCAAACATTTTTCCTGTAAAAGCTGTAGATTGGAGCTGCATCAGGGAATTTCTCCATCATCTGACATGGCCCAGACATGGTGGGAAGGCTTGGGCAGTAACCTGCAGTCACAGATGTGGAGTTGCTGCTCGATCCCCCCAGCTGATGTCCCTCCCTGCGATGCAGTGCCCCTCTGTGCCTCCCCCTGCTCACAGCGCCCTCCACACAGCCCTCCTGTAGCTTTCTAAACTTGCCTCCAGTTTGTGATCAGTTTTTAAGGTGGGACCCAAAACTGTAGAACCCATCACTGCACCTTACCCTTGCTGCAGCGTGTGCCAATGCTGACAAATGCACCGGCAAAATTGCCTGGGGATTCAAGCTGGTGCAGCCACCTTGTGCCTTATTTCTCTCAATAAATATGCTGGTTTCCCCAGGCTGTCTCTGCCCCAGTACAAACTCCCAGTGCCCTGGCTTCCACTTGGAAAGGTCACAATTATTCTGTGATTACAGATTATTTCCCCTCCCACATTTACAAGAGAATGTAACTGTAGTGACTGGCATTACACCCAACTCTCCCAGCTTCTAAGCTCTCCAAACTGTTACATGGGTTTATCATCTTGCCATCCTCCTTTACTCCTACCAAAAATTTTACAGTTAGAAAATTCAGATAATTAATAATAGTCGTTAATGTTGTGGGCACATCTCCAAATCCTGTGTGAGTTTGCTGGATTTTTATTTTTTTTCACTGTCTTATTACATTTCAGTAGTCCCATCACCTAGCTGAGAGTGCAGCACTACTCCTTCCTGAACATGCTACTACAGGGAAACTTTATTTAAGGTCAAAGCTTTTCTAAGCAAGGAGCTGAATAATGTTATTGCTCCTGTCCTTACACTGTGCTCTCTACAGTCTGCTAAAATCAGACTGGCCTTGATTAAACACATTGGCTGCTTACATGAGAGTCATCCTTAAATGATCTGAGATTAACCAAAGGGTTAATCCCACAGTAAATAGGAAATCAGAATTCTAGTGGGAAAATGCAGTAGCTGGTGGGGAGCTGGGAGGGTGAAATCAAGAGGAGCCAGTTCCTAATCTTGCATCCTTTGCTTCCTCAGTCCATTCCCTCCTCCCTGGTTGAGGCTGAATGCTGGTGTGTTAGGAGATGAAAACAGGCACTGTTTGTTTGGTACAGCACTGCTCTGCCTCCCTCTTTGCCAAAGTTTCTTGTTTTGTGCAAGGGGACTTTTAGTCTTGTTCATAACTGTGCTGCTAACATAAGCCTAAGGGACCCATTCAAGCCTTGCCAAGATTCAGCAATCAGATTCAGTGATGACTGGGCCAACCTCTTGGGGACCTTCCAAAGTGAGGACAGTCTTCAGATTCCTCTAGATACCTTTCCCTGTTGCTGCCTTCTTTTAGGGAGATGGTTTAGTGGCGGACTTGTCAGTGCTGGGTTAATGGTTGAACTCTTAAAGGTCTTTTTCAACCTAATCAATTCCATGATTATGTGACTTTAGAGGATGCTCCATCTGATTGCCCAGGGTGCTCCAGAGTTTGGGCTAGAAGCTCGTCATCCAGATCCTTGTACATCCCAGCAGTCTGGAGACTCTGATCTCTGGCTGTGCCGTACGGATACCACTGCTTTCAGCCCCAGCCATTCTCCAGCAGCTCCAGGACACCTGGAAACCTGTGCAGACACTGAAGAACAGGTCTACACCTCCATGGTCCCCAAATAAAACATTGTCAAGCAAGTGGGCAGCTGCATTTGTATTTCTGAACAGTCTTGGGGCATAAACAGCAAGAGGAATGTAAGACAGAAATGCCAGCTGGCAGAGAGAAGGTCTTAAGTGAGGTCTGGTTCCCAGAGAAAACCCTAAAAACTCTTCTGGGGGCTCAGGAGACAGAAATAAAAAGAGAAATTCCTTTTGCCACTCAGTAAAAGAAAAAATAACCACAACTTTAAAAAAATAAGAGTTAAAAATAAAATAGAGAATAACTATAAGCAAAGGATTAAAGAACATTTCTCTCCTTCATGTTTCCCCTCCCCACCACAAAAAAAAAATTGTTGTGGTTGAGTTTTTTACATTGCAAGATTTCAAATAAAGTTGACTTTTAAATCTTGCCCTGACATCTGGTTTGTAATTAATGGAGCAGTAAATAGGAGGGAGACAGAAGCTGCCTCAGAAGCCTGTCCTTGATGCATGGCTCTCCAGCAGTAGAGCTGGATGAGCGATACCACCCCCAGGCTCCTCACTTAAACAAAATCCAGGCTGGTTTTGGTGGCAACACAAACCATTTCATCTTCCCCCTAGAACAGGGCTGCCAATTATCCTGCTGTGGTTGGGGATTTGATGCTGGTGACAGACATTGAAGGAAATATCTGCATTATGAGAATATGGATTGTCTAATATAACTGACCTTGCTAGTCTCTTAATTGTGTTTTGTTTTACCTGAGGACAATCTGCTTCAAGAGGAAAATGATGCTAACAGCTGCTATGTGTTCTTCATTGATCAAATATTAACAAAATCGTTCCATCAGGGAAGGCAGAAAACACTGCTCTGTGAAGTGTCCTCTGACTTGGGTTAGAGGGATTTGAAGGGTTTTGAAGACACTATGAAAACATTTAACCTTCCTCTTCTCCCACAAATGAAGTGATGCTGGGAACTGGTCCCATCTCCTCCCATCACTGAGGTGATGCTGGGAGGACAGTGGGGCCATGGCTCCTGTCCCTGCTCCACAAGGGAGCAGCTGCACAAGGGCCAAAGGAGCAATTTCACATTTTGGTTCTTCCCCACCTCCATCTGCATCAGCCCATTGCCGGGAAACCAGGGCCTCTCCAGGGAGCAGACTGATGTTCCCAAACTTACAGAAGTTATAGGAGACTCAATGGGGCCACTGTGACTTTCATGACAGATTTCAGCTGGATTTCAGCTCATACCCCACAGGCTGGAGCCCTTTGCCATTGGCCAGATTTGCCTGCTGGAGCCACTTATCGATCTCACCATGCCATAAACAGGAAGATTTGGCTTTCTTTGGCATGAGATTCTCAGCAGTCTGTTCCCTACAAGCATCACTATATGTTGCAGCTCACTAAAATAGAGATCTCCTAGTACAGAGGGCCATGGTTATCAGTTATATGGATATCAGGAGTGGCTTTCAGGGAGGCTGAGTCCCAGCTGGGCTCAGGGCAGGTCTGTGTGCAGACAGGTGGGTGGTTCTGTGTGCAGAGAGAGCAACAGCTGAAGAGACCAAAGGACCAAAGACAAGGCAGCAGGAGAGTGGGAGAAATGAAGTGTCTGAAACTCCTGTGCCTGCCTCCAGTAAAGGGAAACTCCACACCTGCCTCCAGCAGAGTTTAGGCAGGACAGAGAAACATGCTGGTTGTCTAATTTCCCAAAAGGACTCAATCTCTGCTTTCAGAGAGCAGAGATCAGGAGCAGATGAATCACAGCCACAAATGCTTGATTCTTTTATGGTCACACTTCAGCCTGCTCTTGTGCTGGCACTGGAACCTGTTCAGTTCTGCAGGGATGTGGTGCAGGGAGCTGAGCCCACAGGGAAATATTTACATTTTTTCTTTCCCCCCCAGTCCCAATAATTCTTTCATGCCCCTGTTCTAAGGCCACCTCATTCAATAGAGCTCCTCTGACTCCGAGGTGCAACAGGTAACTCCCCAGGGCTGTTGCCCAAGACCTTTCTGCCACCCCTAGTCCATGAAACCCTCTCTATTTCTCCCTCCATGTTCTTCAGGTTCCCAAGTTCCCAAATCCTTTTCCTGCCAGAACTGAATGCACTTCCTGACAGAAGTATGCTACTGTGTCTTTGCTTGCCTATGGGAAGGAAGGGCAGGATTTACTGTGGAATAAGGTGCAGGCATGGCCTGGCCACTGCAGAGCAGATGCAGTGCAGGAGCCACCACTACCAGCAACAGCTGCAGAGGGGCAGATGGAGCATGGGAGACGCTGATAGGAAAACCAGTGGCAGGGGGTGGGAGAAGACAAGCAAACCAACATGGAAAGCTGGCTGGAAAGAGCTGGGCAGAGCAGCACCCAGAAGGAACAAGATGGAAAATTGCATTACAAGGAAATAAACCCCATCTGAGCTGGGTGCCTGCATCTCAGAAAAGCAATGAGGAGGAAGATAGCTCCCAAAAGGAAATAGTGATTCATCTCTTTGCAGGGAACGTGACAGAGGGCAAGGAAAGGCGGCACTGAGCCAGAGAGCTGCTGCTCTTTTCTGACAGTGCACCTCCAGCTTCTGAGCCCATCCACCTTTTTCTCTCATAGATGAGACCTGGCAAATGCCCATTGTGCTTCAGAGAGGCAAGGCTGCAGGGCCAGCTCTTGGCAGGTGAGTCAGGATGGAGACTCTCCTCTGTTTTTTGTGGGTGAACACCCATGTGCAACCCTGCAGGGCAATGGCAAAATGCTGTGCTGGCTGATGAGGTGGGAAAAGGGAAGATGCATCAATGGTTCAGGAGGGTCTAAACCCAAAGCTTCCCTCCCCTCTCCAGGTGCCAGTGCCTGCACAGAGGGCAAGGGCAGTGGCAACTGGAGGATGTCTCCTGCAGAACCCAGGGGAAAAGCAGCACACCAAGCCAAAAATCACCGTACATATATGTCATTTTGAAAAATTTTGAAAATTTTTTTCCACTTCAGACTTAGCCCTCTTTACTTCAAAGCCAGGAGAGGGGACTCAAAACCAGCATCATGCTCCAAGTACTGCTAATATAATGATCCCTAGCAGCTGCCATGCAGGATTCTCCACTCACATTTGTTTTCCTTCTTTTGTGACATTTAATCAAAATCTTGCTATCCTAAATATTAATTAAAGTGCTTGGAGACAGGGCCTAAATTTCATTTTGCCTCCCAAGTTCACCAGCTTCATCCTCCTCCTCCAAATATGTTTTGCTATAAATTACTGGCACTGTTTCTGTTGATAGTCAACATAATCAAACATTTGTAAGCATGCTGTCTCTTCAATCTGTTCAGTTGATGCACTTTACCTGATCTTTCATTAAAGTAATCAAAACACTTGCTGTGCCACGTCTAATGAATGTTGCATGTATGATTAAGTACTTTCATTCATATTGCAAGTTTGATTTAATGTAATCTGCCTTTCAGACAGCCATTAGCCTAGCTCCTGCGTGAATTCGATTAATTGGCTGAATTCTTCCAGATGTCCTTTAAGTATTACAGGAATTTCTATGTAAAAACAGCAGGGACCATCTAGCAGAGAAGCAAACAATGATACGTTATATTGCTGCCATGACTTACAAAAAGCTGGATTCATTTTCATTAATAAAACATCTGTACTGCTGCACAGCTATGCATCAAGATGCATTTATTTTATATGTTTATTTCTCTTATGACTATAAATAGACAGTTAAACAGAAGCACGGTATGTTCAGTTGGAAGATACACAAACAGAACTGTATCAGAAATGAAAATCAAAGTAAAGAATGTCAGAGTTAGGACAGGACTTACAAAACAAGCATCATGTGTTGGAACAAACATGGCAGCAGCTCCTGTAGATATCTTAGGATAAAGGCATTTTTCTTAGAGCATGATGAATTTGAAAGCAGTTGGTTCCTGGGTTGAAATGCCCTATGTCTGGTTTATGTTTATATGGCTTATTGTACCTTTAAGTGGGAGGAAAAAATGCAGTTTGGCATTTTTAAATGGCATGCAGTAAAGAGAAAGCGTGTCATTAAAATAAACAGTTTTTCTTAATTCTCAAAAGTGGAAATTGGTTTGTTGGGTTTTTTTTCCTCCACAAAGTTCCACTTCAGAAAGGAATCACTTTTTCCTAAAAAGCAAAGTCCCCAAAAGCCAGTTTGAGTTTCAGTGCCCACTGGGCCCAGCCTGTGCAGGACAAGGTGCTGTTTCAGGGCATGGGGAGGGTGCCCCCACAACTCAAAGAAGCTGCCTTCACTTTCTGCTGACCTTGCTAGATCTGATAGCATCTTTTGGAGAAGGATGTGAGATCTCAGACCCTTCCTGCCCCTTTGTCCTCTCTCTCCCTGCCTACCCTCCTCATCGTCAGCAATGAGCCCAGACTGGAGAAGTCTGGCAGTAATTGACACCGACCCTGCAGCCCTGAGCTCAGCACAGCTTAATTTTCCTGAATGTGTGGCGCTTCTCATCCGAGCCAGAGAGCTGCAGGGCTCTGCCCGTCACCACGCACCGGCTTCACGGGGCTCTGCCGAGTCAGGAATGAGGCAGGGAGAGGAGAGCAGCCCTGCAGCCGTGTGGCAGCTCTCCCCAGCAGCGCTCCATCCAGGGGCTCTGTCTCACCTGGGAACGGCCGGGTCACATTCTCTCCTCTCCTCCCTGCTCCCCCCTTCCCAGCTGCTGCACAGCTTTATAAGTGTGTTTGATCCTTGAGGTGCCTCTCCCGTGTACAGGCAAATTATTGCCCCTTTGCACCTCATCAGGACTTTACTGACTGTCCTGTCAAAATGAGCAGGAGCTTGTGCTAGCCAGTTCATTTCCAAGGGCTGTTCTAACAGATGATGGATTTACAGGAGACACCTGAAATAACATTGTTCAGCAAAACTTAAGTGGTACAATGAAAGAGATTGAGACTTGCTAAACTGTATCTCCTTTTCTTTTCCCAGCATTGTCACTGCACTGGCCAACTTGCTTCTTTGTGTTCACATTCTCCTCTGCTTTCACTTCTTTCTCTGTTTCTTGTTTTTGTTCCTATGTTGTCTGTTATGCTCCTATAGCAAAGGTACCCATACAAATTCTGTACTTCTATTATCAATATTATCTGTATCGTACTATGAAAAACATTTAAGACCAATTTTTTTCTACCACAGCTGTGCTGTGACGCTTTGCTGCAGTTCCCAGACAACCTCATAAAAGCCTGGCTGTGCTGTATTTTGCCTAAATGAGCACACTAACCCATTGCAAGGGTCTCCTGCCTGTGACAGGGAAAGCAGAGCACAGAGAGCTGCTCGACTCCCTTGCTCACTGTTCCAGAGGGATTTTCTCAGCAGGGAGAGCAGTGTGCTGGCTGGAGAAGGGGAGTGAGAGGTGAGCAGGGGGTGAGGCAGGCTGTCCTCCGCAGCCACAGGAGCCTCAGCAGCAGGGGCAGAAGCACTTTCCCCTTTGAGACGTATCAGAAACCTGACTCTCAACGCAACAAAAACAGTTTCTAGATTTTTTTGCAGAGAAGAAAATGGTGTAAATTTCACCTACAGGTGACCAATCTAAAAATTAAATGTAGCAAAGCAAAGCAAGCCTTTTCTAGTTTCCAGCGCTGTGTGATTTTCAAGGCAGATGTGGAAAAGTCACATCTTCTTTTGAAGCCCATGAGACTGAAAAATTAAATCAGGGGGCTTTGTTATTGATGTTTTTTTAATACAAATGTTTTGAAATCCCTGCCTTTCATGTGTCTCTTACAAATAAGCAGAAATGTGTGATGAGTCATCTTTGCTTTTAATTCCTTTAATAGATTCTTACCTCACTCGCTAACGTCTAAACAATTCTCGTTTCTGTAACAATCCCTTCCTCAGTGGTAAATATTGCTCTCAGACAACATCTTTTTTAGAGGTTCATTATGTTCATTCTGTGGCTGGGACTCATTATACTCAGTTATTTATTTAAAAGAACAAAATGACAGCAAATGCCTGCATGTATCATGTCTCCCTTTACACATATATTAAATATATTTCAGCAACAAGGGCCCACTCTCAGAGTTTTGAAAAAAACAGCTGGCCTTCCTTCCTAGCCATCAGTCCACAAGAAAGGAATACTGGGAGGTGATGGTGGAGTCTAACCTTGTCTGCTAAATGAGATTCCACTGATGCTAATGGAAAATTTGGCAAAGACAGGAAAATAATTTATGAACTATTTGAATATTTTCAATTATAAAATAAAAAAAAATCCTTGGAGAATTATTAAGAAGGAAGAAGCAAATGAAAATGCCACTATAAGGCATGGTGAAATGGTATATGTGGAACCAGTCCAAGAAATAATTTTGATACCTAATGACAGGTTTGAGCCTTCCTGAAGTACCAAAGTATCACCCATCGCACTGAAGAGCTTGACAAAAAAACTCACAACCTTTACACAGGAAAAAGTCCTCAGCCATTTAAACTAACATTTCACTAATCCAACATTAATGGCTTCTGTTCATGTTCTTCTAAACCAAACCCCAAGTCTGAAAGCAACACCCACTTCTGTTCACACCCAGCTGCCTCTGGCCTTCCATAGAGAAGTTCTAACTGGTGCACAGTCATAACAAAAGGTTTTTGATATTATGATCAGCATAATTATAAAAATGGAGTGAGGTTTGTCCTCAGCCAGCTGTAAAATACATTTTTAACTAGGCCATTGATACAGCAGAGACAAGATGAAAAACAAGAAAGGAGGGCAAAGGTTTGGCTGTGTGGCCATTCTGGGAAATGACTGAAAAACAAGAGCAAAGCTATTCAGAGCAGGTCATTAAAGAAAGAAAATATCTTAAACAAGCCTAAAAGATAGGAAATAGAAATATGGCATGGTCACTTACAAAGCAGAGGTCAAAAAGACATCAGTAATTAATGATGAAAAGATAAAGAGCCAAGCACTTAATTTCAAAGAAATGGTCCGGAAAAGCATAATGGCACTGTGAACAAGAAAAAGGACTTTGCAGAAGTAAATGGAAATGAATAAGATCTCAATAGAGGAAAAATGGATAATTGAAAAAGTAGAACTGCAAATTGCTGCAGAAATTCACCTGGAACATAAACCAGTTATTTAGGACCAAGGGTGAAATATAGTTTTGAGTGGGTCCATTTTTTTTAAAAGGACCTCCAGGCACACACTGCCAATTTTGCTTGATATTTTTCCATTGCAGTTTTTGTGCATGGAAAATATAGGTGAGAATGTCTACCGTGTTTGAAAGTTTAAAGACTACTTTCTGAAATGCAGACCAGTGGATTTTACTTCTACTTCATCAAGAGATTCTAGAATGAAAGGGGTGGGAAGCAGAAGCCAAGAAAAATGGAGAACAGCAGATGTTTTAAAACAGCAGTTTCAACCCTATTATCCTCTTCCCTTGTTTTCTCTATTGTTTTCTGTGCTTCAGCTCAGATGAGCAAAACTTGATAATCATGGAGTCCCAGAATGGTCTAGGTTGGAAGTGGCCTTAAATATCATCTTGTTCCAAACCCCCTGCACGAGCAGGGACACCTTCTGCTACACCAGGTTGCCCAGAGCTCCATCCAGCCTGGCCTTGAACACTTCCAGAGATGAGGCACCCACCATTTCTTAGGGCAACGTGTTCCAGGGCCTCACCACTCTCACAGTACAGAATTATTGCCTAATATCTAATCTAAGACCACTCTAATTCAGTCTGAAGTAATTGCCTCTTGTCCTGTCATCACATGTCCTTGTATAAAGTCTCTCTCCATCTTTCTTGTAGGTTCCCATTGGCTACTGGAAGGCAACCCCAAAGCCTTCTCTTTTCCGGGCTGAACAACCCCAATTCTCTCAGCCTTTCCTCATAGGAGAGATGTTCCACCCTTCTAATCATCTTGGTGGCCCTCCTATGAGTCACTGCAGCAGCTCCCTGTCCCTCCTGTGCTGGCCCCCAGAGCTGATGCAGCCCTGGAGTGGCTCTCAGCAGAGCAGAGCAGAGGGGCAGAATCCCCTCCCTGGCCCTGCTGCCCACGCTGCTCTGGATGCAGCCCAGGGCACGTTTGGCTCTCTGGGCTGGCAGTGCCCATGGTGCCTCATGTGCAGCCTCTCAGGCAGCAGCACCCCCAAGTCCCTCTGGGCAGGGCTGCTCTGGGGCTGCTCATCCCCAGCCTGTGCTGGGGCTTGCCCCAACCCAAATGCAGTACCTTGAATTTGGTCCTGTTAAAATTCTTGAGATTTCCCTTGGCCCACTTATTGAGTTTGTTCAGGTCCCTCTGGATGGCATCCTGTCCTTCAGGTGTTTCAAAGCACCACTCAGCTTGGTGTCATCTGCAAACTCTCTGGGGGTGCACTTGAACCCTTTACCCATGTAATTAAAGAAGTTATGTAGTAACATTGGTTCCAGTACAGACCCTTGAGAGACACAATTTGTCACTAATGTCCATTGTGTCTCTGAGCTGTTGAATTCAAAGTGTAAAACAGCAGTGGACAGTCAAGACTGTACAGACTCAGCTGCACTCTGCAGTTGTAACAGAAGGAGTTCACCTCGATGAAGAAAAGATGAAGCGAAGCTGTAACTTTCTCGCAGTCACTGATGCAGGAGCTTGTCCCAGTACTTCCACCTGAAGATGAGGAAGAGGAAATAATCTATATTAGAGAATTGTTTCAGTTAATTTCCCAGTTAAGCTCTTCTTTTTTTTTTTCCTCCAGATTGTAAGAGAAGACTCCTTCACAAAAGCCTAGAGCTGTGTTAAGCAGATCACTTGTTTCACAATAAGCAAGCCCAACCTTCACCCTTGTTTGAGCCCCCTGATGCTGGTAAGCCAATCCCTGGTGTGTGGAACGACAGAGCCCTGCACAGAGGCACACGGGGCACTGAAAAATTTATCTCCTCTTCTAGAGAAGCTGCCAACCAGAGGTTTGATGTATTATGTAGTAATGCACAAGCCCTCCCACCAGTCAGAGACTGCTCCAGCCCTATCAGAAGGATTGATAACCACATCACCCCTGTACTGCAGAGCCAGCTCAGACACTAATTCCCAAGGGCTGGACCACAACACTGAACTTTTACACGAAGAAGTAATGTGAAGTGCTGTGGGCTGTAAAATACAGTGAGGTTGTTGTGGGAGAGGATTGGCGACACATCCACCTGCAATGGCTGTGGGTCTCAGGCAGTGAAGCAGGACACAGATGGTAGCTGCTCTGCATAACAGTGACCAAGTTTAGCAGAGAAGACATAATGCCATGTCTCAAATACTGCTTTTTATTAGCATATCTGTGTGTGGATTCAGGGAAAGAGAGTTCATGATGATCAGCATTTCAATGGAAAAGTTAGAGTATCTGTCCTGACATTTCCATAAACCAGGCAAAAGAAATTGTAACAGCTGTAGGTGTTCAGTGAAGGCATAAAGCCCTTAAACACCATAAGTCAGTCCGGGTTCATCCCTCTCTGGATGCTGAACCATAATCCCTAAGTGCCCAGCACTCACAGAGGCTTAATCCTTTTCAACAATGGGATGAGCTGGAGGCTATATCCTTTCAAGATTTGCATAACACCCCAGCACACATGTCTTTTGGGAGGATAAGAGCTGCTTAGTATGTCCTGCATTCATATTTTTGCAGCCATTTGGTTTATATCCATGTCTCTCTCCCCAGTGGGAAATCCCAAGCTGATGACATTGCCCTCAACCCACCACTGTGCTGGTTTTGGGCTTCCCAGCTGGCTCAGCCCAGCAGAAAGCATTTCTGTGTCCTGGGTGCAGCCCTTGCCCTGTCACACAATGCATCTTGTTGGAGCCACCCCAGTGTGACCCCCAAACACACACAGGGTCTGTGCCCTCTAAAGATACAGCAGCAGAAACGTGTAAGAACATGAGAACTGGGGCAGTTGTGTGGGGAAGGACAACGGCTGACTGGTTTCTCATGAAAGCCAAGCCACAGCATCCTGGTGTGAGCCAGGCTCACAGTGCTGTGAACCTTGACTCACCCTTTCTATGTGCAATTCTTGTGCTGCATCCTTACCTTGAGGGTGATTCACCACAGAACTCCACAGTCACTGCTCCATTGCTGCAGCACTCCAGCATGCTGTGTTTCAATTGGGTCACCTGGATACTGCACCCACTGGAATGGAGTTTACTTTGGAACAAAACTGGGTTCTGGTGAGGTTCCTACTTCCTTTGAAAGGGAGAAGCAATCCTGACATCAGCTTTCCTCACTTTAATTACTCTCAGTGTTTTCTTCATGCCAGCAATCTCTCATGGATACAATAATCAATTCTCAGGACAAGGATAGGAGAACAACTAATACATCTGAGCTGAAAAGAGAAAAAATGTATGAAATAGAGAAAAAGCCTACAATGACAATTAGCCCAATCTTCAGTTGTCAGCTGATATCCTTGCATCTTCCTTTTCCATCAGCTGTTTCTCTGACCTTCTTTTGCAAGCCCTATAGCAGCTTCCTCTGCAAACTGGCAGATCCACAGAGTTCCCTCAGCTCTTCTTCAGCAGTACAAGGCACTTGTGTCCAGCTGCAAAGACTTTCATTTTGCCAGGGACATATTCCAACATTATTAACTCTGGTGTGTTCAACATAACTTTTAGCCTCATGACACTTTTACTAATCTACAGTAGCAACACTCTAAAGTCCACACACATATGGATCATCCCTAACCCCCTGCTTGGGAGAGCAGAGTTATAACAAGGAACTGAGGAAGGAACTTGGAAATGTAACAACGTACAAGTCAGAGTGGACATTCTTAAAGCCTGTCCCAAAAAACATAATTATTTTGCCTTGTCCATTTCTTTCTACAATGTGTACATAATATTTTCCCTTGCATAACAACATACAAGAATCTGTAAGAAATACATTTTAAGGAGTGACTTGTCTTCCTCTGCCTGCTTCATTTACTGTTTAAACAATTCTGCCTCTGAGAATGGCACTGGAAATACAAATCTGGCACTTGCATGATAAATACCTGATACTGCAATGTTGAAATTCCCCCAGATCTGTCACCAGAGCCATTGCATAAAACTCATTCAACCAACAGAGGCAGAGTGCAGGCACACCTCAGCAGCTAGACTCATCCACTTATAGTGTTTATGCAAACCTGGTCAATGGGGTGGAGTCAAAATCAGTAATATTGTAATCTTACAAGAAAACACAAAATGTCCTCATCTCATTTAACTGCTGCATCAGTTTAGCCACTGTGTGCTTGGGGATGCGTCTGTGCTAGAAAAGTGATGTTGATTTTCCATCCCTTGTCTAGTTACAAGTTTCACCACAATCTGCAAACACCTGGAGTACTAAAACCATGCAGAGGCCAAGTACCTGCTGCTGGACAGCACTTCAGAATGGGCAAGATCTGAGAAATACAAAAAGCCCAGAACAGACTGTCAGTCAGAGAACAAGTGCCTTCCAGGGCTGCTCACCTTCAGCCTCACCCCTGGGAGGCAATGGGCCCAAGGGGTGCCCTCCAAGTGCTGCCTCAGCAGCTCTTAAGAAAGACTTAAAAGTGAGGGGAAATCCTTCACAAATATTGCTGTAGAGCAACGTAGGGCAGAGCATTAGCTTGCCCAAGATAAGCAGAGTGAGAACCAGAGCCAGACCAGAGTTTTGCAGCACCAGACCCACAAAGAACCCTTGGTACCATAGATTCCAGCCTGTGCATGGTGCCCAAGGAGGCACTGCTGGCCTCCATCTCAGACTCCTGGCTCTTCAGGACAATGAGCCACCCATGGAGCACAGAGGGAGTTAAAGAGGGAACATTTGGATGAAAATTCATACCTCAGTTTCAGAAGAGGTGGGGGAATATACTCATATTCCTCAAAAATGCTGTGGCTAAAGCATGCTTAGAGCAGGCACCCACTAGGGCACAGTCAGGGGGACACATACACAGTTCTGCAGAGCTCAGTACAGAAACACAGGCAGGAAATGAGAACAAACATGAGCTTACAATGGGATTATCATTTAAAAATGCTGCCATAAAAAAAGACACCCAAAAGAAGACAGGTATTATTCATCCCCATCATGCCCTCCTGTCAAAGAAAAGGGAAGGGTTGGCTGTCAAACGGTATCTTTCAGATTTAGATTTTTTTGGTTTTTTTTGGTTGGGGGGAGGCAGGTAAGCAAATCAAAACACAAAGACAAATTTGTATTTATTTTCCTATCTAGTATACCATAGTACTTTCCATTAACCTTAAAATTAAAAAAAAAAGAACAAAAAAAAAAACAAACAAAAAACCCCCAACATTGATAAAATAAGAGCTGCTGGTATTAGTAGGAAGAATTTTGTGACAGGCGACTTCCTGCTAATAGCCCCTTGCACACAATGCTGTGGAAGAGAGAGAGGTGAAAAAACACTGCTATAAGCACTAAGGCCATTTAATCCTTAACATGGGAATGTATTTCTGCTCTTTTTCCCTCCCTAGATTCATTTTATGTTCCCATCAGAAGGTTAATTGTGTTAACAGGAGTTACAGCCACAGGGGAAAGATGTGATTGAATGCTGAGTGCAGTTTTAGCTGATAACCTCCGAGTGAGTGAAAGGGCACAAAGAGGGGTTGATCTCCTCTAAAGGGGTTGTCAGTCATTCAGGAAAAAGTGCAGCTCTGGGAGAAACAGCCTTATCTCCCAGGACACGAAGAAGAGAAGCTATCAAAATAATCATGAAGCTACACTCATGCCAGGCTCTGTGGCTGTGGCTCTGACACTGGAGTTAAGCGAGAATAACAGGCTTTTTTGTGTATGTGAGCAAGCAGACCCTGACTTGATGCACATTCTTGAAGACTGATTAGATTGCATGAATATGTATAATTAACAACAGACCCCAAATAATTATACCTCTAAAAAGGAGGCATGAAATCTTGACATCTTCTAGCTTGATAGCACAACTCCTGTGCTCTCCATCTTTTGCTGGATTGGAGACATGATTGCATGCCAAGATTTTAGGTAAGACTGTCTGGGAAATCGTTCACACACATTTACACTTAATCAAAAAGGTCCATAAAAGGGTCCTTTGTATGAAAAGCAAGGCATTCTCCCCATGCCCACGTCTGAACTCATCCTGCTAGGATTTACAGGAAGTAGCTTGGAGAAGAAGGGCTAGTGTTTTTTAAGATTGAATATTTGCATAAACTGTAGTTGATGAGAGTGGGCATTTGTGGAAATGTTTGCACTCATAGAGACAGGACAAAGGACCAAGGTATATTTCAGTGCTAGAATACAAGCAGTGAAGTTTGTGACTGATTTCTCAAAGGTGCACTGGAAATTCCAGAAACAGAAAGCCTTCTCCTCCTTTGCACTCCAGGTCTACCTTAGAAACGCCTTATGAGCACTCCAGAAATTATTTTAGCTGCTGTTACCAGCTGAATTGCAGTTGTCCTTTTCTACCTTGTCAAAAATGCAGCTGCTTGTCCAGATAAAGCCATAATATAAAAATGTAGTCCTGCAAGAGAGAAATAAGTAGATGGGGAAAAAATACTTAGATTTTTTGTTTAAAATGCCCAAGTCTAAGCCTGGCAATCTTTTCCCCAAAGCATTTAAGTGCAAAAAAAGTTCTGTAATATTAACATCCGCAGTGCAACTTGAACAAAGCAACTAAAAGGCTTATTGACTTGGTAGCAGGGAAAGCCAGTTTGAAATATTTGATCCTATCACCAGCTAAGCAAGTATGTGTAAAGTGTAAAGCCTGCACTTGTTGATTTCTGAGATAAAAATCAATAAAACTGTCCATAACCTATAACTCTTTGGTTTACCTCTCCATAGAGATCAAAAGAGAGTAATTAGATTTCTGCCTGACTAGCAGGGGTAGAAAACTGTTTCATTTTGGATCAAAACCTTCCCAGTGGATTACACCTTCTATCCACTGCCTATCAACACTTAACAATTGCTTCTGTATTTGACTTTGACAGAACTACCAGAATGTTACCATCTAATTTTCAGTGCAGTTGATAGAGGGCTTGGATGCTTTATTCTAGTGTCAGGTTATAAAATTAATTCTTCTCACTTCATATTTTACATTTTTACTCTGGCTAGTGCTTTGTAAAAGCCGGCCTTGCTAATGTGATTAATAATTAAAAAACAAAACTACAATACTCATCCTACCTCTAATTTACAACAAGAAAAACCCCTTTATCTATTATTGATGATCCAGCCTTTGTATTCAGATATCACTCTAAACAAGCTGTTGTCTGCCTTGGATTGTCCTTGCATTTCATATTCAAATGAGGTGGATGCTATTGCATATATTTTCATTTGATGACATTTTAATATCACCAGATGCTATTGCCTGCCCAGGAGATAACTGTTCCAAATACAGCCTTCTTCCCCCCCTAAGCACAGTGGTATTAGGTGATGAGCAGGAAGCAGGTCATGCTTCAAAATAACATTTTATAACACTTGTTACTATCACAGTGTTCTTGCATTTTAACAGTCCAAGAGACTCAGTATTAATGTTTATTTTAAAGAGAAATGTCACTCTGCATTTTGATCTTTCTTAACTAAGCAGCTTTTTGAACAGGCTAAGAGCATGAAATACCAAATAACAAATAGCACTCACAACAACTTCACATCCTAGATAGAGATTAAATATGCTGGAAAATATGTGACAGTTATGTTGCATGTAATGAGCTGTGGTGATGGACAGATGCAATAAATTCATGCCCTGATGCAGAGGGCCTTGTCAGATGAAGCCCAGACCACAGACAGTCACCTGAAGTCTTCCAACACATCCAAGTCTACTCAAAGTAAGCTTTTGAGGACATTTTGCTTTCTTATTTGCTCACAAGACTATCAAACCTCCCCATTCTCACAGCTATGAGACTTTAGAAAATAAAAACTAGCCTCATTTTTAAGGAAGAGCTGAAGCTTGCAGTATTTGAATGTGGCCACAAGGTATACTTGTACAAAAGTATTACACAAAGTTTGACCTCACCCTGAGTGTATGGATTTAGACTGAAACTCCCAGGAGCTGGAACATCTTTTACTATACCTTGAGCAGGAAAAAGCACCCTAACCTCTAAAAAGGAAGGTATAACTAACATTTTGGGGTTTTTGCTTCCTGTGGTTTCTGTGTCCCTGCACAATGCTGGGACAGAGAGAGAGCGGTTTGCAGCCTTGGAGGGTTTTTTTTGTGGCACTACACCCTGACACCAAGAAAATCTTCAAATGGTGGCAGAAACTGGAGTTAAAGTAGGTGCATTCTGCCACTTTTCGTCCAGTGACCACTATAGAGAAACCTAGGACAACTGCTATGCAAACAGACTGCCTGACCCCTCCAGGGGCAGGACTCCTCCGGACTATGGAGGAGTCAACTAACTACTCCAGGATGTCTTGACATGCCCCAAGACCTTCTGAGTGATGAAATCTCCTCTTGCTTGATCAAAGCAGTTAAAAAGAGCACACGTCCCATCAGATTCACCCAGAGCAGAACACAAGGGCAGAGGCATCCCAAGCTCCAGCCCTTACAGCTATGTTCCACGAGAGGCTGGCATTTTGCTCATGTTCAGAAGCAAAACAGACACTTTCCTTTCCCTGGAAGCCACAAAAGTTAGAGCCCAGACTCTTGCTGATGTGGCCCTACTATTGCACTTCAGTTCAACCACACAGCCCAGGCTCAGGCAGATTTGGCACTGTACCCCCCAGTGTGACACTAATAGATCCAGGACAGACCCAGCATCTCCACCGAGGGAGTTCTTGCCACTGCAAAAGTTTTGGGTGTTTCCACAGAGGGCATGCCTGCTCTCTGTCATGCCTGAAACAGGGACAAACGTCAGTGCTCACCCCCAAAGGCAGAGAAAGGGCTGCACTCTGTGCTGTGATAATGGTGCTCAGCATGCTAACATCACCAAGCAGCAGGGAAATGCTCTGCGTTTGCAAATTCATACACAAGATGGTACAGATTGCCCCGCTTGCTTTGTCCCTGCCCAGACTCCCATCTGATCTCCAAATCCCAGCAGTTTTCACTGCAGAGGCCAGACAACACCATGTCTGCCCAAGTGCTGCTCATACACCTGAGCAGTGGGTTCTGGTGGCTTTGAATAGAGATGTGATTGTGAAATGTGGCAGTAAATATTGCTAACTTAAACAGTTTTGAGAGCCTTTTCTTTAACCTCAATATTGTCAGCTGCTTTCCATCCACTCTTCTCAATTTTAAATAAGATTCAATTCTATCCACAGTTTTATTTTTCACTTAGCAAAATACCTTTTTATCCAATCTTTATCCTGCATCAGTTTCCATTAAATCCTGATGATATCCATTAGCATGAAAAAGAGTCATGCTCTATGCTATGCTATTTCTATTCTATATCCATTGAAGACTTACACAGGTAGAAAAAACATTATGTGCAGGCCCACAGAACAATTTCCAATTGATAAAGCTGATCTAAGGTAGTCCCACCCTTCTGATGCAATTCACTGGTTTGACCCACTGGAGTGACAAAACTACCAAATGAAATGTTCATTAAATTGCTCCTATTAAAAAATGACACAGGTCTCAAAAATAATATTTTTAGAGAGTTACTGCTTTATCTTAAATTTTATACTATCAGAATGGCTCAGGTGGTTAAACTGAACAAGGAACACTTTGTCTATGTTCACCACTTAAGAAATCATTACAAAAACAAAGCTGCATTTTGCTGCAATGTAGATGTGCCAGAGGGATCCAGTCCTTAACTGCACACAAAACCCAAGTCTTCATTCTGACCTTTTGAAGGGCATAAAATAGATACTTGAGGATGGGGGAAAGATAAAGCACTTGTCCTCATGCCTAGTTTTAAGCAGTAGCTTCCACGTTTTGCTGAATTGGGAGCGGTGACTTAATTGTGAAATTATTTGTATTTGAAGGCAGTCATTTCATTAGGCAACCTTAGCACCTGAGGAGGACAGCTAAGCTAGAAGTGGCACTATATTAGTACAAAGCCATTGTTCACCTGACATCTCTGGAAAGATGTTTGGGCACTTTGTGTTCTCTCCATTGATTCCAATTTTGCTGGTGAGAAGACTATTCCTCATCAGTGCCCCCTGTTTTTCCCCTGCCTCATTCTGCTTTCTGCTCTAGAAAGGAGGCAGCTTCCTGTCTTTAATAAAGTCACACCAGTCAAGAAGCACTCCTTTGACATAACAGGCTGCAACATAACAGACTTGGAAAAGTCAGCAACTGCCCCTTGTTCTGCAGTGCACCTTGCTCTCCACTCTCCCTCTGGCCAGCAGCTCATTGTGTGACAGGGACACACTGTTCCCTTTCCATGGGTACCTATCCTGGTGCTGCTGTCTGTCTGCCTCAGCCTCGCAGGCATAGGAATTGCACATAAGCTATTTCCAGGCAGGCAGTGTTCTTAGACCTTTCTCTATAGATGCCAATTAGAAGATTAGCGTCTTTTCTCTCCCCCTCTTTGCTATTAAATAGTCACACAAAAGCTGAGCTGACAAATTGCTCTCTCTATGGTGTGGGACAAAGACAGACAATAGATCAACATCATTTCCTATACTCAAATCCTATTAATCACAGATTAATGAGAACATGTCTGGGGGGGGAGAAATTACCCAAATGTGGGCATATTGTCTTGTTACCCATGTAACATCTGCCGTGGCTTTACCTTTAGTGGCATGTCATCCTTTATCACATTGAAATAATGTTTGTTCCAGAAACATAATTATGATAATGGGTCCTTCCTTTAACAATTACTGAGGTACAGTAGGATTATATTTCTTAGTCACTTGGTTTAAAAAATAGATATCTCTTAACTATTTTCTGAATGCTTCTATTATTCATTATCTGATTAAGGAAGATATGTTTATAGGCATTAATAGAAACTTGTTATTCTTTTTATTATTATTAATTATAATTTTATTAATTACTTCTCTGAAAAATCATATGTGCAGAAGTAAAGCTAGAGTCTAGCTTTTAGTTTTTACACTTAGAAAACTATTTCTGTTTTGGCTCTTAAACAACTGCTAATTTTTCATTAATTCACATTACAGCAGTATTAGACCACGATGTTTGTTTTGCAAAATGTGCACTTTTCTAGCTATCTTCTTAAAATAATTCTATAGCTGAATAGCATATCGATTTGTTCACATATTTTCTCATCTATTGTTGCCATTGATAAGGAATACTGTTCAGGGCAGCAGCTCAGCATGTATAATTGCCTCAGATCATTTCACTGCTCAGCCTGGATACAAATTCAAAGTTTTGCGTTTATCTAATTAGAATTCTTTGCAACAATTCCTAATGTTATCCTCAATACGAAACGGGATGCTTCACAGATAAATAGCAAAGCAATTACAGCTATAATGAGCCGGCAAATAAAGAGGAACTGCAGTCTACACGTGTGACCGTGTATTTCAAAAAATTATTTGGCCCTTGTTCGTCACGTCCCGAGCACTTGCTGGTCCCTGCCGGGCAGCCGCGCTGAGCAGGCTGGGGCGAGAGGGGCCGGCACCGCGGCGCTGGCGGGTGTTTCAGCACCGCGAGGCGGGACAGCTCCGCACGGCACCGCGGGTGCGCCTCGCCCCGGGTGGGAGTCGGAACCGGCACGGGAATGGGCATCGGCACGGGCATCGGCATGGGCACAGGCACGGGAATGGGCATCGGCACGGGCACAGGCCTCTCCGCGGTCCTGCCCCGCCGCCCCGCCAAGGCCGGCAGCGCAGGGGTGCCAGGGCCCTGGCAATTTTTTGCTCTCCGGAGGTGAGGAGCTGACCAGAGCGGGGCAGACCCACCAGCCCGTTAGATATACACCATCTATGTCTTGCAGCGCTGACACACCCTTTAAATGTGCTTCTTAATTAATACCGGGGTCTGCTGGTGCCACACTGGGCTGGCTGCTCGCTGCAGCACTCAGCTCACAGGGCCAGCCTCCCCTGGAAGGTGCCACAGCCGTCACCTGAGCACCCAGCATCACCTGCAGAGCCGAGGACCATTCGCAGCTGGGATCACAGCTGCTGGCACATGGAGCAGGGAAATACCTCAGGAGGCCAAGGAACATTGTTAGGGCTGCTAAGGTAACCTCCAACCTTCCCTAGGAGACTTGGGTGCAGCACTGTACCTAGTGCCATTGCTCACTTGTGATGCAGAGACCTGCACCCTCTTCCTAAGGTAGGCTCATTAGCCATGTGTTTAAAAAAACAAAAAAGGGATTAGGAGCTTCTGTATTGCACTACACCATATTTTACACCCTCATACAACAGTTTATCACATGCACCCAAGACACACAAAAAACCCCAAATGCTTTTATCTGTCCAAGGAGTGTCCACTCATCCCTCTTGTAAGTATCCCTCACCATCTGATGAAATTTAGTTGTATTGGGGTACTCTCCAATCCTTCTGTAGGAATGAGGCCACGTTCTTGAATTATTAAAATACTCACTAAGAAGAGAAAAGAGAGTGATCAACTTTGTTGCCTGGTGTCTAAGACAACCAGAGGAAAATCTAACCACCTCTTCCAGTCCCTGCTCCAAGAGTGGCTCATACAACTTCATTCAACAGCTGTTCTGTACAGTACCCTATAGCTTGGTGGCCTTCAGGAATATTTTACCTGGACTACAAGGCATCAAGCATAAATAATTCTTACCCATCTCCGAGGAAGTAAGCTTAGCAGAGTGGCCTGGTTCCACCAAAGTGGATGGCACATGGAAACAGAGGAGATGCACTGCACCTTCACCAGGCCTCAGTGAAATTAGTGGATCTTAGTAAATTGGGAAGTCCTACTTTTTAGCTCTTGGCATGAGCAGTTAACTCAAAGCAAGCACAGAGAGATCTGAATCCTCCCAAATCCTCCTCCCTCACCTACATCCTGCATGACTGATCTAGCCATTCAATTACCAAATACAAGGCCAGTGACAAGGCTGCCAGAGCTTTCTGTATATGGCCAAAGTACAGTAAAAGTTACTCCAGTGGTGTTAAATGTGAAATCTGCCTTGAGGATTTCCACAGATTCTAAGTACATAGTGGCAGATTTGTTACCATCTTACTGCAGGGGTTCCATACCATTGTCTCCTTATCACCAAAGCTTCATACCTTCTTGGTGCTTCTCATGAGCAGCTCCTCAGAGCACTGACTCTTTCTCCTTCACAAAGCAGCCAACTGATTCCAGCTCCCTTCTTAAGGGGCCACCCCACTCTTTATGGCACTCTTCTTCTCATTGGTCACAGCTGTGGCCTGTTAAAGTCAGGCCTGCTCCTAATCTTTGATAATTGGCCCACCTGCAACTCCTTAGGGGTAAGATTACTTTCTACACTATCTTTATTTTCTTATATTCTATCCTCCTACACAGATTCACCACCCTGTGGAGAGAATCCTGCTGAGGCGTCCTTTCTGACAGAGCAAGGCTTGGAACAGGTAGTTGCTATGACCTGACAAGGTCAGGGTCCTTCAAAGTATGTTAAAAAAAAAAAAATCTTCAGGTATGTGGGATCCACAATAAAGCCACCTTCCAAGTAGGGAGACTTTGGGTAGCAGCTGCTGAAAATGGTCTTAAGAGTTACACTGGGATTTAGGCACCTTATTTCTGTCCAAATTCTGCTTCCCTTTGTGGTTTTGGTCTGCAAAATGTGGCTATATAGCCTTTCCAAGTGACTGAGAGGATAAAAGTATTCATGGTTTTGAGGTAATGGTGCTAAAATTCTGGTAATGGGGATCCAGAGATAGCTGAGGGCTGCTTACTCACACTGTGCTCCCTTTCTCAATAACTAATAGCATGTCTAGGCTTTGATGTTGATGGGTAGGCAGAAGAGTGGCCTTGATTAAAAGCATTAATTTACCTCTCGCAGATAACAGATTCATATACACAGATCTAAATCAGGAGTAACTGCATCAAAATAAACAGCCCTTGGGTAAAACAGGTGTAAAAGAGAAGAGAACCAGACCCTGCATCTAGCAGATATATGACAAGGTAAATGCGCAAACACAAGAAAAGTGAATTATTGCTATTATATGTGCACGTTACATTCAGTACCATTAAAATCTAATGCTACAAAGAAAATACCTTTCAAGCCTGCAAAGTATAGGCAATAGGGGCTGTCAAGAACTCATCAGAACCTGTGAATGCTTCCTTTGTTTATGTTGCTTTCATTGCAGCATTGATATAAATCAGGAGTAGCTTCAGTCACTGAAAACTGGCAGAAAAAATCAGGTCCTTTAGCTTTAAAGAAATTAACTGAGACACATTGACTCAAGAAAGTCTTTAAAATTTTTTGAATTACATCTTAAATGAACATTTAATCTTATAATTTGTCAGCTTAGACAATAATATTAAGAGATCTATGCTGATACAAACAATTGTGTTAATTACAGTAAAAGCCATCAAATTAAATTCAGTTCCTGGAATCAATAGCATTTCTTCAAGTACCATTTCTAATTATGGCCATACCTTCCATTTGGGCTTTTATTAATGCATATGTTATATCTGTCACCTTCTTCAGCTGTGAGCAAACTCACTGTATGTTAATTCACACCTGATAACAATCGTTTTTCTGGTACTTACCTTCTAAACCTGATGATAGGATGTGTCAACACCTATAAGATTTTTTGTTTTCTTTGAGGACTTTGTGAAAGTTATGTTTTTATTTTAAATTTGCTGCTAAATGACAGTTTCCAATTCTAATTATAAAAACGGACAATAAAAATGAAGAGTAAAAGGCTTTACTCTCTTTGATGCAGTCTCTAACCTCTAGACACGCTGGGAAGTAACAAAATCTGAGCAGATTATACTTTAGAAACTGTTACTTTAGAAATTTCTCACTTCAAGGACAAGCTCTCTTGCTTCCACACAGATAAAGGATGCCAGTAGTTATTTAGTCACACTTCCCCCTGCCCCCAGTAATCTGTTTATATTAAGTTTAGACCAAATACTCTAGAAAATTCCCCATCGCACCTGCCTTCCTGTTCAACACCCATTTTCACGTTGTGTGTCACAGTCAAAGCATCACCATTCAAGGGACTCTCTCATGACAAACTGCCAGGACACACTAAAGACTGGTGTGAGTACATAATACCTCATGCTAATTTCCAGCATATTTCATCTCCACAGGCTTGCCTCCCTCTACCCACCATGTCACCAGTGAACTCCTCCAAAGTGACATAACCTTAATTACATTTCAACTTGATCCCAGAGGAAAGTGATAACTTGGTTAACTGTTGGGAGGCAATTTTCAGGCTGAGCCGCAGGTATATTTTTTCACAGACTGTTCTCAGGCACAACTATGACAACATGTTAGAAAAATACAGTCTCTTCTCTTAGGCTCTCAGTCATCTTTTAACAGATTATGAAAACAGTGAGGTTTTTGTTGTTTGGAGGTTTTTTGGGGGGATAAAAGCACCTTTCATGTGACAATAACTTTCAGGGGCAACCCACCATAGCCTAAATGAGACATTTTGGACAAGTTTTTTTGGTCTCTCCGTGGCCCTTGAAAGACTCAGCCCAAGCATGACAAACTCACCCTCAGTCTCCATGGTTTGTCCCACATAATCAGGGTCCCTAGGGAAACTCTTATTTTTACTGTGGGCCAAGAATTCTGTACAGGCCTAGTGACATTTGGCATTCCTAACACATCCCTAAGCCCTAACATCACCCCAAAGAACAACAGTGCCACTTGTGGGAAAACTACCTGAGCAGAAGATACGGAGACAAATGTGATCCATAAAAAAAAAAAAAAAAAAAAAAAAAAAAAAAAAAAAAAAAAAAAGATTACATTTGAGGCAGAAAGACAATGACTAAGGTAAGTGGAAGTGTTACCAGAGTCAAAAAAAGAACTGAAATAATTATGAGAGATAAGAGGAAGAGGAAAACATTGTGACTCATGAAAATTTGGGGGTTAAGGAAGAGCAGATTTCACTTTCAAGTGCCAAAATCTGCAAGAATATCTGCCCAGCAGGCTGGGGAGGTCCTGGGCAGAGGGATTACACATCACTGCTAATCATTGCAGTATTAAACACCACAAATAGTGCTCATTTGTTAGAGGAGAGACCATCTTTGTATTAGTTGCTGGCTGCTCATGTTTATCAGGTTGCCAGCATGAAAGCTATTTGTATATGCATATCTGATCACAATAGAAAAATTATTATACCAAAACATCCAATTTTTCACCCTTTACATGTATTTGCATATAAAGCATTAGATAACTTTCTGGTTAGCAGTGCTGTTGTCATCAAAACACTTGCTCTCATGTTATTTTTACAGTAAAGTGCCTAACTATAAATGTCTGCATAGACACTGCCTTCAGCACAAAGATACATTCTTCAAAGTATGTGCTTATGTATACTTGGAGCTAATCCTGCTTCCAGTGAAAATGAAATTTAGAACTAGGCCCTGACATAGAAATTTCACCAGTAATAAGTGGAGCTGTCAGGCATGCACAGCTTTAGCTGACTGGAGGTGAGCTGGGACAAACACTTCTACAGGTGACCTCAGTCAGCACCCAGAATGAGCAGCCCTCTGAACCCTCTGTTGAAAAATGTGATTTCAGTGAAGACATCCAATACCACACTGGCATGCTCTCAGGGGCCCTGGGTGACCATCTCAGAGAACTTGATGACCATTGTCAGTGTTCACCAGCAGCTCCTCTCTCTGCCCACGGGCTTCTGCAGGAGGGAGGAGCATGTAGGACTCTGCAGGCTGCTCTCTCTTCACTCTGTGCTCTCATTCAATGCCAGTCACTCTCCACACTGGGATACAAACCAGGGAGGGAGCCTATGTTAAAAATAGAGTATTACTGTAAAGCCATTCTATCTTCTGGTACACACAGCAGGACATCTGACTGGGAATTTTCAAAAAAATTACAATCCCAAGAGTACAAGTCCCTTTATTTTGGCATTTTCTTCCTTCTAAGTGCTTAACTTTGCAGCCTTAATGTTATTCTCATTTTCATTACTTTATTACTGATTAATTTTAAGCTTTCTCATACAGCTAGAATCACCACCCAAAATTCATTCACAAAATAACTTGGGATTTTGTAAAATGCTACCAAGAGGACAGTACAGAAAGGCCTGTGTAGCTTTGTAAATATACATGCATTTTATATTTTATAGATATATTTTTATAAAAACATCCTGCTTACTTGCTGAAAGTCAATCTAGTCTCGTATTTTGTCTCCTACAATGGCCAAAAGCAGGTGCTTGGAGAAAAATGTAGGAACAGGAAAGCATAAAGTGGTACTGCCTCTCAATATTCTTTGGTGCTGTCTCTCTTTGTTCAGGCAATTTCTGAGTGGTGTCAATTTTATTTAATAGATTTAATAGATTGGCCTTTCCATTCATTCACTTTTGAACTCTCACAAACAATCAGGAGATTGTGAAAGATGGAGGAATGGGAGTGCTCACCTGGACAGCAGGACATCCAGGGCTTCAGGCCATGCTCCAATGAGAGCTTATTGTTCCCATGACATAGGCACATGAGTAGCTGTGTCCAGGGACTAGAGTTGACACCACCTCTTCTGCAGAAATCTTTCCCCAGTTGCTCCTTTTTCTGCAACAAAAGAAATTTTGAAGAGTCTACACGAAGCAGCACCTTGCCAAAGGTGTGTAATGAGCAGCTCACTGGCCTAGGTGCTTCCAAAGCACATGGGGAGGAAGGGATGCAAGGTCCTCAATGGAATAACCAACGAGCTGCTGGGAAAATGAGCAGGGGCTGTTTCCAAGGAAAGCACCAGTACACCAAGTCCTGCAGGATGATGGGCTGAGGATCCCTGGGACCTGCATGGGGGCAGAAACACAGCACACTCAGCAGCTGCAGTCCTTCCCCACATGGCAATGCAGCACCCACAGCCTTCAAGCCAGGGTCAGACAATCACTGAGGGGCAGATCAGCTTGGAACTGAAGTGTCTGCGCCCCATGACTGCATCTCACCCAGAGCTGGATGTGCACCCACAGTCACTGCTCTGCTGTTCCCACTGCTGGTGCTTTGCCTTAACTAAAAGCCCATGAAGAACCTTTAAAGCTGTTCTGACAAGACAATATAATAATACTAATATTTAAAAGATGTAATTTTATTGAGCATGAATTAACTATTAACATTACTACTTCAACACACTAATAACATTTTAAAGTACCCTTAATAGCTTATTCATTTTAAGGGCAATAATCAGAAGAATCACCTGCTTCCCCTACCAGACATAAGGAAAAAAACGTTTCCTTTTCTCATTACAAGACCCACTTAGAATGAGAAGAGGGCAGCCCAGTAATGGCTTCTAGCAGCTGCTGCTGAAGGGACTGAGAGGGAGAAAGATAACAGGTTAGCAGGAAAATATGTGGAGGAAGCAAGGCCAACAGCAGTGCTGGAGAATCCATGTGATATTGACAGCATGGTAAGATGATTAAATGAGGGTCAACAACAGGTAGCATTGCCTCAACAGTCTTACCTGTCTCAGAAGAGAATGTGCAGCAAGGGGAGAGAGGTTTACTCTGAAACACAGTAGCATAAGGGCACAAGGTAATGAGGCAATGCAGACAGACCTGAAGGTTTGGGTCAGCAGGTCCTGCACCTTACTCCTCCCAGGTGTTTGGTTTGGTTAATTGTGCACAGGAATGGTTAAAAATATCTGCATCGAGCTTTCTAGCATTCACAGTCAATAGGCAGTGAGGAGCAGGCATGATGTTTGCTCAGAGTAACTCCAGGAAGGTGGGCACAGGGTGCCCCATCCTTGGGCAGGACACCCTGCAGGACTGCCCCACCTTTGGGCTCAAGCCAGCATGCTCCATATTGCTCTCAGCTGTTGCCATTAAGGATCTCTGCAATTCACTCACTGATGCCATTTATACTAGATCTAAAAGGAGCTGGAGGATCTAGCTACCCACTTGCAACTGCCTTGAGACATGGGATATTTTTCAAATAATCTGAAAATCCCATACCCTGTCCAGGATATCTTGAGAAAACTTTAAGGCCCTGCAAGTAGCTGTGGAGAAGGTGATTACTATATGTTCATGCAGTGGCTAAAGATTAAAAGTTGGACTCAATTATTCTTGTGGGTCACTTCCAACACAGAATATTCTGTGATAAACTGTGAATATCTCTGGACACTATTTGTGAAGAGTTTCTTATCCATACAAGACTTTTTACTTCAGTTTTCATACATGTAATGCTTTGATTTCTGAAGACCTGTAGTATGGCTGTTTTCAACAATTCTGCTGTTATTTTTACCAATTCCTGCCTGTTGCTTGTAATAGCAAATCAGTGAGAAAGTCACACAGTCTGCCACGGACTTCCCAAAGAGGCATCAGGTAACCAGGGACAAGCTCGATGCTTCAGAACCTAACTCATGCGGGTACAGACTTCTGGAAACAAGCTTTTGAACTGTGCCGTGCATGCTGTGCCAAATGCCACCAGCCTTGGACTGCACCAAACAGTGCCGTTATGGAACAAGAATGCAACAAGAACACTGACTCCACATGGTCAAGGAGAGAAGAAGAGTCCTTCGTACAAACATCCCTTAGGGGCCCGAGGAGGAGCACGGCTGTACTGGTTCAGCCGTACAGGCAGAGCTGTTCCCGTCTCCCCGGCCCGGTACCGCTGGAGAGGTGAGCTCGGCGGGCTCCGAGCCCAGCCATTCGTGCCGAGCAGGGACAGCCCCTTGGCAGGGACACGGCGTCCTTGTGCAGGGCCCAGGCACCGCTAGAGGGAAACCCAACACCGCCCTGAGCCTGCCCGCAGCTCCGCACGGGAAGGGGCGGCGGGAGGGAGAGCTCCTCCCCGGGCTGCGGCCGCGGGAACGGGAGCCTTTCCTTCTTCCCCTTCTCCTGCCCCTTCCCCTTGTCCCCCTCCCCTCCGCCTTCCTCTTGTCCCCTGCTCCACCATTGCGAAAGGAGCGGCACGGAGAGGGGTGTCGCACTAAAACCTTGGGGGGAGTAAAGAGGAAAGGACGAGGGGGAAGTAATGCTAAACTAAACTAAACTACACTAAACTAAACTAAAATTTGTTAATTGAAATTAAATACCGTCATAGTAAACTGAGGAGCGGCTGCTGCGAGGGATGCTAGAGTTTCTGAGGATTCCTCATGTCTCTCAGACCGGTGGTCACAACTCCTAATTTTAATTTAATATTAGCCAAAAATCGCTTCCTCCTGCTTCTCTTCACCTTACCAGTACAGACATCTCTCCTGCTGGCAGAAAGCTCTTGACCCATTTAGCTCCTAAGAAGATAGCACTGCTCCAAACAGCTATGAATTGTTTGTTAGCAACAAGATAACTATCAAAGCACAGCGCAATGACAAAAAAGGTTATGAGAATTATCATTAGCATAATCACGGTTACATACTTCACTAGCTTGTGTAACAGGCATGTTTCCTTCCCCAGATTTTAAAAGAAAATAATGCCAAGTCTTTTACCACATGATCTAAGGAAACAAGTGAAGGGCAAAGTAGCAAAGGCTGCAGCTGATGAAGAATTATTCAAAAAATATTAAACTGTAGCTAAAAAGTACAGAAATATTTCCTAATGTGATTTCATAATGCACAGCAATAAGAAGTTAGATTTTGCATTAAATTCCACATGAACATGTGCACTAAACAGTATCTGAGGGGGAAAATCTGTATGTGCCACAGACTTTAAATGAACTGGTTTTACTAGGAAATGAATTTCAGAGCCAAGATGGATACTTGAGATCAGGGCTCCGTTTGGGCAAAACCACCCAGAATTAACAGAATTAATAGGACTAAAAAGAGAAAAAAAAACCCAGAAAACATCTCTTTACCTTTCTGTAAATCCTTCTTAACTATAGTTTGCATTCCATATTACAAAGATAGTCAGAAAAAAATAATACATTCTGTAAAAGGTAACCAGGTATGGAAATGTTCTCATTTGTGAAAAAATAACTAAGATAGAAGCAGAACTAGCTGAAGTTGGAAAGGAGACAGCAGAGGGGGGTGACAGCTCAGTCACATCACAGGTGCCCTAAAAAGGTGAATAGCAAAATCTCATTCCCTGTTTCTCTGAACAGAATTATTTATTTTTCTCAATTGAAATACCACCTAGTAGCTTTAAAACAAACACTGGAGATTTTTGGTGCAGTTTTCTGTTCAGCATCATTGTCACAGGATGTCATGGAGATCAAAGATGCGGAAAAGTCCAGCAAGGGATTAGGGAAATTCACTGCAGCTTCTGAACAAAGGTGCCTGGGAAAGCTCCTAAAGCTCTGGAAGCTGGATGCACAGTCCAGGAGTGGGGGCACTACATATTTGCCTCCTTAAATTTTTCTTCTCTAAGTGTCTTCTGCTGGCCAGTGTCAGGGAGGGAGTGCTGGACTGCGTGACCCAGCATGGTGCAGACAAGTAGGAAAGCTGGATCACAGCAAGGCTGTGATTTTTGGAAGTTCATATGAAATTAAGGTTGGAGCTGGGAACTGACTTCACACCTACAAACCATCAGGAATACAGCAACATCTAACCACAGGGACAGTTTCCCTGCACAACTGTGTGCCAGAGTTTCACTTGCTGGTCTGGAAATGAACCAGGCAGTAAAAGCGATTAGCAGTGGAAAGACACTAGACAGCTATAATTACCTAAATGCCTTCCTATTAACCATGTGAGAAACTAAATCCTCACAATCACATTCATTAGTAAATGCTAAAGACAAACTAACTACATGAACTTTCATTTGATTAGGCAGAAGAATTCTACTCCAATATGATTATGTTACACAGAATGGCCCAAAAAAAAAAAAACCAAGTCTGTTTCAGAGAGCAAATGAATGTTAATACTAGCAGGCAAGCAAAGAAGCCCAGTCCTTGTGGTACAAGGGCTGCTCCTACCAGCAGCATGGCCAGGCTCCCTCGGCTGATGGCAAAGGCTCCCAGCTCCCTGCTGGGGCTCCAGCTCCTGTTCCCTCTGCTGGAGCTGTGGATGGTGGGTGCAGGAGGGACAGAGCCAGACCTGCTGCAGCACATTGTAGGGTCTCACCTGCATGTTAGCCCCACTTGGAAAACCCTTCAATGCCATAGCAAGAGTGGACAGCGGGCAGCAGGAGATATTCACCTTGTTGATGCCTGCACTGTTTTACACCTGAGGTAAAAATGTGGTTGAGTGGACAGAGCGTCAGTGTGAGCAACATGAGTGCAGCCTGGCCAGTGCTCACCTCAGAGGCGCTGGGTTTTAGCCACCCCTGGCACACCATCTTGCAAAAGTGTGTCACCAGTCCCTGTGCCAGACACATTCACTCCTTCCTGTGTTAGCAGAGCATGAGAAGAGCTAAACATAATTTCTACAGACATGTGGAAAAAGTATGGCAGGCATCAGTTTTCAGGGCAGGCTTCATTCTTGGTATCTTTGCTGATTTCTTTCTTGAAAAACTGATAAAGAACAAACTTTTCTTAAGAATTAACCTCTTCCAAGAACTTACAAGTATGGACTAAGAAGGGTTGGTGTGCTGGCAGTGGGGATGGAGAAGCTCACTGCACCTTTAAGGGAAGTGTGAGGGTAATTCCAGCACCAAGCTGAATCCCACTGGATCTGTAACATCTATAATTTCTAGCTATTGAGGTGGCAAGGATCATACCAATGTCTAGACACAACAAAACAACATCCATGCATAAAAAACTGAACGATGATCACAGTCCATGCAGAGCATAAAGCACTTCAGGGAACACCTGTGTCTCCAGAGCCTAGGTACCAGTGACTGGAACAGGAGGAGAGAGTAAAATCCTGAGCCAGAAGGTCAGTTTCCAGCATGAATTACAAGTGTGACTTGTTCTTGAAACTGTAATGGTCAGTTTAAGCAAGAGTTCCCTCCATAGCCCTTTACTCCCAGGCAGAGCACATGGATACCTGGTGTTCATGTGACTTTATCCACTCATCCAGTTAGGAGATTCAGAGCCCTGTGAGACCCTTCAGGCAAGGAGGCAGAAAGGAGAATGTAGCCTCTCCTGAGAGGCTTCACCACACTTCTGTGTGGGCATAAGTCTCTCTGAAATCCACAAAAGCTGCCTGCCCAGATGAAGGGTACCTAGACATCATCTAAGCACTCTTCTACTGCTCCACAGGCTATGGAGGGGACACTGCTATGTGCTGCTGGCAGGTCAGGGATCACCCATCCACAGAGTCCACAGGACAGGCAGGTGAGCAAGAATCTGGCAGGTCTGCCACCTCATCCTGTCCAAACACTGCAGGTGAATTCTTTATACATAATCAAATAAACCAGAACGTTATTAGCTTTGAATTAGCATTCATTAACACAATTGATTGTGTTGATTTAGTCATCTAAATGGTCAATGCTAGGACATTTGGATAATTATTACTGTTTAGTGATATTTCCTCAGCTAATTGTTTTTATTGAATGACTCACTTTGATGATGCAGCTGAAACTAATGTGCAGCTGGGCTCCCAAGGAGAAGGCTTTTATCTGCCCAATCCACCTCCCAGGGGCTCCATCCTTCCTGTAAGACAATGCATTTTGGTGCCTCTGGAGGGTCCTTAGGGAAGAAACCATTTGGGAAATGTTCCTGCCTCTGCCAAAGCATGCTTGATCATATGTGGTGTGATTTCTCACAGCAGCTCACCCCAACAGGATTTTAAAAGCCTGAGCTAGACTGAGCTGAAATGGGTTCATTCCAAACTCCGCTTCTCCACCCTCTCAAGCACACCCCACCCCTGCCCCACGAGCTGAGACCCTGCTGATGCTGCCCTCCTGCATGGAGAGGCTCCCCTACTCCCCCAGAGCCAGGCTGAGCCCTTCCCTGCAGCCCTGCCTGCCCTCATGGGGGGCTCCTGTGGTGCTCGGGCTCTGGGCTGACCACAGGTGTCTGACCACAGGTGTCCCTCACCACATTCACAAGGGCACAGGTAACGTTCTGCCTGCCCAGCACCCTGACAATGGAGAGAAAGCAGAGCTGATGGGAAACTTTTCCCACCTGGAGCTCTCTGGAAAAGCCCAAATGGGCAGACCAGCTGCAGCAGCAGGGGTTCCTGGCACACAAGGACTCTGTGACTATGATGGCTTCTGTCTCCCACGTGTGCAGGGCCAAAAGGGCTGCCAGCTGGTGAGGATACAGGAGGTTGCTGCAAGGACCACAGTGGGATGCTGGGCTTTGGGAGGCAGAGGATGCAGACAAAAAAATATTTGTGTCTGTGAATGCAGGTAGAATAATTAAATAGTGTGACAGTCAAATGGTTGTTTCAAAGAGGGGTTGATATAGATTTTCTTTGATGCTCTGGGGAAAATCACTCCCTCCCACCTCACTTCCCTTGCTGGCTTTCCCACAACTGTGTTTCAGAGCCTCCACGGATCTTCCTGACTTAAACATAAAACCAAACCCGTGACCCTAAACCAGAGGTCAGTGTTTTCCCAAGCAAGTTATATTTTTGCCTGCTCAGAAATTTGGTCTGGGAAGAACTCAAGGACTAGTTTCCACCATTTGTACAGGATTCCTGGACATGTAGGGTTGGCCAGCAACATGTGCCCTCAGGGCTATGCCATGGGCAGCCCCTCCAGATGTCACCACAGCATGTGCACAGGATGGGGAGTTCACAGAAGAACTGAATTTACTGCCCTGCATGAACTGTCTATCCAAGAAATGCAGAGGCTGATCCTGGAGAGATATTTCTGTCTGGGAAACACCACAACCATAAGTTAGTACATAACTTCGTGAAATCCAAACAAATCAAAGCCGTAAAAGGTGTACACTAAATGGATGTAGCCTTGGAGAGAGATGAATTTAAACTCCTTAGAGGCTAGAAAATCTCCATTGCCATCTCCATCTGCTGCCTCTTCCTTCCCAGTACAGCTCAATAAAGAATCACTGATCCAAGCCCACTCTGTAAGATGCAGCATTATTTCCAACTCCCATTTTTTACCTGCAGCTCGGGTACCTCAGGACCGGCAGGAAGAGCCACCTTCCGACCACGGGCTGGGCAGCAGAGCTGGAGCCGCACCGCAGGATGGCACTGCTCATTTCCCAGCTCCCACTTGTGGTGGTGGCCCCGAACTTGCTGCCAGCCATCACTCGGGAGAGGTCATGCTCAGAATACACAGCTGGCTGCATGAAAATAAGAGAGAACGAGAGCTGTGTGAGAAAAAGAGGATTTTATCATAACCTGTGTCCTGGGATTGCAGGCAATACTCAGAGCATGCAGAACATGGGATGTATTTAACCTCTCTCAGCCTGCCTTTAGCCTCTCTGTGTGTAAATCAGAATTCACCTAACACTCCTCTAAATGCAGTGTAGCTCTTTGCGGTCCCTTGGAGATTTTCTCCCAGCTTGCTCTCCTGCAAAGAATAAATGTGATACCCCAGGTGCTGCAGCCCCACCAGGACATGGCAGCAGGAGCACATCCAGCCCTGGGACAATGCTGCATGCTCCCTGCTGACACAGCCAATGCTCCAGCTCTGAGCAGAGCTCACAGCTATGCCAGAAGAAACTCGGGTTAAAACGTTGGGAACTTTCTGAGCAGAACACCAGAACACCCAGATGGGAGTTTTCCACTGAGGATCTAAAAGCCAAGCCCTTCAAGAGCTGCTTTAGCAGCAGCTGCTGCCGACACCCCTTGCCAGCCTCAGGCAAACTGTGGATGGCAGACTGGGGTTACCACACCCGGAGCCGTGCAGTCTGCCGGGCTTTGTGACTCCAGAGGACTTTCACCAGAAGGAGCGGAGAGCAAAGAGCCTGCCTTCCTCCGAAGAGGGTGTGCACAGGAGGAGCTGACCTCGACAGTCCCTTGGCTGGCAGTCCCTGGGCTTTTTCAGGAAGAACACAGCCCAAAGTTCATCTTCTGTTCTTGTGGGTTTTTCCTCTCAGGGCTGTGCCGTTAGCATTGTCTCGTATTTCCTGCTTCCTCTCCTGGCAGCTCCTCTGCTCGCTCTGACACACGGCTACAGCACTCAGCTCATTAGCCCTGCGTTTGCCACATCCGTCCCCAGGGAAATCCCTGCGCCCAAATGCAGCTGAGCTTCTACCTGAGGTTTGCTGTGTGCCTGTCTGCTGCACTGGGCTCCCGCTGTGCACACAGGAGCCGTGTGCTGGCTTTTGCTGTTTATTCAGGATTATTTGCACCCACCAACAGTAGGCACAGAGGTTGCATGGGAGCATCAGAAGTTCAGAGGAAACTGTGTGCTGAAACAGACATCTCTCACTGCCCACAGGCAGCCAGGCTCTGACAGCCCCAGAGTCACTCAGTTAAGGTCCCTAGTTTGTTCAAAATATCATCTAGTACCACAGAGAAATTTATATCCAGATCCAGTTTTGACTTTCTCTGTAATCCAAACAGAAAGAAAAGTAGCTCCCTGCTTTTGCACATCCCTGTCCACTCTGCCAGGCTTATCCACTCTCCCAAATGCTCACCAGCTCAGTTTTCTGCATGGTCCCACTGTTCCACCCTTTCCACCTTTGCAATATCCCTACTTGCTGGGAAGAACTAGAGACTGCAACATTACCAAATGTCACAGCTGTCTGCAAGGGGAAAGTCCCTTTTTAATTATTAGCACGCTCCCAGTTCATATTTTCCCCATTAGGTGCTTCCACTCTGCCTGCAATCACACAGGGGCTGTACTGATGGGGAACAACGTTATTGCTGGAGGGAAAGTAGTAAAACAAGCTCAAGAGACCTGCCTTCTCCCTCCCCAAGATTCTTTTTTCCTACATGAAACAAGTGTTCTTTGCTGCATCAGGCAGTGAGCATCAGCTCAAAGCTTTTTGAGCAACATGCTTTAACAAAGCTTCCACATGAAAAATGGGAATGACACCAGAGAAAACTTGTCTTCCAAGTGATAGCAAATTTCAAATTACTTGACTTATATTTACCCTTAAGGCATAACAATAAAAGCAGTTTAAATTGATATAGTACATCTCATCCCTGAGGATCCCCAGAAATGCAACCAATTGATAAACAGCCCACAGTTCATGCAGAGAAACACAGACCTTCCCAGATATGCAATGCATCAGTTTAAGACTTGCCAAAAATAAGCTGCAGTCAAAAAATAAAAGCAGACTAGTGTAGCCAACCAGAGCTCTAGATCCATTAGACTCTGGTCAGGACACTGCAGTTAATTATATTTTTGTGTCCGTGGCACATGGGTAGGACTTTAAATGCCCTAATTTGGACCTTGGCTTTATGTGCCAAAAATTACCCTGCAGACTATTTCCTTGCATATGATACCAGCTTAAACAAGGTGCAGAAATGGTTGCTAATGCATCCACCATTCTGCTCTTTGGGGTATATGACCAACCCAAAAAAACCTCTGATGAAAAGGTTTGAGGAGGTAGGAATACAGGCCACATGGCACATGTGATTACCTTTGGCCTTCATCCTGGCTGACAAAAATGGACTTTGCATAACTTTCCTTTCTCTTATTTGGCTGGTTTTTTTAAGCTTTCAAATTAGTTACTTATATTATTATTAGAAAGCAGGAGGTAAATACATTTTCCTTGTTTACCACTGGACTAATTGTTTGGAGCTGCCTGGTTCTTATCTCTGTAGCAGCTGTAAATGGGAAGCTGAGATATGCGGATTTTAACTGCAAAATATTATCAAAATGACAATATCAAGTGTCCCCTGGCTTCCCTTGCAGCAGCTAAGTCCACAGACTTTTGAAGCAACAAACCAGAGTCCTATTGCAAGGGATATCTGCATGTACACAAACCTGTACAGACAGCAGGTCTACTTCACTGCTTTGTTTTGCTTTTGGCTTTAACATCTTGGGCCAAGATCTTGCTGGATGTTGTTAACTGATATATTTCCTGATATATTTCCTAGAAGCCAGGTACGTTCTTCACAATTAAATGAGAGGAAACAGTTACTAAGGATCTGCAGCAGCAGCCACAAAAGGATGAAGATGTGGGACCAACCCTGGTAAATCAACAGCACTAGACAGTTGTCATGATCAGTGTGGCAACCAGGAAATTATAATTTAATGTGTTTGCTGGAGGAGGCAGCACAAGAATTCTTCACTTAGTTTTAAAACTGATTAAAACCCTACTGCCCCTTTTCAGTATTTAGACACTTGAGGCTGCTTCTAGGAGCCCTGCCAGTTACTTTTTTCAAGGTAGAATAAAAACAAACATCACATCCCTACAGCACCACAGCCTTGCCAACTGAGTGCTCAGGGTGCCTGATGTGGAAGAGGCTTTTGCAAAACCTAGCTCTTAGGTATCAGGTGCAAAACCGCCTCCCATGGTTACAGTTTTTACATTGGTAAAGTAACTTTTCGGTAGTCCTTTGGCCTTGAAGTGCCTGCTGGACCAGGCAGCAGAGATGCTAACATAATCCCAAATTAGAAATGCAGAGAATGTTGATCTCCTCTCAAAATAACAAGCACAGAAAACACTTCTGTGAAATCAATGCAGACATAGCAGAGGCATTAAACCAGAATACACAAGCAGACAAAGAAGGTTCAGGTTGGCACAGATGACTGCAGGTTGATGAAGTTGTGCTCCTGTTTCAGCAGGGCCAGGCCCTGTCCCTGGATAGGTACAGCTGCTCCAGCCCCTGGGGGCCCGTCTGAGCTTCCCAGAACTGCAGCACTTGGCTGAGAGGCCACACAGGAAACTAGGGTTGTGACAGGCTCCACCCTATATCCAAAAAGCTGAGTTTGTTTCTTTCTATTCTTTTTCTCTTGTGGACCATATATAAAATTGCATAGAAAAACTGCTTGAATGTGATAATTAAATAAATAAATACATAAAAAGAAAAAGGACAGTACTTCAACAGCACGAAGCAGTGCCGATGACCTTCACCAGTCCAAGACCTTTGCTTTATGCTATCTTCTTTTGTGTCATCCCTTCAGGCAAATATTGTACCACTGTGCTAACTGTGAGGAGTTACAGCAAAGACAGCAACCTTATTTGCCTAATTGTTAATGAGGGCTCCACTAGCCCCTGCATCTGCAGCTAGCTGCTGCTTTATATATGGGTTTAGGGCTAAATCCCTTCTCCAGCCCTATTTTTCGTGCCCTAACAGCCAGGGTTGGTGGCCCATGTGTGGGCCCCTCACCATGCCTAGGGCCAGGCTGCAGAGCAGCAGCGTCTCCCTGGGGCAGGAAGTGGGCTGGCCTCAGCATGACTTTCCATCCAGAAAACATTTTCCATCACCTTTCTGCCACCTACCACTGGCTGCAGTACTGCCAAGTTAAAACACACAAAATAAAAGCATCTTGTGTGCCTCTGAAAAGAGGCTGCTTGCAAATGCTTGCTAAAAATAGTTCTGTGATGGCCTGTGAGGGCAGCTGGAGGTCTCTCATAGAAGGAGGCAAAGAATTCCCTTTGCTGAAGCCAGTTTACAGCCATCACAGCTAGGACAGGGGTTTTCAAGTTTAATGTCTGTGTGGTTCTAGCAGAATCTCAACTGCAGAAAGCAAGGTCCTTGCTGGGCTCAATTCCCCTGCTAGTCCGAACAGGAGCTTGCTTTTCAACTCCCATCTTCCTTTTTTTGAAGAGCTGCAGATAGGAGGAGATTCATTTGTTAATTAAATTTCCCCTGCCAATTTACATTAAAAAGGGGAAACTGTTTCAAAAAGCTCACGGAACTTTCATAACCTTTACCTTCAAAAAGACAGAGTTTTATGGCTTTTTTCTAAACCTGCCCAAAAGCACCACTGGATTGTCCCAGGCCAAATAATGAATACTGAAAAAAAGTCCAGGAATGGCACAGCTGGGCTGAAAATTAAAAACATTTGCTAACAGAAAGCCAGGCGTTCTTCCTCTCCTCTGACTCTTCCTTTTATCTTTGGATTTTCCCATAAGTTCTTGTTCAAAGGGATGCCATCCCATGGGAAAATGACAAAAGGAAAAAAAGTACAGACACTGTTACTCAGTGAGGCCAGCAATAGTTGCAAGAGAAGAAAAATTCTTCATGGGAATCCCCTACATCTGAGAAGCAGAAGCAAAAATTCACCAGGAAAAAATTCAGTGCTGTCAGCTCTGCAGACAAACAATGCCTTTTATCCATGTGGGATCCTGCATTTATCCAGTTTTTAGTACCCACAGATAGCATGACAGCAGTAAAAAAAAAAAAAAAACAACAAAGAAGAGTCACTAGGAATGGCCAGAGAAAGTAAGAATAGTGGCTGAAGATGTAATTTCTTCTTTAAAAGATTTGTTCTGTTATGGAGTGAAAACTTACACAGCAGAGATGAAAAATCCTCTAAACACTGAGGCAACAGCGGCACACTTGCAGGCATGGCAGTGTAACATCCATCATGTGCAATCCTGCCTGAGTGTCTCCAAGTAGTGACACTCCTCAAGCAGGGCAAATGCAGTGCACTGATCCTGCCTCAGCATTGCTCTGGTGGCATTTGATTCCCTGACATTCTACCGTGACTTGGCTGCCCTGGGCTTGCTAAAAAGCCTGTTCCTAATCGTTAGATAAGCACTGGTTAAGGACTCCTGAGGTGGTCTCTCTCATCAGACTTCACAGGGATCCTCACAGGCTCAGGGCTCTGTCACTGTGCAGGCTGTGCAGGAATGAGGAGCTGTGCTGCACTGCACCTCGGGGTGATGGAGCTCCTAAGGGCGTTCATGCTCACAGCCTGGCCCTCTGGCCAGAGACTCCTAGGGACCCCACTGCAGCCCTGCACAGCTTGAGGGCAGCCTGTAAAAACACATGGGCTTTGTAGCCCGGCCTGCTGCCATAGGACAAAGGGTAAGGGTTTAAAACACAAGGAAGGTCAATTTAGATTAGATATAAGGAAGAAGAATTTTTTACAATGAGGGTGGTGAACCCTCTGGGCAACCCAGAGGTTCCCAGAAAGGTGGTGGATTCCCATCCCTGGAAAAATTAAAGGTTGGGTTGGATGGGGGTCTTATCCAGCTGAAGATGTTCCTGCTCATGGCAGTGGGGTTGGTCTAGATGGGCCTTTATTTTCTCTTAAGTTCTTGTTCAAAGGAATGCCATCCCATGGGAAAAGGACAAAATGGGAAAAAAAAAAGCACATTCAGTGAGGCCAGAAATATCTGCAAGATGGAAAAAGCCCTTTTTTACAGAACCCTTCCAACCTAAATTATTCTATGATCCCGCAGCCCCTCTTCTGAAAGTGATGGAATGTCGGGGGGATGCACTCAGGGCCAGCAGTGCCCGGCACTGAGGCGCTCCGCGGCCTTCCAGGGCCCCGCAGCGCGCGGGGACCCCGAGGCGCAGCGGGACCCGCCGGGGAGAAGGCACCGGGAGCCCCAGGACCGGGCAGGGTAGGGCAGGGAAATCCCCGCGGGGCGCGGCAGGGAAGTACCGCCGGGGACGCCGGAGAGGCGAGTACTTCCCCCCTGGAAAAACGCCAAGTTCCCTCTCGGCCCGGCCTCTTCCCTCCCCTCCGACGCCCCTTCTGGGCGGCCCCAGCCGCTCCGCCCTCCCTGCCAGCGCCGGCGGCGCCGAGCAGGACCGGACCCGTCGGTCGGGCTTTGACTGGCTGGAAATTCCCGTCCTCCGCGGCTCCTCCCCCGCAGAAATCCCCCGGCCGCGCTGTATATGCGAGGCGCCGCCGCTGCCGCCGCTCACTCGCAGCGCCCGCAGCTCCGCCGCCATGATCGCCGCCCGCCGCGCCACCGAGCCGCCCGCCATGGACGGCTACGAGCACCCCAAGAAGGAGCGCCAGGGCGCCTTCGCGCTCGACGACCGCCACGACAGCGGCCTGGACTCCATGAAGGAGGAGGAGTACCGGCAGCTGGTGAAGGAGCTGGAGGACATACGGCTGCAGCCCCGCGAGCCGCCCGCCTGGGCACAGCAGCTGACGGAGGACGGGGACACGTAAGTGGGGGTCGGAGCCGGGGCAGGGGTGGCTCGGGCACGGCGGGGAGCTCGGCACGGCCAGTCCGGGACAGGATGTGCTTGCCGGCGGGGCGGCGCCGCCCTGGGCCGCGCCGGGAGGGAAGGGAGGGGGTGCGGAAAGTCCCTGGAGCGGCGCCAGGGAGAGGCGGCTCCCGCGGCCGCGGAAAGCCCCGGCCGGGCGCGCCGAAAGCCCCGGCTTGCGACACCGCGCGTGACCCGGCCCGGCCCGGCGGCTCAGCGTGGCGTCAGGGGGGCAACGCGTGTTGCTTCATTACTCCTTTTTCCCTCCTTGCAGTTTTCTCCACTTGGCCATTATTCACGAGGAAAAAGCCCTGAGCCTGGAGGTGATCCAGCAGGCAGCCGGTGACCGGGCTTTCCTGAACTTCCAGAACAACCTCAGCCAGGTACTTTCACCTCGATAGCCCCAAATCCGGATCAGCCCCTGCCACACCCACTCACTCCCTCTGGGGAATTCCCCCCAAAAAATCCCTTTAATTTTTTTTTGTTTTAATTGATGGAATCAATTGAATCAAAGCCTACGTTCAGGAAAGTCCCCAGCTGGCTCCAGCCAGGGTTGGTACAGTGCTTCCTCTCCCCTGAGAGAGTGGCATTTAACGCCCACATTTTTCAAATATGATGCCATGGGTTGCATCCCTCTTTATGGAGATGTTAATGATACCCTTCATACCAGCTGGCGGTCGGTTTATCCAGAGAGCCCAAAGTTCATCACTTCCAGATGAATGGGCAGCTATACAACATTGGGAAGCACAAAGAGCTGAGTTTACGGGGTGTGCTTTCATGCTTCTATTTGTTGGCAGAAATCACCAAGTGAACAAGAGATCTGCTTGCCTAGATGCTGGTGCCAAGTTTGTGGTGTAACTTACAGTGCTTTTGCTCTTATGCTTGCAGACTCCTCTTCACCTGGCAGTGATAACTAATCAGCCTGAAATTGCTGAGCATCTTCTGAAGGCCGGATGCGACCTGGAGATCAGGGATTTCCGAGGAAACACCCCCCTGCACATCGCCTGCCAGCAGGGCTCCCTCAAGAGCGTCAGCGTGCTCACGCAGTACTGCCAGCCCCAGCACCTCCTGCCTGTCCTGCAGGCAGCCAACTACAACGGTATGGACACACTCCTCATCCTGGCTGCCTCAGGCCAGGGTCAGTCTCCTGTGGATCTCAAAGATCTCTGGAGAAAGATTATTTTGTCCCATTTGAGAGTTGAGGAGCTCAGAGTATACAGCAGTGTCTGACTTTTTTGAAATGCACTGTCTTGTAGGCCTTCTCACTGTTGATTATAGTCTCTCATGGCTTTGAACTTTGCATTTTTAGTGAATGCCTTTGCCATGCTCCTTTTTTTGTTTGTAATAAGTTGCACTTAAACACTGGAATAAAGCCTCCAAGAAATCTTTTCAAAATCCAGCCCTTTTATTTATACTGGAAGCTGGAAAGCTCTTCTGGAAAACACCCTTTTGCCCTGAATGAATTGCAAATTTAGATACCATCCTAGCCTATCATCTTGACTTTTACGTAATGATGAGGCATTGAGTTAGACTTACTCAAGTTTTCCCTTTGCTTGTGTCTTCCAGGACATACGTGTCTTCATTTAGCATCTATCCAGGGATACCTGGCTATTGTGGAGTACCTGCTGTCCTTGGGAGCAGATGTAAATGCACAGGTATGTAATGTGTACCATCGATTTACCCAAGTAGGGCTCTTAACAATCAGCAGATTAGAATCAACAGATCTGACAGTGGCTCTGCCTCTCCTGACATGCCAAACCTTTTGCTGTTTTCACACAGGAGCCATGCAATGGCAGAACAGCACTACATTTGGCAGTTGATCTGCAGAATTCAGAACTGGTGTCGCTTCTGGTGAAACATGGGGCAGACGTGAACAAAGTCACCTATCAGGGCTATTCCCCCTATCAGCTCACATGGGGAAGAGACAACTCAAGCATACAGGAACAGCTGAAGCAGCTGACCACAGCTGACCTGCAGATGTTGCCAGAAAGTGAGGATGAAGAGAGCAGTGAATCGGAGCCTGAGTTCACGGAGGACGAAGTAAGTAGCTGCTTTCATTTTTACGAGAGAAAGGGGAAAATCCTGTTCTGTGCAGGGTATTTTTTGGTGTCACTCTGATAGCATGCCCCAGTGACCTCTTGCTGTGTAACAGATAGGTATACCAAAGATTATGCAATCAGTAAAATGGCAGATGAGGCAAACATATAAACAAAGTAAGAATAAAATGTAAAAAATAACATGAGGGAATGGAGGTTAACTTCAAACGACATGGTTCTCTGAACACAGTTCTGTTGCTGACACAGAACCTCATGAGAGAAAATTCAAGTTAGTGGGTGGTTTTCTCCTCCCTAGGATTTGTTTTTCTGACATTCCGAGGGCTGCATTAAATGGTGTATGTAACCATTTTGGTGTAGAAATTTTATACAGCGCTGAAGAATTTGTATGTAGAATTTGGCTGTTATCCAGAGTGGATATGATACTTTAAGTAAGATTTCTGCATTAACAGCATTTTGGGGTTTTTTTCTTGCAGCTTTTATATGATGACTGCCTTATTGGAGGACGACAGCTGGCATTTTGAAGCAGAGCTTTCTGAAAAGAAGTGACTGTATACATATGTATAGAAAAAGGACTGACTTTCTTCACCTAAAAAGAAAGTCACAGTGTGGAGAGAAAAAAGAGGAGAGAAATACTACACTGCCCAGTAAGGAGAAGGAGCACGTTATTGTAACAGGACAGTTCCAGGATCTCCCTTGTGTTTAAATACAGGAGCGGGATGTGTAACTTCAGTACAGTTCTGTGATTATTCACACCACCTCATAAAGAGCGACATAGCCAATCTTCTCAGCCATGCAAAGGTAACAGACTACACATCCAGCCTGCTCATTACAGGAGCTTTCTTGTGGCATCAAGTACTACAGGGAACAAGTGACCTTTCATGGCAAGGTGGACTCATGCCAACGCCGCTTTTCAAAGACTCTGCGTTCATTTGTGCTGGGCTGGTGGCAGTCCCTGTCCTTTCTGACTGACCTCAGCTGCTCTCAGTGAGGCTTCCCAGGTAGAGGAGTCAGAACAAGGGACTGCTGCTGTCTTGGCTCTTAGGCAAAGCAGGAATTATGTTAACTGTGGGCATTGGAAAAGTGTGTTTCACACTGTGTGTGTCATAATTGCTACACTTTTTAGCAACTGTATATTGTGTAAATACTGTACATTTTTTGTTTATAATTATTTTGGTACATGTGAGATATGTATTTATTAAAAAAGTCTGATTACCGTACGTAGTCTGTAAAACAGTTCATTGCCCATCTCCCTGAGATCGTGGGAATCTACCTGGTTTGCTTTTTAAGAAACGTTTTAACATCTAGCAGCCCATTGGGGTAACATTCTCAGGGATTTTAGGTGATTCACCTCAGCAGTGGTAAGCCACCTAAGCAGCTTGCAGCTCTCAGCCCTTCTGCTGCAGCTAATTTTGGAAGCAGACGTAGGTGTTGTTTCCTGCACCCGCTGCAGCAGGCGGATCGTGGGGCTGGGATTCCCCCTCTCCTCCAGCTCTGGGCTGCCAGCCCACCAGAGAGGGGGCTTTAGGCTGCTTTTGGCAGCACCCGCCCACCTGCCCTCATGGCACCTTTTGTTCCACCTCAGATACTTCGCAGCTCTTGCCAGGGGAAGCTGGAGGTTTGCAGCACAGCCCTGTGTCTGTTCACTTCTTTTTTATCACCTGGCTCAGCTTCACTTTGAACCCTGACCCCTTTGGAATTTCCAAAGGGGATTTCCATGGGAAGAGGAAACACATCCTGGGAATGTGTGCTGCTGTCTTGCATCCCTGAAATTCAGGTCAGGGCCCCCCATCCCCACTGCAGGAGCTACAGTTCATAGCAATGAAGGATGTGGCTTTAACTGCTTCAGTTATTCCTCAAGTTTCTCTGCAGCATTCAGGCAGGCAATCACTTTGCCCAAATCCTCTGCTCCCCCTCATTACCTGCTGGCAGTGCATCACAGTACTGGACTACTTTCAGCCTGTTATGTGTCCATGTAAAGGATGAGTTGTGTAAAAGGTGACCCTGCCCTGTTTGTGCTGTACCCCTGATGGAAACAGGGAGCAGCAAAGCTGCTGACACAGGACCATGGAGCTCTGCCAAGAGCTGGCCAGGGAAATTCTGTGCTGCTGGCACCTGGCCCAGCTCAGGCTGTTGGAGAATGCTATGGCCCCAGGTTGCACAGGGATACCCATTCCTTTTTCTGTCCTGCTCTTCCCAAAGGATTCCTGACACACAACCTGCTCTAAGGAGAGTTTGCTGGTATGAGGAAAAACACCACAGCCGGCCATGTGCTTCCTAATTTGCATGGGAGCCAAAGGCCACTGTGGAAAGGATCGTATAAAATTGTCATCCTGAGTCATTTTTATTTCCCTTCCACTTTCATTACACAAGTATAACCCAGGTATATGCACTGAAACTTCCTTGTGGCACTCATGGCTACATCTGCACTGCAAGCCTGCATTTTCCAGGTGCAGGGCTGCATAAGAATCTGCCAGAACTTTTTCCTTGTTGGGAACTCACCCTGCACTCTTACCAACCATTATCTCTGAGCTGGGAGTGTTGACTATGGGAGTTTGCTCACTTGCTGCTGCAGGTTTTTCACTAGCAAAGAACCCCAAGTGATTCCATGCTGGAAATAGAAACGGCGGTGTTCCACTTGCAGCATTTCCATTTCCCCTTGCAAAATAGGAGCTGGAAATGCTGTCAAGGCCCTGCAGAGGCATTCAGCTACAGCTATCAATGGTCTAAAAGTCCTTGGGTGCATGGCTGGGGCAGGTATGCAAATATTTAAATAGATACCATCTGAAGGCAAATACTTCTCATTTGAAGGCCAGAGGGATGGAGAAAAATGCAGTTATCAGTAGTACCAGGCTGGCTGAGAAGTTTCGGAGGCAGTGGTACATTCTCAGCTGCCCATTGCAATATTTAGACAAAGTATCTAGAAAGGTACTGCTATAATCTTACAATAATTCTGCAATGACTTAATAAATTAGGCAAATGTTTTACTGTACGAGGAAGTTTTGCAGCTAAACAAATCATTGTTGAAATACCACATGCTGGTTTTGCTACTGTTTGCCTCCATTTGTCATGCAAAAGTAACCATGCAACATATGCAGAGGAACCATGGGTAAAGCCAGTAGGACAGAGATTAATGTGAGAACATGTGCTTGTTAGCAAAATAGGTTGGGACATGTTGTGTATTTGTGCATTGCTAATGCAGAATTACTCAATGGAAAGCTTTGCCTGTTCACTTGGTGATACGGGAAGATTGTCCACTGCAGGACATCCCCCTGCCACCCCCAGTTTTCAATTGTATGCCCTTTAACTGCTGCATTTCCACCCTGTCTCTGCCCTTTCCACACCTATGCCTTTAGAAAGATCTTCTGAGAGTGGTTTTGGTGATGAGCTGCCTTAATGCCATCTTCTTGAATTCTGCCCAGATACATGGCATGGTCCCATAGGATATAAAGCAAGAACTCCTTATGCATTTCTTCTTTCCAGCATCTCTTTTTCCTTATTCAGACAGCATGGCTGCTATTTGCAGAGCACACTAGCTTGCTCTTGCTTCTACTGCCAGTGCCTCCCCACACTGGTCCAGGGTTCAAAATTCTGTCCAGCACCTTTGCCACATGGCCTGTGTGGCTCTGCAAGCTTCAAGAGCATCCATGCCAGTGCAGATGGAGGTCCTGTGCAGTTCAGATTTGGTTTCCTAACTGGCCCTGTCTCCATTAGCCTCCTCACTGTCCTCAGCCTGTGCCCTGCCTGTGTCCTCTGCTTTTATTGCCTTTGGCACTCATATCTGCCTCTGCCTGTTCTTTTTTCCCTTCCTCCCTTTCCACGTGGCCCCCTCCACCCTTTTTGCCTGCAACACCAGCTCATTCACCTGTCATTACATTACACAGCATGACATTTTGGTTTCCAGCCTTTCCCTGCTGCCCATTCTTGTAAATCTCTTTGGTAATCCCACAGGGATATTCCCATACTTCCTTATATTCCCCACAAAGAACAAAACTCTTCATTTCCTCCCACACCCTCCTCTTCCTCCTTGCATTCCTGCTCACTGTAGGCCTTTCTCACCCAAACCACCACCAAGATGCCTCCTTCAGTGCCTTTCAGCTTTCTCAGCATCAGCCCTGGACTTCTCGAGAGCCTTACAGTGGTGACAAGTAAAGTACAGACTGCCAGGGTGGTGATGTTGGACAGCAGAGCCCAAGGCCCGATTTTCCTCACAGTACTTTAGAGCCCTTTACTTCCATTCCCTGAGCTTTGGAAAGCATAAAAAGCAGGGACTAAAGGCAACTTTGCGCCCAGAGACATGCACAGGGAGGCTTTGTGCTCCCACTGGCTGCAGTGCCAGCCTGACATCTGCAGTCATGAGCAGACCCCTTTCACCACCCCCCAGCTGCCTGTTCTGCCACTCTCACATTTTGGGGCAGCACACTCCTTGCACACAGCTTGGGCTGTGTGAGCTGGCTGACACGTAGATGTGGGTGTCTCTGCTCCCCAAACAGAGTCCAACTTAGAGACCTTAGCCTCACTGTCTTCCCCTCCTTCAGCCTTTTATGACATTAGGAAGGGGTCCCTATTGGCTGCTTAGCATTTTACACACTGAGAACTACAGGTTGAAGCAGGGCCAACAGTGTTTATCAACCACGTGTCCTGCATGCAGCTGGTGGGCACATCTACCTGCCCTCCTGGCAAGGACTTGATGCACCAGAAGGCAGTGAGACCACCAGGACTCTTAGCCTGCCCCAAAGAGGGGCAGCCTCACTGCTGCTGGCCTTGCCCCACAGCTTCAGCGCAGATTTGGATGAGCAAGATGGTTGAGTGAGTAAAGGAAAAGGTGAAACCAGAAAAAAAAAAAAAAAACCAAGGAAAGACTGTGATCTCCAGGGGGAGGACATAATTTGTGATTTGTTTTAAAGGGATAGTGGACTCTGGGCCAGGCACATAGCATTTTTCTGTGGAAGCTGAGCTTTAAAAATAATTAAGCATCTGTTTGTTCCTAGAAGTAAGAATTGCAAAACAGAGTGCAGGGGTGGCAGAGAGGAATCTCTCCCTGGACAAATGGCTAGCCTCATTTCAGGGGGTGGAGGAAGGGCTTTTCCCAGCATTGCTGTGCTCCCAGCACCAGTGCTTTGCTCAGGAGTGAGAAGTGCACAGTATCCCGAGGGATGGGGGAACAGGAAAGCCCTCCCCTCATGCCAACCTGGACAGCTGCTGCACAGCCTCTCCCCTTCTCCAGCAGCTGTCTGTCACAGCTCTGGCATCTCTCCCCTCCTTGTCCCTTCTCTGAAGCATTAACAGGAACAGAAGGTTTCTTTTAAATGCTGGCATATTTATCGGGTCATAATCCAAGAAGTTCAAGTCCAGAGAGATGGGAACAGAAACTCCCCCTAAAACCCTGGAGGTCTGCCTGTCCTTGCCATGATCCAGTGCTCAGATTTTCCCAGGACTGCCTCCTCGTCCAATTTTCCAAACAGGACTTTCCAGTCCTGTCAGAAGGGAGCTGGGATTTTCCCCGCTCACTCCTTTCTGCACGTTCAGTTCTGCCTGTTACAGCAGCCACGGACACAGCACCAGGCTCCACTGCCTCTGCAGCTGCAGTGCAGCCTCTTACCTGTCCCCCACCAGCCCCAGGGGCTTCCTTGCTCTGAAGGAATAAGCCTGCACCTCTTTCATTTAAACTCTTTTCCCTTTCACAGCTTTAGCTAGTTCAGATTAATTTTCCTGTGCATCTTTCAAGGTAAGGTTTTCGTCTCTCCAGCTGAAAGCACAATGTGAGCTAAACGTATGGTTCAAGAAAGAGCCTTAAAACACAAATAACTTTAACATGTATGCACACCTTGAAGGGCACACAGCTACAATTACAGTGCAACACTTAGCTTGGTTAATTATTATTTCTGGATTTCAATAGCTTGAAGGAGAGGGAGTTTCCCAAGGCCCTGCAGAGGACTCTGAGTGCTGCTGCTCTGTTCTCACCGGGGAGTGCCCAGGGGTCAAGTGAGAGGCAGCCTCCCACCTTGAGGAGCAGGGAGCAGTGGGAAAGGAGAGCCGGGCTGTGCTGCTTGCTCCTGCAGCGTGGGAGGCCCTGTGTGGTGTTTTTCCTCTCTGCATGGGAAAAGGCTGCCCAGCCTGTGAATAAAACCCCCTTCTTTCCATTTTTCCTAAGTGGATGGGCTTCCATTCCAGCATGCATCAAGGGTGATGTTTCAGGATTTCTTCCAAAACCTTAGATCTGACCCCTGGCAGCACCTTCTCTGAGGTGTTTTGCCCTAGCAAACAAACAAACAAGCCCTCCCCCAAGCTGCATGGAGGCTCCTTACACTAGGCTGTGCTGAGCCTAGCTTGGGGGAAACACTCCCAAGGCAGGGGATTCAAATTGAGCACACTTGATCTCCACCTCCTCTCTAACAGTCTATGAACCAGACTGCTGGAGTTAATAAAAATTTCTAGACCACCCAACATCTTCCATCTGTCCATCCACCCCAGGCCTCTTAATGCTCCTGCCTGTGCAGCCCTGTCCCCTGGCAGTGGCAAGCCAGGGTGCTGAGCTACCCCACGGAGGCAGGGCCAGCTCCCAAACTGCCTCCTGCCTTGGTAACCCCTCCTGAGGGCAGCACCCAAACCCATGGAAGCTGAAACCATGAGGGGGAAACAGGGCTACAGCTGTGTGGGAGCTGGCAGGCTTCAGCTGCAGTCAGCCAGCTCGAACAGGGGATCAAACAGAACAAGGGCATGTTCAGCAGCTGAAATAGCAAAAAGGCAGCAGTGCCACCAGGATGGAAAACCCAGTTGGGACCCACCAGGAGCAGCAGGTATGGTCCCTGCTGAGGGGGTCTCTGCCCTTCACAGCTTAGCCCAGCTGTAACACTTCTGCAGAAATGCTTGGGGTTTGCCCACAGCATCCTCTCCTCTGTCCCAGGGGAAGGGAGGTGAGGTCCAGGGAAGGCCAGGACTCCAGGATGTCTGCCTGCCTGCCCTGGGTGATGACACAAAAAGCCAGTTTCTCTTCTCCACACAGCTGGACTGCCAAGGTGATCTGACCACCCACTTCCCTTCACAAGACACCCCTGTATCTGAGGGACTCAAAGTAAGGAACTGATAATCCTGTTTCCTTTTTCAGAGAAGTCCATGCAAAGCAGAAAAGGAAACCACCATGTTTTTAATGTCTTTTTTTTTATTGTGGCACCCCAAACTGCCCCCAGCCCTGGAGGTGAGGCTGCCCCAGGGCAGAGCAGAGCAGGACAATCCCCTCCCTTGCCTGGCTGGTGATGCTGTACCTGATGCACCCAGGGCAGGGCTGGCCCTCCTGGCTGCCAGGGCTCTGCTGGCCCATATTGAATTTGCCCTTTCCAGGTCCCTTTCCATGGCACTGCTCTCCAGTCTCTCATTCCCCAGTCTATACACACATCCAGGCTTGCCCCATCCGAGGTGCAAATCCAGCACTCTCCCTTGTTGTACTTCATTCAGGCAGTGATTGCCCAGCCCTCTGATTTGTCAAGGTCTCTCTGGGGGGCCTCCCTACCTTCAAGGGAGTTCAACAGCCCCTCCCAGTTTTGTATCATCTGCAAACTTGCTCTGCATCCCTTCCAGTTCTGCATCCAAGTCATTTATGAAGATTTTGAAGAGCACAGGCTGAGGATGGAGTCCTATGGAACCCCCCTAGTGACAGGTCACCAGTCTGATGTCACCCCATTGACTGCCATCCTTTGTGCCTGACCTGTGAGCCAGTTGCTCACCCATCCCTTGATGTGTTTATCCAGCTGTGAGCTGGAAATTTTGTCCAGTAGGATCCTGTGAGAGACAGTATCAAAGCTTTACTGAAATCCAGAAGGATTAGATCAGCTGGCTTCTCCTGATCAGCTGGGTGGGTTACCTCGTCATAAAAGGAAATCAGCTGTGACAAGCAGGACTTTCCTCTCACCAAGGCATGCTGGCTGTGACCAATGACTGCATTGTCATTCAGGTGGTTTCCAATGGCTCCCAGAACAATCTCCATAACTTTGCCAGGCACTGGAGTGAGACTGACAGGTCTGTTTTTTACAGGGTCCTCCATCTTGCCCTCCAAAATCAGGACAACATCCACCAGATTCCAGTCAGCTGGGACCTCTCCACATTCCCAAGGCTGCTCAAAAATCATTGAGAGGTTTTGTGATGACATCAGTCAGCTCTTTGAGGATTCTCGGGTAAATCCCATCAGGCCCCATAGATTTGTAGGGATCCAGCCAGAACAGCAGATCCCACACAATTTCAGGGTTGACTGGCAGGTGATCATTCTCACAGCCATGGTCCCTCAGCTCAGGACACTGAGACCCCCTTAGTCTGTCATCTTTTTGAAGGCAGAGGCAAAGAACGCATTAAACACCTCTGCTGTGTCGATATCCCTGTTTGTGAGGTGCCCATCCTCATCCTAGAACAGGCTGATGTTATTTCTAAGCTGCCTTTTGCCATTAACAGATGGAAAAAACTCTTTTTATTGTCCCCCACTGTTCTGGCTTCAACTCCAGCTGAACTTTTTTCTGCATGAATTTTTTCCCTACAGTGGCAAGCACTATTTCTGTATCCTTCCCACGTCACCTGACCTTGCTTCCACAGGGCATGCACCTTTCTTTTTTGCCTTCTTTTCAAGGGAAGATTCATGTTCAGCCAAGGTGGACTTCTGCCTTGCCTCCTTAACTTCTGACATTGCCTGCTTCTGTGCCTTTAGGAGGTGATGTTTAAAAAGCATGGACCAGCAGTTATGGACCCTGGCATCTGCAAAAACATTTTCCATGGGGACTTGATTTGCTAATTCCCTGAGCAGCTCTGCTCATGTTGAGGTTTTGCTGGCACTTTTCCTCCTGTCAAATGTTTTGCTCTGCTTTGTTTCAGTTAGAAACAATTACTTTTTAAAAACAATATGCAAGAATAAAACCATATTGAGAACTTCCCAAGTGAAACAGATTACTTCTGTACTCAGAAAACAAGAATTTATTTCACTTTTTTTTCTTACTCATTGGAAACTTCAGATGTTTGTTTTCTCACTCACCTGAAAAATGTTTTCTCCCAAGCTTTGGTGATTGCGACATAATAGAATTTCCTTCCTCTCCCACTCTTCTCCTGAGTCATGTGAACTAGGCATACCTCCATCCTGGGGCTCAACATGCCAGCTCTGAAAAGGCAGCCCTCAAATTTGCATCCAATTATCCTCCATATAAAAGCTGTAAACTCCTCATGCTTGCACAGGGGCAGGTCTTCATTTAGCCTTAGAGTCAGCAGCCTTCCATCAGGTCTGCTTGGCTCTGCTTTCTCTCACCCTCACAGCACCTGGCCCCCTTCATACTCACATTCCTATTCCCTCTAACCACTGACTCCATTTTTTGCTGCTCTAAATACACCAGGAAGAAAACCCAGCCCTTTGGAGGTGATACTGTCAAAACTGATCCTGAGGACACCTTCATGCTGAAGGTTTTGGGGCTGCAATCTGTGTCAAGGGTACAGCTTTCGGGTGGGAAGCTGATGCTGATTCTGACACCAACCAGTGTCCTGCCACTGGATATTTTGCCCATGACTCTGACCATATCTGGAGACTGATTCAGCCCACGGTGTGATGCCAAGGTACATCACCCAGGGAGTGTTAGGTATTTCCCATGCAGATGCTTTCATTCAGCAGCAAAGCAAACACAGTTCAGTGTGTCCTCTTCCTGGAGGCAAGTCCCTGGTGCTGTGAGCACATTCATCATGAAACACCACCACAGGTGGTTTCTCAACGTGGCTGTATGAAAAATGTTCCCTCTGTAGCTATTCTGTTTCACTGAACCCACAGCTGGGCCCTTGAACGCCATCAGGAGAAATTGCATGTTCCTTGCAAGCACAGGATAAAGGCATGTCTGTGTAGACTGATTAATAATTTTGCTAAATGGCACATGAAGTACCAATTCATCTCCAATCCCAGAGGTTCTGAGCCCTGTGTCTGAGGACACCAAGAAAAGAACTTGGGAGCAGTCTCCCTTTAGGCTGTGGCTGGTCTTCCACCTGAGCTGAGCTGAGGTGAGTCGGTGAGGATGCTGCTGCTGCTGCTGCTGGGCAGGGTGCTGGCAGTGGCACAGATGGTCCTGCCTCTCAGTGTCCCCTCCTTCCCCCAGGCCTGCCCACTGGGAGATGGAGAGCCTTTAGCCCAGGCTGGGAATGACCCTGTGCCAGCCAGAGGTGGAGATGGAGCCGTGCTGCTGTGCCATCACAAAGGGGCCTCTTCAGAGTGAGCTGAGAAGCCAGTGTGCCCTAGTGACAGGGCACATTTCAGTCACTGCTTAGCCCAAAGAGCAGTGCTGTGACACATGCTTCACTGAACTTGCAGCTGGGCCCAGCTGCTCTTTGCTCCTGGTGGCAGCTGAGTCCTTATACAGGACCAGCATTGGATACAAATGCTCCTGACATCAAAGCCTGTGGTCTGGCCAGGGTATGTCCCTTCCAGTGCCCTGTTCCATTAGCTGTTGAGTAGCAGCCTCAGCGAACTACAGGAAGAAATCAAAGTCCACAGTAGGAAATCAAAGACAAGATGTGTGAGATCAGTGAAATGTGCAGAGCATGGTCCCACTTAGCCTCATCAGTCTGCCACTGGAACGTGGAAATCCAGAGTTCAGGGCACAATGCACCTACAGTGGGTGTAAGCAGTCACAGCATTCAGAAGCAAGTAAGCTACAAAATGAGAGCAAGCCCTGCAAAACATGCCTCTTTAAAGGGTTAAAGCAGAGAGGCTCTTTGTGCTTTGAACCTCCAGTGAGCAGAGTAGCTCACCTCCCCTGAACTGAGCCTCCAAGAGCTCTTCAGACAGGAAAGTGCAAGCTGGTGCAGTGATGGAGCTACTTTGCATGGAATTTCATTTTAACTCTTCTTTTTTTTTTTTTTTTTTTTTTTTTTTAATGAAGTAGAGGTTAGAAAAAGAAGCAGTGGTGATACATGCAAATATCTGCAAGGCATCAAAGCTTCAGTGGGGAACATGCTTAGCCCTGTGGTCCCTGAAATGTATGGCTGTGACTTGTGATTGACATAAATTTTGCTGCAACGACTGACTGCTCCCCTGGATGCAAAGTGCCTTTATCCCATCAAGACCAGCTGATTTGTTTGACTACTGCTCAGAGAGGATTGAAATATGTACTGAAGATCTGTCCTTGAAAGTGAGAGCTTGACACGCCTGGCTGCCTTACAAGAAGTGTAGAAGCAAGAGGAAATTGTTTGAGCTGTGCGTGTGTGGCATGAGCTGCATCAAGCTGCACATAGGATGATTCTTCTCATATGTGGTGCAGCAGCTTCATCAGCGTCTCTCTCCCTCTTTCAGCTGACAGCTAAACCATTTCTTGCAGAGCTGTAATCATGTAGTTAATGAACTAGCTCTGCACAAACCCAGAACATCTCCCTTTTGCTAACTAGCAACCTGCTGTGTCCGTGCACAGCACCTCACAGAACTCATGCAGAATGCCAGACACGCCGCTGGCACAGTTTTGAGAGTCCCCAGAAGGGGCCTCTGTGAGAGCTGCATGCCTCCAGCATCTGCCAACCGGGGCTGCAAAAGCCTCCAGAGAAAACCTCCCTTTGAGAAGCCAGGACCGAACAGGCTGATCAATACGAAAGGAATGAGGGAAAGAAATGTTTTTGCTAGCAAACAGCCGGTAATTTAAATTAGGAATTGCACTAACAGCAGTGAGTCTGGCTGAATGTGGTATTAGCCACTTAAAATATTCACAGTACAAATGTTCTGAGTCCCCAGTGGGAAAAGTGAGGTATAGATAGTGATTTATGCTACAGCACAGGAGAATGCAATCTGCTCCTTAACACCACTGAGGACAAAGAGAAACTAAAACACAACCTGTCCTCTGGAGCACCCTCTAGTAACGAGTGGCACAGACGGGCAGAGAGCAGCTCTGGCTCCATCTCTGCCGCTCATCA